>NC_064637.1:55556517-56185267 GCF_023864275.1 Schistocerca cancellata | reverse complement strand
TTTTTTTTTTTTTTTTTTTTTTTTTTTGTGGTTTTAGGGCGCACAATTTCAATGGTCATTAGCGCCATGACTACTCTAAGAATGTACCGTGAGGCACAAGTTGACAACAACAACTAAAAAGGGAAAAGACGATAAAAGAGACTGACAGGCATAGGATTAAAAAACAACATCATCAAATGTCCTTAGCGAGGTTCGTCAAATTGATAAAACAAAGAACACGAGCAGCTGCTCGTGGGTCATCCGCTAAAATGGCATCGAAAGTATTAGGCAGGTTAAGATCGAGGCGCAGTTGGTTAAGATCTGGACAGGACAGTAAAATGTGTCTAACCGTCAGCAAGTGCCCACATGGGCAGAACGGCGCCGGCGCAGCCGTCAGCAGATGGCGATGGCTGAACCGGCAGTGTCCAATTCTTAACCTTGCTAAAACGACCTCCTCCCGCCGAGAAGGGCGTGAGGAGGACGTCCAAGCCACGGGAAGAGGTTTTAAGGCCCGAAGCTTGTTGTCGGTAAGTGCAGCCCAATCGGCATGCCACAGCGACACAACGCGCCGACAAATGACCCTGCTAAAATCGGACGAAGGGACACAACAAGAAGCTGTCCGAGGCTGGAGGACCGCAGCCTTGGCCGCGGCATCTGCAGCTTCGTTCCCAGGGATACCGACATGGCCAGGAACCCACATAAAGCTAACCGGCGGACCGACGTCCACCAGCCACTGAAGAGAGCGTTGGATCCGGTGTACGAAAGGGTGAACCGGGTACAGATCACTGAGGCTCTGGATGGCGCTCAGGGAATCTGAGCAGATGACATAAGCAGAATGTCGGTGGCGGCAGATGTAAAGAACAGCCTGGTAGAGGGCAAAGAGCTCAGCTGTGAAGACCGAACAATGGTCATGGAGCCGGTATTTGAAACTTTGTGCCCCGACAATAAAGGAACACCCGACCCCGTCATTGGTCTTAGAGCCATCTGTATAAATGAAAGTCATGTTGATGAACTTCGAACGAAGTTCCAAAAAACGGGAGTGGTAGACCGAACTGGGGGTGACCTCTTTTGGGAGCGAGCTGAGGTCAAGGTGAACACGGACCTGAGCCTGGAGCCAAGGTGGCGTGCGGCTCTCGCCCACTCGAAAGGTTGCAGGGAGTGAAAAATGAAGGTGTTGAAGGAGGCGACGAAAGCGAACTCCAGGGGGTAGCAGGGCAGAGACATACAACCCGTATTGAAGGTCAAGAGAGTCGTCAAAAAAGGAACGATAAGACGGATGGTCGGGCATTGACAGTAGCCGACAGGCATACCGACAAAGCAGTATATCGCGCCGGTAAGTGAGTGGCAATTCGCCAGCGTCAGCATGAAGACTCTCTACGGGACTGGTATAAAATGCTCCGATCGCAAGTCGTAAACCCCGATGTTGTATGGAGTTGAGGCGGCGTAAGATGGATGGCCGTGCAGAGGAGTATACGAAGCTCCCATAATCCAGCTTGGAGCGGACGATCGACCGATATAGACGAAGTAGGACGGTTCGATCCGCTCCCCACGACATACCACTGAGAACACGGAGGACATTTAAAGAACGGGTACAACGGGCGGCCAAATATGACACATGTGGAGACCAGCTAAGTTTCCTGTCAAAGGTGAGGCCTAAAAATTTGGTTGTCTCCACGATTGGGAGAGCAACGGGACCAAGTCGTAAGGACGGTGGGAGAAACTCTTTGTAGCGCCAGAAGTTAATACAGACCGTCTTCTCGGCAGAAAAACGGAAGCCATTGGCGACACTCCAGGAGTAAAGACGGTCAAGAGAACGCTGAAGACAGCACTCCAGGACTCGTGTACGCTGCGCGCTGCAATAGATGGTAAAATCGTCCACAAAAAGGGAGCCTGATACATCAGCTGAGAGGCAATCCATTATTGGATTGATCGCGATGGCGAACAGAGCGACGCTCAAAACTGAGCCCTGTGGCACCCCATTCTCCTGGCGAAAGGTGTCGGACAGGACAGAACCCACACGTACCCTGAACTGTCGATCCATTAAAAAGGAACGAATAAAAAGAGGGAGGCGACCGCGAAGGCCCCATGTATGCAAGGTGCGGAGAATGCCCGCCCTCCAACAGGTGTCGTAAGCCTTCTCCAAATCAAAGAACACAGCCGCGGTCAGGCGCTTCCGCAAGAAGTTATTCATAATGAAGGTCGACAAGGTAACCAGATGGTCAACAGCAGAGCGGCGCCTACGAAATCCACATTGGACATTGGTAAGTAGGCGTCGAGACTCAAGCAGCCAAACCAATCGAGAGTTAACCATTCGCTCCATCACTTTACAGACACAGCTGGTAAGTGAGATAGGTCGATAACTGGAAGGCAAGTGCTTGTCCTTCCCCGGCTTAGGAATCGGGACAACAATAGACTCGCGCCAGCATGCGGGAACATGTCCCTCAATCCAGATGCGATTGTATGTACGAAGAAGAAAACCTTTACCCGCAGGAGAAAGGTTCTTCAGCATCTGAATATGAATAGAATCAGGCCCTGGAGCGGAGGACCGTGATCGGCCAAGTGTGGTTTCGAGTTCCCGCATGGTGAATGGGGCATTATAACTTTCACAATTCGAGGAGCAAAAGTCAGGTGGCCTAGTCTCCTCTGCCTGTTTGCGGGGGAGGAAGGCAGGGTGGTAATGAGCGGAGCTCGAAACCTCGGCAAAAAAGCGGCCGAAGGCATTGGAGACAGCCTCAGGGGCCACAAGGACTTCATTCGCGACCTTCAAGCCAGAAACTGGGGAGTGGACCTTAGTGCCAGACAGCCGGCGCAGGCTACCCCAGACAACAGAAGAAGGAGTAAAACTGTTGAAGGTGCTTGTGAAAGCAGCCCAGCTGGCTTTCTTGCTTTCTTTAATAATACGACGACACTGAGCACGTAATCGTTTATAATTAATACAATTCGCCACTGTAGGGTGGCGTTTAAAGGTGCGTAAAGCACGTCGACGAGCACGTAAAGCGTCTCTACATGCTCCGGTCCACCAGGGGACCGGTACGCGACGTGGAGAAGAAGTAGGGTGAGGGATGGAATATTCAGCAGCAGAGAGAATGACTTCCATGAGGTGTGCGACCTGACGATCGCAGCTTGTGAAGGTTTGATCCTGAAAGGTCGCCCTGGAGGAGAAGAGCCCCCAGTCTGCCTTGGAGATTGTCCAACTAGAGGAGCACGGAGAGGGAGTATGCTGCAGGAGATGGATAACACACGGGAAGTGGTCGCTCGAATATGTATCAGCAAGTGCATACCACTCAAACCGGCGTGCAAGTTGGGGAGTACATATAGAGA
Organism: Schistocerca cancellata; assembly: GCF_023864275.1. Taxonomy (NCBI): domain Eukaryota; kingdom Metazoa; phylum Arthropoda; class Insecta; order Orthoptera; family Acrididae; genus Schistocerca; species Schistocerca cancellata. Next base: position 56,181,967 of record NC_064637.1, on the reverse strand, counting down.
GGTCTAAATGGGAATAGGTATGAGATGTGTCCGAAAGAAAAGTCGGGGCGCCAGTATTGAGGCAGACAAGATTGAGCTGGTTGAAAAGGTCTGCTAACAAGGAGCCCCTCGGGCAGGATGCTGGAGAGCCCCAAAGGGGATGGTGGGCATTGAAGTCTCCAGTTAACAAAAATGGTGCAGGTAGCTGAGCAATAAGTTGCATCATGTCGGCCCTGGTAACGGCAGATGACGATGGAGTGTAAACGGTACAAAAGGAAAACGTAAAAGTGGGGAGAGTAATGCGGATGGCAACTGCCTGCAGGCCGGTGTGCAACGTGATGGGATCGTAGTAAATATCATCCCGGACCAGCAACATAACCCCTCCATGAGCTGGGATACCTACCACAGGGGGTAGGTCAAAACGCACAGAGGTGTAGTGTGCCAAGGCAATTTGATCGCATGGGCGTAGCTTCGTTTCCTGGAGGGCTACGACGAGCGGACGATGCAAGCGGAGCAGCAACTTCAAGTCCTCTCGGGTGGAGCGAATGCTGCGAATATTCCAGTTAATAAGTGCCATTGTAGGAAAAGGAAGATGAGAGAAGGGGTCACCTCGAAGGCCGCTTAGGGCCTGGCTTCGAGCGAGCACTGCCGCCGCTATCAGTAGGTGGACAGTCATCGTCCATGGGGTCTATAGGGTCATCGGCCATCTCGGGAGGATGGCCGGGAGGGGGAGCTTCCTCCGCCGGTGAACGGCCAGATGTTCGGCTACCAGCGGTGCGGCCAGGCGAAACGGATGACGGCCTGGGGCGGCAACCGCTGGGTGGCGCAGGAGAAGAAAGGCGCCGTGGCGGAGAAGGAGAACTGTGCTTCCTATGCGCCTTTTTAGAAGGACGTTTGGTGGAAGTACCGGTCGAAGGCTGGGAGGTCGAGGGACGGAGGAAGTCTGCACGGGATGGTTCCTTTTTAAAGGCCCGTGCATCTGACTTCGGGGTCTTCGACTTAGCAGAAGCTGAGGAAGTGGCTGGTGTCTGTGGGGTGATGGGAGGAAGAGGAGACATCGACTGCGCGATCTTAGCGCTGGCCGAACGGACGACCGTGGTGCTGAAGGTCAGATCGCATGTCTGGGTTGCTACCTCCCTGGTAGTCCGAGGAGAGGCGAGGACAGTGCTGTATTTCCCCGCTGGGAGCAGCGTGGGCTTCCTACTAGCCAATAGCTTGCAAGCAGCCGAGGTGGACACTTTCTCTTTGACCCGTATTTCCTGGATACAGCGTTCTTCCTTATAGACAGGACAGTCGCGGGAGGAGGCGGCATGGTCACCCTGACAGTTCACACAACGAGGAGACGGAGGTGGACAGTCACCCTCATGGGCATCCCTGCCACAAGTGACACATTTAGCCGCATTGGAGCAAGACTGTCGAGTGTGATTGAAACGCTGACACTGGTAGCAGCGCGTAGGTGTCGGGACATAGGGGCGAACAGAAATAACCTCGTAGCCCGCCTTGATGCGCGATGGCAGCTTAACACTATCGAAGGTCAAGAAAAGTGTCCGGGTCGGTACAAGGTCATTGTTGACCTTTTTCATGACCCTATGGACAGCCGTCACGCCCTGCTCAGCGAGGAAAGATTGAAGCTCCTCGTCAGTCAATCCGTCGAGGGAGCTACTATAGACTACACCACGAGACGAATTCAAAGTTCGGTGGGCCTCCACCCGGACAGGGAACGTGTACAAGAGTGTGGCCCGAAGCAGTTTTTGTGCCTGAAAGGCACTCTCAGTTTCGAGTAATAAGGTACCGTTACGCAACCTGGTACAAGATTTGACAGATCCGGCTATGGCATCTACGCCCTTCTGAATAACGAAAGGGTTGACAGAGGAAAAATCCTTTCCGTCCTCAGATCGAGAAACTACGAGGAACTGTGGGGCAGGCGGTAGTACTTTTGTCACTGTTGGCTGGTCACGTTTCCGTTTTTGGGTCGAAGTCGAAAGCGATGGAGTAGAATCCATTGCGGAGGAATCCCCCATGATTGCCAGCGTCTCCGATGGCGCGCTCCTTCCTTGTGGGGACCCTCTCAGAGGGCACTCCCGCCTTAGGTGAATGTTTACACCTCAGGTCACACCTCCCGAGAAACAGACGGAGGGACCAATCGGCATGGTCAGAAGGTATCAGCTCAGGCAATCACCCCTCCCCGGGCCTGGCCTTTACCAGGGGGTACGCGCGTGCCTTACATGTCTACCCAGGGCGGGGACTTACGCGTTACCCCGTCACCGGCTACGCGTGCGAACGCGTGGGTCGGCCTTCAGACACGCACAGGGAGGAAGGAAGAAGAGGAAAAAGAAGAGAGAGGGAGAAAGAGGACAGACCGTCTCAAACGCCGAGGCGGAGACCAGAGAAGGCAAGGAGAAGAAGGCAATGAGAAAGCAAGGAGAAGAAGGCAATGAGAAGGCAAGGAGAAAAAGGCAATGAGAAGGCAAGGAGAAAAAGGGAATGAGAAGGCAAGGAGAAAAAGGGAATGAGAAGGCAAGGAGAAAAAGGGAATGAGAAGGCAAGGAGAAGTCAAGGGAAAGAGTAAGGAAGACAGTGAGGTGGAGAAGAGCAAAGAAAGGAACCAACAAAAGGAAGGAAGAAACGAGAAGTGAGAAACCAAAAAGACCAAGATTATAAGTCGTGAAACCGTCCGTCTCCGGACGCAGGCGCTAACTACCCCCGTGAGGGGGATGGAATCCTTTTAGTCGCCTCTTACGACAGGCAGGAACACCTCGGGCCTATTCTAATCCCCGGACCCGCAGGGGGGGAACTCATCGATGGGGACATGCTGCGCCGAGTGTGGGAGGAACTCGATTATCGGCTTTATGTCTGCCGAATCACTAAAGGGGCACATATCGAACATTTGTGAATGCCTAAAAAAAACTTTTTGAGTTTTTGTATGTGTGTGCAAAGCATTGTGAAAATATCTCAAATAATAAAGTTATTGTAGAGCTGTGAAATCGCTTCAATCATTCGTAATAACCCTGTATTAACAGTTTGGTGATTACTTTTGAAGTAATACACTGTTTGATTACTTTTATCTTTATCTGTCTCATTTTATCTGACTACCCCTTGCAAATGAAAATGGCACACTCGGAAGTATAGCCGCAGATGAATTTTGAGTTCAGCAGTTTTAGTGCAACAGCAGTGGTCGTGGCGTACAGTTTACCTTCTGGCCACGTTCCGCATCCACCGCCCTCTCAGCCACCGCGTCACACTTGTTGCCGGCGAGAACTTTCACCACATCCGGGGATGCGTTCTGCAAACAGAGAGAGTACAGAAACAAACTTGCACGCATTTACAATGAGAATGGCTATGCAGTGGAGTAATGCCTTGCAGAACTTTACCTACACTGATAAGCCTAAACATAATGAACACTGGGCACCCGAACACTGAATACACTGTGGCACAGCAACCACGAGATGTGGCAAGGAAAGTACACGAGTGCAAGTGACACAAATGTGGGATCATTCTAGTAACGATATGGACCACAAATGGGGAAATACATTGACATAAGTGAAACAATGGAAAATGCAGGATGGAATGTACGAGGGCAGTTCAATAAGTAATGCAACACATTTTTTTTCTGAAACAGGGGTTGTTTTATTCTGCATTGAAATACACCAGGTTATTCCCCAATCTTTTAGCTACACAACACTATTTTTCAACGTAATCTCCATTAAATGCTACGGCCTTATGCTTACGCCACCTTGAAATGAGGGCCTGTATGCCTGCACGGTACCATTCCACTGGTCGATGTCGGAGCCAACGTCGTACTGCATCAATAACTTCTTCATCATCCGCGTACTGCCTCCCACGGATTGCGTCCTTCATTGGGCCAAACATATGGAAATCCGACGGTGCGAGATCGGGGCTGTAGGGTGCATCAGGAAGAACAGTCCACTGAAGTTTTGTGAGCTCCTCTCGGGTGCGAAGACTTGTGTCTTGATTGTCATGGAGAAGGAGAAGTTCGCTCAGATTTTTGTGCCTACGAACACGCTGAAGTCGTTTCTTCAATTTCTGAAGAGTAGCACAATACACTTCAGAGTTGATCGTTTGACCGTGGGGAAGGACATCGAACAGAATAACCCCTTCAGCGTCCCAGAAGACTGTAACCGTGACTTTACCGGCTGAGGGTATGGCTTTAAATTTTTTCTTGGTAGGGGAGTGGGTGTGGCGCCACTCCATTGATTGCCGTTTTGTTTCAGGTTCGAAGTGATGAACCCATGTTTCATCGCCTGTAACAATCTTTGACAAGAAATTGTCACCCTCAGCCACATGACGAGCAAGCAATTCCACACAGATGGTGCTCCTTTGCTCTTTATGGTGTTCGGTTAGACAACGAGGGACCCAGCGGGAACAAACCTTTGAATATCCCAACTGGTGAACAATTGTGACAGCACTACCAACAGAGATGTCAAGTTGAGCACTGAGTTGTTTGATGGTGATCCGTCGATCATCTCGAACGAGTGTGTTCGCACGCTCCCGCCATTGCAGGAGTCACAGCTGTGCACGGCCGGCCCGCACACGGGAGATCAGACAGTCTTGCTTGACCTTGCGGCGATGATGACACACGCTTTGCCCAACGACTCACCGTGCTTTTGTCCACTGCCAGATCACCGTACACATTCTGCAAGCGCCTATGAATATCTGAGATGCCCTGGTTTTCCGCCAAAAGAAACTCGATCACTGCCCGTTGTTTGCAATGCACATCCGTTACAGACGCCATTTTAACAGCTCCGTACAGCGCTGCCACCTGTCGGAAGTCAATGAAACTATACGAGACGAAGCGGGAATGTTTGAAAATATTCCACAAGAAATTTCCGGTTTTTTCAACCAAAATTGGCCGAGAAAAAAAATGTGTTGCATTACTTATTGAACTGCCCTCGTAACAATATTATGAAAAGGAAAGCTGCTACTCACCAGAGTAGTGGAGATGCTGAGTCACAACAGGTACAACAAAAAGACAGTTCCCAATAAAGCTTTCAGCCATTAAGGCCTTCGTCAACAATAAACGGCACACACACACACACACACACACACACACACACACACACACACACAAGCACAGTCTCAGGCAACTGAAAGCACACTGTGTGTAGCAGCACCATTACATGATGGAAGTGGTGACTGGAAGTGCTGGAGGCTAGGCAGTGGGCAGGGGAGAGGTGAGAAGAGGGAGGGGAGTAGAGGAAAAGGAGGGAAGAAAAAAGACTGGGTGCGATGGTTGAATGATGGGTGTGTAGTGCTGGAATGAGAAGGGGCTGGATGGGTAAGGACAGTGACTAACGAAGTTTACAGGAATGTAGGATGTATTGCAGGGAAAATTCCCACCTGTGTGATTCAGAAAAGCTGGTGTTGGTGGGAAGGATCCATATGGCACAGGCTGTGAAGCAGTCATTGAAATGAAAGGTGTCATGTTTGGCAGCATGCACAGCAACAGGGTGGTCCAGCTGTTAAATGGCCACAATTTGTCAGTGGCCATCCATGCAGACAGATAGCTGTTTGGTTGTCATGCCCACATAGAATGCAGCACAGTGGTTTGAGCTTAGCTTGTAGATCACATGACTGGTTTCACAGGTAGCCCTGCCTTTGATGGGATACGTGAAGATCGTGACTGGACTGAAGTAGGTGGTGGTGGGGGGTCGTATGGGACAGGTCTTGCATCTAGGTCTATGATAGAGGTATGAGCCATGAGGTAAGGGAGGGAACACGGGTTGAGTAAGGACGGATGAGTATATTATGTAGGTTTGGTGAACAGCGGAAGACCACTGGGGAAGGATAGTGGGCAAGATGTTTCTCATTTCAGGGCACGACGAGAAAGTAATTCAGTTGCTCCAGTCCTCAGTGGTACTGAGGTATCAGGGGAATGCTCCTCTGTGGCCGGGACTTTGGGAAATGGTGGGAGACTGGAAAGATATGGCATGGGAGATTTGTTTTTTGCACAAGGTTGTGAGGATAATTACAGTCTATGAAGGTTCAAATGGTTCAAATGGCTCTGAGCACTATGCGACTTAACTTCTGAGGTCATCAGTTGCCTAGAACTCAGAACTAATTTAACATAACTAACCTAAGGACATCACACACATCCATGCCCGAGGCAGGATTCGAACCTGCGACCATACCAGTCGCTCGGTTCCAGACTGTAGCACCTAGAACCGCATGGCCACTCCAGCCGGCAGTCTATGAAGGCTTCAGTGAGACCCTCAGTATATTTTGAGAGGGATCACTCATCCATCACTGCAGATGCAATGACCACACATGGCTAGGCTGTACAGAAGGGACTTCATAGTATAGAAAGGGGGCAGCTGTTGAAGGGGAGAAATGGAGGTATTGCTGGTGGTTGGTAGGCCTGATATGGATGGATCTTTGCTATGTGGTGAGTAGCAACTTTCCTTTCCATAATATTGACATAAGTAACTCTGATAATGGGCACTGCATTACGGCCCAGAAGCTGTGAATGAGGACCTCAGAAATGACAAAGCTGGTCAGCTGTTTGTGTGCTGCTGTCTTGAGGATCTAAGGAAACTGGTGGACCAGTGGTGAGACCGTGGCAAGCGGATGAGGTGTCGCACATCCACGCCTTTCCATGGCATGTGGAGTTCGGAAGCTCACCCACTCTGTAATGCTGGATAAGTGGCAATCTGTGGCAGACCCGATGACAGAGTACAGTGCCACAGCAGGCGCAAGTGTTTCAGAGCACACCAATCACCACACAGTGTGAAGCACGGAGCTCAGCAGTAGGTGACCTCTGCGTGTTCCCGCATCCATGCGATGACACCGTCAATTGAGATTGATGCGGGTGCTGTGTCATAGGCATTGGACCGATGAAAATGACTCGCTCGATCTGATGAATGGTGTTTCTTGTTACACCAGATATATAGTTGTGATGAGATACGCTTTCATCCAGCTGTTCGAAACACACACCCTGATACCGACACATGCTGGTGGAAGCAATATTGTGCTATTGGGAACATTGACATGGGCTTCCGTGGAACTTGTAGTAGCAATTGCAGTGATCAAAAATCTGGAGTACATCAACATTGTTGCTGGCCACCAGCATCTCTTCATTATATTGTTCGCATTGGCAATATCATTTTCCAGGAGGATAATAGCCTTTGTCAGAAGCCCACAATCTTACTACAGTGGTTTCAGGAGCATGACAGTGAATTGGTGTGGAAGTCCTGGGCACAAAATTCGTCTGATCTCAACCTGAAGAAACACGTGGGATGTTATGGGAGTGCCAGTTCAGCATCACACCATTGGCCCACAGTTTACGAGAATTGCATCGCCTGTGCATAGAAGTGTGATGCCACATACCTCCGGAACCATATCAAGGACTTGTCAAATCCATGCCACGCAGAAACACCACTCTATTACGTGCCAAAGGTGGAGTGACATGCTATTGACTAGCTGACTGTTAATGTATGTCTCATCATCAGAGTTATGTCTCATCAGAGTATACAGTATGTCATGAATAGGCTCCAAATACAACTGTCAGCACATGCAAACACAACAGAAGAGTGCACGGTGAAATAATTTGATGACTGAGGAGTATAGCGGAGTCTGCTCTCCTCTCAGAGCTTCAGTACTGCAGCACTATTTCAATGAACGACTACCCTTGGGAGCAGGCCACTAAATTTACACAAATACTCTGCAAGCCACCGTTTAGTAGAATATGTGTAGTGTACCAGAATAATATTCGAACTCCATGCGGTCTGATGTAGGGTGTTCAACTCAAAGAACGGCTGTCAATAAGGCTCTACGCCAGCACATGGCGACTATGGCTCTCGTTTATTCAATAAGTCCTCAGTAGGTTTCCGCAGGTGTGTGGCACCATACGAATATGCACCAGTCACGGAATTCCTGTCAATTATGGGCCGACAGATTATGAGAGCAGAACTGGCCTTCAGTACCATCACAGAAATCTTCTGTCAGGATCACACCATGCAGTTTTGGTGGTCGAGATATCAACTTGTGTTCACTGTCATTCTCCACAAACCTCTATTTTGCAATTCTGGCCTCTCCACAGAAGCAGTTATCTGAGTGAAAGATGCCACAGCCATTGGAAAAAGACATCGAGCATGAAGGGATGCAAGTGGTCCACAACAATGTTCACAAGTCCACAGCTGTCACAGTGTCTTCAATTACTATCAAAGATTCCACGGAAGTACAGGTTATAAGGAATCCAATCCTGTTGGAACTGTTGTTCAATTACTGAACTTTTCGATATCATGCAAATTTTAGCCAGTCTGGAGTTGATTTCATTACATAAATTATTCAGTTCTTATCTGTGCATATTGACAGAGATTTCTGACCATCAAATAAAATCTTTCCGCAAATGTATTTTTCTGCTTGTATTGTTATGTTATTAGTTATAAACCTCACACCATGAAGACTAGTAGTTACAATTTTAAAAGTATATGATTTGAAAAGAAGTCTACATTAGATACAGTAACTTTCATTCTCCAGTCAAATGGAACTATATAGTTTCAGACATCTTTTCAAGTCTGTAGAATAGGCCTATGTGATTTAGATACACAGACTGAAGCAAAAGAATGGAAATTTATACCAAGGCTAGGATTCGAAAACAGGTCTCTTGCTTACTAGGCAGATTCACTAACCATGACGATACCCTCGCACAGTAGCTTTGCACAACTACACAGATTACCGTAGCATGCTTGCCGCCTCAATCCAAATTCCCATTGCCAGATTTGAATTCCAGCCTTTGCACAAATTTTCATTAGGTGCTTCAGTCTGCATGTACTGGGTGAATCACCTAAATCCTTCACTGCAAACATTCCGGAAATGAAAAGTGTTATCGACGTGCGGTTTTCACAGAATGGATTCGTTAGTCAGGGGCTCATATTGTTAACCAATAAACAGTTGTAATAACACTTAGAAAGAGTATTTTCTGTGCAAGCATACACTGTTTAAATGGAACAATGCCTGGTGACATTAACAAACTGAAAGTAGAGTAAATTGGACTGTCAATGGTGTTTGTCGCAGAAACCTAGTGCGAGTCATTTATGACGCATCGTATTTTGAAAAATTCCCGCACCAACATATGTACAATGTCTGGGCTAGCACATGCTGAAGAACAACACAAGTGCATACGCTAGTTGTATGGAATGTGGCCATTAAAGAGATGACTGACCATCACAAGTTGTGTTGAAGATGGGCAACAGTGGTGGCAATACACACTTCAAGTCTGGTATGGAATGACTGCTGAACAGGTGCTACCGTTTCAGTGGAAGTGTCCAAGCAGACTACATTAATACATCGTTGCAAACCATGGTGTGTAGTGGGTATGTCTTGTAAACAGTTTTTTTCAGCTTTCCCCACAGATAAAAGTATACAGGCGTCAAATCAGGGGAACAGGCCAGTGAAGATATAACTCCTTCGCATTCAATCCAATGATTTGGAAAACAATTCTTAAAGACATGCTGTAGTACTTCGTGCACTATGGGCTGGACAGCCATCATGCTGGTACCACGGGCTCGTCGTAGTCTACAGAGAAACATCTTCTAGCATGTGTGGGAGATGGTTTGTTAGCACGCTGCGATACTTGTGTGCATTCAGTGCAACAGGCATATAAGCTGACGATTAACTATACCACACCACATGTTTACACTCCATGGACACTTCTGTAAAATATCTGGGAGTATGCGTGCGGAACGATTTGAAGTGGAATGATCATATAAAATTAATTGTTGGTAAGGCGGGTACCAGGTTGAGGTTCATTGGGAGAGTCCTTAGAAAATGTGGTCCATCAACAAAGGAGGTGGCTTACAAAACACTCGTTCGACCTATACTTGAGTATTGCTCATCAGTGTGGGATCCGTACCAGATCGGGTTGACGGAGGAGATAGAGAAGATCCAAAGAAGAGCGGCGCGTTTCGTCACAGGGTTATTTGGTAACCGTGATAGCGTTACGGAGATGTTTAGCAAACTCAATTGGCAGACTCTGCAAGAGAGGCGCTCTGCATCGCGGTGTAGCTTGCTCGCCAGGTTTCGAGAGGGTGCGTTTCTGGATGAGGTATCGAATATATTGCTTCCCCCTACTTATACCTCCCGAGGAGATCACGAATGTAAAATTAGAGAGATTAGAGCGCGCACAGAGGCTTTCAGACAGTCGTTCTTCCCGCGAACCATACGCGACTGGAACAGGAAAGGGAGGTAATGACAGTGGCACGTAAAGTGCCCTCCGCCAAACACCGTTGGGTGGCTTGCGGAGTATAAATGTAGATGTAGATGAAGCCAACAGCGATTATCAAGAAACCAATAATACAAGTTTTGACAGTTCACATGCCCACGATTGGTGAATGCAGCTTCATTGCTAATATCCATGCAGCTCTTGGCGGAGAGAGTGGTTATAGGGGTGGAACCAATATTGATGGAGAATGCATAGGACACTAGCCTGACTCATGCCACTTCCTCGTGCAATTGCGTGGGAGCTAACGTTTGAATCAACTACAACAGCAGCAAGAACATTGATTTCCCCCTCTTCTGTCATCACTTGTTTCCTTTTGTTAAGTTGTGTAGGTGTTACAGTACTACATTCACGAAACTTGTTGAAGAGGTTGATAAATAATGACTGAGATGGTTGATGTCTTTTGTGATACCTTGCCACAGACACCATACAAGAACGAACTGCATTCTTTGTACAGTCTCCATACACTATGAGCATATTGATGTCTCCTGCACTCACGACCTACTCTTTGTATGTCAACTACTAACTGACTAGCAAGTCGCGATGCACTGTAAGCAATCATAACAATGTCATACCTAGCAACAACATGTGCTGAATGTCACAAATAAGTGACAGTGTGGGAACTTTTCGAAATACAATACCTTGTAAACTACTTGCACTAGAAACCTGAAAAAAAAACTACTGACAGTCCAATTTATGCTATTTGCAGTTTGTTAATGTCAACAGGTACTGTTCCCTTTAAAAAACTGTATGCTTGCACAAAAAAGCACTGCAGGGTAAAGCAATCAGTAAGTACATTGCACAGGGTGCCATATCTTCAAGAGGAAGGTGGTGTGATTTTTCAGCAGGACAATGCACGACTTTTCAACAGGGCAATGCACGACCACGTATGGCTGCTGCAATGGAACGTGCTCTTCGTGGTGGACATAACAAGTGCCCCGGCCGGCAGGATCATCACACCTCTCGCCAACTGAACACGTACGGGACACAGGTGGAAACTTATTCGTTCTCCAGGGCCCGCAAGGACTGTTACCGAACTGCAAGAGAAGGTCGAAATGCTTGGGACAATTTACTGCAGGATGCAATTCAGCAACTTTATGATCGTTTGTATGCAAGAACACATGCTTTCGTTGCCTTCAGAATGGCTTATGCTGTGTATTGACGCAACTGTTTGGCACCCTTTACTGTGGAATGTGTTTCATTAAGTCTGAATTTTTTTTCGTGTACTAGTACAATGATGAATTACCCATCAGACCACTTATTAATCAAATGATCTCCTAAGAGGGTTTCTTTTTCTCCAGCAGTGTACAACATTTCTTTTTCACTAACAGCTTTTAATTGCCTCAAGAATGGTCCCAAATAGAAATGAATTGTTTCTTCTCTTAATACAGGGTGGCACAGAAAAACGGAAACATTTCCACACTCCAATAAAATTAGAAGTGATGAAGAAATAAATTTCATCCATAGTAATTGAAACCTTACAACTTTGCCATTTACGAAGCATTGATTGCATTCTTCATTTTTTAAAAATTACGTCCTTTAGATGGCGTCTTCCTGTATCAATACATTCGTGAAATCTGCTGTTGAGATTCCTCACTGACCGCTGCATCACTCAGCTGGGCCCGAATTCTCTGTTTTAACTCATCTAGGATTCTTGGTCGAGTCGAGTAGACTTTGCTGTTGAGGTAGCCCCACAAGAAAAAATCGCAAATGGATAAATCTGGTGATCTAGGAGGGCAGGGAATGTTACCGAATCGTGAGATTACAAGGTTGCCAAACAATTGCCGCACATATGCCATTGATTGCCGTGCAGTGTGTGTTGTCGCTCCGTCCTGTTGAAACCAGGCTTCTCGAACATTTGGAAAGTTGTTCAATGCAGTTGTAACGAAAGTTCGTAACATCTCCATGTAACGATCGGCATTGACAGTCATTGTGTTTCCCTGTTCATTTCAGAAAAAATACGGTCCGATAATCTCATGTGACGAAACACCACAGCATACTGTCACTTTACTAGTGTGTAAAGAGCGCTCATTAGGATTTGTGTTAACCCAATGACAGTCGTTCTGTTTATTCACATAACCTGTGAGATGAAAATGTGCCTCATCTGGCATCCACAACTTGTTTAGAAGGTCATTGTTATTGTTTATTTTTGTTATCATTTGTTGACAGAATCCTAATCGTAACCGGTAATCGCTGTCCTTCAATTTTTGCGCCATCTGTAGTTTGTACGGATGAAATTTTAAATCAAGATGAAGAATTGTGCGAACATTCTCCCAGGACATTCCAACCACTGCAGATCGCTTATGAATTGAATGCCATGGGCTCCATAAGGCAGGCTCACATACAACATCAATGTTCGCTAGAGAACGCACACTTCTTGGTCGTCCTGTTGATTTCTTCTTGAGGGCAGATCCAGTCTCTTCAAAGTTATTAATCCAACATTTTATAGCGTGTTTCGAAGGAACGGCATCATAACGTCCTAGATTTAAAAAAAAAACGTCGAAATACCCTCTGCGCCACTACCAGACTGTCATTATTTTTATAAAATCTTTTTATGGCTTACGCACGCTGTTGTCCGTTCCACTGAGCCATGATTACTGAAATGGCGGACTGTTTACTCGCTAACGTACACGAACCCGCAGTGCTGCCATCTGCCCGTGGCTGCCACTGCTCATTTCAAATATTCCCGTTACTGTGTGTCACTCTGTCCTTAGTAGTAGCATAAAATTTAAACATTTGTTTCTGTTACAGAGCGATGTTCATGTAGCAGTTACTTTAAAAGAAGGAAAACAATCCACTTGCACGATCACTATATTCCCATCTCTTTTTCACACCCAACGAAAGATCACGTACGTCTGAGGGAGGGAGGGGAGAGAAAAATGACGTGTCACTCATGTGAAGAAACGTTTCCTGTACCGGCCCTGGGTTTCTACATCTACATCTACATGGATACTCTGTGAATCACATTTAAGTGCCTAGCAGAGGGTTCATCGAGTCACCTTCACAATTCCCTATTATTCTAATCTCGTAGACCGCACGGAAAGAATGAACACCTATATCTTTCCATACGAGCTCTGATTTCCCTTATTTTATCGTGGTGATCGTTCCGCCATATGTAGGTCGGTGTCAACAAAATATTTTCACATTCGGAGGAGAAAGTTGGTGATTGGAATTTCGTGAGAAGATTCCGTCGCAGAGAAAAACGCCTTTCTTGTAATGATTTCCAGCCCAAATCCTGTATCATTTCTGTGACACTCTCTCCCCTATTTCGCGATAATACAAAACATGCTGCCTTTCTTTGAACTTTTTCGATGTACTCCATCAGTCCTACCCTGTAAGGATCCCACACCGCGCAGCAGTATTCTAAAAGAGGATGGACAGTGTCATCCTCAAACAACTGAAGACAGCTGCTCAGATTGTCTCCAAAATCGTTTATATAGATAAGGAACAGCAAAGGGCCTATAAAACACGACCTTGGGGAACGCCTAAAATCACTTCTGTTTTACTCGATGAGTTTCTGTCAATTAATACGAACTGTGACCTCTCTGACAGGAAATCGCAAATCTAGTCACATAACTGAGACGATATTCCATAAGCACGCCCGCATCTCGTGGTCGTGCGGTAGCGTTCTCGCTTCCCACGCCCGGGTTCCCGGGTTCGATTCCCGGCGGGGTCAGGGATTTTCTCTGCCTCGTGATGGCTGGGTGTTGTGTGCTGTCCTTAGGTTAGTTAGGTTTAAGTAGTTCTAAGTTCTAGGGGACTTATGACCACAGCAGTTGAGTCCCATAGTGCTCAGAGCCATTTTTGAACCATAAGCACGCAATTTTACTCTGAGCCGCTTGTGTGGTACAGTGTCAAAAGCCTTCTGGAAATCCAGGAATACGGAAAAGACCTGAAATCCCTTTGAGAGGTTGCATGAGCCCCCTCTCATATTTCTATCTTACTCTGAGTAATTCGATTTTCCTCTCTAATTGCATGCGGTGAAAAGTTGCTATTCCTTCACATGCGGACTTCCCACGCAGTGTCTCTCGTCACCCGGGTGGTCCGGTGACAGGCGGGGGCTGCTGATCTTGAAAGGGTTAAGCCGACGGGTGTGAGGAAGTCGAATGGGTGCTTTCCAGACGCCTACATTGTCATAAGAGCGGGGGCGACACGCCCACAGGGGCCTGACAGAGCGGCTGGGCTAGAGATTCCGTTACTTCGCAGAAACTTGCAAAGTCAAGTCTCTCCAGTAGGCCCTGTCAAATCGCTTCTGTATTTGGTGGCCTGACGCAAAACAAGTGAAAACACTTTCTGGTGGGCTACCAGCGAGGCGTGGGAGTGACTTGTGTTTCCAGGCAGTCTTGTCGGGCAAATTCCCGCGTTTTCTGCGAAATCATAACTGTGATTGGCTTGCTCAGGGGATAGCTCTGTGACGTAGCAAAATCGGCGCAGAAATTGGCGTCAAGTATCTCCATTAGTGGAATAGTAGTGCGTCGGCAAAAGAGTGGAATTTTCTGCCGCTTTTAGAGTTGCTGATTGGAGCATTTAACCATGGCCACTGTCATGGGGGTGGGAATGTTCTGGGTTCAGCTTGTACGGGTGCTCTTGAGAGAGTCAGCTCTCGCCTTTCGGTCGGAGTAGGTTACAAGACTGAGCTCTCACTGCTCTGGACAGCCTGCCTTCTGTTGGCTGTCTAATATACTTTCATTTAATTGTAATTGTTTGATGAAGTTGCTGAAGTTTCGACTTCAACGTAACTTTCCGAGTACAGTTGGCTATTGAGCGTTCTGCGTACAAGCGGCCTTGAGCAGTTTTGGCTAAAGTTGACTGTATCGGAGTTACTGTGTGGCTTCGCTTGTTAAAATCACTCACTGTACCGCCAGTGATTATGTGGCGAACCTTCTTCGTCTCCCTCAGAGGCGTATTTGTGTTGCTAGGAAGTCTTTAGTCTGGAACAACCAGACCAGGAGAATTTGTTTCGGGCTACACTTGTGACATTATCATCACCACGACGGGACGTCGAAGCAACCAGCCATCGCCTCTGGTATGCGTCATGTCCTTGCAGTTAAGAAGACAGCTTGGTAATGTACGTCTGCAGCACTGGCAAATCAGGGACTTTTGGTATGTGACAATCAGAGCTCAGCAGAGCGCGCCTGTTCCCGTCTTTTCTAACGTGATTCTGTCTTGGGTGTTCATTGTCTAAGTTCTCACTACTGTAGCAGCAATTAATGTTGGGTTGGCTGGGTGTTTCTCTTAAGATTTGAGTTGCAAGGCATTGGCTCCACATACCACTTGGTCTTAAATGTCACAATCTAGTTTATGGACAACTTCACCTTCACAGCATTAATTTGAGTATCCAATTTGACGTATTGTAAATGTTTCATGTGTTTTGTTTATTATTTTGAGTTTCGTCATTATAAATCAAATTGTTATTTTGGACAGAACTTTCATTCTGTGGATCGGTAAACCAACCCTTCCATTTCTCACTATGTTAATGAAACTTTCATCAAAATTAATTTGTATCAAATTAAATTATTATTATTATAGTTGTAGTTGTTGTTGTTGTGGTCTTCAGTCCTGAGACTGGATTGATGCAGCTCTCTATGATACTCTATCCTGTGCAAGCTTCTTCATCTCCCAGTACCTACTGCAACCTACATCCTTCTGAATCTGCTTAGTGTATTCATCTCTTGGTCTCCCTCTACGATTTTTACCCTCCACACTACCCTCCAATGCTAAATTGGTGTTCCCTTGATGCCTCAGAACATGTCCTACCAACCGATCCCTTCTTCTAGTCAAGTTGTGCCAGAAACTTCTCATCTCCCCAATCCTATTTAATACTTCCTCATTAGTTATGTGATCTACCCATCTAATCTTCAGCATTCTTCTGTAGCACCACATTTCGAAAGCTTCTATTCTCTTGTTGTCCAAACTATTTACCGTCCATGTTTCACTTCTATACGTGGCTACACTCCATACAAATACTTTCAGAAACGACTTCCTGACTCTTAAATCTATACTCGATGTTAACAGATTTCTCGTCTTCAGAAATACTTTCCCTGCCATTGCCAGTCTACATTTTATATCCTCTCTACTTGGAGCATCATCAGTTATTTTGCTCCCCAAATAGCAAAACTCCTTTACTACTTTAAGTGTCTCATTTCCTAATCTAATTCCATTAGCATCACCCGACTTAATTCGACTACATTCCATTATCCTCGTTTTGCTTTTGTTGATGTTCATCTTATATCCTCCTTTCAAGACACTATCCATTCCGTTCAACTGCTCTTCCAAGTCCTTTGCTGTCTCTGACAGAATACAATGTCGTCGGCGAACCTCAAAGTTTTTATTTTTCTCCATGGATTTTAATACCTACTCCGAATTTTTCTTTTGTTTCCTTTACTGCTTGCTCAATATAGAGATTGAATAACATTGGGGAGATGCTACAACCCTGTCTCACTCCCTTCCCAACCACTGCTTCCCTTTGATGTCCCTCGACTCTTATAACTGCCATCTGGTTTCTGTACAAATTGTAAATAGCTTTTCACTCCCTGTATTTTACCCCTGCCACATTCAGAATTTGAAAGAGAGTATTCCAGTCAACATTGTCAAAAACTTTCTCTAAGTCTACAAATGCTAGAGACGTAGGTTTGCCTTTCCTTAATCTAGCAGGTGCCAAACTCTTTTCTACTCCACTTGCAGGGTCGATTACAGTCAGTTCGCGTTTCTTATTAATCCATGTGCAACAGCAAAAGTCGGAGTTAGAAAAGGGGGGCTTATAGCATCATTTCCATATGAAGATTCTAGAAGAGTTTAGTGTTAAATACACTGCTAGCCCCGGCACCTCGCACCTTGTCAATAGCGTTCAGCACTTCATGTAAATAAAGAGCAAGTTGTGTGTCACAGGAACGATGTTTTCTAAACCCATGTTGACTGTGGGTCAATAGACCGTTTCCTTCGACGTAATTCACAGGGTGACCAGATGCAATTGATTAAAAAGGAGGACAAACAGCTTCAAAAAGGAGGACAAAGGAAGAAAAAAGAGGACACATCAAACGGGTCAATTGCAATTGAGGCTATCACCCGTCAGCTTTGGACAAGCCACGTGACTGCCGGGAATTACCGGTAAAAGTAGTAGTTAATTGTTACTGATGGTCAGATGGTGGTTAACTGAGCAATATAAAAAGAAAATTAAAAACATTGATTGTGGTGACAGTGTGGCGTCAATTGTTTTGTTATGTCAGCAACACGGAATTTTTAAAAAAATGGTTCTGAGCTCTATTGGACTTAACATCTGAGATCATCAGTCCCCTAGAACTTAGAACTACTTAAACCTAACTAACCTAAGGACATCACAAACATCCATGCCCGAGGCAGGATTCGAACCTGCGACCGTAGCAGTCGCGCGGTTCCGGACTGAAACTCCTAGAACCGCTCGGCCACAAAGCGAAAAACGTAAGACCATTCACCTCCCTTCATTCGACGCACCGCTACCAACATCTACAGTTCAAGCAGCAGCTGACGACATCTAAACTGCACTTTAACCTTCCGAATACAAATAAATTGAATGACTACGAAACAATGAAATAAAACCATGACACAGCCGGCCAGTGTGGCTCGGCCACCGAGGCCGGCACGGAATTGTTTACAAACCGAAAAACGTAAGACCATTCACCTGCCTTCATTCGACGCACCGCTACCAACATCTACAGTTCAAGCAGCAGCTGACGACATCTAAACTGCACTTTAACCTTCCGAATACAAATAAATTGAATGACTACGAAACAATGAAATAAAACCATGACACAGCCGGCCAGTGTGGCCGTGCGGTTAAAGGCGCTTCGGTCTGGAACCGCGTGACCGCTACGGTCGCAGGTTCGAATCCTGCCTCGGGCATGGATGTGTGTGATGTCCTTAGGTTAGTTAGGTTTAATTAGTTCTAAGTTCTAGGCGACTGATGACCTCAGAAGTTAAGTCGCATAGTGCTCAGAACCATTTGAACCATTTTGAAACCATGACAGTTAATCTGTCGAGTTATTTCTTACCTTCTTACATTCAGCTTCAAATTCATTTATCCTTTTCTTGAAAGCCGGATATTTGCAGGAAAGGACATCAGAAATTGTACACTTTCGTTTAGGCATAGCTAAATATTTTACGTAACTTACTGGGTTAAAAATTACACTCACAAATCACACGTGCACTACAGGAAGCCAACACAGGGAAGCCAAGCCAATACAAAGCGAAGATACGAAACGAAAATTTTAAATAATCGATATTTGCATTCACTTACAGATAGATCAACGATAACATCGACGATCCTGGTGCGACCTACTGACACCGCCTTCGTGAGTGTTTATCACGAAGGCTGTGCCAATAGTTAAAGTATTTAACAAAAGAGCAATAGAACGGGACGAATTGTAAATTTGACTGTATTACGTTCAACTTTGCGAAAAAGCCGGACACTGTAAAAATCCGCCCGCACCCCGGACAAAGAGCTAAAAAGGAGGACATGTCCGGATTAATCCGGACGTCTGGTCACCCTAGTAATTCATAATGTTCGAACACAATATATGTTCTAGAATCCTGCTGCATATCGACGTTAACGATATGGGCCTGTAATTTAGTGGATTACTCCCAGCGCCGGCTTTAGGGTGGGGCGACCCGGGCGGTCGCCCAGGGCGCCGGGGCCCAAGGGGCGCCACATACTAAACGCATGATTAAAAAAAAAAAAATTACAATTTACAATGACCCATTTCGCGAAACTAAAATATTATTCAGTCTCATTCAATATACGTCGCTAATCTCACGAATGCGCGATGAATTCGGGGTAGCAGAAGAGAAATCATTCTGAATGCAATCTTGAGTTTTTGTAGATATACAGTGCAGTACTACGCAATATTTTTAGACAATTTCCCAAAACGTGAATGCCCAAACAATATATCACTGCTATACTGACTGTTACGGCAGCGACAGCAGCATGCTGGACTGACGTCACAGGCTACACAAGACTCACATGGAGCGTCTTAGCGGGCTTTCAGATTATTTGGATTTCATTTCCATTTAAAAAAATAAAATACTCAAATTTACGATGGAAAAAACCATGTTATGATCATAAGATGACGCCATTAACCACTTAAGACGATTTCTAGTAAACAGTCAAATACCGTGTTGCAAAGCACTGCCAGGTTCGCTATTTATACAATAAAGGGCGCCAACTGGACGACTCGCCCGGGGCACCTGGATGGCTAAGGCCGGCCCTGATTACTCCTACTACCTTTCTTGAATACTGGTGTGACCTGTGCAGCTTTCCAGCCTTTGGGTACGGATCTGGGTTTGGGGAACGCGTGCACGCCTGCCTCACCTCCTGTATGTTTCGCAGCCAGTACGACAGGTGGTTGAAGGACTCCATGCTGGTGACGTCATACATGAGGAGGATGCCCATGGCGCCGCGGTAGTAGGCCGTCGTTAGAGTACGGAACCGCTCCTGGCCCGCCGTGTCCCTGCAACACAGGTAAACAGTCGCCCATCAGCGGTCGTCCAGAAAAACTCTACCCAAATGCAACATCTTTACTGAGTCAACACTCGCTGCAGCGGCTGGCACCGAAGCGCTAACAGCAGGGCCATATTTACACTGCAGACCTCCTAAAAAAAATCTGAAACGAAAAACCGTCATTGTTTTAAAATTGTTACCGTACTAAAAGACATGGACATTGGTGGAAATCAGCATAAAGGCAGGGTTCATATGAAAGTAATATACACTACTGGCCATTAAAATTGCTACACCACGAAGGTGATGTGCTACAGACGCGAAATTTAACCGACAGGAATAAGATGCTGTGATATGCAAATGATTAGCTTTTCAGAGCATTCACACAAGGTTGCCGCCGGTGGCGACACCTACAACGTGCTGACATGAGGAAAGTTTCCAACCGATTTCTCATACACACGCAACAGCTGACCGCCGTTGCCTGGTGAATCGTTGTTGTGATGCCTCGTGTAAGGAGGAGAAATGCGTACCATCACGTTTCCGGCTTTGATAAAGGTCGGATTGTAGCCTATCGCGATTGCAGTTTATCGTATCGCGACATTGCTGCTCGCATTGGTCGAGATCCAATGACTGTTAGCAGAATATGGAATCGGTCTGGTCAGGAGGGTAATACGGAACGCCGTGCTGGATCCCAACGGCCTCGTATCACTAGCAGTTGAGATGACAGGCATCTTATCCGCACGGCTGTAACGGATCGTGCAGCCACGTCTCGATCCCTGAGTCACAGATGGGGACGTTTGCAAGACAACAACCATCTGCACGAACAGTTCGACGACGTTTGCAGCAGCATGGGCTATCAGTTCGGTGACCGTGGCTGGGGCTACCCTTGGCGCTGCATCACAGACAGGAGCGCCTGCGATGGTGTACTCGACGACGAACCTGGGTGCACGAATGGCAAAACGTCATTTTTTCGGATCAATCCAGGTTCTGTTTACAGCATTACAATGGTCTCATCCGTGTTAGGCGACATCGTGGTGAACGCACATTGAAAGCGTGTATTTGTCATCGCCATACTGGCGTATCACCCGGCGTTATGGTATGGGGTGCCATTGGTTACACGTCTCGGTGACCTCTTGTTCGCATTGACGGCACTTTGAACTGTGGACGTTACATTTCAGATGTGTTACTACCCGTGGCTCTATCCTTCATTCGACCCCTGCGAAACCCTACATTTCAGCAGGATAATGCACGACCGCATTTTGCAGGTCCTGTGTGGCCTTTCTGGATACAGAAAATGTTCGACTGCTGCCCTGGCCAGCACATTCTCCAGATCTCTCACCAATTGAAAACGTCTGGTCAATGGTGGCCGAGCATCTGGCTCGTCACAATACGCGTAACTACTCTTGATGAACTGTGGTATCGTGTTGAAGCTGCATGGGCAGCTGTACCTGTACACGCCATCCAAGCTCTGTTTGACCTAATGCTCAGGCGTATCAAGGACTTTATTACGGCCAGAGGTGGTTGTTCTGGGTACCGATTTCTCACGATCTATACACGCAAATGCCGTGAAAATGCAATCACGTGTCTGTTCTAGTATAATATATTTGTCCAATAAATACCCGTTTATCATCTGCATTTCTTCTTGGTGTAGCAATTTTAATGTCCAGTAGTGTACAATGTCAGAAGCATACATGTATCGAATTTATTCTGAAGGTGTAGATACATACAAGACATAAACATTCGTGACGATATTACACTGATGCGCCAAAGAAACTGGTATAGGCATGCATATTCAAATACAGAGATATGTAAACAGGCAGAATATGGCGCTGGGATTGGCAGCGCCTATATAAGACAAGTGTTTGGCGCAGTGTTGTAGTCGGCGCACGAGGGATGGGGCACAGAATCTCCGAGGTAGCTATGAAGTGGGGATTTTCCCGTACGTGTGTTTCACGAGTGTATCGTGAATATCAGGAATCCGGTAAAACAACAAATCTCCGACATCGTTGCGACCGGAAAAAGATACTGCGAGAAAGGGACCAACAACGACTGAAGATAATGGTGTAGCGCGACAGACGTGCAATCTTTCCGCAAATTGCTGCACATTTGGATGCTGGGCCATCAACAAGTGTCAGCTTGGTGTGAACCATTCAACGAAATATCATCGGTATGGGTTTTTGGAGCCGAAGGACCACTTGTGTATCCTTGATGACTGCACGACGCAAAGTTTTACACCTCGACTGGGCCCGTCTACATCTACATCTACATCTACATCTACATCTACATCAACGGTGTGTGGCGGAGGGCACTTTACGTGCCACTGTCATTACCTCCCTTTCCTGTTCCAGTCGCGTATGGTTCGCGGGAAGAACGACTGCCAGAAAGCCTCCGTGCGCGCTCAAATCTCTCTAATTATACATTCGTCATCTCCTCGGGAGGTGTACGTAGGGGGAAGCAATATATTCGATACCTCATCCAGAAACGCAGCCTCTCGAAACCTGGACAACAAGCTACACCGCGATGCAGAGCGCCTCTCTTGCAGAGTCTGCCACTCGAGTTTGCTAAACATCTCCGTAACGCTATCACGCTTACCAAATAACCCTGTGACGAAACGCGCCGCTCTTCTTTGGATCTTCTCTATCTCCTCTGTCAACCCGATCTGGTACGGATCCCACACTCATGAGCAATACTCAGGTATAGGTCGAACGAGTGTTTTGTAAGCCACCTCCTTTGTTGATGAACTACATATTCTAAAGACTCTCCCAATGAATCTCAACCTGGCACCCGCCTTACCAACAATTAATTTTATATGATCATTCCACTTCAAATCGTTCCGTACGCATACTCCCAGATATTTTACAGAAGTAACTGCTACCAGTGCTTGTTCTGCTAGTATATAATCATACAATAAAGGATCCTTCTTTCTATGTATTCGCAATACATTACATTTGTCTATGTTAAGGGTCAGTTGCCACTCCCTGCACCAAGTGTGTATCCGCTGCAGATGTTCCTGCATTTCGCTGCAATTTTCTAATGCTGCAACTTCTCTGTATACTACAGCATCATCCGCGAAAAGCCGCACGGAACTTCCGACACTATCTACTAGGTCATTTATATATATTGTGAAAAGCAATGGTCCCATAACACTCCCCTGTGGCACGCCAGAGGTTACCTTAACGTCTGTAGACGTCTCTCCATTGAGAACAACATGCTGTGTTCTATTTGCTAAAAACTCTTCAATCCAGCCACACAGCTGGTCTGATATTCCGTAGGCTATTACTTTGTTTATCACGCGACTGTGCGGAGCTGTATCGAACGCCTTCCGGAAGTCAAGGAAAATGGCATCTACCTGGGAGCCTGTATCTAATATTTTATGAGTCTCATGAACAAATAAAGCGAGTTGGGTCTCACACGATCGCTGTTTTCGGAATCCACGTTGATTCCTACAGAGTAGATTCTGGGTTTCCAGAAATGACATGTTCTAAAAATTTACAACAGATCGATGTCAGAGATATAGGCCTATAGTTTTGCGCATGTGTTCGACGACCCTCCTTGAAAACTGGAACTACCTGTGCTCTTTACCATTCATTTGGAACCTTACGTTCCTATAGAGACTTGAAGTACACGGCTGTTATAACGGGGGCAAGTTATTTCGCGTACTCTGTGTAGAATCGAATTGGTATCCCGTCAGGTCCAGCGGATTTTCCTCTGTTGAGCGATTTCAGTTCTTTTCTATTCCTTGGACACTTATTTCGATATCAGCCGTTTTTTCGTTCGTGCGAGGATTTGGAGAAGGAACTGCAGTGCGGTCTTCCTCTGTGAAACAGCTTTGGAAAAAGGTGTTTAGTATTTCAGCTTTACGTTGGACCATTGATGACTGGGAACATTTTGCCTGGTCGGACGAATCTCGGTTCAAATTGTATCGAGTGGATGGACGTGTGCGGGTATGGAGACAGCCTCACAAATCCATGTGTGACAGGAGGGAACCGTTCAAGCTGGTGGAGGCTCTGTAATGGTGTGGGGCGTGTGCAGTTGGAGTGATATGGAACCCCTGATATGTACGTAAGCAGCCTGTCTGATCATCTGCATCCATTCGTTCCATTGTGCATTCCAACTGACTTGGGCAGTTCCAGTAGGACAATGCGACAGAATTGCTACAGAGTGGCTCCAGGAAATCTCTTTTGAGTTTAAACACTTCCGCTGGCCACCAGACTCCCCAGACATGAACATTGTTGAGAATAACTGGGGTGCCTTTCAACGTGCTGTTTAGAAGAGATCTCCACACCCTGGTACTCTTACGGATTTATGGACAGCCCTGCAAAATCCACGGTGTCAGTTCCCTCCAGCAATATTTCAGACATTAGTCGAGTCCATGCCATTTCGTGTTGTCAGCAGGGTGTCTAGCGATGTTAAGAAAAAAATTCCTTGAGTTTTCCAGGTTTTCCAGGTCCATTTTTGCATTTTTCCATGGTCTTGTTGTGTTTAGTCCCTAACAAACTTGTCTATATATAGGAACATAATGGGGGCTTTAGTACTAGTTGAATGAAGAAAACCCTTGAAATAAATCTTTTATTTCAACAAGAAAAGAAACATACCAGTGTTTGACAAAATAATTCAACTGCCAAAATTAATATGGACAAAAAATTACAAGATGAGAACAGGTTTCAAATGAAATAAAACATTATTATTAAAACATTTCCATTATGAAGAAATAGATGTTGGTAGCAAACAGGGGTATAAAAAAAGCATTATCTTCTTCAGTATAAATTATACTCTTCACAAGCACCTCTAGAAATAAAATTGACATACAATTTTAACACAATAATTATTGAAAAATAGTAACATTTGTTTGGTAATGACACATGTGTGAACACTAATTCAAATCATGGACAAGCATTTTTAATGATATAACTTCTTGTTCGATTTGAGCAATCTCTCTATCAGCACTTTCTAAAAGTTTAGTTTTTTTCTTTTGTAACTCTTAACTTTTAATTAATGTCTTTCCTCTTTCTCTCATTTTCTTCTGAGGACTTCTCAGCTGCCCTCTTCTCCTTTAGTGCTTCACTGCATCTACTATGTGCATTTCGGAAGTTCTGGATTAATTGTCTCGTGATGGGTACGGATCCAACACCACCACCAAACTTGACTGCATCATTAACAGTATGAAGGGCTATGAGAGATGGTTCTGTCAAATTTTCGACAAGAATGGAGGAGTTGTCAGAAAAACCTCTTTCAAGACTGGCATTACTATGGAAGAGTATGTATGCAAGCTTGACAAGCTTCTTCAAATTTTCGTATCCCCTCTTATCCCCAATGATCGTCATCCAGAATTTATCAATTCGATCACGATTTGCATCAAATTCTTTCAGGATTTCCTTTGTGGTCCTAGTCTCTAAGAGATTCTGGAATTCCCTAGCAATGGAATCAGCCTCATGATCGCCAAAGCAATGTCAGTGGTTACGCCGGTTCCCGTGAGATCACCGAAGTTAAGGGCTGTCGGGCGTGGTCGGCGCTTGGATGGGTGACCATCCAGGCCACCATGTCCTGTTGCCATTTTTCGGGGTGCACTCAGCCTCGTGATACCAACTGAGGAACCTCTCGACCGGATAGTAGCGGCTTCGGTCAAGAATACCATCGTAACGACCGGGAGAGCGGTGTGCTGACCCCACGCCCCTCCTATCAGCATCCTCCACCGAGGATGACACGGTGGTCGGACGGTCGCGGTAGGCCACTCGTGGTCTGACGACGGAGTGCAGATTTGTTAATGCTACACTTGCATTGTCAATGGCCACTTCTGCGTCTAAACATGTGATGCCATTCGTGAAGGCATATGCGAGGGGTGAATTGTCCAGAATTTTGGATATCATACTCTTCATGTATGTACGACACTCATTTCATAACATCAAGATATCTTCCTGAGATACATCACACTGAGCCAGAGCTGTTCTGGTTCCATACCCAAAGTCCACTTTCTGAAGTACTAACAGATTTGTGCTCTCCCTCAAATCTATTTGAACGTACTCTCCTTCTCCAAAATTTTGGGTCTGACAAATT
Organism: Schistocerca cancellata; assembly: GCF_023864275.1. Taxonomy (NCBI): domain Eukaryota; kingdom Metazoa; phylum Arthropoda; class Insecta; order Orthoptera; family Acrididae; genus Schistocerca; species Schistocerca cancellata. The sequence continues at coordinate 56,156,228 of NC_064637.1, read as the reverse complement.
TTTCCATTAAGTCTCTTGCCAAAGAGTGGAGGAGGGTGTAAAGAAAAGGCACTAAGGGGGCATCCAGGTGAAATTTAGTCAGGAATGGCTCAACGTGGGCAGCCATAGTCTCAAAAAAGGCGAAACGGTCTCTCAGCATCTTGTCTCTCAAAGACTCGTGCACTACTTTGTAGATATGATTCTTTGGTATTCCAATATTGATCTTAGGTATAGGTTTTACCTCTTCCTGTTCCTTCTTTAGCTTTTCTATTTCGTTCACATACTTTTGAACCCCTGTTAAAATCTGCTGAGCCCTGACTACCACCATTTTACACTACTGGCCATTAAAATTGCTACACCAAGAAGAAATGCAGATGATAAACGGTTATTCATTGGACAAATATATTATACTGATACGTGATTACATTTTCACGCAGTTTGGGTGCATAGAACCTGAGAAATCAGTACCCAGAACAACCACCTCTGGCCGTAATAACGGCCTTCATACGCCTGGGCATTGAGTCAAACAGAGCTTGGATGGCGTGTACAGGTACAGCTGCCCGTGCAGCTTCAACACGATACCACAGTTATCACGAGTAGTGACTGGCGTATTGTGACGAGCCAGTTGCTCGCCCACCATTGACCAGACGTTTTCAATTGGTGAGAGATCTGGAGTATGTGCTGGCCAGGGCAGCAGTCGAACATTTTCTGTATCCAGAAAGGCCATACAGGACCGGCAACATGCGGTCGTGCATTATCCTGCTGAAATGTAGGGTTTCGCAGGGATCGAATGAAGGGTAGAGCCACGGGTCTTAACACATCTGAAATGCAACGTCCACTGCTCAACGTGCCATCAATGCGAACAAAAGATAACCGAGGCGTGTAACCAATGGCACCCCATGGCCAGTATGGCGATGACGAATACACGCCTTCCAATGTGCGTTCACCGCGATGTCGCCAAACACGGATGCGACCATCATGATGCTGTAAACAGAACATCGATTCATCCGAAAAAATGCTATTTTGCCATTTGTGCACCTAGGTTCGTCGTTGAGTACACCATGGCAGGCGTTCCTGTCTGTGATGTAGCGTCAAGGGTAACCGCAGCCGTGGTCTCCGAGCTGATAGTCCATGCTGCTGCAAACGTCGTCGAACCGTTTGTGCAGATGGTTGTTGTCTTGGAAACGTCCCCCATCTGTTGACTCAGGGATCGAGACGTGGCTGCGCGATCCGTTACAGCCGTGCGGATAAGATGTTTGTCATCTCGACTGCTAGTGATACGAGGCCGTTGGGATCCGGCACGGCGTTCCGTATTACCCTCCTGAACCCACCGATTCCATATTCTGCTAACAGTCATTGGATCTCGACCAACGCGAACAGCAATGTCGCGATACGATAAACCGCAATCGCGATAGGCTACAATCCGACCTTTATCAAAATCGGAAATGTGATGGTACGTATTTCTCCTCCTTACACGAGGCATCACAACAACGTTCCACCAGGCAACGCCGGTCAACTGCTGTTTGTGTATGAGAAATCGGTTGGAAACTTTCCTCATGTCAGCACGTTGTAGGTGTCGCCACCGGCGCCAAAATTGTGCGAATGCTCTGAAGAGCTAATCATTTGCATATCACAGCATCTTATTCCTGTTGGTTAAATTTCTCATCTTTAGCACGTCATCTTCATGGCGTAGCAATTTTAATGGCCAGTAGTGTATTTTCAAAGAATTTCACCCACTATTTCACCCCTCCTTCAGGGTTGTTTTTCCAAAAATGCTGACACACGTATATTTTAATTTCTGATTGCGAAACCAAATAGCAATTTTCGTAGTTCTATCTTCAAAATTGCCTTTTTTCAAAAAAATGTTCATCCCCATTTCAGCGCCTCAGGGGTGGAATTTCGAAAAATCCCTTCTTAAACGACGCCTACAGTGTAAGACCAACATCCTCCCCAAATTTCAAGTTTCTATCTTTAGTGGTTTGGGCTGGGCGTTGATGAGTCAGTCAGTCAATCAATCACACAGTCAGGATATTGCGTTTTATGTGTAGAGAGATCAGCAATCAGAGGCAGGCTTTGGTAATAATTTTTCGGAATGCATATAAAAGGACGTATACTATAACAATTGTCATACAAGGGATGATCCATATTCAAGGATGTTAGATAAACATCAAAGTTTAGTGGGGAAACATCGATGTTTTTACATTGATGTTTTTACATTGATTACATCGACACATCTATGGCACGAGAATAATACCGGAACATCGATATTTCCATATTCAACTCGTTGAATATGGAAAATTTTGGTATACTTTAGCATGCCAAGCCACAAACGAAATACACACATAAAAAAAAAGATTTGTATTACCCCGGTTCCCAGAACTCCTGAAGACAGACGTTGACTGTGGATATATTGTATCACAGTGTGGTGAAATAAATAAAAAAAATTTAAATTTATTGGTTTTTTGAAAAGAGGAAAAATTACGGACATGGAACTGTAACTTTAGAATTTTTGAAGGGCTTTTTTACGGACTGTATTGACCGGCTTGAATGCGGTCAAATTCAGTGCTGCGTGAAATATGCCTGTAATATAATTTACCATTCCGATTAATTACATTTTGAATTCTACGTCATTGTTGATTTAATCAGAGTTCTCACCTTAGACGTAGAATTAGTCCTTCTGCCACAATATTAATTCATTAGTAGCCATCGATGTTCTTCTCTTTGTTGACCGTGTGTATCTTCCTGAGTCGGCATCGGTTCACTTCACGAAGACGGTGGAAACCAAGGAATACAATGCTACGTCACTCTAAATATTTCTCGCAAAACTTAGATACTTATCACTATTTTTTATTCACAATACAATAAGACTTGCTGTGCTCGTCGCACAAACCATAATTACTAACTATATGGCTGCCTTTCCGCACACTCCAAAAATTACGTCCATCCTCCACAAGGCAACAATCGAAAGTGTCCCTTAGCTCCTTGGAGTATGAAACAAAAGAGAATCCAATGTGAACATTACAAAGATTATAATCTACATGCCTCTCAATTTAATCTTTGGCGCAGCCTTTAAGGTATTGTATGTCTCTGCGTCGGAATGTGTCATTACAACAGACACAGCCCCGTTGACTGTTCAGAGGTGTCACTAAACCCGCCCAAAGATGTAAACAACCATGTATGAGCAGCGCCTATTAGACGGAGGGGTTCTGACAGCCGATCAGTTCCAGTCATTCCACCAGGAAGGAGGTACACGGCTCGTGTTCTCTGCAGTTCAACCACGCCTAGACGGTCAATACCACGCTTCGATCGCTTCCGCATTGTTACTCTGTGCCAGGAAGGGCTCTCAACAAGGGAAGTGTCTAGGCGTCTAGAAGAGGCCCAAAGCGACATTGTTCGCACATGGAGGAGATACAGAGAGACAGGAACTGTAGACGACATGCCTCGCTCAGGCTGCCCAAGGGCTACAACTGCAATGGATGACCGCTACCTACGGACTATGGCTCGGAGGAACCCTGACAGCAAAGCCACCATGTTGAATAATGCTTTTCTTGCAGCCACAGGATGTCGTGATACGACTCAAACTGTGCGCAATAGGGTGTGTGATGCGCAACTTCACTCCTGATTTTGAGATGTACGAGTAATATGTGTCCGTAGCTTATCTGTAAAAGGAGTGATCGCCCTACTTCCTAAACTGCGTAAAGTGCCGAAATTCTTCAGAAATTGGGCCACTTTAGACTGATGCTTTTTAGGAACATGTGCGAATGTTCACACAAGCCGGCCAGGGTGGCCGAGCAATTCTAGGCGCTACAGTCTGGAACCGCGCGACCGCTACGGTCGCAGGTTTGAATCCTGCCTCGGGCATGGATGTGTGTGATGTCCTTAGGTTAGTCAGGTTTAAGTAGTTCTAAGTTCTAGGGGACTGATGACCTGAGAAGTTAAGTCCCATAGTGCTCAGAGCCATTTGAGCCATTTTGTTCACACAAATTTTATGGAAATGCATTTTAAGCTCATGTTGGAATCTCTACAGCACTTGGCACGGAATGATTAACATCAATTCATTCGAATTGGCCGCAACATTCCCTTTTTGTACACGTCTCTATTATCATATAGTGTTAAAACAACGCAATGCTTACATTTGAACAGCTGGAAATGTGAACCACGACAATTATTCTTCAGTTCCTCAGAACACCACGTCAAGATTTAAGAACGCACAACACAGCACAACAAACGTTAGAACAGGCACTGCAAGGTTACTACTGGAACTGCTACTGAAACCTTCTACTTCGCTAGGCAAGTCCGTACAGTTCGGCCGTACTACCAATTGTTAAAATTCGAAATAAACCATGAAGCCACACCGTAGTTGCCGTACAAACTGGAGAACATATGTAGCAAAACTAATTTCCGCCATCGCACTAGTAATAAAATAATAATAGTAATAAAATAATAATAGCGAAAAACTCATGAAATTAATTCAAAACTCAGACTGCCGTAAGTAAATACTCGTAATCGCGAAATTTCACAATCATAATCTATTGCAAGCCATATCCTCAACTGTGTCTAAAAATGTGATCACAAAGTAACGAGCAGGTTACTTGAAAGAGGCTGCGAAAGATCGGAAATAGTTGCGAATTAACGATTTTATACTACGTTTCGTGGAGCGTTTCTAAATAACTGTACAATATGCCAATTGCCCCTGTATAAAAACATAGTTTATGTGAAAAAATGAAATCAGATTAACGAGCCGATTAGGAGATAGAGACTCCCGAAAATCAGCCAAAATTGCGAACCGAAAGATTTGATAGCAAGTTTATAACGGCGTAATTAAATAACTATACCCGCCCGGTTAGCCGTTCGGTCTAACGCATGGCTTTCCGGGCGGAAGGAGCGCCGGTCCCCGGCACGAATCCGCCCGGTGGATTTGTGTCGAGGTCCGGTGAGCAGGCCAGTATGTGGATGGTTTTTAGGCGGTTTTCCATCTACCTCGGCGAATGCGGGCTGGTTCCCCTTATTCCGCCTCAGTTACTCTATGTCGACGATTGCTGCGCAAACAATTCTCTACATACGCGTACACTACCATTACTCTACCACGCAAGCATAGGGGCTACACTCGTCTGGTGTGGGACGTTCCCTGGGGGGTCCACTGGGGGCCGAACCGCACAATAACCCTGGGTTCGCTGTGGGGCGGCAGAGGTGTGAAGTGGACTGCGGTAGTCGTCGTGGGGTTGTGGACCACTGCGGCTGCGGCGGGAACGGAGCCTCTCCGTCGTTTCTGGGTCCCTGGTTAACAAAACATGAATAACTATACGATATTGTCACATACGGCTGTGTATATACGTAGTATCGCATGTCCTCAAACATATGTGAAAAAATAGACGCATCTGAATGAGACGATTAGGAGATACATTCATGAAAATCGGCCAAATTTCGGAAACGGCCCATTTCATTCCCACTTTGGACTGCCGTAAGATTCGACAATTTGGCGAATATTTTGCAGCCTGTACCTCCCAATCAGTTCATACACGTGCGTTCATTTTTTTTTTTTTTTTTTCGGAACAAGTTGAGGAAATGCTATACTATGTAAGAACACAGGGGCATGCGGCGACGCCATATAGAATTTTAGTTACGTTGCTCGGAATTTAGTATGAAATTAGCAGATACGCAAATTTAGTCCATTTTCTGAAGTCCGTATCTCCTGATTGCCTCACTAATCTGCGTCAATTTTTTTCATATATATTTTTGAAGATGTACTATACTGTATTTCTACAGAGTGGCATATGACGACAGCGTATTGTTCTATTAATAAAAAATCGCCGATCCGCAACAACTATTTCAGATCTTTGGTAGTCTCAGTCTACTAGGCTTAACGCGCTAGTTAATTTGTAATCACATTTTAGACATAAGCGTATGGCATGCAGTGTGTCACTTGTGGTGGTCCGATTTTTGATTTGCCTTGATACGTTTTACGTTATTAGTGTGTAGATAGGTCTATGTATAATAATTTTCAGAAGAGTGTTACAAACACAAATTAATTTATTACTCGTGATAGGGTGGCGATTACGCTTACTTGGCTATACAGGATGGTCCATTGATAGTGACCGGGCCAAATATCTCACGAAATAAGCGTCAAACGAAAAAACTACAAAGAACGAAACTCGTCTAGCTTGAAGGGGGAAACCAGATGGCGCTATGGTTGGCCCGCTAGATGGCGCTACCATAGGTCAAACGGATATCAACTGTGTTTTTTTTTTAAATAGGAACCCCCATTTTTTATTACATATTCGTGTATTACGTAAAGAAATATGAATGTTTTAGTTGGATCACTTTTTTCGCTTTGTGATAGATGACGCTGTAATAGTCACAAACATATGGCTCACAATTTTAGACGAACACTTGGTAACAGGTAGGTTTTTTTAAATTAAAATACAATACGTAGGCACGTTTGAACATTTTATTTCGGTTGTTCCAATGTGATACTTGTACCTTTGTGAACTTATCATTACTGAAACGAATGCTGTTACAGCGTGATTACCTGTAAATACCACATTAATGCAATAGATGCTCAAAATGATGTCCGTCAACCTCAATGCATTTGGCAATACGTAGAATGACATTCCTCTCAACAGCGAGTAGTTCGCCTTCCGTATTGTTCGCACATGCACTGACAATGCGCTGACGCATGTTGTCAGGCGTTGTCGGTGGATCACGATAGCAAATATCCTTCAACTTTCCCTCACAGAAAGAAATCCGGGAACGTCAGATCCGGTGAACGTGCGGGACGTGGTACGGTGCTTCGACTATCAATCCACCTGTCATGAAATATGCTATTCAATACCGCTTCAACCGCACGCGAGCTATGTGCCGGACATCCATCATGCTGGAAGAACAACGTCATTCTGTCATGCCGTGAAACATCTTGTAGTAACATCGGTAGAACATTACGCAGGAAATCAGCATACATTGCACCATTTTGATTGCCATTGATAAAATGGGGACCAACTATCCTTCCTCCCATAATGCCGCACCATACATTAACCCACCAAGGTCGCTGATGTTCCATTTGTCGCAGCCATCGTAGTTCAAATGGCTCTGAGAACTATAAGACTTAACATCTGAGGTCATCATTCCCCTAGAACTTAGAACTACTTAAACCTAACTAACCTAAGGACATCACACACATCCATGCCCCAGGCAGGATTCGAACCTGCGACCGTAGCGGTTGCGAGGTTCCAGACTGAAGCGCCTAGAACCGCTCGGTCACAAAGGGCGGTCGGCTGTTGCCCAGTAGTGCATATGATGCCAGTTTACGTTACCGCTGTTGGTCAATGACGGTTCGTCGCTAAATAGAATTCGGGCAATAAGATCTGTCATCGTCCCGTAATTTCTCTTGTGCCCAGTGGCAGAACTGTACACGACGTTGAAAGTCGTCGCTATGCAATTCCTGGTGCTTAGAAATGTGGTAAGGGTGCAATCGATGTTGATGTAGCATTCACAACACCGACATTTTTGAGAGTCCCGATTCTCGCGTGATTTGTCTGCTACGGATGTGCGGATTAGCCGCGACCGCAGCTAAAACACCTACTTGGGCATCATCATTTGTTTCAGGTCGTGGCTGACGTTTCACATGTGGCTGAACAGTTCCTGTTTCCTTAAATAACGTAACTATCCGGCGAACGGTCCAGACACTTGGATGATGTCGTCCAGGATACCGAGCAGCAAACATAGCACACGTCCATTGGGCATTTTGATCACAACAGCCGTACATCAACACGATATCGACCTTTTCCGCAATTGGTAAACGGTCCATTTTAACACGGGTAATGTATCACGAAGCAAATACCGTTCGCACTGGCGGAATGTTACGTGATACCACGAACTTATACGTTTGTGACTATTACAGTGCTATCTATCACAAAGCGAAAAAAGTGGGGCAACTAAAACATTCATATTTCTTTACGTACTACACGAACATGTAATAAAATATGGTGCTGGCCGGAGTGTCCTTGCGGTTCTAGGCGCTATAGTCTGGAACCGCGAGACCGCTACGGTCGCAGTTTCGAATCCTGCCTTGGGCATGGATGTGTGTGATGTCCTTAGGTTAGTTAGGTTTAAGTAGTTCTAAGTTCTAGGGGACTGATGACCTCAGAAGTTGAGTCCCATAGTGCTCAGAGCCATTTGAACCAATAAAATATGGAGGTTCCTATTTTTAAAAAAGCAGTTGATATCCGTTTGACCTATGGCAGCGCCATCTAGCGAGCCAACCATAGCGCCATCTGGTTTCTCCCTTCAATTTAGACGAATTTCGTTCTTTGTAGTTTTTCGTTTGATGCTTATTTCGTGAGATATTTGGCCCGGTCACTATTAAGGGACCACCTTGTATACTTGAGGATGTGCTATACTATGTTTCTACACTGTGGCATGTGACGACAGCGTATTGTTCTATTAGTAAAAAATCGCCGATCCGCAACTATTTCCGATCTTTTGTAGTCTCAATCTACTAGGCCCAATGCGCTAGTGAATTTGTAACCACATTTTAGACATCCAATGTACCATTTCACGATGATAAGTAATTACTTGTGGCGGTCCGATTTTTGATTTGCCTTGATACGTTTTGCGTTATTATTATTTAGATAGGTCTATGTATAATAATTTTCAGAACAGTGTTACGAACACAAATTTATTTTATTACTAGTGAGAGGGTGGCGATTACGCTTACTTGGCTCTATATTTTCTGTGGTGTCACCGCCAGACACCACACTTGCTAGGTGGTAGCCTTTAAATCGGCCGCGGTCCGCTAGTATACGTCGGACCCGCGTGTCGCCACTGTCAGTGATTGCAGACCGAGCGCCGCCACACGGCAGGTCTAGAGAGACTTCCTAGCACTCGTCCCAGTTCTACAGCCGACTTTGCTAGCGATGCTACACTGACAACTACGCTCTCATTTGCCGAGACGATAGTTAGCATAGTCTTCAGCTACGTCATTTGCTACGACCTAGCAAGGCGCCATTACCAGTTAATATTGAGATTGTAAAACCTGTACAGTCAAGAGCGATGTACACCAATTATGGATTAAAGTTAAGTATTCCAGCAGCAACGTACCTTATTGGCTATATTAATTACATTGTCATTTTCCAGACCTCACGCCAGCCTGCGTGAGCTTAAAAGCGTGCATTTCGGCCTCCTCTAGCAACACGGTGTTGGCTCTTCTGCCAACACAATATTTTCTCCACTTTGTACAGTAACTACGGACTGAGCGTACGGTTTATTTCGTAGTTTAACAGTTGGTAGTACAGCTCTCACGCCTGGCAGTGAAACGTACAAGAAAACAAAGCGATTTTGAAACCGGCAGGCCTTTGTATTGGACTGAGGCAAGGGTTGGGGGCGGAGGGGACGAGGGTTTGGAATGGGGAAATCCTGTCGGCGACAGGCTTAAGGATAACGGCACTCAACGGGACCAAGCAGAAGGCCGAAACCCGAAGCGGGTACTGAGCGGCCGAAAAGTGAATAGGGCACTGAGCTTTCTAAAAATTCCCTGAGTTTCCCAGAACAAAGAAATTCTCTGAGTTTTCGCGGTTTTCCAGGACGCTGGACACCCTGTGTTGTGGCATTTCTGCGTGCACGCGGAGGCCTTACACGATATTAGGCAGGTCTACCAGTTTCTTTTGCTCTTCAGTGTAGTAGTGTCTTTGAAATCACAGGTAGCAAAATAAGGTGTCTGCATTTTCTGGATGGGGATTGGTATACTGTCCTTCACTGTCCTGTGTTATTGTATTGTTAACACTTTGTCCAACCTCTGTTCTTCCTAATTATCCCAAAAATTCTCTTCAGCATCGATTTTGTTAGGGTTTGTAGTTCATGGAGCGACTGTCGCCTAACATCCATCAAAACCAAGTCTGAAAGCTCTGTTAGTGAACAACGGAAATGTGTTGCCGTCAATTCCAATCGGTTACGCAGGCGCATCAGTCTGGAACCGCGCGACTGCTACGGTCGCAGGTTCGAATCCTGCCTCGGGCATGGATGTGTGTGATGACCTTAGATTAGTTAGATTTAAGTAGTTCTAAGGGACTGATGACCACAGATGTTAGGTCCCATAGTGCTCAGAGGAATTTTCGGTTACGCAGTGCTCTGAAGAAGACATATGGCAACGTGTTGAGAGCTATTAACTATCTTGTGAATACAATTGTAAAATTTGCGGTGACTTCAGAGTTCTAACTTCCAACTTGGCTACACTAAATACTACTGTCTCCTGACTGAAATTGCCGAGATAACGTTTCCCACTCGGTAAATAAACAAATAAAATAAAATTAAAAAAGACTCACCACTATGTAAATCTTTGAATCGAGGAATAAAGAATGTTCAAAACATTTCTTCGGTAGATTCTACAAGATTTTACTTCCTCCTTTACATATTCAATTAACTTTAATCAACAACTTTGTTGACAGAATAAACCAAGACACAGATGCACTCAAATACATTCTGAGTAAATTTCCACATATCGCTGAAAGTAAAAGGAGAGTGGGAATATTTACTGGACTCCAAACTCGAGAGCTTCTCAATGGACCTGAATTTGATGCACCGTTACAAAATAAGGAGAAGATTGTATGGGTTTTCTTCCGAACCGTGGTCATAAATTTCTTGGCAAACTTTCCGGCACAAAATTATAAGGACCAAGTTGGAGCATCTTATATCATTGTACCAAGCAATGGGGTGTCATATGTCCCTAAAAACCCATTTATTACACTCCCATATAGACTTCTTCCTAGAAAACTGAAGAGCAGTCAGCGATGAACACGGGGAACATTACCACCAAGTGATGTCTGCAATGGCAAAACGATACCAGACCGTGTAATGTCCCCACAGAAAATACCCTCTACCACGCACCAATTAATCATTGTCAATCAAACCATCCACATTCATTCACTTTGGAAAAGTATCTGATCTGATTTTCTCGTAACATATGAGGCGACAGCTCGACGACGCCAAAGTATTTTCTAGTGCGTTTATTCTTTGAAATAATAGAGATGCATATATGCATTCTCCATGGTTGTTAGAGTGGTAACTAGGACAGCTTCTGGAGTATCTGTTGAGGGATTGACGTGTTTCTGAGAGATACATATTCTGCTTTTCTTCTCGCTAAAGCGAGCCAATTAACATTTGTGCCGCTAGCGGTTTGTTTGAAGAGAAAGAGACTGTAAACGGAAAATAATTAAGACGTGGAATCACCGGAGATCTGGACATGTAATGGAGATGGATTTAATACACAATTTCCTTCATAAATAAGGTTTGTGACTTTTTTTGTTCTGGAGTGAATGAACGAATGAGTTTTTTCTGAATCATTTGATGATCACGTTGGCCCTGTGAAGTTTCAGCTGTGTCGAAGAGAGCCTGCAATCACTGAGTCTGTGTTAAATCGTCCAAAAGGGCTTCGTACACATCTGGAATTCGCAATCTTTCGTAAAAGGAACAAATTGTCCACACGATTGATTCTCCCGACTGAATGCAGTGTTTAACAGTAATAATAAAATGTTAAAACCGCTAGCCCTAGTCTACAGTTGCTGCTTATTGTTGGACGATCGCTGGAGATGTCCCAGACCCACATTTGAAGCGAAAGGCAAAAAGGCGCTGTTTGTAATGTCGTGATAAGTTCTATTTTTATCATTCCATTCTATGCACTTCTGTTTATTTCTCAGCAGCTGTTTGTTACCCGCGGTTTCGCTCCCATATCAGTAGTTTTGTTATGACGCGTGATGGTGAGTAGGAAAGCTGCAATTTATAAATATTTGTGTATATAGTGGCGTAAACATCTATACATAAAAATGTATGCTGTGCTGGTAGGTAAGTACATCATAAATGTAATTTTATTATTCTGCTGTGCGTCAAATTTGACAGCAAGCATTATATTTTCTAATCATGTTGAAAAAATGCCTCGATTCACTACATCAGTATAGAAATAGAGTTTTCAGGAGTTTCTCTGTCTAAGCTAGTATTGGATATGAGATTCTACCACCAGAGCAACACTTAGCAACCGTTTCTTCCTTCAATTTCAATGCGCTTTAGTGCCTATACTTTTGATCAATTCCCCTAAGACAGTGGTTCCCAAACTGAGGGGAGGGGGGGGGGAATTTCTATTGGGTAAAAATTAAACGAATGGATTCTGTTTCAGTCACGAAACTAAATTATTTTCAAACGATCATTATTATTATTATTATCACAATTTTGTAAAACTCCAATAGTATTTATATATCTTATCAATAATTACTTTTTCTCAATTAGCAGCATTAATGCTATGATGGTTACAGGTGCCTGATCACTCACCAACTGAAAACGTCTGGTCAATGGTGGCCGAGCAACTGGCTCGTCATAATACGCCAGTCACTACTCTTGATGAACTGTAGTATCGTGTTGAAGCTGCATGGGCAGCTGTACCTGTACACGCCATCCAAGCTCTGTTTGACTCAATGCTCAGGCGTATGAAGGCCGTTATTACGGCCAGAGGTGGTTGTTCTGGGTACTGATTTCTCAGGATCTATGCACCCAAATTGCGTGAAAATGTAATCACATGTCAGTTCTAGTATAATATATTTGTCCAATGAATACCCGTTTATCATCTACATTTCTTCTTGGAGTAGCAATTTTAATGGCCAGTAGTGTATATTGTAACTGAAGCCATCAAACCTATATTCAAGACAGTGGGAATTAAAATGTCCTGTGGTGCCTCTCCTGCTCTCCAAGAAACTCACAATTAATACTGAGTCATCGGGAGAATAAGAACTCTTCAGAAAATCTACACTCTTTACTTCCTATTAGCTAATAACTTTCTCTTTTATGCGACATAAAATTGAATACAGGAAACATAAAACCAGTAAGGCCAAGAGACAAGCAAGACAGTACACATTTCTTCAGTCCTTCGGTCCCAGAATTTTTTTATCTCTCTCTCTTGCTACAGCTTTATACGGCGTGCTTTCTTTTCTGCGAAAGAATCTGTTGCCTCATCGAAGTTCGTTAAACTTCTTGCTAAATGATAAATCAAAATGTCGCTGTCTAGTACTGAAAAAGCTGTTAATACGAATAATACTCAAGACAGACGTGGTTTCTCGATCTGATTACGTCTATTTTGTCACTGTCTGCTAAAAAAAAAAAAAAAAAATGGCTCTGAGGACTATGGGACTAAACATCTGTGGTCATCAGTCCCCTAGAACTTAGAACTACTTAAACCTAACTAACCTAAGGACATCACACACATCAATGCCCGAGGCAGGATTCGAACCTGCGACCGTAGCAGTCGCGCGGTTCCGGACTGAGTGCCTAGAACCGCTAGACCACCGCGGCCGGCAGCACACTGTCTGCTAGATAAAACGATTAGGTCCTTCTAATATTGCAGCAGTTGTAACGCCCACCAAATAACCGAGTCTGTTTTGGCACAAATTGTCATTGTTATCTACCTCATTTACTTAAATAACTCGCCAGAATACGAGAGTTGCCCAGAAATGCACGCATTTTCTCTCTTCAGCAGTTCTTTATTGAACATAATGAGTACTACAAACACGAAAGAATCGTTATTATATCCACAAACCCTATCTTCCCACGTAATCTCCATCTCGTTCTATGGCCTTCCCCCAGCGCGAAACAAGGGCGTGCATGCCCTGTCTGTATCAATACTTGTCCAGGTGGCGGAGCCAGTGCTTCACTGTGTGAATCTCCTCCCCACTGTCCCCAAAATATCTTCCACAAATGGCATACTTTAATGGCCCAAACAAGTAGAAGCTCGCTGCAAATCGTGGAGCTCCGCCGAACTGCCTTCTCCTGACCTCACTCTCTGCGACCAGTGAACTGTACTTCTGTCGACAGCAGATGCTCCGTCGACTTTGCACACGCGTTTGCGAATATTCCCAACAGTTCTTTCTCTGTAGTGAGAAACTCAATGACGGCACATTGCTTGTAACGTACATCACCTACAGACGCCATTTTGGGACTGTTCTGTACTACGCTACCTGTCGGAGTGACGGAAACTTGACGCGCTCACTCGGGACACTTCAAATACACTACTGGCCATTAAAATTGCTACACCAAGAAGAAATGCAGATGATAAGTGGGTATTCATTGGACAAATATATTATACTACAACTGACATGTGTATACATTTTCACGCAATTTGGGTGCATAGAACCTGAGAAATCAGTACGCAGAACAACCACCTTTGGCCGTAATAACGGCCTTCATACGCCTGGGCATTGAGTCAAACAGAGCTTGGATGGCGTGTACAGGTACAGCTGCCCATGCAGCTTCAACACGATACCACAGTTCATCAAGAGTAGTGACTGGCGTATTGTGACGAGCCAGTTGCTCGGTCACGATTGACCAGACGTTTTCAGTTGGTGAGAGATCTGGAGAATGTGCTGGCCAGGGTAGCAGTCGAACATTTTCTGTATCCGGAAAGGCCCGTACAGGACCTGCAACATGCGGTCGTGCGTTATCCTGCTGAAATGTACGGTTTCGCAGGGATCGAATGAAGGGTAGAGCCACGGGTCGCAACACATCTGAAAAGTAACGACCACTGTTCTAAGTGCCGTCAAGGCGAACAAGAGGTGACCGAGAGGTGTAACTAATGGCACCCCATACCGTCACTCCGGGTGATATAGTCTGTCTGTAAACTGAAGAGCGAGCGAGCGAGTCCCCACTCCGCCAACCCAGCTACGTCACAAGGCGCTTCTACAAGCTGTTTCACAACGTAGTACCGGCCCTGCCGCGGCGCGCGATTTAAATCTGTGGCGACGCCGTACACACATACGTCTCGGCTGCGTTTACTTTCAGACAAATGCATTAAGGCCATAAGGAATAGAAAAGACGATAGCTTCTTTCGAAATACAACAATAGAGTAAATAGTATTAACATAAGAACTGAAGTCAGGATTCTACTACAAACATAGAACCGAATGCCTGTTCATGTGCATATGGTACATGTTCCTCCACTGCTATTCGTAAAACAAACCGCACATAATTCAATAAATCTGTAGAATTTATGGCTTGTTCTTACTTTGTGTTTCTACTGAAAGGTAGAAGTTTTCATTGAAGGACTGTGTTGAAACTTAACAATTGTTGCAACATGAAGAGTGTTAAAAAAGTAAGCAGAAATTTATAATTTTATGTGTTAGTCCGATTTGCACTACTTTTTTCTCACTGTCTTCGTGAACATGTCTCTAAAGTATGTGTACAATGTTATGCATATTGGCTATTTACTCTGTTGTCAGTTGTCAAAAAGATTACATGTGTTTTGGGAGCATCAACGATTATTTGTTTTGTATAAAAATAGATCAGATAATCTGTATCAAATTTTGTTGTAAGAATGGAATAAAATGTATGAAATTTTTAAAAATATTGAATATTGCTTTTGGTGAACTTGTTATGAGTAAACCAAGGGCATACAAGTGGTATAAACATTTCAAAGTGGGTCTTAAAGGGCAGCAGTTTTAACAAGTATGGATGAGATTAAAAATATGCAGTTAGAAGACCTATAAACTATCCCGAAGAAACAGTTCCTAAAGTGTTTCGGGAATTGGAAAAAGCACTGGCATAAGTGTGTATTATGTAATGTGGAATATTTTGAAGAGTATAACATTGCTGAAGACTAACAAATAAAGTTCTTACCAAAAAATAAAAGTTAATATGTAAGGGCACCTCGTATATCAAGCTTTCTGCTTGGAAGTCCAGAATCGGGGTATGTGTTTCGAAGTGTTTACGATAGCTATTGTGCACATGTCTTAAGCAGTATGTCTTAGAATCGGGTGAACAGTGACCGTGACAGACATTTAGTGTTCCATCAGCATCAAAGGTTTTACGTGATTTTGAAACTGTCTATAAGGATGGGTTTGCTCACAAAATTATTAATTTCCTTCGTGGCGATTCCAGTACACCATGCGGCTTATTTCCGCCTTTGTTTCTTTATGCGTCCTATTGGGCGAGGCTGACGTTTGCCTAAATTACAGCCGTTTGGTTGGGAGTAGTAATATTAGCCGACAGTTCTTTTTGCGTCGCCTCTTTAACATACGCTGTACTAACATTAGAGACGATCGAACGCTTGTTACTCCGCAAATATCTTCTTCGCATTCTGCACATTTTCTTACAATGCTAGACGATTATCCGTCACTTCCGGATGTCGAACTATATCAGTAAGTATACAAAGTTAACTGACACTGGCAACTAAAATCCCACGAACAGAAACGACGTATATCACTGCACGCCGATCTGCACCGCTACACAGGTAATGGGCAACAGATTTTGGGTGCCCCTGTAGTCCGGTGGCAGCGTTCTTCCGGGAAAGGCCACTTCCCCCACCAAAAGCGCTGCTCGCTCTTCAGTTTACAGACAGACTATACACCAGTATGGCGATGACGAATACACGCTTCCGATGTGCGTTCACTGCGATATCGCCAAACACGGATGCGACCGTCATGATGCTGTAAACAGAACCTGGATTCATCCGAAAAAATGACGTTTTGCCATTCGTGCACCCAGGTTCGTCGTCGAGTACACCATAGCAGGCGCTCCTGTCTGTGTTGCAGCGTCATGGGTAACCGCAGCCGTTGTCTCCGAGCTGATAGTCCATGCTGCTACAAACGTCGTGGAACTGTTCGTGCAGATAGTTGTTGTCTTGCAAACTCCCCCATTTGTTGACTCAGGAATCGAGACGTGCTGCACGATCCGTTACAGCCGTGCGGATAAGATGCCTGTCATTTCGACTGTTAGTGATACGAGGCCGTTGGGATCCAGCACGGGGTTCCGTATTACCCTCCTGAACCCACCGATTCCATATTCTGCTAACAGTCATTGGATCTCGACCAATGTCAGCAGCAATGTTGCGATACGATAAACCGAAATCGCGATAGGCTACAGTCCGACCTTTATCAAAGTCGGAAACGTAATGGACGCATTTCTCCTCCTTACACGAGGCATCACAACAACGTTTCAGCAGGCAACGCCAGTCAACTACTGTTTGTGTATGAGAAATCGGTTGGAAACTTTCCTCATGTCAGCACGTTGTAGGTGTCGCCACCGGCGGCAACCTTGTGTGAATGCTCTGAAAAGCTAATCATTTGCATATCACAGCATCTTATTCCTGTCGGTTAAATTTCACGTCTGTAGCACGTCATCTTTGTGGTGTAGCAATTTTAATGGCCAATAGTGTACATACATATCGTTAACCCTCTTTTAATCAGTATCAAATGCCTATTAGGCCTACTACAAGAAAAAAGTTTTATGTTAGGAAATAGTTTCACATTTCATTCATATGATCATGTTTCTTAAGCTTGAGATCGAATCTTAAGTTTGAGATCGAAAAGTGGTTGTAAGAAATTTTTATATAAATTCGGAATCGCCATATTCTTCTGTATAATTTGTGTGATATCCCTGTTTCCTCTCCTTCCTCGTTCTAACAAACAACCTTGTCATCACTAATTCTGTAACTATTCCTGCTATTGTCATAACTTATTCTCCGGTGAACTTCACTAGGCCTGCCAGAATCACCGGTTTAATTACCACGCGTTTATTCTCCGTCTTGTCGTTATTAGGTGTTCGCACAACGCGTTTTCCGCGCAATTCGGGGAATAGAACTGTTGCGGTTGCTAGCTGGCCCTTAGTAGTGTAGCGATCTGGCAAAAATTTTCTGTGTAAAGTTCATTTTCCTGGATACACCGACAAGATTGTATATTATCTTTCTTACTTGTTATTTCTGTTAATCGCTTATTTCCACTTTGCTAGTCTACATCTACGGATTTCGCTAGTAATTATAATAATGCTGATCATTCGCACACCAAATCAACCACATAAACAAACAGCGATAGGCATTCACCCGTTAGCATAGCCCCATCCCCTTTTGTCTGTGGGGAAGTTTTCTATTTCTAGATGTGACGGGGATTCCCCAGGCACAGACATCACGTATGCCGGCCGCTGGTGGCCGAGCGGTTCTGGCGCTACAGTCTGGAACCGCGCGACCGCTACGGCCGCAGGTTCGAATCCTGCCTCGGGCATGGATGTGTGTGTTGTCCTTAGGTTAGTTAGGTTTAAGTAGTTCTAAGTTCTAGGGGACTTATGACCTCAGCAGTTGAGTCCCATAGTGCTCAGAGCCATTTGAACCATTTTTGAACAACATCACGTACACTATGCACTCATTCAAAAATGAACTTAGTATGTTTCCAAATATGAATGATCGATAGAACAACGTGCACTGGAATCTAGGCCCTTTGTGAAACATAGTTTTTTTCCGAGAAGATGAATTTGTCGTCCCTTGAAATTGCCGCCAGGGGTAGGTACCGCCCCCCCCCCCCTCGCTCCCGCTAGACCCCGGGGGAATATTTTGCAGCAGAACATTATCGTCACAGCCGTTGAACATGTTCTTGGACGATCAGTTTTACTGCGAATCTTTTGTTCAGACGTGCTGAACTGTTATTGTTAATGCTGTTCAAATTCCTGACTACTGCAGAACATTTCAGCGCCAGAAAGTACCACTTTGCAACGAGAGCTAATGAACTTACACTATCTATTACGCGACGCTACGTTCCCCACAGGTGGCGCTTTACCAACCGAACTGCTGGCGGCTTAGTAGAGAAAGCCACGCCGCGATTGGTGTTACCAGGGCAACGGCGTCATGTCCCCTCCAGTGAGCCAATCATCAAAGGTCGCAACTGATTTTAATCGCACTATAATAATTACAATGAATACCTAACCTTAGCGCCTATATCGCTATTACGATTAAATGAAAATAAATATTTACCTTTTTTTTATTACACCTACACTAACGGATGGATTGGGTTTCTCATACTTACATAGAAGGACTACTGACTCATAAATAGAGTCGGTAGTTCTTCTATAAATCTGAGAAACCCAAGCCATCCGTTGGCGTAGGTGTAATGTAAAAGTAACAACGGCGACAAAACATCGCCATACTAACAGTTAATCTAGACACCAAACGAAGGTAGAAAGGAAGGGGGTTCAGTAGTGCCGTCTGTTGCTAGCTGGAAAACTTTATTTTATTGCAGCTCTGACACACTCAACCCGTTCAACACAATGTTAATTTTACAAATAGTGACTAAATGCCCAATATTAAATCCGTCGATATTTGTACTTGTTACATAACCAGAAACTTTAAGCCTTTCTCTAGGAACAAATTTAAGTTTCGTAGGGATGAAATCTTCACTGGTACACCGAGCGTGTTCATTTCTAACCTGTCTTTAAGTTCAGTTACTACACTAAGCTTGAGATATGGAAACATTTGCGTGTGCAACCGAGAATAAACACCTAATGAATAATGTGACATCCAATAACAATCATAAAATGCATTACCTACTAATATCGTATGTATATATTAATAGCAATCATTGGCGCAGATTAAATCCAATCCATACTATCCAAAATTGATCGATGTCCAAGGAGGACCTCACAGTACAAATTTGCTGGGTTGTTGTTGTTGTGGTCTTCAGCCCTGAGACTGGTTTGATGCAGCTCTCCATGCTACTCTATCCTGTGCAAGCTTGCAAGGTTTGCCATTCCTTAATTTTTCTTCTAAGATAAGTCTTAAGGTCAGTAGTGCCTCACGCCGGCCGAAGTGGCCGTGCGGTTAAAGGCGCTGCAGTCTGGAACCGCAAGACCGCTACGGTCGCAGGTTCGAATCCTGCCTCGGGCATGGATGTTTGTGATGTTGTTAGGTTAGTTAGGTTTAAGTAGTTCTAAGTTCTAGGGGACTAATGACCTCAGCAGTTGAGTCCCATAGTGCTCAGAGCCATTCAGTAGTGCCTCACGTGTTCCAATATTTCTCCGGAATCCAAACTGATCTTCCCCGAGGTCGGCTTCTACCTGTTTTTCCATTCGTCTGTAAAGAATTCTTGTTAGTATTTTGCATCTGTGACTTATTAAACTGACAGTTCGGTAATTTTCACATCTGTCAACACCTGCTTTCTTTGGGATTGGAATTATTGTATTCTTCTTGAAGTCTGAGGGTATTTCGCCTGTCTCATACATCTTGCTCACCAGATGGTAGAGTTTTGTCAGGACTGGCTCTCCCAAGGCCGTCAGTAGTTCTAATGGAAGTTATCTACTCCCGGGGCCTTGTTTCGACTCGGGTTTTTCAGTGCTCTGTCAGACTCTTCACGCAGTATCGTATCTCCGATTTCATCTTCATCTACATCCTCTTCCATTTCCATAATATTGTCCTCAAGTACATCGCCCTTGTAAAGACCCTGTATATACTCCTTCCGCCTTTCTGCTTTCCCTTCTTTGCTTAGAACTTGGTTTCCATCTGAGCTCTTGATATTCATACAAGTGGTTCACTTTTCTCCAAAGGTCTCTTTAATTTTCCTGTAGGCAGTATCTATCTTACTCCTAGTGAGATAAGCATCTACATTCTTACATTTGTCCTCCATCCCTGCTTAGCCATTTTGCACTTCCTGTCGATCTCATTTTTGGGACGTTTGTATTCCTTTTTCCCTGCTTCATTGACTGCATTTTTATATTTTCTCTTTTCATCAATTAAATTCAATATTTTTTCTGTTAACCAAGGATTTCTTCTAGCCCTCGTCTTTTTACCTACTTGATCCTCTGCTGCCTTCACTACTTCGTCCCTCAGAGCAACCTATTCTTCTTCTACTGTACTTCTTTCCCCCATTCCTGTCAATTGTTCCCTTATGCTCTCCCTGAAACTCTGCACAACCTCTGGTTTAGTCACTTTATCCAGGTCCCATCTCCTTAAATTCCCACCTTTTTGCAGTTTCTTCAGTTTTAATCTACAGTTCATAACCGATAGATTGTGGTCCGAGTCCACATCTGCCCCTGAAAAGTCTTACAATTTAAAACCTGGTTCCTAAATCTCTGTCTTACCATTACATAATCTATCTGATACCTTTTAGTATCTCCAGGATTCTTCCACGTATACAACGTTAAAGTTATATATGGTGGGAATTAGTGAAGTTCGGTGGCAGGAGGAAAAAGACTTCTGGTGAGGTGAATACAGGGTTATAAATACAGAATCAAATAGGGGTAATACAGGAGAAGGTATAATAATGAGTACAAAAGTAGGAGCGAGGGTAAGCTACTACGAACATCATAGTGAACGCATTATTGTGGCCAAGATAGATACGAAGCCCACGCCTACCACAGTAGTACAAGTTTATATGCCAACTAGCTCCGCAGATGACGAAGAATTGATGAAGTGTATGATGAGATAAAAGAAATTATTCAGATAATGAAGGGAGAAGAAAATTTAATAGTCATGGGTGCCTGGAGTTCGGTAGTAGGAAAAGGAAGAGAAGGAAACGTAGTAGGTGAATATGGAACAGAGGTAAGAAATGAAAGAGGAAGCCGCCTGGTGGAATTTTGTACAGAGCATAACTTACTCATAGCTAACACTTGGTTCAAGATCATGAAAGAAGGTTGTATACATGGAAGAATCCTGGAGATACTAGAAGGTATCAGATAGATTATATAATGGTAAGACAGAGATTTAGAAACTAGGTTTGAAATTGCAAGACATTTCCAGGAGCAGATGTGGACTCTGACCACAATCCATTGGTTATGAAATGTGGATTAAAACTGAAGAAACTGCAAAAAGGCGGGAATTTAAGGAGATGGGATATGGATAAACTGACAGAGACAGAGGTTGTAGAGAGTTTCAGGGAGAGCATAAGGGAACAATGGACAGGAATGGGGGAAAGAAGTACAGTAGAAGAAGAATGGGTATCTTTGAGGAATGAAATAGTGAACGAAGCAGAAGATCAAGTAAGTAAAAAGACGAGGGCTAGTAGAAATCCTTGGTTAACAGAAGAAATATTGAATTTAATTGATGAAAGGAGAAAATATAAAAATGCAGTCAATGAAGCAGGGAAAAAGGAATACAAACGTCCCAAAAATGAGATCGACAGGAAGCGCAAAATGGCTAAGCATGGATGGCTAGATGACAAATGTGAGGATGCAGAGGCATATCTCACTAGGGGTAAGATAGATACTGCCTACAGAGTCCTTTGGAGAAAAGGGAACCACTTGTATGAATATTAAGAGCTCAGATGCAAACCCAGTTCTAAGCAAAGAAGGAAAGCAGAAAGGTGGAAGGAATATATGGATGGTCTATACAAGGGAGATGTACTTGAGAACAATATTATGGAAAGGGAAGAGGATGTAGATGAAGATGAAATGGGAGATACCATACAGCGTGAAGAGTTTGACACAACACTGAAAGACCTGAGTCGAAACAAGGCCCAAGGAGTAGACAACATTCCATTGGAAATACTGACGGCCTTGGGAGAGCCAGTCCTGACAAAACTCTACCATCTGGTGAGCAAGATGTGTGAGACAAGCGGAATACACTCAGACTTCAAGAAGAATACAGTAATTCCAATTCCAAAGAAAGCAGGTGTTGACAGATGTGAAAATTACCGAACTATCAGTTTAGTAAGCCACGGCTGCAAAATACTAACACGAATTCTTTATAGACGAATGGAAAAACTGGTAGAAGCCGACCTCGGGGAATATCAGTTTGGATTCCGTAGAAATGTTGGAACACGTGAGGAAATACTGACCCTACGACTTACCTTAAAAAATAGATTAAGGAAAGGCAAACCTACGTTTCTAGCATTTGTAGACTTAGAGAAAGCTTTTGACAATGTTGACTGGAATACTCTATTTCAAATTCTAAATGTGGCAGGGGTAAAATACAGGGAGCGAAAGACTATTTACAATTTGTACAGAAACCAGACGGCAGTTATAAGAGTCGAGGGGTATGAAAGGGAAGCGGTGGTTGGGAAGGCAGTGAGACAGGGTTGTAGCCTCTCCCCGATGTTATTCAATCTGTATATTGAGCAAGCAGTAAAGGAAACAAAAGAAAAATTCGGAGTACGTATTAAAATCCATGGAGAAGAAATAAAAACTTTGAAGTTCGCCAATGACATTTTAATTCTATCAGAGACAGCAAAGGACTTGGAAGAGCAGTGGAACGGAATGATCAGTGTCTTGAAAGAAGGATATAAGATGAACATCAACAAAAGCAAAACTAGGATAATTGAATGTAGTCGAATTAAGTCGGGTGATGCTGAGGGAATTAGATTAGGAAATGAGACACTTAATGTAGTAAAGGAGTTTTGCTATTTGGGGAGCAAAATAACTTAAGATGATCTTAGTAGAGAGGATATAAATTTAGACTGGCAATGGCAAGGAGAGCGGTTCTGAAGAAGAGAAATTTGTTAACATCGGGTATAGATTTAAGTGTCAGGAAGTCGTTTCTGAAAGTATTTGTATGGAGTGTAGCCATGTATGGAAGTGAAACGTGAACGATAAATAGTTTAGACAGGAAGATTATAGAAGCTTTCGAAATGTGGTGCTACAGAAGAATGCTGAAGATTAGATGGGTAGATCACATAACTAATGAGGAGGTATTGAATAGAATTGGGGAGAAGAGGAGTTTATGGCACAACTTGACAAGAAGAAGGGACCGGTTGGTAGGACATGTTCTGAGGCATCAAGGGATCACAAATTTAGCATTGGAGAGCAGCGTGGAGGGTAAAAATCGTAGAGGGAGACCAAGAGATGAATAGACTAAGCAGATTCAGAAGGATGTAGGTTGCAGTAGGTACTGGGAGATGAATAAGCTTGCACAGGATAGAGTAGCATGGAGAGCTGCATCAAACCAGTCTCAGAACTGAAGACTACAACAACAACAACAACAACAACAACATAACTTTAACCTATCCATATCCCTTTTTAAATTTTGTAACCTACTTGCCCGGTTAAGGGATCTGATATTCCACGCTCCGATCCGTAGAACGCCAGTTTTCTTTCTCCTGATAACGACATCCTCTTGAGTAGTCCCCTCCTGGAGATCCGAATGGGGGACTATTTTACCTCCGGAATATTTTACCCAAGAGGACGCCATCATCATTTAACCATACAGTATAGCTGGATGCCCTCGGGAAAAATTACGGCTGTAGTTTCCTCAGATCACAATATAGTAGTGATGAAGAGTAGACTGAAGTTCAAGACATTAGTCAGGAAGAATCAATACGCAAAGAAATGGGATACGGGAGTACTAAGGAATGACGAGATACGTTTGAAGTTCTCTAACGCTATAGATACAGCAATAAGGAATAGCGCAGTAGGCAGTACAGTTGAAGAGGATGGACATCTCTAAAAAGGGCCATCACAGAAGTTGGGAAGGAAAACATAGGTACAAAGAAGGTAGCTGCGAAGAAACCATGGGTAACAGAAGAAATACTTCAGTTGATGGATGAAAGGAGGAAGTACAAACATGTTCCGGGAAAATCAGGAATACAGAAATACAAGTCGCTGAGGAATGAAATAAATAGGAAGTGCAGGGAAGCTGAGACGAAATGGCTGCAGGAAAAATTTTAAGACATCGAGAAAGATATGATTGTCGGAAGGACAGACTCAGCATACAGGAAAGTCAAAACAACCTTTGGTGACATTAAAAACAACCGTGGTAACATTAAGAGTGCAACGGGAATTCCACTGTTAAATGCAGAGGAGAGAGCAGATAGGTGGAAAGAATACATTGAAAGCCTCTATGAGAGTGAAGATGTAATAGAAGAAGAAACAGGAGTCGATTTATAAGAGATAGGGGATCCAGTATTAGAATCGGAATTTAAAAGAGCTTTGGAGGACTTACGGTCAAATAAGGCAGAAGGGATATATAACATTCCATCAGAATTTCTAAAATCATTGGGGGAAGTGGCAACAAAACGACTTGTGTTGGTGTGTAGAATATATGAGTCTGGAGATATACCATCCGACTTTCGGAAATCATCATCCACACAATTCCGAAGACGGCAAGAGCTGACAAGTGCGAGAATTATCGCACAATCAGCTTAACAGCTCATGCATCGAAGCTGCTTACAAGAATAATATACAGAAGAATGGAAAAGAAAATTGAGAATGCGCAAAGTGACGATCAGTAAAAGGCTTTAGGAAATGTAAAGGGACGAGAGAGGCAATTCTGACGTTACGGCTAATAATGGAAGCAAGGCTAAAGAAAAATCAAGACACTTTCATAGGATTTGTCGACCTGCAAAAAAGCGTTCGACAATATAAAATGGTGCAAGCTGTTCGAGATTCTGAAAAAAGTAGGGGTAAGCTATAGGGAGAGACGGGTCATATACAATATGTACAACAACCAAGAGGGAATAATAAGAGTGGACGATCAAGAACGAAGTGCTCGTATTAAGAAGGGTGTAAGACAAGGCTGTAGTCTTTCGCCCCTACTCTTCAATCTGTACATCGAGGAAGCAATGATGGAAATAAAAGAAAGGTTCAGGAGTGGAATTAAAACACAAGGTGAAAGGATATCAATGATACGATTCGCTGATGACATTGCTATCCTGAGTGAAAGTGAAGAAGAATTAAATGATCTGCTGAACGGAATGAACAGTCTAATGAGTATACAGTATGGTTTGAGAGTAAATCAGAGAAAGACGAAGGTAATGAGAAGTAGTAAAAGTGAGAACAACGAGAAACTTACCATCAGGATTGATGGTCACGAAGTCAATGAAGTTAAGGAATTCTGCTACCTAGGCAGTAAAATAACCAATGACGGACGGAGCAAGGAGGACATCAAAAGCAGGCTCGCTATGGCAAAAAAGGCATTTCTGGCCAAGAGAAGTCTACTAATATCAAATACCGGCCTTAATTTGAGGAAGAAATTTCTGAGGATGTACGTCTGGAGTACAGAATTGTATGGTAGTGAAACATGGACTGTGGGAAAACCGGAACAGAAGAGAATCGAAGCATTTGAGATGTGGTGCTATAGACGAATGTTGAAAATTAGGTGGACTGATCAGGTAAGAAATGAGGAGGTTCTACGCAGAATCGGAGAGGAAAGGAATATGTGAAAAACAGTGATAAGGAGAAGGGACAGGATGATAGGACATCTGCTAAGACATGAAGGAATGACTTCCATGGTACTAGAGGGAGCTGTAGAGGGCAAAAACTGTAGAGGAAGACAGAGATTGGAATACGTCAAGCAAATAATTGAGGACGTAGGTTGCAAGTGCTACTCTGAGGTGAAGAGGTTAGCACAGGAAAGGAATTCGTGGCGGGCCGCATCAAACCAGTCAGTAGACTGATGACCAAAACAAAAAGTTTCCCCTTGCTTTCAGGCGTTAGCAGTACCAGCACAGCAAGGCCATTTTGGTTAGTGTTACAAGGCCAGGTCAGTCAATCATCCAGACTGTTGCCCCTGCAACTACTGAAAAGGCTGCTGCCCCTCTTCAGGAACCACACGTTTGTCTGGCCTCTCAACAGATAGCCCTCCGTTGCGGTTGCACCTACGGTACGGCTATCTGTATCGCTGAGGCACGCAAGCCTCCCCAACAACGGCAAGGTCCATGGTTCATGGGGGGGGGGGGGGGGGGTTATCCATTATGCCCTGCATTTTCATTGATATTGTCAAGTTTTGGAGGACGTAGATTGATTTCGCTCTGCAGCAATTGTACGAAAATTCAAATAAGTCTGAAGAATAAGAATGTTGAAATATAATTGAAGAAGTAAATATTATGGCTGATTCCCTGATAAGTTTATCACTAACACGCTTCCGCTCTTATTAGTAACACATAGCAGCAGAGGTATTTGCTGCATTTTTCCAACACCTGTAAGTGCTATCAAGACCTAAGGTTACATAGCATGTTCAGTTTTGGAACTCACCCACAGATACCGTGGGTAAGCGGAAACGGTCGGAACACAGTCCCAACCACAGTCCGAAATAATTAGGTTTAAATTTATTTCTCCTTCAGCTTTACTCAACAGCGGTAAGGGACAAGTTTGTTAGAAATTGGAATTTAAGTTTCAATAAATTCTCATCAATATTTTAAGTACATCCGCTGTGATTTTTTTATTAAAACAACAAAACCTCGAAAACAACAATTTAAAAGATCTGAACTGTTTCAGTTGCTGACACTGAGATTTGCATGAGTAATTCTTGCAGTAATAAAGTATAACGATCTCAAAAATTAATCTATGATTTTTCACATTAAAAAATTAGTTTTAGCATCGCATGACTACAGCACATAAACAATGTTAAGGTTGGCCGTTAACATTATGTTAAAAAAATGGTTCAAATGGCTCTGAACACTATGGGACTTAACTGCTGAGGTCATCAGTCCCCTAGAACTTAGAACTACTTAAACCTAACTAACATAAGGACATCACACACATCCATACCCGAGGCAGGATTCGAACGTGCGAACGTAGAGGTCGCGTGGTTCTCGACTGTAGCGCCTAGAACCGCTCGGCCACTCCGGCCGGCCATTTTTTTAACATTAGAAATGTTACCATCATCGTTTTGGCGATATTTCTGTTGATCAACGCGATTTTTGGGCGACACGGGCAAATCCGGGTGTATTTTTATCCACAGACTTATTTTATGTTATTTGTAATGATGTTTATCGCTCTGCTGCCTTGTGAAATAGTGAAATATTGCAATCCCAAAGTTCTACCAGTTTTCAAATAGTGACTCCAGTGCTAATATTAAACTGCTATAGTTAATTAGGTCATTACAGTAGTGTGTACTTCCCTTTAACTTCCCATACTGCTAGTGGACGAATCAAAATCGGCTTTGCTCTTGTTGCCTGTCACAAATGTATCCATAGTTAGAAACTATCACAACAGGACACAGAAAAAATAATGAACTGCAGCAGTTACATTAAATTCAACTACAAGTAATAACTGAACTGATTAACAAAACACCTGAGCTCAAGCAAGGCCAACAATGTACAGTAGATGGTCTTATCTAAAGAAGGGATGGACGACAGTCGATAGTGTTATATATGTATCGATACTTCAGATCTATCTACAACTTTACTGAATATCAATAGTAAGAACCCCGAGATGGCAGAACTCCACTTACGTCAGATACACGCTATCTCCCATAGGTGCAAAGTTCTAAGGCGCCATATTGGTTTCCACTTGAAGCCTGTCTGTACATATGCAGTTTCTGAGCACCAGCAAAGTGAGGTGCTCTCGAAAACCCAACGTTAATTCTATGATTCGTTATAATAAAATGTCGAGAAACGACATATTTGTGGTAAAAGAATTATTACAACTTTCGTATTGTGAGAGTATGCCATTTGAAGGCAACAGCATGTTGAGGATCCATTGGAAACGCATTGTTCTTGGTACAGTTTGTTATAATTAAATTTCAATTAAAAATATAACTACGATTAAAGCTTTCAGGACAAGGTAACACGCTAGATATGAGTAAATCACAATCATGGTTGTTTTAGCGCAATGAATACAATCACAGGATGGTAGTTTGCATCCCACTACATTTTCTTCTAACCTTTGCGTTTTTAATAAGTTCTGATACTTCCTCATTCCCGGGTGGAGTTGCTAGTCTCGAATCGGGTGCCTCCCCAGATGGCGGATAAGGCAACGTTCACCAGATATGGTGGACACCGCGGAAATAATATACCCGGGGCGGACCAAAACTAGCAAAACAGCAACTGCTGCCTTGCAGTTGGGAGTTGGATCTCCAAAGACTAAGGATTAAAAATCACCCGTCGCCCGGTAGGGGTTGGACGCAGGGTTGACAGCCCGCTATGTAAAAAACATTGTTGCGAAACTTCTACAAATTAAAGCTGGACGGATGAAGGAAGACGGACCTGGCATGGAAAAGGACAGTGACTATGGAATACAAGTAAACGAAGGAGGGAATATAAGGAAGAAGAGAAATATAAGGTGTAGATCAAATCTATATATTGGTACTTGGAATATGAGATCCCTATATCGCCCAGGAGCACTGAAAGTGATGCTTCATCAAATAATGAATCTGATGCAGAGTGTAATAGTACTACAAGAAATTAAAAATGGTTCAAATGGATCTAAGCATATGGGACTTAACATCTGAGGTCATCAGACCCAAAGACCTAGAATTACTTAAACCTAAGGACATCCATGCCCGAAGCAGGATTTGAACCTGCGACCGTAGCAGCAGCGCGGTTCCGGACTGAAGCGCGTAGAACCGCTCGGCCACAGCGGCCGGCCTACAAGAAATTAGATGGACGGGGAGTGGAGTTTTAGAAAAGAAAGATGCGAATATATTCTATAAATGCATTTGGTAATAGGGTTTACACCAATTAGTTCAAGATTATCAACACCCAGGATAAAAGGGAAATTCTTTAACTATTCCATAATCAATGCCCATGCACCAACAGAAGAATCCGAAGAAGAAGAGAAAGAAGTACTCTATGAATCTTTGGAAAGCGCTATATTAAAATAATAGACGGAGACCTAAACGCTCAGGTAGGGAAAGAACAGATTTATAGAACGATAATTGGCCCCCTAAAGCAAACGTGTAACAAGTAATGAGAACGGAGCAAGGCTTATACTGTTCACAGAATCTAGAAATATGGTAATAGGATCAACACTGTTCCCGCATAGAGAAATACATAAGGGAACAAGGACCACACCGGATGGAAAACCAGTGAACCAGATCGACCATGTGTTCACAGATGTGAGACAGAAATTGGACATGTGGATTCTCACACACCCAAAGATAAATACAGACCATTTTCTGGTGTGGGCATGGGTGATAGTGAGGATATCTAACACAGCGAAAGGAGTCCGACCCAGGGTACAGAAATACAATATAACATCTTTAGAATCAGTGGAAGTTTAGAGTACAGTATCAGCAGAACTCGGATTCTGGAAAACGTTGGAGAATATAACAACTCGAAGGTCAGTGGAAAGCGATAAAAAAGACGGTGGAGACATCGGAAAGAGAGATGCTTGGAATTGGGACAAGACAAGTAAGACCATCATGGTTTGATACTGAATGTGAAATAGCAACTGAAGAAAAGAACAAAGCATATAGAAGGACACTGCGATCACACTGTATGAGGAGGATAGTAGAAGAATACAAAGAAAAACGGAGGATTGAAAAGAGTACTCACCAAAGAAGAAAGACAGAATGGATGAAAGCAAGTGTCAAAGTAATGGAGCTCATGAGAAGCAAAAATAAAATAAGAAAATTCTATAGCGAGGTGAATGTGGCACAGAAGTCTTTTGGTAGTAAGACAAGCTTAATAAGAGATGAGAAGAATATAACAAGTGAAGAGAAGTGAATATGCCAAAGATGGCGCAGATATTTTGATAGTCTCCTCAAACCTAGAATAGCTATACCAGGGATTCCAATAGAAACGAATGGGAAAGAGCACCCAGACAACAACACTGCCCCACCAAATATAGAAGAAGTGAAAACTGGTATGAATGAAATGAAAAACAACAGGACGAAAGGGACAGATGGTATTGCAGCAGAACTGTGTAAGCAAGGAGGAAGAGAGCTGGAACGAAGTCTTCTGAAAATGGTCACCAGAATATGGGAAGAGGAGAAAATGTCCCAACAATGGAAAGAGGGTATCGTATGTCCCATATATAAGAAAGGAGATCAGATGGAATGTGGCGATCACAGAGGGATCAAACCACTTAATCTGGGATATAAAATATTATCTAATACACTATTCGACAGACTCCTCCCAATCATACAGAGGGAGACGGGGCCATACCAATGCGGATTTCTCCGTGGGAAGTCAACTACAGATCAAATATTCACCTTAAGACAAATCCTGGAAAGAACACCGAATACGGGGTTCGCACGCATCACCTCTTTATAGATTTCAAAGCAGCTTATGATAGCATAAATAGAGAGCAGTTATATCAAGCTCTTGATGAACTGGGGATCTCTAGAAAGGTGGTAAGGCTGTTGAGAATGGCAATGAGCGAAACACAAGGTAAAGTAAGAACAGGAGGAATGATGTGCAATACATTATTAAAAGCGGAGTGCGAAAAAGGGGTTTCATTGGCATGTGTTCTTTTTAATGCCGCCCTGGAGAGGGTGATGAAAAACGCAAACCTTCTGAATAGGGGAACGATCTTCTATAAATCAGTGCAGATACTGGCCTACGCACATGACATAGATATAGTAGCAAGAACCCAAAAAGCAATGGAAGGTTAGATTAGATTAGATTAATACTAGTTCCATGGATCGTGAATACACTATTTCGTAATGATGTGGAACGAGTCAAATTTTCCAATACATGACATAATTAAGTTAATTTAACAACATACTTAAGTTAATATAACAACTTTTTCATTTTTTGTGTTTTTTATTTTCATTTTTTATTTTTTATTTTTTAATAATATTTATTTTTTAAAATTTATATCTAAAAATTCCTCTATGGAGTAGAAGGAGTTGTCATTCAGAAATTCTTTTAATTTCTTCTTAAATACTTGTTGGTTATCTGTCAGACTTTTGATACTATTTGGTAAGTGACCAAAGACTTTAGTGCCAGTATAATTCATCCCTTTCTGTGCCAAAGTTAGATTTAATCTTGAATAGTGAAGATCATCCTTTCTCCTAGTATTGTAGTTATGCACACTGCTATTACTTTCGAATTGGGTTTGGTTGTTAATAACAAATTTCATAAGAGAGTATATATATACTGAGAAGCTACTGTGAATATCCCTAGATCCTTAAATAAATGTCTGCAGGATGATCTTGGGTGGACTCCAGCTATTATTCTGATTACATGCTTTTGTGCAATAAATACTTTATTCCTCAGTGATGAATTATCCCAAAATATGATGCCATATGACAGCAACGAGTGAAAATAGGCGTAATAAGCTAATTTACTAAGATGTTTATCACCAAAATTTACAATGACCCTTATTGCATAAGTAGCAGCACATCATCAATGTGTTTCTTCCAATTTAATCTCTCATCAATGGACACACCTAAAAATTTGGAATATTCTACCTTAGCTATATGCTTCTGATTAAGGTCTATATTTATTAATGGCGTCATACCATTCATTTACGGCTCTCGAACAGGCTAGTAGGAACATGGGGTTAATGATTAATATACAAAAAACAAAATATATGGCAACTGGAAAAGCACATAGAGAAAATATGCCAAATGCTATAACAATGGGCAATTATACGTTTGAGAGAGTTGAACATTTCATGTACCTGGGCTCGACAGTTACCCATCTAAATGATACCTCCTATGAAATTAAGCAGAGATTAATACTAGCCAATAGAGCCTATTTTGCCCTAAAAAGACTTCTATCCACAAGGCTCCTGACTCTTACCACTAAATTAACTATCTATAAATCACTTACACGACCAGTACTTACATACGCGTCTGAAACCTGGACATTAACAGCTAAAGATATTGAAATACTGGATGCATTTGAAAGAAAGACGAATTATCGGCCCAATCTGTAAAAGAGGAAGATGGAGGAGGAGATACAACCACGAGTTGTATATCATATACAAAGACGAACCCATCAGAAGGATAGTGAAATCACCCAGACTGAGGTGGGCGGGACATGTGACTCGCATGAAGATTAGATTAGAT
The DNA here is from genome assembly GCF_023864275.1 of Schistocerca cancellata. Classification (NCBI taxonomy): domain Eukaryota; kingdom Metazoa; phylum Arthropoda; class Insecta; order Orthoptera; family Acrididae; genus Schistocerca; species Schistocerca cancellata. Next base: position 56,123,855 of record NC_064637.1, on the reverse strand, counting down.
TAAATTAGTACTTGTTCCATAGATCATGAATACGACACTTCGTAATGATGTGGAACGTGTCAGGTTAATAAAAGGTGTCTATACAAGATATCACATTACACAAAATATTACATGACACTCAATATATTTTTTTGTGGGGGTTGGGAAATTACCCACTTACTATGTCCAAAAATTCATCTAATGAGTAGAAGGAGTTGCCATTAAGAAATTCCTTTAATTTAATTTTAAATCCTATATGCCTATCTGTCAGACTTTTTGATGCTATTAGGTAAGTGACCAAAGACTTTTGTGGCGGCATAATTTACCTCCTTCTGAGCCAAAGTTAGATTTAACCTTGAGTAGTGAAGATCATCCTTTCTCCTAGTGTTGTAGCCATGTACACTACTGTTACTTTTGAATCCGTTCGGATGGTTAATAACAAATTTCATAAGTGAATATATACAGGGTGAGTCACCTAACGTTACCGCTGGATATATTTCGTAAACCACATCAAATACTGACGAACCGATTCCACAGACCGAACGTGAGGAGAGGGGCTAGTGTAATTGTTTAATACAAACCATACAAAAATGCACGGATTATGTTTTTTAACACAAACCTACGTTTTTTTTAAATGGAACCCCGTTAGTTTTGTTAGCACATCTGAAAATATAAACAAATACGTAATCAGTGCCGTTTGTTGCATTGTAAAATGTTAATTACATCCGGAGATATTGTAACCTAAAGTTGACGCTTGAGTACCACTCCTCCGCTGTTCGATCGTGTGTATCGGAGAGCACCGAATTACGTAGGGATCCAAAGGGGACGGTGATGGACCTTAGGTACAGAAGAGACTGGAACAGCACATTACGTCCACATGCTAACACCTTTTTATTGGTCTTTTTCACTGACGCACATGTACATTACCATGAGGGGTGAGGTACACGTACACACGTGGTTTCCGTTTTCAATTACGGAGTGGAATAGAGTGTGTCCCGACATGTCAGGCCAATAGATGTTCAATGTGGTGGCCATCATTTGCTGCACACAATTGCAATTTCTGGCGTAATGAATGTCGTACACGCCGCAGTACATCTGGTGTAATGTCGCCGCAGGCTGCCACAATACGTTGTTTCATATCCTCTGGGGTTGTAGGCACATCACGGTACACATTCTCCTTTAATGTACCCCACATTGAACATCTATTGGCCTGACATGTCGGGACACACACTATTCCACTCCGTAATTGAAAACGGAAACCACGTGTGTACGTGTACCTCACCCCTCATGGTAATGTACATGTGCGTCAGTGAAAAAGACCAATAAAAAGGTGTTAGCATGCGGACGTAATGTGCTGTTCCAGTCTCTTCTGTACCTAAGGTCCATCACCGTTCCCTTTGGATCCATACGTAATTCGGTGCTCTCCGATACACACGATAGAACAGCGGAGGAGTGGTACTCAAGCGTCAACTTTAGGTTACAATATCTCCGGATGTAATTATCATTTTACAATGCAACAAACGGCACTGATTACGTATTTGTTTATATGTTCAGATGTGCTAACAAAACTAACGTGGTTCCATTTAAAAAAACGTACGTTTCTGTTAAAAAACATACTTCCGTGCATTTTTGTATGGTTTGTATTAAACAATTACACTAGCCCCTCTCCTCACGTTCGGGCTGTGGAATCGATTCGTCAGTATTTGATGTGGTTTACGAAATATATCCTGCGGTAATGTTAGGTGACTCACCCTGTATATTGTGAGGCTACATTGAAGATTTCTAGCTCTTTAAATAAGTATCTGTAGGATGATCTTGGATGAGCTCCAGCAATTATTCTGATTACACGCTTTTGTGCAATGAACACTCTTTTACTCAATGATGAGGTACCCCAGAATATGGTGCCATACGAAAGCAGAGGCGTGGTAAGCTAATTTACTCAGATGTATATCACCAAATAGCATAAGTAGCTGAACTCAAACGTTCCAGAAGATCCTCAGTGTGTTTTTTCCAGTTCAACCCCTCATCAATGCATACACCTAGAAATTTTTAATATTCTACCTCTGGTACCGATTTCTGATCGAAGTCTGTATTTATTAATGGTGTCATTCCATTTACTGTGTGGAACTGTATATACAGAACTACCAAATAGAATATTACAAGGAAAGCCAGGAGGGCAGAGAGCACGTGGTCGACCAAGGGCCAGATGGAAGATGGAGTAATCGAAGATCTTAGGAAGATGGGCTATAGAAACTGGATGATGATGATGATGATGTTTGGTTTGTGGGGCGCCCAACTGCGCGGTTATCAGCGCTCGTACAAATCCCCAACCTTCGCTCAGTCCAATCTCGCCACTTTCATGAATGATGATGACAACACAAACACCCACCCAACTCGAGGCAGGTGGAAAATCCCTGACCCCGCCGGGGATCGAACCCGGGACCCCGTGCTCGGGAAGCGAGTACGCGACCGCGAGACCACGAGCTGCGGACTATAGAAAGTGGAGAGTATTGGCAAAGGACCGAGAGAAATGGAAGGAAATTGTAGAAGAGGCCAAAGCTCATCATGAGCTGTAGAGCTAAGAAAGAAGAAGGACACTTCCTTATTAGTTGCCGGCCGTGGTGGCCGAGCGGTTCTAGGCGCTACAGTCTGGAACCGCGCGACCGCTACGGTCGCAGGTTCGAATCCTGCCTCGGGCATGGATGTGTGTGATGTCCTTAGGTTAGTTAGGTTTAAGTAGTTCTAAGTTCTAGGGGACTGATGACCTTAGAAGTTAAGTCCCATAGTGCTCAGAGCCATTTTGAACCTTATTAGTTTAATGTAAGTATACACTATAATATTCGATGTTACGTGCATATAAGTTCTTGACGAGTCAGTTTTTTCAATAGACTTAATATACTAGACAGCTTGCACTCCTTGCAGCAAGATATTTTGTCCTTTTTTTCTTTTAAGTTTTGTAATTCATTGGTTGTAGAGATTCTGTTACTGAGTAGGAACAGTGATCAAGTAAGAGTGACCGTAGTGTTTCACTAAAAAGTGAGAATGATTAAATAATTTTTATCTTATGTGGAGAACTACTGCACATTTGTGTCGTACTACTTGTAATGGGACTTATATACTGAAAAGCCAAAGAAACTGGTACACCTGCCTAATATCGTGAGCACGCAGAAGTGCCGCAGCATGACGTGGCATGGGCTCGAATAACATCTGAATTAGTGCTAGAGGGAATTTACAACATGAATGCTGCAGGGCTGTCCATAAATCCGTAAGAGTACGATGGAGTAGAGATCTCTTCTGAACAGCACGTTGAAAAGCATCCTAAATATGCTCAATAATGTTCATGTCTGGAGAGTTTGGCGACCAACGGAAGTGTTTGAACTCAGAAGGGTGTTCCTGGAGCCACTCTGTAGAAATTCTGGACTCGTGGAGTGTCGCATTGTCCTGTTGGAACTGCCCAAGTTCGTCGAAATGCACAATGGATACGAATGGATTCTGATGATCGGACAGGATGTGCATGTACATGTCACCTGTCACAGGACTAACCAGGGGTCTCATATAACTCCAATTGCACACGCCCCACACCATTACAGACCCTCCGCCAGCTTCAACAGTCCCCAGCTGACATTTAGGGTCCATGGATTCATGAGGTTGTCTCTGTAGCCGTTCACGTCCACCTGCACCATACAATTTGATGCGACACTCATCCGTTCAGGCAACATGTTTCCAGTTATCAACAGCCCATTGTCAGTGTTGACGGGCCCAGGCGATGCGTAAAGCTTTGGGTCGTGCAGTCATCAAGGGTACACTAGTGGGCCTTCGGCTCAGAAAGCCCATATCGATGATGTTTCGTTCAATGGTTTCCACGCTGACACTTGATAATGCTCCAGAAATGAAGTCTGCAGCAATTCGCGGAAGGGTTGCACTTCTGTCACGTTGAATGATTCTCCATAATTGTCGTTGGTCTCGTTCTTGCAGAGTCTTTTTCTGGCCGCATCAGTGTCGGAGATTTGACGTTTTACCGGATTCCTGATATTCGCGGTACATTCGTGATATGGTCGTACGGGAAAATCCGCACTTCATCGCTACCTCGTAGATGCTGTGCCCCATCGCTCTTGCCCCGACTATAACATCACGTTGCAACTCACTTAAATCTTGATAACCTGCCATTGTAGCAGCAGTAACCGATCTTACAACTGCAGCAGACAGTTGTCGTCTTATCTAGGCGTTGCCGACCGCAGTGCCGTATCCCGCCTGTTTACATACCTTTGTATTTGAATATGCATGCCTATACCAGTTTCTTTGGCGCTTCAGGGTATAAGAATACCTTCATCAGCAGTTCGTTAACAGTACACACAATAAATGAAAATCTCCTTCCAGTCAAACTGGACAGGAACTCTAACACGCCACACAGCATTTAAAAAATTTCCTAGGCGTCTAAAATAAAGAAAAAGAAAAAATGTTCAAGCATGATGCACTGTGAGTGTTACTGCACAAACACTATAGTCTGGTGGATCTGCGTACGGCTAGAGCTTGCCGTTTTCTCACTTCTGCCATTGTTTCTCTAAATCAGGCATCGACCTCTTCGTTACTATCATAGACGAGGCAGCTAACCCGTTAATCGTCAATTAACGAAGTTAGCTTTTCGAATAATGGAGTACACTTTAAGTTAATTCTGGGGAGCATTAACCGACTATTTAATTTCCGTTCACTTTTTTTGAGTAAGTTAATTGTTAATTAGGTATCCTCTAAACTACTGGCCATTAAAATTGCTACACCAAGAAGAAATGAAGATGACAAACGGGTATTCATTGGACAAACATATTATACTAGAAATGACATGTGATTACATTTTCACGCAATTTGGGTGTACAGATCCTGAGAAATCAGTACCCAGAACAATCACCTCTGGCCGTAATAACGGCATTGATACGCCTGGGCATTGAGTCAGAGCTTGGATGGTGTGTACAGGCACAGCTGCCCATGCAGCTTCAACGCGGTACCACAGTTCATCAAGAGTAGTGACTGGCCTATTGTGGCGAGCCAGTTGCTCGGCCACCATTGACCAGACGTTTTCAATTGGTGAGCCATCTGGAGAATGTGCTGGCCAGGGCAGCAGTCGAACATTTTCTGTATCCAGAAAGGGCCGTACAGGACCTGCAACATGCGGTCGTGCATTATCCTGCTCAAATGTAGGGTTTCGCAGGGATCGAATGAAGGGGTAGAGCCACGGGTCGTAACACATCTGAAATGGAACGTCCACTGTTCAAAGAGCCGTCATTGCGATCAAGAGGTGACCGAGACGTGTAACCAATGACACCCCATACCATCACGCCGTGTTATACGCCAGAATGGCGATGAAGAATACCTCCTGAACCCACCGATTCCATATTCTGCTAACAGTCATTGGATCTCGACCAACGCGAGCAGTAATGTCGCGACACGATAAACCGCAATCGCGGTAGGCTACAATCCGACCTTTATGAAAGCCGGAAACGTGATGGTACGCATTTCTCCTTCTTACGCGAGGCATCACAACAACGTTTCACCAGGCAACGCCGGTCAACTGCGCTTCGTGTATGAGGAATCGGTTGGAAACTTCCCTCATGTCAGCAGGTTGTAGGTGTCCCCATCGGCTCTGAAAAGCTAATCATTTGCATATCACAGCATCTTCTTCCTGTCGGTTAAATTTCACGCCTGTAGCACGTCATCTTCGCGGTGTAGCAATTTTAATGGCGAATAGTGTATTTATAACAAAACTGACACCGCGCCGCCCGCGGAAATCGTGTTCTAACAAAGAGGCAGAATTGTCAACTGTGGCACACGTGATTCAGCTAACCAACTTGCAAAATCAGCTAGGAATCGGCTAGAAAAAATATTTGTATGAGGCACAAGATTACTTCTAAATAGGGAATATTAAAGGCACCACTGGTGTTTTATTTGCATTATGTTCCTTTCTTCAGACTAACTGAACACTAATGTTTCCATATCACAGTAACGTTTTTCATAAGCACAACATGTGAATTCTGAATGGAACAATTCTCGCCATATGAATAACAGGTACTTCACTGTCATTTCTTCTCCCATGACTTGTGCTAATGTTGAGGTGGGCCCTGGGTTGTCACTGCTAACAATCTTGCCGTAGGCTGGGATAGTGCCTATGAAACAAACAATATTTTGTAAAGGACTGTGGTGCAGACAACCCAAAAAGTTTATAAATAAATGCATTATTCAGTTATTTCTGATCTTACCTACTTTTTCAGAACTACATATTCAAATTGAAAGCTGTGGTAGCACATTTCGGAGCTCCGGTCAGTGCCATTCAACAATTTATTTTGCGTCAGCTGCGTCAATGTCTATCAGTTCCAAACATGTTGAAACTACATACCATTTGTTTCCCGAGAAGTTGATGTTTTACTGGAGTCATGTTCACTGTACACTCGGGAGTGGTCATACGGGATGATCCCCACTTCATCGCTACCGCGGAGACGCTGTGTCCCATCGCTCGTCCGCCGACTGTAACACCACGTTCAAACTCACTTAAATCTTGATAACCTGCCGTTGTAGCAGCAGTAACCGATCTAACAACTGCGCCAGACACTTGTCTTATATAGGCGTTGCCAACCGCAGCGCCGTATTCTGTCTGTTTGCGTATGTCTGTATTCGAATACGTACCCCTACACCAGTTTCTTTGGCGCTTTAGTATGTGTACGTTAGAAACATAGAAATGGAGCTTAAGTTAGATTAAGTAGTGTTTAAGTCTAGGGACCGATGACCTCAGCAATTTGGTCCCATACGAACTGATGTGTTGGCAAATGTGCCGACACCTTGTAGATAGAGGAGGCCGAAATGCACGCTATAATCTAACGCAGACGGGCGTGAGGTCTGGAACATGATACTTATTGAATGTTATAAAGAAAAGTACGTAGCTGCTGAAATACTTAACTTTACTCCATCAGTTGTATACAGCATTCTTGATGATACAAGTGAGACTCTCATATATGGTTAATGGCGCCTTGCTAGGTCGTAGCCATGGACTTAGCTGAAGGCTATTCTAACTGTCTCGCGGCCAATGGGAGAAAGGCTTCGTCAGTGTAGTCGCTAGCAAAGTCGTCGTACAACTGGAGCGAGTGCTAGTACGTCTCTCTAGACCTGCCGTGTGGTGGCGCTCGGTCTGCAATTACTGACAGTGGCGACACGCGGGTCGGACATGTACTAATGGACCGCGGCCGATTTAAAGCTACCACCTAGCAAGTGTGGTGTCTGGCGGTGACACCACACGAACCTACCACAAATTTCTAATTCTTCCGAGCATGAAACAAAATATCAAGCAAGTGTCGTCCACAGCTTTGTCTGCACTCTGTGGACAAAATTTTCGACGACTCTAGAGCAAAGTTATCTTGAATTTGTCCCATGACAGGTCTAATTTTTGTCTCGAGTTGAGGGATTGGTCGTGAATTGTTACATAAACACAAGATTTGACATACCCACACAAAAAACGGCACATGTTGTCAAATCATACGATCTTGGCGGCCAGGTCAGATAGCCATTGCGAGAGATGAGACGAGCAGAGAATATTTCTCTTAGCAGCTTGTTGTTTCAACGGCAGTGTGGCAGTTTGCCCAATCCTATCGGAACCACGTGGCTCCGCACTCAGTTTTTGCAATTGCGGCCATAAAATCTGTTCCATTGGAGCGATAACTATCACCGATCAGTATCATTTCTTTTACAGTCTCGTCTTCAAAAATTATGGCCCAGCTAGTCCGCAATCAATAATCCACAGCAAACAAGGACTCTAGATCAATCCATAATCCACAGCAGACAGTGACTCTAGATCTACGTGTTTACTATGCTATTCACAATAAAGAGCCTGGCAGATGGTTCAATGAACCACCTTCAAACTGTTTCTCTACCTTTCCATTCTCGAACGGCGCGCGGGAAAAACGAGCACTTAATTATTTTGTGCGAGCCCTGATTTATCTTATTTTATGGTGATGATCATTTCTCCCTATGTACAAGGTGTAAAACTTTGCTTACGCCGCTTTTTCCCCAACATTTGAGGCTTTAATTAAACAAATTGGTTACACATGTATCATTCAAAGTATTTTCCACCGCTGGCCACTACTTTCTCCCATTTTTCGGGCAGTGTACGAATCCCGCGTCGAAAAAATTGTTCATCTTTTGAAGCGATCCACGAATCGATCCAATTTGTGACTTCTTCACGAGATCGGAAGTGTTGGTCAGCCAGGCCATGCGCCATTGATCTAAACAGGTGACAGTCAGAGGGAGCAATGTCTGGAGAATACGGCGGGTGGGGTAGGGCTTCCCATTTTCACAAGTACATTTTTCACCTCTTTTGCAACGTGGGGTTGAGCGTTGTCGTGCTGCACTTTATCGTGCCTCTCGCTGCATTTCCGCCGTTTGTCTTTTAATGTTCTGCTAAAACGCATTAACTGCGTTCTACAACGAGCACCTGTGTTTGTTTCACTTGGTTTTAACACCTCACAGTACACGATGCCGAGCTGGTCCCACTAAATGCAGAGCGGTTTGGATGTCGACGTGGAAGCATGGCCGGGATATCCCTATGATTTTTTGCGTCTAGGGTTAGCGTAAAAACCCATTTTTCGTCCCCGGTCACAATGCGATGCAGAAAGCCCTTCCGTTTTTGCCTCTCAAGCAACTGTTCACAAACACACAAACGCCATTCAACGTGTCTTGGTTTCAGCTCACACGGGACCCAAGTTCCTTCTTCCTAAAACATACTCATAGCCTTGAAACGTTTTGAAATAGCTTGCTGTGTCACTCCCACTAATCGTGCCAATTCTTCTTGAGTTTGACGCGAGTCTTCACTCAGCAATGTCTCCAATTCTGCATCTTCGAAAACTTTCTCTCTTCCACTCCTATGCCGGACTACGGCCTTAAAAATCACCGTTTTTGAAGCGTTGAAACCACTCACGACACGTTCTTTCCTTACCATACTTACTTGAGAGCATTCGATGACACTCAGCCGCTGTTTTTTTAATATTGAAACAAAACAGTAACGCCTCCCGCAAGTGACGAGAATTAGGCTCGTAAACTGACATTTTCAATCAAGAACAACATTATGATGCAGACACAAATCGACTAATGTTTGAATGAGGTTATGTTAACAGAAGTCCAAGCTAAATGAGTGACGTCTGCGATCTGTTTCTTTCGACCGCCACTTACCGTTGTCGCCACCTATCGGCAAACGGCGGAAGCAAAGTTGACAACATTTTAGGTGGGTGTCAACAGAATGTTTTCGCAATCGGAGGAGAAAACTGGTGATTGAAATTTCGTGAGAAGATCCCGTCGAAACGAAAAACGCTTTTGTTTTAACGATCGTCACTCCAATTCACGTATCATGTCTGTGGCACTGTCTCCCCTATTTCGCTATAATACAAAACGAGCTGCCCTTCTTTGAACTTTTTCGATGTCATCCGTCAGTCCCACCTGATGCGGATCCCACTCCGCACAGCAATACTCTAAAATAGGGCGGATAAGCGTGGTGTGAGCAATCTCTTTAGTAGACCTGTTGCACCTACTCACAAGGGAACCTCCCCATCGCACCCCCCCCTCAGATTTAGTTATAAGTTGGCACAGTGGATAGGCCTTGAAAAACTGAACACAGATCAATCGAGGAAACAGGAAGAAGTTGTGTGGAACTATGAAAAAAAAGCAAAATATACAAACTGAGTAATCCATGTGCAACATAAGCAACATCAAGGCTGATTTTAGGGCAGGAGCGCTGTGGTCCCGTGGTTAGTGTGAGCACCTGCGGAACTAGAGGTCCTTGGTTCAAGTCTTCCCTCAAGTGAAAATTTTAATTCTTTATTTTCGTAAAGTTATGATCTGTCCGTTCGTTCATTGACCTCTCTGTTCACTGTAATAAGTTTAGTGTCTGTGTTTTCGCGACCGCACCGCAAAACCGTGCGATTAGTAGACGAAAGGACGTGCCTCTCCAATGGGAACCGAAAACATTTGATCGCAAGGTCAGAGGTCAACCGATTCCTCCACAAGAAAACACGTCTGATATATTCTATACGACACTGGTGACGGCATGTGCTTCACATGACAGGAATATGTTGTTGTCGACCCACGTAACTTGTACACTTGGCGAATGGGTAAAAAGATTCTTCTACCTTGCCCGATTTAGGTTTTCTTGTGGATGTGATAATCACTCCCAAAAAGTGATGAAAACATAAGAGTTTGTCACATAAACTGCAACAAATGAATGCAACAGTTTCACAGTCGCAGTTTTCCCTGTGCTCTGTCAAAACATATGTATTTAACGTTTTCAAATTTTTCCGTGTGTAGACCGTCAAATCCTGCATGTCAATCTAAACATGTCCTGGAATTTTGGAGAGCGTAGTTGATTATGTGTGAGTGCCTGAACTTTGATAATTATCTGAATACAAAAAATTAAACTTCTCGCTCGAGGGTAGACTTGAACCGAGGACATCTCGTTCCGTAGCTGCTCACGCTAACCACGGGACCACGGCGCTCCTAAGCTCACGTTATCCTTGATGTTGCCTATCTTGCGCATGGACTATTCAGTTTGTATATTTTGCTTTTTTTTCATAGTTCCACACAACTTCTTCCTGTGTTCTCGATTGATCTGTGTTCAGTTTTTCGAGGCCTATCCACTGTGCCAACTCATAACTAAATCTGAGGGGGGTGCGATGGGGAGGTTCCCTTGTAAGTGTTCTGCCGGTGAATTGCAGTACTTGGTTTGCTCTATGCACAACATTATCTGTGTGATCGCTCCAATTTAGGTTATTGGTAATTGTAATCCCCAAGCATTTAGTTGAATTTACAGATTTGTGTGACTTACCGCGTAATCGAGATTTAGCGAATTTCTTTCAGTACTCACGTGAATAACTACACACTTTCAGTGTGAATTGCCACTTTTCGCACCATACAGATATCTTACGTAAATCATTTTGCATTTCGTTTTGGTCATCTGATGACTTTACAAGACGATAAATGACAGCATCATCTGCAAACAATCTAAGACGGCTACTTGGATTGTCTCCTATGTCGTTAATATGGATCAGGAACAATAGAGGGCCTATAACACTTCCTTGGGGAACGCCGGATATTACTTCTGTTTTACTCGATGACTTTTCGTCTATTATTACGATCTGTGACATTTCTGACAGGAAATAACGGACCCACGCGCACAGCTGAGGCGATATTACATAGGCAAGCAGTTTGGTTAGAAGACGCTGAAAGGGTCCTGTAGTCCCCTTTCACGATCATTTTATTTGCTTTCCAACACTACAGAACTCTCTGGCATGCATGAGTGGATTAATGTGGGTGTGTTTCATTTTGCTACACACATGGCTTACCCTGCTCTAGGATTTCGGTAAACCATAGAACTTCTTATGCGCAATTAGGTTTAGTTTAATTTGTTTTGGATGTGCTAACTTGTATATTGCCTTTCCACAACGCAGAATAACTTTTGCGTTGATTTGAACTATAGGTGTAGATGGCATTGAGTCCGTGTTTTTCTTTTTATGTAAGCTTTATATACATTGCAATTTATTATTTCTTTGCAAACCATATCAACCAAAACAACTAAAAATAAACGCAAAACACATCTATTTAAAACAGCAGATAAAAATTCGCTTCATGCCTTCCTAAGAGAGCGTCTCCATTCCTTCCAAGCTAATTGTGTAAATGTAGACCAGATATGGCTCATATTCAAAGATACAGTACCGACAGCAATTGATGGATTCATACAACATAAGCTGATAAGAGACGGGAATGATCCACCATGGTACACAAAACACGTCAGAACACTGTTGCATAAGCAACGAAAAAAGCATGCCAAATTCAGAAGAACGCAAAATCCCCAAGACTGGCTAAGTTTCACGGAAGCTCGAAATTTAGTGCGGACGTCAATGCGAGATGCTTTTAATAGTTTCCGCAATGAAATATTGTCTCAAAATATGGTAGAAAACCCAGAGATTCTGGTCGTATGTAAAGTACGCCAGTGGCAAAAAACAGTCAATAACGTCACTGCGCTATAGCGATGGAAATGTTGCCGATGATGGTGCGCCCGCATCTCGTGGTCGTGCGGTAGCGTTCTCACTTCCCACGCCCGGGTTCCCGGGTTCGATTCCCGGCGGGGTCAGGGATTTTCTCTGCCTCGTGATGGCTGGGTGTTGTGTGCTGTCCTTAGGTTAGTTAGGTTTAAGTAGTTCTAAGTTTTAGGGGACTGATGACCATAGATGTTAAGTCCCATAGTGCTCAGAGCCATTTGAACCATTCGATGATGGTGCCGCTAAAGCGGAGTTACTATATACAGTTTTCCGTTATTCCTTCTCGAAAGAAGACGAAGTAAGTATTTCAGAATTCGAAACCAGAGCAGCTGTTAGCACGAGTGACATAAAAGTAGATATCTTAGGTGCTGCGAAACAACTCAAATAACTTAAGAAAGGCAACTCTTCCAGATGGTAAACCAATCAGGTTCCTTTCATAGTATGCAGACACAACAGCGCCTTTATTAAGAATCATATACAACCGCTCACTTGACGAACGGTCTGTTCCTAACGACTGGAAAGTAGCACATGTCACTTCAATATTCAAGAAAGGAAATAGGAGTAACCCATTGAATTACAGACCCATATCACTGACCTCAATCTGCAGTACGATTTTGGACCATATACTGTACTCGAACTTAATGAATTACCTTGAAGAAAATGACTTATTGATACATAACCAACACGGATTCAGAAAATTTCGTTCCTGTGCAACACAGCTAGCTCTTTATTCCCATGAAGTAATGAGTGCTGTCGGCAAGGGATCTCAGATCGATTCCATATTCCTAGATTTCCAGAAGGCTTTTGATACCGTTCCTCACAAGCGGCTATTAATCAAATTGCGTGCATATGGAGTATCGTCTCAGTTGTGTGACTGGACTCGTGATTTCCTCTCAGAGAGGTCACAGTCCGTAGTGATAGACGGTAAATCATCGAGTAGAACAGAAGTGATATCTGGCGTTCCGCAAGGTAGTGTCATAGGCCGTCTGCTGTTGCTGATTTACATAAATGATCTAGGTGATAATCTGAGCAGCCAACTTAGATTGTTTGCAGATGACGCTGTAATTTACCGTCTAGTAAAATCATCAGACGATCAATTCCAATTACACAATGATCTAGAGAGAATTTCTGTACGGTGCGAAAAGTGGCAATTGGCACTAAACAAAGAAAAGTGCGAGGTCATCCACATGGGTACTAAAAAAAAAATCCGATAAATTTTGGGTATACAATAAATCGCACAAATCTAAGGGCTGTCAATTCGACTAAATACCTAGGAATTAAAATTACGAGCAACTTAAGGGGCTCCGGAAAGGCTCAAAATCATGAAAAGTTCAATTTTTACTTTTTTGCGTTTTCTGAATCTGCAGACTATTACCTTTTAATATATATATATAATTTATTCAATTCCGAAGACTACAACTATTTTTAAATTTTTTTTGAAATGTGTTCTACATGGGCGTGACCCACTGTGGCGCTGTGCGATATGTTAATTACCTTGGTGACGGTGATTCTAAAAGTTTCAAACATGTTCAAGGACTGAAGCCCTATGGTGATGATGTTGTAGTGCAGAAATTTGAGTGTATTGGACACGTAGAGAAGCGAATGGGAACAAGACTTCGGCGACTGAAAGCTTCGTACAAAAAAAAAAACAAAAACTCAGTGATGGTAAAGGGTTGGATGGGAAGGGAAGGTTAACTGACAGTGTAATTGACAAAATACAGAACTATTATGGAATGGCTATTAGGCAAAATACACAAAGTGTCGACGAAATGAAGAAGGCTGTTTGGGCTTTTTTTTTTCATACTTCTTCAACCGATGAAAATCCCCAACATAGCTTGTGTCGCAAAGAAGAAGACAGTTGGTGTAAACATAACAAAGGATTGCTAACTGATGAAGTGTACACTCATAAGCATAGTCTGCCTCATACAATAATGGAGATGATAAAACCTATTTTCAGAGACTTAGCAGCACCTGAACTGTTGAAAAAGTGTATTCACGGAAAAACTCAAAACCCCAATGAAACTGTAAATAGTGTTATATGGTCGAGAATCCCCAAGACTGTATTTGTTGGAATAGAAGCACTTCACTTTGGTGTGTATGATGCTGTTGCGACTTTCAATGATGGCAACATTGTAAGGTGCAAGGTATTTAGAAATATGGGAATGAAGATAGGTTCTAACATGGTACGACCGATGCTTGCTTTAGACAAGGAACGCCTTCGGGCTGCAGACAGGGCTGTAAAGAGTCTAGAAATACAAGCAAGAGTAAACAGGAGGAGGAACAAGAGGAAGCTGGAGGAGGATTTTGCAGAGGATGAAGATAATCCATCCTATGGACCTGGAATGCACTAAAAAGTTAATCCAATCTTTGTCGCTCGATTCCCAACACTTTTATTTTCTCATACTAATTACATGTTTTCTAAGGATCTTCCAAACATATTTGTTTCAAACTTTCAGTAAATGTTACACAGTACCTTCTGCATAATTTAACACAGCCTTTTTTCCAAAAAACGGTATATTTTTGAATATATAAATAAAAAATTGCAAAAAAATGTTGTGAATTTTCATTACAATTGAAAAAAAAAATCATCTTTAATAACTGAACTAAAATTTTGTAAAATCCCTGTGTTAAGTTGTAGCCCATATTCCAATAAATAATCTGTAAAAAGTTCAACTTCCTACCTCAAATACTTTGTGAGGAAAGATGTAATTTATAAGCGTTATTTTAACATTGCAAGTATAGGGCGTTCCGGAGCCCCTTAAATTGGAAAGACCACATAGATAATATTGTGGGGAAGGCGAAACAAAGACTGTACTTTGTTGGCAGAACACTTAGAAGATGCGACAAACCCACTAAAGTGACAGCCTACATTACACTTGTACGTCCTCTGCTGGAATATTGCTGCGCGGTGTGGGATCCTTACCGGGTAGGATTGGCGGAAGACGTCGAAAAAGTGCAAAGAAGGGCAGCTCGTTTCGTGTTATCGCACAATAGTGGTGAGAGTGTCACTGATACGATACGCGTGCTGGGGTGGCAGTCACTGAAACAAAGGCGGTTTTCTTTGCGGCGAGATCTATTTACGAAATTTCAGTCACCGACTTTCTCTTCCGAATGCGTAAATATTTTATTGACACCCACCTACGTAGGGAGAAATGATCATCATAATAAAATAAGAGAAATCAAAGCTCGAACGGAAAGATTTAGGTGTTCCTTTCTCCCAGGCGCCATTCGAGAGTGGAATGGTAGAGAAGTAGTATGAAAATGGTTCGATGAACCCTCTGCCAGGCACTTAAGTGTGAATTGCAGAGTATCCATGTAGATGTAGGTGTAGATGTAGATGCATTGCAAGTGTGGTAATTAGTGATTATTGATCGGTGGCGTGTGTCGGTTACTGTAGTAATTTTTTTGAGTGATTTGTGGGGAATGTGAGTCGAGTAGGATCCTTTTGGTGTTATTTTTTCGTCTTTAACACGGAGTAACTAACTATACGATGGAGACGCGTAGGCGTTCAGGGAGCCGCAATCGGGAGAAACGGTCAGGCAATAATGCTGAACAAAGGCGAATTCAAAACGTAGAGTCCGCCCTGGAGGAAATCACGGAAAACGTTTGTCCAAGCGTTGTCCGTTCTTGAGCCCGTTACAGTAAATTCGAACCAGTCGGTAAATGTATATTCGTTACAGGCTGTCGTACAACAGTTAGTAGAGGGAAATAAAAAGCAAGCAGAAGAGTTTAAAAATCAAGCAGAAGAGGATAAAAGGCTTCTAGAGGAAGTTACTACAAAATTAAGTAACGAAATACACAGGTGCCAAAAAAAAAAAAAATAAAAAAAAAATGTATCCACTGTTTAGAAGTCCATAACTGGCAAACTAATTGACGAAGTTGTCTCATTTTTGGTAGTGTAATAGTTTGTAGTTCCGGCAATCGCCACACAAGCTTTGTATTGCGTTGTTTAGTTTTGTCAGATGACATTCGGCAGATAGTCAGTGTTTTGGTCTTAGTTGCACCTAGTTACTCGAGTAAACATGGCTGACGCAAGGCTTACATTCGATGAAAGGAAGTCAGTTTGAAGTGGTATTTTAAGTACGAAAACATTAATGAGGTTCAGCGGCAATGGTGAAATGAGTATCAAACAGAGCCACCGACACGTTTAATGATTCGTCGCATTTGGACAAATTTGAAGACTGTGTTAAAGACGTACACAAACAACGATCTAGACGACCTGTAACAGTAACAAGTCCAGCCAACTCCCCTGGTGTGTTAAAATTCACTCGCTCACCACAGAAGTCTGGAGACAGTGTGCCCGTGAAACTGGAGTGAGTCGCTCAAGTGTTAGGCGAATTTTGAAGACGGCAAACTGGAAGTGCCACGTCCCACGATTGCTACAAGCAATGAACGAGGACGACCCAGATTGTAGAATGGAGTACTGCGAGTGGTTTACTAAGATGGTGCGCAACGATGAAGAGTTTGCAGAGATGATTGTGTGGTCTGATGAGGCACAGTTCAAACTCAGTGGTACAGTAAATCGCCACAATTGCATCTACTGGGCCGCCGAAAATCCGAACGTCCATGTAGACAAAGCCGTGAATTTGCCAGCAGTAAATGTGTGGTGTGGGTTGTCTTACCGGGGCTTGACTGGGCCATTCTTCTTTAACGGCACAGTTACCAGTGAGGTGTACCTTCAGAAGCTTCAGACATCCATTTTACCTGCCATCCAAGACTTGTATGGAGACGGAAGAGTTTACTTTCAACAAGATGGTGCCCCAGCCCACTACCAAAATCGTGTTAGGGCGTATCTCGCCGAAAATCTACCAGGAAGATGGATAGGCTGCAGAGGTGCTGTGGAGTATCAACCACGTTCCCCAGACCTAACTTCTCTGGAATTTTGCCTGTGGGGAACACTAAAGGACGTCGTTTATCGACAAAAGCCACGCACATTGGATGAACTTCGACAACCCATCGTACATTCATGTGCAAATATCCAACTGAACGCGTTGCAGTTCGGCGGCATCGTTTGTGTGTGGATGTTAATGGTGACCATTTCGAACACCTACAATGATATCTTTAAGCTACACTTTCACCAAAAATGAGACAACTCCGCCAATTAGTTTGCAAGTTATGGACTTTTAAACAGTGGATACATTTTTTGGACCCTTCTGTAGTACAGGGTATCGGAGATAAACTGGAGAACATCCACCAACGTATCTGCGCTTTAGAGGAGGGGCAGCGGGTCATTAGCAAGCGTGTTGTGGAGCACAAAGAAAGGGTCGCTGGGAATCTCCACGCGTTAGAGGAACAATACCGTAGTGGCCATGCGTCTATTGTGTCCCGAACAGAAGACGCTTCCGTTAACTGTCCCTTCAACTTCAGAGCCCAGGTAGAAACCCATAGCCAGGCGCTAATGGTCCTCGAGCGAGATCTAGGGCGAATACAATTGCAGCAGGACAGGGCACACCGAAAGATGCGGGAAGAGATAGCCAAAACCTTGGACACAATAGCAGGCAAATCTGGCGGTAATAGGAAGACGAGTACACCCTCATTAGCTGACACAGACGAAATCAGTCGCTAATGAAATTTCAACACGGACAGCGTGTGAGATAAATAAGCAACAAGAAGGGGTAACCAAAGTGCTACGCGAGCGTTTAGAATTACAAAAAAATGGTTCAAATGGCTCTGAGTACTATGGGACTTCACTTCTGAGGTCATCAGTCCCCTAGAACTTAGAACTACTTAATCCTAACTAACCTAAGGACATCACATACATCCATGCCCGAGGCAGGATTCGAACCTGCGACCGTAGCGGTCGCGCGGTTCCAGACTGTAGCGCCTAGAACCGCTCGGCCACTCCGGCCGGCTTAGAATTACACATGAAAGTTGTAACGGCCCACGAAGCTAAAATAAATGTCGGCACCAATGACTCCTGCTGTCTCGGTTCAGAGGTCATCCTCAGTTCATACAGGCGGTTGGCAGAGTTGGTGAAGGCGGAAAGCCTCGCTCGCGGAGTGGAATCAGAGCTAACTATTTGCAGTGTCGTTCCCAGAACCGATCGCGGTCCTCTGGTTTGGAGCCGAGTGGAAGGCTTAAACCAGAGGCTCAGACGATTCTGCGGAGATCTGGGGTGCAAATTTCTCGACCTCCGCTATCGGCTGGAGAAAAGTAGGGTCTCCCTGAATAGGTCAGGCTTGCACTACACGCCGGAAGCGGCAACAAGGGTAGCGGGGTACGTGTGGAGTGCACATGGGGGTTTTATAGGTTACAGAATTCCCTCCCTAGACCCGACAAGACGCCTCCAGAGATGCGACAAGGTAGCAGTACGCAAAACGCAACAGGGAATGACAATATTAATGTTGTAATATGAAACTGCGGGAGCGTCTATAGAAAGGTCCCAGAGCTGCTCTCATTAATAAACGGTCACAATGCGATGTAAACAGTAATGAAATTCTAAACTCAGATTGGAATGTATACCGCAGAGACAGGCTGGACAGTGAAGGGGGAGGCGTGTTTACAGCGATAAAAAGTGCAACTGTATCGAAGGAAATTGATGGAGATCCGAAATGTGAAATAATTTGGGTCAAGGTCACGGCGCAAAGCAGGCGCAAACATGATAATTGGATGTCTCTATAAGCCCCCTGGCTCAGCAGCTGTTGTGGCAGAGCACCTGTAGGAAAATTTGGAAAATATTTCGAGTACATTTCCCGACCATGTTATAGTTATGGGTGGAGATTTTAATTTGCCAGATATAGACTGGGAGACTCAAACGTTTATAACCGGGTGGCAGGGACAAAGAACCCAGCAAAATTTTTTTACGCGCATTATCTGAGAACTACCTTGAGCAGTTAAACAGAGAACCGACTCGTGGCGATAACATATTAGACCTTCTGGTGACAAACAGATTCGAACTCTTTGAAACAGTTAACGCAGAACAGGGAATCAGCGATCATAAAGCGGTTACAGCATCGGTGGTTTCAGCCGTAAATAGAAATATTAAAAAATGTAGAAAAATTTTTCTGTTTAGCAAAAGTGACAAAAAGCAGATTTCAGAGTATTTGACGGCTCAACACAAAAGTTTTCTCTCAAGTACAGATAGTGTTGAGGATCAGTGGAAAAAGTTCAAAACCATCGTACAATATGCATTAGATGAGTATGTGCCAAGCAAGATCGTAAGAGATGGAAAAGAGCCACCGTGGTACAATAACCGAATTAGAAAACTGCTACGGAAGCAAAGGGAACTTCACAGCAATCATAAACATAGCCAAAGCCTTGCAGACAAACAAAAATTACGCGAAGCGAAATGTAGTGTGAGGAGGGCTATGCGAGAGTCGTTCAACGAATTCGAAAGTAAAGTTCTATGTACTGACTTGGCAGAAAATCCTAAGAAATTTTGGTCTTAAGTCAAAGCGGTAGGTGGATCAAAACAAAATGTCCAGACACTCTGTGACCAAAATGGTACTGAAACAGAGGATGATAGACTAAAGGCCGAAATACTAAATGTCTTATTCCAAAGCTGTTTCACAGAGGAAGACTGCTCTGTAGTTCCTTCTCTAGATTGTCGCACAGATGACAAATACGTTTGAACATTTTATTTCGGTTGTTCCTATATGATACATGTAGCTTTGTGAACTTATCATTTCTGAGAACGCATGCTGTTACAGCGTGGTTACCTGAAAATACCACATCAATACAATAAATGCTCAAAATGGTGTCCGTTAACCTCAATGTATTTGGCAATACGTGTAACGACATTCCTCTCAACACCGAGTAGTTCGCCTTCCGTAATGTTCGCACATGCATTGACAATGCGCTGACGCATGTTGTCAGGCGTTGTCGGTGGATCACGATAGCAAATATCATTCAACTTTCACCACAGAAAGAAATCCGAGGACGTCAGATCCGGTGAACGTGCGGGCCACGGTATGGTGCTTCGACGACCAATCCACCTGTCATGAAATATGTTATTCAATACCGCTTCAACCGCACGCAAGCTATGTGCCGGACATCCATCATGTTGGAAGTAGATCGCCATTCTGTCATGCAGTGAAACATCTTGTAGTAACATTGGTAAAACATTACGTAGGAAATCAGCATACTTGCACCATTTAGATTGCCATCGATAAAATGGGGGCCAATTACTCTTCCTCCCATAATGCCGCACCATACATTTACCCGCCAAGGTCGCTGATGTTGCACTTGTCGCAGCCATCGTGGATTTTCCGTTGCCCAATAGTGCATATTACGCCGGTTTACGTTACCGCTGTTGGTGAATGACGCTTTGTCGCTAAATAGAACGCGTGCAAAAACTCCGTCATCGTCCCGTAAATTCTCCAGTCCAGTGGCAAAACTGTACGCGACGTTCAAAAGTCGTCGCCATGCAATTCCTGGTGCATAGAAACATGGTACGGGTGCAATCGGTGTTGATGTAGCATTCTCAACACCGACGTTTTTGAGATTCTCGATTCTCGCGCAGTTTGTCTGCTTTTGATGTGCCGGTCCGGACACTTGGATAATGTCGTCCAGGATACCGAGCAGCATACATAGAACACACCCGTTGGGCATTTTGATCACAATAGCCATACATCAACACGATATCGACCTTTTCCGCAATTGGTAAACGGTCCATTTCAACACGGGTAATGTATCACGAAGAAAATACCGTCCGCACTGGCAGAATGTTACGTGATACCACGTACTTATACGTTTGTGACTATTACAGCGCCATCTATCACAAAACGAAAAAAGTGGTCCAACTAAAACATTCATATTTCTTTGCGTACTACACGAATATGTAATAAAAAATGGGGGTTCCTTTAAAAAAAAAACAGTTGATATCCGTTTGACCTATGGCAACGCCATCTAGCGCGCCAACCTTAGCGCCATCTGGTTTCCCCCTTCAAGCTAGACGAGTTTCTTTCTTTGTAGTTTTTTCGTTTGATGCTTATTTCGTGAGATATTTGGTCCGGTCACTATCAATGGACCACCCTGTATAATTGCTATAAATGGAGCTATTGTATCAGCATACTCTGAAAGGAACCTGACTGGTATACGAGTACAGTCTTGACCGGATGCCTTGCCTTTATTGAGTGATTTAAGCTGCTTTGCTACACCGAGGATATCTGCTTCTATGTTTCTCATCTTGGCTGTTGTTCTTGAGTGGAATGCAGGAATGTTTACTTCGTCTTCTTTCGTGAAGGAGATGCGGAAAACTGTGTTTAATAAGTCTGCTTTAGTGACACTATCATCAGTGACTTCACCGTTGTTATCGCGCAGTGAAGGTATTGATGGCGTCTTGCCATTGGTGTGCTTTATGTATGACCAGAATCTCTTTGGGTTTTCTGTCAGATTCCGAGAGAGCATCTCGCATTGAAACACGCGTTATATTTCGAACTTCTGCAAAACTCTGCCAATCTCGGGGTTTTTGCGTTCTTTCTGGATATAGACACTTCTCACGGACCATGCGAAGATTCTATGTGTTTATTCACATGAACATTAAGCTGGAAGTGTGGTTCGTTACTGCAGATTGTTTTCTTATGAAAATCACTATCGAATCCTTGTTTTGTGACTACACAGTCGGCAAATGTTCGAAGTTTCAAATGGTCCACTGGCTTTATCTCTTGCGTTAGTTGGGTCGTAAAGGAATGTAGACACAGATCTTTTTTTTAAAATTCGATGCAAGCTGCTTCTCGGAATGGTTGACTGTTGAGAACGGCGGCGAATCGAGTTGACGGGAATCACAATGGTGAGAGGGACATTATCTACTGATCGACGAGAAAGAGGTGTGTGTGTGTGTGTGTGTGTGTGTGTGTGTGTGTGTGTGTGAGAGAGAGAGAGAGAGAGAGAGAGAGAGATTGGTGCTTATGGGCGCTCAACAGCGAGGTTATCAGCGCCCATACTCATATTAAAAGTGAGAAATGTGGAGAGAAGTAGCAAAATGGGATCATGCACGTTAAGACTACAGGAAAGAAGAATAGATGTTATAGAGGAGACTACAACACAAGTAAAACGAAAAATGAGCTAAAAGGAAGGCGCAGGGAAACGTCACTGGCTGACCACTTACGTAAAATATTGGCGAGCCAGTCAACCCATGAACATATATGAAATCCGTCTCCCTAAAATTTTGGGGAAAAGCGTTGGACTATTCATTAAAGTTTAAAACTCACACCACATTCTTCTAGATCTTATAATTAAATTTTCCCTGAGGCATTTAAGTATCTTTTTTTATCTACGATAATGATGTAAGCTGAAGATATGAATTAACATTTGTACTCCATCAGGGCTCGAACCCAGATCTTCTCGCTTACTAGGCAGAAATGCTAACCATTACACCACCGCGGCACGATGACAACTTTGCTGCACGAACTACCCATGTCGATTGCCCTCCTCTACACAAACTTCAATTCATTATTTTCCCCATACATTGTCATATTGCCAGGGCTCTCCAGCACTGGAAAAGCACCTCAGCGTTGGACATAATGGGGAAGTCCTGTACCATAGGTGATCTTATAGACCTTATAATTAAATTTTCCCCGAGACATTTAAGTCTCATCTTTACCAATAATAATGATGTAAGGTGATATGAATTAAAATTTATGTTGCGGAGGGCAATCGCCTTGGGTAATTCGTGCAGCAATGTTGACCATAGTGCTGCGGTGGTGTAATGGTTAGCATTTCTGGCTAGTAAGCAAGAAGATCTCGGTTCGAGTCCTGGTTGTGACACAAATTTTAATTCATATCTTCAGCTTACATCACTATCGAACCACATTCGTTTGATCATTACCTAAAATAGACTGCCGATCCGTCGCCAAATCACCCGCGGCCCACTGGCTGGAAAATAAAGCGCGGCCCAATACAATTTGGCGCACGATGATCTGTATGCCAAAGTGCCACACGTTCGAATGTCCTCTCGTCGGAGCAAAAAGCCGTGCGTCATAGCGCTGTGGTCTTTGTGAAGGCAAGTGAGGAGGACCTCGTCCTGTCTACGTGGCTGGAAGGAGGCATGCCACAGCCGCGTCGTGGACTTATTGTCGGTCACTTCCAGCCACTCATCCTCCCTCCGACGCAAGACTCTGGAGCTCAACAGCTTGCAGGGGGATGGCACACTGAAATACCTGGGGATCGAGGCACGCCTCCTTCGCTGCTAGATCAGCCCTTTCGTTTCCCACAATTTCCTGGTACCCACCGAGCGAGTGGTTAGACACTGGACTCGCATTCGGGAGGACGACGGTTCAATCCCGCGTCCGGCCATCCTGATTTAGGTTTTCCGTGATTTCCCTAAATCGCTCCAGCCAAATGCCGGGATGGTTCCTTTGAAAGGGCACGGCCGACTTCCTTCCCCAATCCGATGACCTTGCTGTCTGGTCTCCTTCCCCAAACAACCCAACCCCCCCTGGTACCCAGCAGCAAGAAACCTCCTTCCCCAGGAGGTTGAGGAGGCCATCCTGAATAGTCTGGACTATTTTATCTTCTGGGTACAAACGTTTAGGGCACTCAGGGAATCGGAACAGACAAGAAATTTACCACCTGAAGAAAGTCTCATCTGCTGCAGAGGCCGCAAGACTGCATACAATTCTGCATCAGAGATAGTAAGGGCTCGAGGCAGTCGAACCTTGAGAACACGATCCAGGAAAAAAAAAAAAAAAAAAAAAAAAAAAGACTGACCAACCGACGGAATCCCCCTGTTTCGACCCATCCGTAAGAACAGCGATATAGTCATGGTGCTCATACAGGGTGGCGCACGAAATGTGTTACCATTTTGTTTTTGAATATAAACTTTGTCAATACAATCTGAAAGGAACATATACTACAATGAAGAGCCGTCCATGGAGATTTGTTCTAACTCAGCACATGCTCAATATGTCCACCATTTCGTTTCCTAACTTCCTTCCAACGAACACTGAAGTTAGTGATTACCCTACGGCACATGTCTTCCGTAATTTCACTGCAAGCTTGAAGAATAAGTCTTCTGAGCTCCATTAAATCGCGTGGACGTTTAGGGAAAATTTTTTCCTGTACGTACCGCCAAAGGAAAAAGTCACTTGGATTGAGGTCTGGACTATTGAGGGGCCAATTTAGTCCGTCATTGAAGCGACCTGGAAACCTGAGTGAAATGATCCGCATGTCGAAATGCTCGTGAAAAAACTCCAACACGGTGTTTGCAGTATGTGGCCTTGCTCCATCTTGCATGAACCACTGCGTGTTGAAGGGCAAGGCAGTAGCAAGAAGCTGTGGAATGAAGCTATTGCGAAGCACTCTCAAATAACGCTCGCTGTTCACAGTTTCTTCAAAGAAAAAGGGTCCAATAAGTCCGTGACTGGAAACTGCTGCCCACGCTGTAATCCTCGGAGCATAATGTTCATGAAGCACTTGTGGGTTTTCAATGGCCCAAAAGCGTACATTTTGTTTGTTAACCACGCCGTCTAAATGAAAATACAAACGCTGTTGACAGTTTCTTCCCTATCCTCCGCCCACTGAGCTAACAGTAGTCCCTGCTGCTTGTGTTCTTCAGTGAGCTTCTGTGCACAGGTCATCTTGTATGGGTACATATGGAGGTCACTTTTAAGAATGCGTTGGACGGAGTGTCTGGATATTCCCAGTTGCACTGCTGCCTTTCTACCTGATTTCCCGGGACTTCTCTGTACAGCAACTCGTACCGCTTCAATATTCTCCGGCGAGCAAACAGGCTTAGGCCGAGGTCGCTTCGCTTCCAATACTGTTTCTTCCTGCACACATTTATCGTACAACCTGTGGATGGTCTTTTTGCAAGGGACCCATCGTGTGTTAAACTGTTGTCGAAAACGCCTCTGAGTCAAAACAAGGCTTTTCGTTTCATGAAAAAGTAACACAATTGTCGATCGTTGCTGTGTTAGTCAGTCTTCCACTGTTAGCCATTGCTGCTTCCTAGTCTCCTAGCGGCAATATCGTGAATTACAAGTCATTTCGTAACTCATTTGTTTTTCCAAGCTCTGCTGGTACTGCTGTAGAGATCCCAGCGGGATATCTAATGTGCGTTTGTGAAAGAAACAATTGGTAACACATTTCGTGCGCCATCCTGTATAAAATGTCAGGAAATATTGCATTAAAAACGAGAAAGAGGATGTCCAGGCAATTTGATGTTCACTACCGATCCTGTATCTTCAAATTTCCTTACTGTGGTGTCACCGCCAGACACCACACTTGCTAGGTGGTAGCTTTTAAATCGGCCGCGGTCCGCTAGTATACGACGGACCCGCGTGTCGCCACTGTCAGTAATTGCAGACCGAGCGCCACCACACGGCAGGTCTAGAGAGAGACGTACTAGCACTCGCCCCAGTTGTATAGCCGACTTAGCGAGCAGTGGTTCACTGACACATAGCGCTCTCATTTGCCGAGACGATAGTTAGCATAGCCTTCAGGTACTTTTGCTACGACCTAGCAAGGCGCCATTACCAATTGATATTGTGATTATAAAGCCTGTACAGTAACGAGAGATGTTCTACAAATGTGGATTAAAGTTAAGTATTCCAGAAGCTACGTACTTTTCTTTATAGCATTCATTGCGTATCCTGTTTCAGACCTCACGCCAGCCTGCGTGAGCTTATAGCGTGCATTTCGGTCTCCTCACACAAAACAGTGTTGGCACTTCTGCCGACACTTCACTTACTATACTCCGTTCATCATAAGAAGAAAACTGATATAAACAAACACAAAGATGATGATTGGTCAGAAGCAGTAGCACACGTACACTGGTGTTGTTACACTCTTGGAAGTAGGTCCTCGTTATGTGTTAGATATATTATTGGTAAGTTACTTTAAATGAAACTTGAAGATGAAACTTGAAACTTCCTGGCAGATTAAAACTGTGTGCCCGACCGAGACTCGAACTCGGGACCTTTGCCTTTCGCGGGCAAGTGCTCTACCAACTGAGCTACCGAAGCACGACTCACGCCCGGTACTCACAGCTTTACTTCTGCCAGTATCTCGTCTCCTACCTTCCAAACTTTACAGAAGCTCTCCTGCGGACCTTGCAGAACTAGCACTCCTGAAAGAAAGGATATAGCGGAGACATGGCTTAGCCACAGCCTGGGGGATGTTTCCAGAATGAAACTTGAAGATATTTAAATGTATTATCAGCGCCCCCGGTAGATGAGTGGGCGGTAACTCAGCGTGTTCGGTCAGAGAGTTAGATGGCCCTCTGCAATAAAAAAAAACTGAGTTAATGGATCAACGATGAACTGAAACGGATGTCTTGCGACGTCCGCACCGAGCAAATGCAACGAACAAAAACGAACAAAATGAGATAAAAAAAAAGTGGTCAGCGCGACAGACTGTCAATCCTAAGAGCCCGGGTTCGATTCCCGGCTGGGTCGGGGATTTTCTCTGCCCAGGGACTGCGTGTTGTGTTGCCCTAATCATCATCATTTCATCTCCATCGACGCGCAGGTCGCCGAAGTGGCGTCAAATCGAAAGACTTGCACCAGGCGAGCGGTCTAACGGACTGGAGGCCCTCGTCACACGCCATTTATTTATCAGCCATCGAAGTTTTTCTTAATCATGCTTTAGCTACATAGTTTTTATTCCAAAAATCGTGTATAACCACAGTCTCTGCAGCGTTGCAGTATAATAATGGCTGAGGCTGCTTCCTGTTCCGCAGTGAAACACGCGTGTGGAACATGGTTAAAAAGTGCCGAGGAATAGGCTGCTTTTAATATTTTTTATAAATTTATAGAGATAATCGTCTTTCAAGTTCTCCGATGGACTGTAATAGATACAGTTGACACAGAATTATACACAGTATCGATAGCGGAAAGGTAGCGTAAATGGTTAATTATTGCAGTTCATGATTTCGCTGGTTCAAGTCTGTAGTGAGTCATTCTTTTTCTCGTTAATTTGAAATATCTAAATCTCGTAATTGTAAAATTCATCATCTTCTTTATGAATAACGCAGTTATTCTTGTCTTTAATTACATTTTGCACGCGAAATTCCTGTTTTCATTTCAAATATAAGTTCTTAATTATCAATATTTTATGAAAGACTGATAATAAAGGTTGCTTAAACTTAAAAAAAAGACATTACAGTTTAATTTTATAAGGCAAAAATGAAAAACTAAATACTCTTATTTGGACTGTGTCCACTGTTTTATGCCATAGATGTAGAGAGATGCAGCAACATGAAAAACAATCATTTTTCCAGCATTGAGCACACGATACAATTGCTGCATTTTCAAATTTGCTACTGTACCGTTACAATATGTCTCCAACGGAACTGACCTGGATCCAAGTTGCGGGATTTGGCCCGAGAAGTAACAAGACTGTTAAGCTGCCAGACGTACTGAAACTAACACACGCAGCTTTTTCACACGTCACTGCCGAAAGCTGGCGGGATATAGAACGACACGTCACAGGATGAAAGGAGAAAATGCAGGGCCTGGTTGGCTTCGTGGATTCTGTTGTCGATCGACTCGTTATCAACGTAGCAGGTGACATTTGCAGAACTGAAATGTATTTCTCGGATTCGGATAAGGAAGGAACCAAGAGGTTATCAGACGACTGACTAATTAATGCCTTCAGTGGCTCCAGTATCCAACAGTACGGTGAAATCCCTACAGTATGCTTTGGCATCACACGCAGCTCACTCAGAAAAATTACCCTGTTTAGAAGTTAGAAATTTTCATCACCCATGTTTGCAATTTGAATACTATGTCAGGAGAGAAGGAGAGCATTTTATGCTTTCCGACCGGTCACCTAAGAATCCCGCGGTAGTGCTGGAGTTTTGCCGAAAATCATTTCATTTTTAAAAATTATGTGCCATTCGAAGCTCTATTGTTTCTTCGCGCGTCTCTTTATACCTGAACTGCAACTGCACACATCAATGCAGGTTAGTTGGACCGCTGGGCCCGCATCTCGTGGTCGTGCGGTAGCGTTCTCGCTTCCCACGCCCGGGTTCCCGGGTTCGATTCCCGGCGGGGTCAGGGATTTTCTCTGCCTCGTGATGGCTGGGTGTTGTGTGCTGTCCTTAGGTTAGTTAGGTTTAAGTAGTTCTAAGTTCTAGGGGACTTATGACCACAGCAGTTGAGTCCCATAGTGCTCAGAGCCATTTGAACCATTTGGACCGCTGGTTGGTCAGTGCTGTCCAAGTTTAATGCGCCGATAAAGCTGTTACCTCTCAGTCTGTGCATATAACACAGCATAAAACTTATCTATGAAGATAGTAACTGTTGTCGAAAGACCAGATACCACTGATGACCGTGCAGCTTCTCTAGAATAAATGACCTCAGCTGCCGACAGATGTTGTTGATATACCTCGAACATGTAAGCAGGAGATCCCGGGTTCAAGTCCAGGTCGGGGCACACATTTTCAGCTGTCCCCACCGTGGTATATCAACAACATCTGTACAGCTGAGGGTTTCAATTCAAATGGTTCAAATGGCTCTGAGCACTATGGGACTTAAGATCTGAGGTCATCAGTCCCCTAGAACTACTTAAACCTAACTAACCTTAGGGCATCACAGACATCCATGCCCGAGGCAGGATTCGAACCTGCGACCGTAGCGGTAGCGCGGTTCCTGACTGTAGCGCCTAGAACCGCTCGGCCATACCGGCCGGCAGGTTTCAATTAATTATCATAAAACGTATCGTTGTCATCGTAGTTGACTGTACTGGTCACAGCTTGGCTTCCGCTCCACGTGAAACGAAATCCAGTGACATTCAAGAAAACGCGGAAGAATACGTCACGTAATGTTTACATCAGGTTTATTCTTATGATGAACAGAGTATAGTCTCTGCACTGTTGATGCATTAGGCGCATTTCGCCCCCCAAAAATTACACGACGTCTTCGATCGGTCGCTGCATAGCATTCACCGTACTTTAAATGCACTTTCAACATCTAGGTGCATTTATCCATCGTGCAACTCTCGATTGTAGCTCATAACAGTACTCACAAATGACAATGGTAATCGGTAATCAGAATATCAACAGATGACAATCGATTAAATTTCAGATCCGATAATCTCACAATATGAAAGACGCGCTCAGATTAAAAACTGCATTCTTTATAGGACAACCCTTTTATAAATATGGCTATCCTTCATCACCCAGATCCAACATATAACTCATTTATGTAAAAACAAAAACGTTGGCGCATGACATTTCTGCGGTGATCGTTTCAGCTTCATTCTATTAAACAGAATCTCGTCTCCTACCTTCCAAACTTTACAGAAGCTCTCCTGCGAACCTTGCAGAACCAGCACTCCTGATGAAAAGGATATTGCGGAGACATGGCTTACCCACAGCCTGGGGGATGTTTCGAGAATGAGATTTTCACTCTGCAGCGGAGTGTGCGCTGATATGAAACTTCCTGGCAGATTAAAACTGTGTGCCCGACCGAGACTCGAACTCGGGACCTTTGCCTTTCGCGGGCAAGTGCTCTACCATCTGAGCAACCAAAGCACGACTCACGCCCGGTCCTCACAGCTTTACTTCTGCCAGTATCTCGTCTCCTACCTTCCAAACTTTACAGAAGCTCTCCTGCGAACCTTGCAGAACTAGCACTCCTGAAAGAAAGGATACTGCGGAGACATGGCTTAGCCACAGCCTGGGGGATGTTTCCAGAATGAGATTTTCAGTCTGCAGCGGAGTGTGCACTGATTCTAAACTTCTGCAAGGTTCGCAGGAAAGCTTCTGTAAAGTTTGGAAGGTACGAGACGAGGTACTGGCAGAAGTAAAGCTGTGAGGACGGCGCGTGAGTGCTGCCTGGGTAGCTCAGTTGGAAGAGCACTTGCCCGAGAGAGGCAAAGGTGCCGAGTTCGAGTCTCGGTCCGGCACACAGTTTTAGTCTGCCAGGAAGTTTCATATCAGCCCACACTCCGCTGCAGAGTGAAAATCTCATTCTGTGGTTCATTCTATTAGTTTCAACACAGGGGTTTGGGAATTTGCTTGCTTTAAGAATGCACATGTAGTGTTCTCGCTTCCCGTATTCCTGACGTCACGCCGTTTCGCCGGCTGTGGTCTTGCGTCTTCTCCGCGCCACCTGCTGCGTTGACACTGAAGCGGCGGGATCAGTGGAGGTAGACAGTGTTGCCAACATTCCGACCGTCCACCTCCCCTGAGCCGGTCGCCTCTGAGTCTCGAGATGTCGGCGGCTGCGAATCTGTAGTGTCTGGTACCACGATACCATCCTCAGTGTTCTGCTAGAACTGACACACGAAAAATATAATATTTCGTGAAAGCACATAACATGAATGTTTATGTTCAAGTGTGATGCTTATCGACAGTAACGAATAGGAAATTAAATTAAGGACGTTCTAACAGTGCTGGATCACTAAGGAGGGCAATGATCTGCTACTGAGCGAAGTTTACCGCAGCGGATCATACGGAATACGAATCGGTTAATCAAGGCATCTTCTTGGTCCAACATAGAAGCCGTACCACCTCGGCTGTATGTATCACCAAAGATTGCTAAGAATAATATTCCATTAAGACCAACTGATAGCGATCCTGCTCACGGACGTATAAACTGGCGAAACATTTGGTCCCTCTACTCCAGCTGCACATAGGAAAGACTGATGCATATGTAAAGGACTCAGGAGACATCATCAAGAAGCTGAAGAAACTAAAACTTGGACCAAACGACATCCTAGTTAGCTTTGATGTTGTTTCTTTGTTTACCACAGAGTCACTCGGTGATTGCCGGCCGGTGTGGCCGAGCGCTTCTAGGCGCTTTAGTCTGGAAGCGCGCGACCGCTACGGTCGCAGGTTCGAATCCTGCCTCGGGCATGGATATGTGTGATGTCCTTAGGTTAGTTAGATTTAAGTAGTTCTAAGTTCTAGGGGACTGATGACCTCAGATGTTAAGTCCCATAGTGCTCAGAGCCATTTGAACCATTTCACTCGGTGACTGTGTATTAGATCAGCTTCATTTTCCCTCATGACATCACCAAGCTCTTTGATGCAAGTCTGATCAGGAGCTATTTCGTATGGAACAGCAACTTCTATGAACAGATGGAAGGCGTCGCCATGGGTAGTCCACTTAGTCCAGTGGTGGCCAACTTGTTCATGGAACATTCTGAAGCACAGGAGTTCGATTTGGCACCTTGTAAACCAAAGGTGTGGTACAGATATGTCAATGATACTGTCATGTCATGGTGACGAAAAGATCGTAACTTCCTAATCCACCCGAACAGCCTCCAAGCCAACATTAAATTTATCACGGAGGTACAAAAGGGACAACAGCTACCATTTCTAGATGTGCTGGTCAAGGGGAATGGTGGAAACCTGGGACACAGGGTTTATTGATTGATTGATTAATTGAGGGGGGCTATGAGACTAAACGGCGCCTTCCCACGATTCACGTGGCTCCTCCCATCGGAGGTTCCAGTCTTCCCTCGGGCTTGGGTGTATGTGTCCTCCTTAGCATAAGTTAGTTTACGTTAGATTAAGTAGTGCGTAAGCCTAGGGGCCAATGACCTCAGTAGTTTGGTTCCGTAGGAACGTACCGCAAAAAAACTAAACGGCGAGTTCATCAGTCCCATGATTCAAAAGTTACAAACAGAAAGAGAGAGGACTGCTAAAACTGGGCGGATCCAGTCAGAGGAGTCAAGCTATAAAACGAGGAAATTAAAACACACACAGCAGAAGGCGTAAATGGTTATACCAAATCTTAAAAAACTGGAAAAAACAGAGGGGTAAAGGAGCGGTCTTCCCACAGGGGAGTGGTCATACGTGCCAGACTGAGAAAACATGAAGACAGGTCCCAACCACAACCATCCAACCCCTGCTCAAGGAGTAAAGCAAAACATTATATCTGAAAATAAAACCACTTTCATGGAGGAAACTGAGGACCAGATGAACCATCTGTGAATAATCTGCTAATATTTAAATTAAGAAATCAGGAACACTACGAGGTGCGACAATAAAGTAATGAGACTGATTTTCTTTGCAAGATGTGGCAACGCTGCAGGCTTGCGTAGGCACAATATCTTTGACCTTGGTCTATAAGCTGCTTCTAGTCCAAGCGGCACATCAATGCAACTGCTCTTGAGTTGTGCTGTAATAAGTTAACATGTGTTTGTGTCTTTCGTCACAGAAATAGAGCCGCATAATATTGCTTCAAAAGGCTTTTCGAGAGGAGCTCATGTCAAAAGCTCAAGTTTTTCGTTCGCATAAAATGTTTAGTGAAGACAGAACGAATGTTGAAGATGAAGACCACAGTGGACGACCATCAACCTCACAGACGGATGTCTACTTAGCCAGGGTGCGTGAACTCGTACGGTCTGATTGAAGATTATCCCAGAAAATGATTGCAGAAGAACTTAACATCAATAGAGAAATGGTTGGTCTAATAATAACTGAAGATCTTCGTATGAGAAAGATTTGTGCAAAAATGGTCCCCAAAAATCTCACACCACAACAGCGAAAAACACGGAAAAATGTGGCAGCCGATCTGTTAGAAAAAACACAAATCAATCCAGAATTGTTATCACTTGTGATGAAAGTTGGTTTTTTCAGTACAATCCAGAGACAAAATGCCAAAGTTCGCAATGGTGCTCAAAGGGATCACCCAGACAAAAAAAAGCCCGCATGTCAAAGACAAAAGTGAAATGCATGCCTGTGTCCTTCTTTGATTCCAGGAGAATTGTTCATAAAGAATGGGTGCCTCATGAACAAACAGTTAACCAATATTACTACAAAGAAATTTTAGAAAGACTTCGTAAAAGAGTTCTTCGTGTCCGTCCCGACATTGCTGATAATTGGATTCTGCATCACGATAATGCGCCATCCCATACTGCTCTGACAGTACAGCAATTTTTAGCCTCAAAACAAATTTCAGTACTACCACAGCCACCTTATTCACCAGATTTTTTTTTTCTATTTCCGAGAGTCAAACGGCGGTCAAGGGACACCATTTTCAAACAACACAAGATGTCCAAAAAGCTGGGACGAGGGTCTTGGAGGATATTACAGAAGAAGAGTTCCAGAAATGTTGCAATCAATGGCAGAAGCGCTGAAAAAAGTGTGTGCAATCAGAAGGGAACTACTTTGAAGGAGAAAACACTAAACTTGACTAAAACGGTAAGCAACATTTTTTTTCACATAAGTCTCATTACTTTATTGTCGCACCTTGTATATTTAGTACAACTAGCCAAAAGTAGGGGACATTCCATCAATATATGTCATACCGTCAGTCAGGCTCCACAACAATAGTGTAGGGATGTTAGATTACAAAAGAGAAACAGTGAGTGAGATTGGTATGATCAATGCATAGGCAGCATAAGTCAGTGGACTCCTTTCGGGAGGAGTGGAAGGAAGAGCGCCAACCAGGATGATTGTGCCAGAGTTTGTTACTGAGAGCAGTAGCACACCTGATGTGTTTCCAATCTTGTGCAAAGAAAGATTTGACGTACATCTGCATATCCGCAGCTGGAATGACGAATGGGAATGGGCTTCTGTAGCCAAATGGCCACATTACTTGGTACACAAGACAAATGAGCAGGCAGCACAGCCAAGGGCAGAGAGAAGGTCGTGGATAGCAGAGTCCAAAGGGTGACGAAAGTAGCATGTCAATAGCCTGCAGGCTGCCCATTGAGTTGGTACGTATTTAAACACTGTGGAGGGAAGTATGAGTAACAAGATGAAGGGTCCTGTTAATGGCTAGCTGCTCCACTGCGAACACACTATATGATCCCAGCAATAAATGGTTTTCTAAGCCAGTAGGAGACGTGAAAACGTATCCCGCATTACCTATCGTCTTAGAACAATCAGTGTAGAAGATGGTAGCATCCAGGAACTCTGCAAGGATGGAACGTACAAGATGCCAGAAGACCAAAGGGGCAACAGAGACTTTAGGACCCTGGAATAGGTCGGTCCTAATCCGTGGTCTAGGCACCATCCAAAGGGGCGTGAGGGAGGAAATACACAGAGCACATTCCAGTGAGGGGAGATGGAGATCCCGATAGGGAAGTGAGAAGCTTTCTAACTGGCAATCTCACCTGTGTAAGCAGTTATCAGGAGGGAGACATTCCTCATTCGCAAAGAGGACAGGGTACACGGGAGGGTGAGGGAATTGGCGACTGGTGATTGCATAAGAAACCAGGAGTTAGCTGTCATTTTTGTAGAGGAAGAGTCCTCACTTCTGCAAGGAGGCTGTCAATGGAACTAGCGCAAAAGGCACCAACAGCCAGATGCACCCCACAATGGTGAACAGGGTCAAGTATTTTCAGAGTGGAAGGAGCCGCTGAGCCATAAACCTGACAGCCATAATCAGCTCTGGACAAGACCAGAGCACAGTAAAGATGGAGAAGAGTAGCACAGTCTGCACCCCAAGATGTGTGGGCCAGGAGGCGGAGAGAATTAAGCTTCTGCAAACATGTAGTCTTTAGATGGCGAATATGGGGCAGCCATGTCAGCTTTTTATAAAAAATAAGGCCCTAGAAAAGGGACTGTGCTCCAACATCTATGAGCTGGTTGCCTAAATAAAAGTCTGGATCAGGATGTACTATGGGTCAACGATAAAAATGCATAACCCGCGCTTTGGAGGGAAAGAACTGGAAGCCATGAGAGATGGTCCACACAGAGGCCCATCAGATGGCACCTTGGAGCCAGTACTCATCAGATGCTACCAAGTGGGAGATGCACCAGATGCAAAGATCTGCGACGTACAATGCAGGAGTAGCCAGAGGCCCAACAGACGTTAGAAGCCCATTGATGGCTATGAGGAAGAGTGTGACACTTAACACAGAACCCTGTGGCATACAATTCTCTTGAATCTGAGCAGTGCTGAGTGAAGTGCCAACTCAACCCCAGATGAGCTGGTTGGATAAAAACTCGCGGATAAAAATTGGAGGGGGTCCACAAAAGACCACGTTATGGATGGTAAATAAAATGTGATGATGCCAAGCCGTGTCATATGCCTTGTGTAGGTCAAAGAACGCCGTGACAAGGTGCTGGCGGTTAATAAAAGCCTGTCGGATTGGGATCTCCAAATGGTCAGTTGGAGATCGTCCTTCCCAGGATCCACACTGATATGTGGAGAAAAGGCCCCAAGATTCGAGTACCCAACATAATCAGAAGCTAACCATCCCCTCAAGCAATTTACAATGTACATTCGTCTGGCTAATAAGGCGGTAGCTGTCTAGAGACTTTGGGCTCTTCCGAGGCTTAAGGACGGGGATAACTATGCTGTCTCCCCATTGCGAGGGAAAGACATCCATGAGCCAGATGTAGTTGAAGACTTGGATGTTGCCTCTGGGTAACGTCCAAGTGTTGGATCATGTAGTTGTGGACGGAATCCAGGCCAAGAGCCCTGTCACGTGAATTGCCAAGAGCTTGCAAGGAATCCCATTCAGTGAAGAGTTCGTTACAAGGTTCAGCTTGGTAGGGAGTTGAAACAGAAGAGGGGGGTAATCTGTTCAGCTCAGCGGTTCTGCCAGAGAAAGGTAGCAGGACAAGAGGAGGATGTCGTTGCTGTCGCAAAATGTGTTGCAGGGTGTTCTGCAAGGACCAGCTACTCAGCATACAGAGCACCTTGGAGGATAAGATCCCGGACAGTTAACTGTCCTTATAGCCCCAGAAGGCTATGGAGCTTGGACCAAACTTGCGAGGAGAGGCATACCTCCCTAGGGAGGAAACATAGCGCTCCCAGCATTCCTTTATCAGGTAGCGAGCCTTAGCATGGAGACACTTAAAAGCGATGAGGTTGGTCTGTGAAGAGCATTGTTTAAGCCGCTGTAGTGCTTGTCTGCAGTCCTTGACAGCGACTGCTAGGTTCTTGGTTCACCACAGTATAGTTCGACAACGTGGGGGACCTGTGGATAGGGGAACAGCATGAAGAGTCGTGGCAAAGACCCCCTGCGTACAATTCAAGAGAGAGGTGTCGAAGTTCACAGCAATGTATATAAAGGCCAACTGGCCTTGTGGAATGCCCAACGTGGGGACCTGTCTACCTGTCAGCGGCAGAGGAACGATAGAATCACCGAAAAGTGGTCAGTGTCACAAAAATCATCATGGGGTGACCAATGGAGGGGATCCACAAGAGTAGGGGAGGAGATTGTGAGATTGATAGTAGTAACGGTGCCATTAGTGGCACTTAAGTGGTAAGGGGAACCGTCCTTGGGGAGAAACAAATCAAAGTCTGTAGTAAGTTGGCCAATTGGAAGACCCCTACCAATAGAAATGGCACTCTCCCACAGGGGGTGGTGTGCATTCAATTCTCCAAGGAGGAGTTACATGAATGGGAGGTGCTGTATTAAAGTAGACAGTTTAGCAAAGGGAAGTGGCCTTTCTGGAAGGAGGCAGACATTGCAAATGGTAACTGCTGGAGTCGTTTGCACTCTAACCACTATTGCTTCCAGTTTGGTACGAAGGGGGGTCCAGTCGCTAATGACATCAGGGTGAACCAATGTACAGACCCCTCCAGATACTCGGTCGCAGGTTCGAATCCTGCCTTGGGCATGGATGTTTGTGATGTCCTTAGGTTAGTTAGGTTTAATTAGTTCTAAGTTCTAGGCGACTGATGACCCCAGAAGTTAAGTCACATAGTGCTCAGAGCCATTTGAACCCTCCAGATACTATCCTGGGGCTGGCACAATTCTGACAGAGCGCCCAATAACCACAAAACCATTGGAGAGTGGTCATCATGGAAGCGCATTTCTTGAAGAGGAGGACAAAGCAGAACAGGAGGAAACAAGGCATTGTATTTCCAGTAGGTGACGATAATATCCATTGCAATTCCACTGGATTATCATGTGGCGAGAGTCCATGTTAGACATAAAGAAGCTGAGGGGAGGTCATGCCACCCGGTCAGGGGTTGTCACCAACAGGGAATCGGCTGACATCCATAAATAAGATGAGTCAGGTTGCGAGCGGGAGACAGCACCACAGGGGGCTCTGTGGGGGTCTTATACTGGGACTTATGTTTATTCTTCTTCTCTTTTGGAGGTGGAGGATGGCAGGGCGCAGAGGAAGAACAGGCTTCTGCAAGATCTGGAACTGAAAGTGACCAGATAACTTGGGGTGCACAGATAGTGCATCTCATGGCCAAGTTGTGTTAGTAGGCTTCCGGCCTCAGAGACGCTGGGGGGGGGGGGGGGCGGGGGTCCCAGGGCGAGCCCCATCACCTGAAGAATGGGGGCACTTCTTTGGCTGGAGAGGGGAAGTGGCTCCAGGAGGGGAGGGTGTGGGAACTGCAGGGGAGGAGGAGGTGACAGGTGGATGGGGCTAGGGTAAGGAAGAAATAGGAGGGGAAAGGATCTAACAGAGGCAAAAGTTGAAGAAAGTGACAAAGAAGAGTCTGCTATGTTTTGGAAAGTCCCAGCATAAGTTAAGCTATTTGATCTTTTCTCTCTTGTAAGCTGGGCAATCTGGTGAGTGAGGAGTGTGGTGGTCTTGACAACTGACGAGTGCACACACGGATGGCGGAGTACAAGGGCTTTCTTCAAGGAGTGGGTGTCCAGTGACCACACAGAGGGCTTGCCATACAGTGGGAAGACATATGTCCAAAATGCAGGCACCAAGAGCACCTCATGGGTGGTGGAATGTAGCCTACGACTTCGTGTCACATCTATAGCACATAACCTTGACCTTCTCTGGGAGTGCGGTTGTCTTTACAACCCTTCTGCACATGTCGAAAAAATGAATTCCGCGTCACTCCAGATTAGCCTGGAGTTCCTAGTCAGTTTGCAGGATGAGGTCCCAATGAAAAATCACTCCATGGACCATATTCAGAGACTAGTGAGGGGTAGCAGACAGTGGGACATTGCCAAGACGATCAGAAGGACTGGGAGGCTGGGTGGCAGAAGCAGCTTCGATCAACAGGGAGCCCGATCGCTTCTTACTGAGAGACTCCACTTTGCCAAGCTTGTCCTCGATATTCTCCACAAAAAAAACAATGGCTTTGTGGTGATGGAAGTGTCCCCATCCATCCTAGTACAGACGAGATAGTGGGGAAAGGGTTTCGTCCCAAGATGGGGAGCCTTTCCCTCCTCCCAGGGTGTAGCCAGGGAAGTGAAGGCTGCCAGATCATACGAAGCAGCAATCAATGATCCTTTACCATTCGGAGAGATGGCCATTTGAGAACGGCCAGAGTTTTGCAGCTCGATATGCTTCATGCACCAGGCATCTGCCCTGATACCACCCACTCCAATCAGGGGCTCTCGCCACCCAACCACAGCAACGGCTGTCTGGCACAGTGGCCATTTCTCGGAATTCCAGGAATTCCGATGATCCAGGAAGACAAGCAACCATTCCTTGGCAAAGATGGGGAGGGAAGAGCTCAGGTATCAGTAGTGTGATCCCTGTGTTGTCAGGGTGCTCAGACAGATGAGTCATAGGAGCCCCACCACACAGACTGACTACACCTGCTGTTGCCATACAAGAAGAGGGGAAGGAAGGAGGGAGAGGAATCCACACTGTAGACGCTAGGGAGTGAGTGCTTCCCCAAATGGCTCACACTAAAAACGGAAGATTTAGAAGGGGAGGTCAAACCTCAAGCAGGGAATTAAATGCCAAAAAGGATGAAAGAGAACAGGCAGGAGGAACAAAAATTTCAAGCAACAGAAGGAACCAGGTGGATAGCCATGTCGACATGAATCAGAACACAGAGAGGGGAAGGAGGGCTGGCGGAGGGAGGGAGGGGCACGGTGGAGGAAGTGCAGCCATGGGAGAAAAAATGGGCTGCAATAGCTCGAGGCCCTGTGTGGCCACGCACAAACTCATGAAAGAACCGTGAGCCCCCTGGGGTGAGGGAGTATCGAAAACCGACTCACATGGACCAATTACTGCACAAAGTGTCAAATCACCATGGTAGCCAGGAAAGAGGCGTGATTAATACGCTTGAAATGCGTGCAAGACAAATATGTGAGCCGCAGCACCTCAGACGCGAGATGCAACACCTGGAAAGCGTTCTGAGGAGCAATGGCTACTCCACCAGTTACATGAGAAGAGTAATAGAATCAAATACTCTGGGAAGTGACGGACCGGAAAAAGAAATTTTGGGTACGGCCCTTTCTGCCATACTTTCCCAAAGTGACGGAGAGAATCGACCGCAGGGCTATACTGCGCAAACACGGCGTAAAGACTCTTTATAAATCGGCAAAAAAGATAAAAGAGTGTCTCACATCGGCAAAGAAGAAGAGACCCACTTGCAGTATCGGGGATATCCCCGTATATTATGTACCTGTGGAAAAGTCGGTGTTGGAATGACTGGGAGATCAATCAACACTGATCGCCGAACGTAAGCGGCATTTAGGTTGGGGCAGGTGGAGAAATCGGCCGTGGCAGAGCACATGCTGTGTGAGTCCGACAGCATAGAAAGATACGTTCTTGCTGCAGAGAAGAACTATTGCAGCTGTAAAACAGGACACTAGTTACAAAGAAAATATATTTCGTATATGTCAGTTCTGCTTTAATGAGAAATGAAAACTAACGTTTATACACGCAAATAGATATTACTTCAATAATGTACTTAAAAACATGACATGAATTGTATTCTGATACATCAAGTTTTTCCAAGAATTCTGCTAGAACTCACAATATTAAAAAAATGGTAAACAGTATTGTAGACAACAAATGCCTGC
This sequence comes from Schistocerca cancellata, assembly GCF_023864275.1. Classification (NCBI taxonomy): domain Eukaryota; kingdom Metazoa; phylum Arthropoda; class Insecta; order Orthoptera; family Acrididae; genus Schistocerca; species Schistocerca cancellata. The sequence goes on along the minus strand of NC_064637.1, from coordinate 56,084,277 downwards.
TGAACGTGAAATTGTGGCTCCTGGACCAGGGACATAAATATTAACTTTGTATTTATCAGAAGACCTCATGTCTAGCAAGAGCTTTGGATTGCGTAACAGCAAGTTGTAGACTTCCTTAAAGCTACGTATTAAAATGAGTCTTAGCAATCGCTATTGCTTCAATAGTTTCTGTAGTAAAACGAGATTTTTCATCAATCCAAAGGGAATTACCAATTGAAAAGACACTTTCCGCAACAGTATTTGTGCCTGGTTCAGCAAGAGGAAAACTCATAAGCACGTCTGTATTTATATATGAAATGCCTACATCTTTAAATACGTAGAATCGTCACACCATATCTTATCAGCATCCACATTATTTTTTCCCCACCATCTCTTATCAGCATCCACATTATTTTTTCCCATTCTTCAAGTTTTCTAGAAACATATTTGATCATACATTCTAACTCGTCGAATTATTCATCTTCATTTAACTGAATCGTCGAACCTGAATCTACTGTCTCACGAATTTTCAGACTTTTCAAAACCTCATTCCAAGATACAACATTTTTCAATGTTATCTATGAAATGATTTCAGAGGCTTACATCAAAAACCGGCATTCGAAACAGCTAACGAAAGTCGACACTTAAGTAATTAATTTGCAATAATTTTATATTTCGACTGAGTGAAAACACCTGCATTTTCTAAATTAATTAACATTGGAGAAATAACTGAAGATTGAAACTTACTACATTTCCAGTTATTGATTTTTTTCTTCAAGCAGTTCTAGTTCCTCAGCTGATTCAGTAGCAGAAGCTTTCATTTTTTCCAACTTTTGAATTGAATTTGAAAACGTTTTCAGTAGGCTTTGTGTGAAATGAACCTTAAGAAGTGACTGTGGGTTCTCAAAAACCGTTTTAGTAATGTAGGAAATCCAGTCTGAGACAAGAAACAAGATTTTAGAGGTCCATACATATCAATAAGTCCTGACTCCTGGCAGCAATCACTACCATTGGGTTTTAACACTACTCAAAACCTGTTCCACTTTGAACACATTATTCAATTTGGAATAAACAATTAAATAAACATTGTTCGTCCTGCCCATCTTGTACCTACCAAAATTAGCGTTAGAGTATTTGCACAAAACGTGACCAGCTTTTGAACTAAATTATGCATTCTTAAGCTAACCAGGACATAACTACTTAATACTTCTGCTGTTTCTCCACGATCGTTCTGAAATGAGATTTTTTGCACTGAATACCTTTGTTAGGAGTGAAGTATCTAACTATAATCAGGACTAATTTTAAGCTTTCGTGATTTTATGCATCATTCATAACAGAGACGTACTTAGTGTCTCTAATCTCTGATTGCACGTCATGTGTTGCGTATGATGATAAAGCTTTCAGTAAAATCGATTTGCACTTTGTTCTGAAACACGTGAATTTCTTCTCAAAAAATTATCTGATGATGAGAGATGTGCAATCCATTGAGCGGAATGAATGGTTGTGTTTTGTAGAATGAAACGCAAACAGTCCTTCTTCAGCAGCGACGTGTTTATCCTGCTCAGTTTGCAGTCGATTCGCACTTACAAAGGAAGTTATACTACTGGAAGTTCTCGCGGAAATTACCAAGATGTACTCCTTTTTAATGTGTTGTGTTATGTCGGCATGTTTTCCATTTTCAGGGGGTACAAACGATATAAAGCTCGTAGATTTTGTGTTTTGCTTCAACAAAGGAAAATCTATTTTAAGAGCTTCGGAGAAAGTACATTTTCTTACGTTGACATTAAGATGCACGCCTTTGGTCGTATTATAAAACATGATAATCTCAGGTTTCTCCTGATGCGGGAGCACTATTTACTGCATGGTGCGGAAAAGAGATCAAAATGCAGCTCTTGGCTGGTTGAGCAAATAGGAAACCAACGTTGTGTCTTCTGTAAAACCGCAAGCAGTTGTCTACACACCTCGTTTCTTATTAGGTAGAAACTGCTGTTGTATTTCATTTCTTTTCACCGTGCCGACGTATGTGAGGCTTTTTTCGAAAGTTCATTGACTAGTTCTTCTGATGAGTACCGACCGCCACCTGTAATATTTCTCCGTGTGTTTTCAATAGGTTTCACCAATCGAAGTACAGCCTGTGTGGGAACACTGTGACCTTTCTCATAGTTTGAAAGAGTGTGGCCATCGCTGCCTTTTGCGGAATAAATGTATACATTATACAAGTAATATGTCCGAGCACCAGTGAAGACTGAATTTTCAAGCCATATTTTGCTGTTTTTTTTTTGGCATATATTGTACATTCTAATCACACAGCTTTCACGAAAAGATATAAGAATTTCATCATCATGAAACGCAGAAAAAATTGTGAAACTGCTGCTGCTACTTTCTTTCTCTCCTCAACGATGATCTGGTTGTTAAACCGCAATGCAAACAATAAAAACAAAAATCTTTCTTTATTAACGGCGCGTTTGAAAACATCTCTGCCTGTCCCATCGGTTGCACCGGCCAGTGTGGCCGAGCTGTTCTAGGCGCTTCAGTCTGGAACCGCGCGACCACTACGGTCGCAGGTTCGAATCCTGGCTCGGGCATGGATGTGTGTGATATCCTTAGGTTAGTTAGGTTTAAGTAGTTTTAAGTTCTAGGGGACCCATGACCCCAGATGTCAAGTCCCATAGTGCTCAGAGGCATTTAAACCATTTGAACCCATCGGTTGCAAACAAGCTGTAAACCGATTCGTTTCCCAATTTGAAAATGGGTGAATACACCAACAGACCAATTAATACCTTCAATTCAATGTCTTCAACTTCTTGTACAAGGAATAAGCGGTCATTTGCGTACTGTGCTTTAAGCTTAGATATTTCCAGATTTTCCCATAAAATCGTTTCATCTACAATATTTTGAGTAAAGAACAGTTCCTATACCTTCAATACAGCAATGTTTTCTCCGGGACTTTTCGCCGTCTGTTGCAGTCCAGGAAGCTGCAAGACAATGTTGTGTTGCCTTCTTTTTACGTTAGGTGGTGGTTGTTGATTTCTCCAGTGAAATAGTCTGTTCTTACGGAAGAAGTAACCTCCTACATTGTCATAAGCTGTCACATCTTCGTCACTTTTTGTTTCCTGCTATGAATTAGTGCCGTGATCACTAAAGATCTCGAAATCAGGGTCATTATCACTGTCATCAAAGTCTTCGTCTGAGGATTCACTGAGGCGTCCTGGAACATCCACATCTGCCTTACGTAAAACACGCTCCACAGAAGGTCCAGCTTTCCAGCCATAAAGGAAGGTAGCATTCAACAGAATAACGACACGCAAAGACTATGGTACGTCTGAGAGACCTCTCAAGGCCCGTAAATAAGAAACAAAGGGCAGCAACAAACACGAGTTCTGACACGTATAGCTTGTCAACCAATAGGAAGGTATACAGAAGAGTCCATTTCACTTTGAAGGGGTGTGTGAAATATCACGAGACAAGAAATCGTACCGGTTTGAGAGACGGTCCCTAGCAGGATTTAACCCTTAGTTGGTAACATGTGAAAAATTGGATTCCCATCTCTTTCCTTTACACCCAAAATACCTGAAATAATTTTCCTGAGGTCATTAGGTAAGTTTGGTAGCTGGAGCCTTCTCTGCATATGACGTCTGATAAGTTCATTCCTACGCTCTTCATCAACTCAAATCTTGACATCGTAGCTAACATAGGCACTTGCGCACCTCATAGATATTACAACGTAAAATACTGCCAGTAGCCATCTCCTTGTTGGTTCGGTTGTTTGGTTGAAGAGACCAAACTGCGAGGTCATCGGTCTCGTCGGATTAGGGAAGGACGGGGAAGGAAACAGGCCGTGCCCTTTCAAAGGAACCATCCCGGCATTTGCCTGGAGCGATTTGGGGAAAACACAGAAAACCCAAATCAGGACAGCCGGATGCGGGATTGAACCGTCGTCCTCCCGAATGCGAGTCCAGTCATCTCCTTCTCCCGTTAGTTGAGTAGTTGCTGCACTTCATGTAGAGACAGTCAACACCAGATTTTGTGGCATTATAGAAACCGATAATTTCTGGTTTGTTGCTACCTCATCAGTATATGCAGTATGGTGCATTGAAGAAAGCGCTAAAACTGCCTTAGAATGAACTTTTAGACATCATAGTTGTATGGAGATAAACAGCGATTAATTTACTTATAATAAATCATTCACAATGACAGTCACAATCGCATTATTTATTTTGCCGCCAACCGGTTCAAAATGGCTCTGAGCACTATGGGACTTAACATCTGAGGTCATCAGCCCCCTAGAACTTAGAACTACTTAAACTTAAGTAAGCTAAGGACATCACGCGCATCCATGCCCGAGGCAGGATTCGAACCTGCGACCGTAGCAGTAGCGCGGTTCCAGACTGAAGCGCCTAGAACCACTCGGCCACCGCGGCCGGCCCGCCAACCGGTTTCGGCCCGCGATGGGGTCGATGGTAACTACACTCCTGGAAATGGAAAAAAGAACACATTGACACCGGTGTGTCAGACCCATCATACTTGCTCCGGACACTGCGAGAGGGCTGTACAAGCAATGATCACACGCACGGCACAGCGGACACACCAGGAACCGCGGTGTTGGCCGTCGAATGGCGCTAGCTGCGCAGCATTTGTGCACCGCCGCCGTCAGTGTCAGCCAGTTTGCCGTGGCATACGGAGCTCCATCGCAGTCTTTAACACTGGTAGCATGCCGCGACAGCGTGGACGTGAACCGTATGTGCAGTTGACGGACTTTGAGCGAGGGCGTATAGTGGGCATGCGGGAGGCCGGGTGGACGTACCGCCGAATTGCTCAACACGTGGGGCGTGAGGTCTCCACAGTACATCGATGTTGTCGCCAGTGGTCGGCGGAAGGTGCACGTGCCCGTCGACCTGGGACCGGACCGCAGCGATGCACGGATGCACGCCAAGACCGTAGGATCCTACGCAGTGCCGTAGGGGACCGCACCGCCACTTCCCAGCAAATTAGGGACACTGTTGCTCCTGGGGTATCGGCGAGGACCATTCGCAACCGTCTCCATGAAGCTGGGCTACGGTCCCGCACACCGTTAGGCCGTCTTCCGCTCACGCCCCAACATCGTGCAGCCCGCCTCCAGTGGTGTCGCGACAGGCTTGAATGGAGGGACGAATGGAGACGTGTCGTCTTCAGCGATGAGAGTCGCTTCTGCCTTGGTGCCAATGATGGTCGTATGCGTGTTTGGCGCCGTGCAGGTGAGCGCCACAATCAGGACTGCATACGACCGAGGCACACAGGGCCAATACCCGGCATCATGGTGTGGGGAGCGATCTCCTACACTGGCCGTACACCACTGGTGATCGTCGAGGGGACACTGAATAGTGCACGGTACATCCAAACCGTCATCGAACCCATCGTTCTACCATTCCTAGACCGGCAAGGGAACTTGCTGTTCCAACAGGACAATGCACGTCCGCATGTATCCCGTGCCACCCAACGTGCTCTAGAAGGTGTAAGTCAACTATCCTGGCCAGCAAGATCTCCGGATCTGTCCCCCATTGAGCATGTTTGGGACAGGATGAAGCGTCGTCTCACGCGGTCTGCACGTCCAGCACGAACGCTGGTCCAACTGAGGCGCCAGGTGGAAATGGCATGGCAAGCCGTTCCACAGGACTACATCCAGCATCTCTACGATCGTCTCCATGGGAGAATAGCAGCCTGCATTGCTGCGAAAGGTGGATATACACTGTACTAGTGCCGACATTGTGCATGCTCTGTTGCCTGTGTCTATGTGCCTGTGGTTCTGTCAGTGTGATCATGTGATGTATCTGACCCCAGGAATGTGTCAATAAAGTTTCCCCTTCCTGGGACAATGAATTCACGGTGTACTTATTTCAATTTCCAGGAGTGTATCTTACCAACCGTGCACAGGCAGGGTGACGACTCCAGCGAGCGACCAAATGGTGTAAATTGCCTTGAAGATGACCCCATCGCGGATTGAAGCCGGTTGGCGGCAAAATAAATAATGCGATTGTGACTGTCATTTTGAATAATTGCCTTAGAATGTTTTGGAACAAAAGACGTGACAGATCCTTAGTAAAACCATAAATACTGGAGCCCACTTCCTTCTTTTGGGTTGGGAAGAAACTCTTCTAGAACTTCTCTTTTGTTGGATTTTAGAGTTCCAACATACGTATGTCAACCTGTTTTTCAGCAGCTCCTTACACAATTCAATGGAGGAAAACCAATTGTCTGCTGTGATATTCCTGTTTGTCCCGTATATATACTTTTGGAAAGTCAAATCACAGACTGTGTTGACTTGTGGAACTTTATCTCTTTCTCAGATACTGTTGCTCCATTACTATCTTTCCCTATATAAATGTAAGTATTACACAAATATGATGAATGTGCATCTGTGAGGCACATGACTTTCATGTCATATTTAGAAGGTTCCTTGGGCATAAATATTCTGAATCGGCATCTGCCTCTAAATGGGATTAGACTCTCATCAACACATGCATGAACCCCAATCGAATATGCATAATCAAATCTGAGAGCCACCAGTAAAACTTCACTTTGTTTCAGAGACATGGTCGCACGAAAAATGGGACGTTCAGTACAGTCATTTGCCAAAAGTGATGCCAAGTTTTCGCATCCAGACTTTAAAATGGAACATGGAACCATCAAACCAATCATTGCCTCAGTTTCAGTTTTGCCTGTATCTTTATAACTGGAAGTCGAATGATTTTGTAATTTATTCCTTATCACTTGGAGTTTTAAGTTGGAATGTACTACAATCTCGTCCAATACCTCAGTGTTAAAAAATTAACGCCATATCTCCTCTCAGTCTGGATCGTTACCCAACTGATTGGAAGTGTCTCACCAGGATGACAATCAAATTTTTATACTTTTTTTGTTTGGTGTCTTAGTACCGAAATTGGGCGGTCTGAAACTCCAACTGAAACAGTTCATCTTGACATGATAAACTGTGTCAGTTCGCTGTCATCATTTTCCGTTTTCTGAAGAGAGTCAACACTACCTTGTTCATTCTCGGACATGCAGATAATATCATTCACATCTGTTTCAGAATCACTGTCATGGTCTGAATCTGATACGTGATCTTCCTCAGGAACATAAGAATCGTCTGAATGATAATCATCATCACTTTCTTCAAACTGCTCTGAGGCCATCTGCACCACTCTTTTGTTTGTATGCGACACACGAGGTATCCCTCCACTAGTAGACATCTGCAAGTAATGCGGTATTTGAAAAGTAAGGAGCATAACACAAAAATCTTACTCGCTTAAAGTAATATCCGTCTGTCAGACGGAGTACAAGTCTTACCTCAACAGTAATACCCGCGTGTGATACGATGTGACTGACGATTTTGCGCGAGTAAAACAGTACTATAGTGGAAATGAAACAATAGCGTCAACACAGTAGCAAGATCAACTCACGAATGAAGCATAGGTGAAATATCAGATCCAAGTAACAATGCACGTTCGTCAACAATACAGATACCCGCCTAAGAGACGACTGTTACCAACTGGGGGTTAATACGCATGTGTCTGTCGAACAGAACAACAGACTATAGAATGCAATGACGCGACTTCGCTGAGCCCTCCCCCCCCCCCTTCCGAGTTGTTCAAAGCTCAGTGTGTAGCTATTCGTATTCATTACTACAGCTACGCACGAGAAGTGAACATCAATATCCCTATAACAGCTTTATCAAAACCTTGTTTTTTTTCCATTGCGTCATTCCTAAGATAAAAATGAACATAACGAAGCTCGCGACAGAGTTGCCAGCACTGAGCAAGACAGTGTAAAGTCCTCTTTTCCTACTACAGGGGGAGTGGGGTAGGGTCGTAAAATATCGACTAGTCGATATTTTGAAAAACGAAATGTAACTGTCGATACTATGTATCTGATAAATCGATACATAAATGGCAACACCGAGAGCCTATATTTTATTTTATATCATATATTTTTTGGAATTACCGAAAAATATTAGAAATAGTTATTTTAAAATTGTAGTAGGATATAGTTTTACTGTAGTCGAACATAATTTTACTTTCACTGTGTCATGGAGTCCTACTACTTTCTGAGCTTTCATCACATCCAGTCTCTCTCTTTGACTTTGTGAAGCCAGTTATGTGGCACATAGTAGAAGTCCGATTGCACTGGTGGGAGGGGGGGGGGGTTGGCAGTGTGAATGGAGTAACAAGATTTCCGATGTGAAGAAATAGCACACCAGTTGCGTTAAAAATTGTTCTGCTTCTTCACCTCGGCATTCTTCAAAAACAATTGTAAAAAAATGATGAAAAAAGATTGGTCTCTGCAGTGGGCAGAGACAGGTGAGGGGAAATGCTGACGTAATCGGGGTAACTAACAGAAACTGCAACGTTTAACTTCATCATATTTGACACTATAATTACTAGATGGCTGGTGTTTGCAGAAATAAAAAAAAGTAGGGAAGTCAACATGAAGTGTTCTGGATAAATCCGATATGACACGAAACCGAACGACGGGCCCATCGGACACATTTTATTGTGCCAACTTACATGCAGTTAACATTGTTGGCAAAGTGGTTATCGCCAAGCATAAACGTGCATTGTTTTCCATTCAATTCTTGCTCTGTGGGTGATGAGTAGGCTGCTAGCTTGTTGGTGTACAGACTATCTAGCACTAAATCGATAAACCAGCAGTATATTTATAATGTGCAGTCGATATTTTTATATGCTTGTACGTCGATATCTTTCCGTCTATGTATCGATATATTTACCGATATACTTGATAATAATATTTTTTTAAATACTGATGTATCGGTTTCCCGATATTTTTAAAAATATCAACAGTCCTACTCCGTACTTCTACTCTCAACGTGTACTTTTTGCTCTAGTTACAGATAAAGGGCCATGAAAACATGAAAACTGAGATGCGACAGCTAGCGATTGTGTTTACTTGAACATTCGAGTAGCGCCTGGATCTCAGTAAGTATGAAAACCATATGAGACAAACCTGACGCATAAAACAAATAAAAATCTAGAGAGAACTAAATGAAAAAGTTAAAGTTACTGAGAAGTAAGGGACTATGCATAAACGGGATATTTGGCGTCCCATTCAAAATTTGTTGCTACAACAGGACACATAATGGCGATAGAGGCAGTCCCATTCAAAATGGGACGTCCGGTTACCTTATGATCACTTTCACTGTCACTATTTACGTCACCTTCATCGTCGAAAGAGATTTCTTGCTGTATGTAGTCTCGTTCAGCATTTGTAACATGTTTGCACAATGGAATCCAATCTTCTTTAGTCACTTAATTAAATTTTTCCACACCCAAATGTTTCACAGATGTTACGTTGCATTCTCAGAAGCCACCCAACCTTTCATAACAGACCAAATATTCGTTATTGGATTTAATTCCGGGTGGTAAAGAGGAAGGTGTAAAGCAACGTGACCAGCAGTCTGTACAATCGTTTCGACAGGATACTTGTCACTCCTTGATTTGGTTCTTGGAACAAGCTCATAGACAACAGGTTCTAACATGTCATCCGAAAATGGAATATGTTCTTTTGTTAGCCACTTCCTGATATAATCTTTGGCAGAATTGTTTATTTTAATGTTGTGATATAGAGAATAGTCGCGAATTACTAGAGAATTAGGTTTTAAACTGGGAATCACCTTTTCCGTCAACCATGTTTCATAATTTTGTTGGTTCTTGTGGTTGTGTAATCCCCAGTTGCTCGATTCGATTTCTATGTGACAAGCGCATTTGGAATCAAGTCATTTTCACAGCCTGCATGACTTGTTATTAGGCGTTGTCCCTTTGATATCCATTTGGGGAACTGTGAGTTGTATTATCACTCCACAATTTCTCACTTACGTGTGGTAATAAAATGAAAGTTTCATCAATGTAATAATGTGTGTTTCCCTTCCTAATATTTTTTGTTGCTCCATACACTCAATTCTTTTTTCTGGGATGTCTATCCTCTCTAATAATATGATCCTCCTTCCTTTTGTTTTTTCCCAGTGGAAATCTAATTTCCTTAATAACTGCCTCACACTAGTGTTCCTACCTTGAAAGTCTCTAGCTGCTTTCATTTTCAGTCTAATTCCCTTCACTGTAGGCACACTTTCTTCAGTCACACAATAATGGTAAAACTTTAAAACCAATATGACATTTACTATATAAAAAATGTTAGATAATTATTTTGAATTGCTTGATTAGACCATACACTCTTGGATTCACTCATGATTAAAAACTTAGGATATCTTCAACTTTTTTTCCTATTGGCTCTAGTGATCATTTATTTTTTCATCCTTTGATGATAGAATATATTTAATTTTTATTTCTAACATCTCTGATGTAGTTATTCTTTTTGGATGTATTGATAAATGAATATCTTTAATTTTCGCATGAAAATCTTCAAGTTTTGAAATGAATTCATTATTAATTTCTGGTTCTAATGATTGATGATGTTAATTTTTTCTAAATCGTTATTGAGTTTAGCACATAACTTATGTCGAATAATGTTCCTTTCTTAAAATTAAAATGTCATTAAAATTATAATTCATTCATAAAAATTTATAATAGTTTCAAAACAAATCATTTATTCCTAAATAATTTACAGGTTGTGTTGGTACAATTCCTCCAAATAAATGCAAACCAAATTTTACATCTTTGTTCTTATAATATAAAATCCAGTCAGTACCAACATGATCTAAATTTACTAGTCCACATTCTAAATTTTTCGTTTGTCAGATAATTCATCAATCATAAAAATGCAACAAAAATATTTAATTTTTAATTGTTTAACTAATTCCTCTGTCAATATTAGCATTGGAGTATTAAATTTTTTGACTATTTCTTTGCACTCTTTTTCTACATCCACTTCCTTTTTTTTCCATTGCTGAAATATCCATTTTTTGTTCTTATAATTCTTTGTCAGCTTTTTCTTGGTGATAACTGAATTTGGAATTGCTGGAGCTTCACCAATGATTGAATCAATAGTAACTAGATACGGTAATGCAGCTAATAATAAAGGTAAAAAATCAACTTCATGTTTTGTTAATTTTTGTTAATTAAATATTCAATAATTTTTTACAACAGCGATAGCAAAAGTAATGAGCAAATTTCCACCAGTTTTTTAATCTTTCTTCTTGTTTGTGCAAGGTGTTATAAATGATTCAATGGTATTTAATTTTTAATTATTTATTTAAGCTTTAATTGATTTTGGTTTATTTCACCATTTGGAAGTGTAGTATAATCAATACTAAACTTATTCATTTATATGGATTGAAATTAATAAAGAAATTTTTATGATCCCCATCCATTTTGATCAATATTTAATAGAAATCCTAATTTTGGTTTTACATATATTATTTCTTTAACTGCAGTTACAGCCAATATTTCACCAATTGAAGCCACTCAGGCATACATTCTTTCTTTTTCAGCTAACTTAAGTTTCTGTGAGCTCCATATCTTTATCTAATTCTTTATTATCTCTATAAAATACCATGTTCTTTAAATGCTTCATCTAATGGATTTAATCCTTTACCTCCACATGCTAATATTTCATTTACTTTATTCTCAGAGTCATACCAATTATAACCAGGTAAATACATTTCAAATGGCAAATTATTAATTGCATCATTAAATAAGCCTTTTCCATATTCCTTTTCCAAAATGTATACAGCAAATTATTCAAAATTCTAATAAAATATGGAATTCCTTTTGGATTATTTATTATCAAGTCATTAAGATGATTAGTAAAAATTTCTTTTATTCCAATTTTTCAATTATACTAATTTTTATTTCCAGCTAATCCTCCTCTATAGATTGCTGTCAATCTATCAATTAATTGATGAACATTATTCATCCAAATATATTCAAACAGTTTTCTGAATATTTTTTCTTCCAACCTTCACCAACATTTTGAAACAAATCATTAAGATTTCTTCCTGAAAAACTAGATAAATAATCTACAACAATTCTTTCTATGAAATAGTTATATTTATTTCCTTTACTTGATTTATTTTTTGTGGGTTATTATCAGAATATACAGCATTTGAGTCTGATAAAATTCCAGCATAATTTTGTAAATCAAGAAATTCAAATTTAGCACCTAAATCGCCCAAAGTAATTTGTTTTTTAGTTAAGAGACTCATTAATCCATCACTACCTTCATAATCTTTTTATCAATTTTTTAAATTTATCATTGAATTCAACTGGATATTACCTATACATTTAGAAGTACCATCAGGTTTCAATCCAAAAAGAGTATCTTCCTATGATTAATAAATTTTAATATTCTTTCATTTATATTATTTTTTTAACATCTTTGTCTTTTGATTTTTCTGCCTTTCACTTCTTCATATTTATGCACTAAATCACATATTTCTGATTCACTTAATATATCTCTTTCATCACTATCACATTGTGTAATTGTTTGAATATTGTTAAATTCTTCTAAACAATTTGATTATAAGGAACCATTTGTTTCTCAACTTCTCTATTTGCTTCGATAGCTTTCAAAACACCATCACATAAACCATGGATTCCTTGTTTAACTTGTTCAGTTGCATAGATAACTATTTGATATTTTTTAAATTTTTCATAATCTGGACTACATTGTTTTTCAATTATTTAAACTCTTTTTTAATTCTTTTCTTATCTTTCTATTTCATTTAGCTTTTCTAACAACGTGGTAAGACAGAGATTTAGGAACCAGGTTTTAAATTGTAAGACATTTCCAGGGGCAGATGTGGACTCTGACCACAATCTATTGGTTATGACCTGTAGATTAAAACTGAAGAAACTACAAAAAGGTGGGAATTTAAGGAGATGGGACCTGGATAAACTGAAAGAACCAGAGGTTGTAGAGAGTTTCAGGGAGAGCATAAGGGAGCAATTGACAGGAATGGGGGAAAGAAATACAGTAGAAGAAGAATGGGTAGCTTTGAGGGATGAAGTAGTGAAGGCAGCAGAGGATCAAGTAGGTAAAAAGACGAGGGCTAGTAGAAATCCTTGGGTAACAGAAGAAACATTGAATTTAATTGATGAAAGGAGAAAATATAAAAATGCAGTAAATGAAGCAGGCAAAAAGGAATACAAACGTCTCAAAAATGAGATCGACAGGAAGTGCAAAATGGCTAAGCAGGGATGGCTAGAGGACAAATGTAGGGATGTAGAGGCTTATCTCACTAGGGGTAAGATAGATACTGCCTACAGGAAAATTAGAGAGACCTTTGGAGATAAGAGAACCACTTGTATGGACATCAAGAGCTCAGATGGAAACCCAGTTCTAAGCAAAGAAGGGAAAGCAGAAAGGTGGAAGGAGTATATAGAGGGTCTATACAAGGGCAATACACAATATTATGGAAATGGAAGAGGATGTAGATGAAGATGAAATGGGAGATACGATACTGCATGAAGAGTTTGATAGAGCACTGAAAGACCTGAGTCGAAACAAGGCCCCCAGAGTAGACAACATTCCATTGGAACTACTGACGGCCTTGGGAGAGCCAGTCCTGACAAAACTCTACCATCTGGTGAGCAAGATGTATGAAAAAGGCGAAATACCCTCAGACTTCAAGAACAATATAATAATTCCAATCCCAAAGAAAGCAGGTGTTGACAGATGTGAAAATTACCGAACAATCAGTTTAATAAGCCACAGCTGCAAAATACTAACACGAATTCTTTACAGACGAATGGAAAAACTAGTAGAAGCCGACCTCGGGGAAGATCAGTTTGGATTCCGTAGAATTACTGGAACACGTGAGGCAATACTGACCTTACGACTTATCTTAGAAGAAAGATTAAGGAAAGGCAAACCTACGTTTCTAGCATTTGTAGACTTAGAGAAAGCTTTTGACAATGTTGACTGGAATACTCTCTTTCTAATTCTAAAGGTGGCGGGGGTATAATACAGGGAGCGAAAGGCTATTTACAATTTGTACAGAATCCAGATGGCAGTTATAAGAGTCGAGGGACATGAAAGGGAAGCAGTGATTGGGAAGGGAGTAAGGCAGGGTTGTAGCCTCTCCCCGATGTTATTCAATCTGTATATTGAGCAAGCAGTAAAGGAAACAAAAGAAAAATTCGGAGTAGGTATTAAAATCCATGGAGAAGAAATAAAAACATTGAGGTTCGCCGATGACATTGTAATTCTGTCAGAGACAGCAAAGGACTTGGAAGAGCAGTTGAACGGAATGGATGGTGTCTTGAAAGGAGGATATAAGATGAACATCAACAAAAGCAAAACGAAGATAATGGAATGTAGTCAAATTAACTCGGGTGATGCTGAGGGAATTACATTAGGAAATGAGACACTTAAAGTAGTAAAGGAGTTTTGCTATTTGGGGACCAAAATAACTGATGATGGTCGAAGTAGAGATGATATAAAATGTAGACTGGCAATGGCAAGGAAAGGGTTTCTGAAGAAGAGAAATTTGTTAACATCGAGTATAGATTTAAGTGTCAGGAAGTCATTTCTGAAAGTATTTGTATGGAGTGTAGCCATGTATGGAAGTGAAACATGGACGGTAAATAGTTTGGACAAGAAGAGAATAGAAGCTTTCGAAATGTGGTGTTACAGAAGAATGCTGAAGATTAGATGGGTAGATCACGTAACTAATGAGGAAGTATTGAATAGGATTGGGGAGAAGAGAAGTTTGTGGCACAACTTGACCAGAAGAAGGGATCGTTTGGTAGGACATGTTCTGAGGCATCAAGGGATCACCAATTTAGTATTGGAGGGCAGCGTGGAGGGTAAAAATCGTAGGGGGAGACCAAGGGATGAATACACTAAGAAAATTCAGAAGGATGTGGGTTGCAGTGGGTACTGGGCGATGAAGAAGCTTACACAGGATAGAGTAGCGTGGAGAGCTACATCAAACCAGTCTCAGGACTGAAGACCACAACAACAACAACTACTAAAACAACAACATTTATTAAGGATACAAATACAATAGTTATTTTTATTATCTGTTCATAATTTATGTTGGACGTTTTTATGCTCAACATTTTAATATTTAGTGTTTTTATGTTTAGCGTTTTAATGTTCACTATTTCAATGTTCAATGTTTTGATGTTCAATATTTTAATGTTCTATATTTTAATCTTCAATATTTTAATCTTCAATATTTTAATCTTCAATATTTTAA
The DNA here is from genome assembly GCF_023864275.1 of Schistocerca cancellata. Taxonomy (NCBI): domain Eukaryota; kingdom Metazoa; phylum Arthropoda; class Insecta; order Orthoptera; family Acrididae; genus Schistocerca; species Schistocerca cancellata. The sequence continues at coordinate 56,069,147 of NC_064637.1, read as the reverse complement.
TGTTCAATGTTTTAATGTTCAATGTTTTAATGTTCAATGTTTTAATGTTCAATGTTTTAATGTTCAATGTTTTAATGTTCAGTGTTTAAATGTTCAATGTTTAAATGTTCAATGTTTAAATGTTCAGTGTTTAAATGTTCAGTGTTTAAATGTTCAATGTTTAAATGTTCAATGTTTTAATGTTCAATGTTTTAATGTTCAATGTTTTAATGTTCAATGTTTTAATGTTCAATGTTTTAATGTCCTGTGTTTTCATGTTCAATGTTTTAATGTTCAACATTTTAATGTTCAATATTTTAATGTTCAATATTTTAATGTTCAATATTTTAATGTTCAATATTTTAATGTTTAAAAAATTCGTATTCTTTAATGTATATTTCCTGTTATTAATATTCCTTATCATATTTATTGTTGTAAAACCAAATTCATCTTTATTCCAACATTTACTACACGATTCTTTCAAATCGTCAACTTCTAAATCATCTCCAACAAATTCATGATAAATATGATTTAAATTTGTATCATCTTCTCTGAAAACATTTAAAAAATTAAGACAATCTCTAGCTAATTGTATTGGCATTTTTGAAAAAGTTTGAGCTAAATAAAAACAGTCAATTGCTTTGTGTCTACCACTAGTAAAATATTCTCCAATTGTATCTTGATTTTCAAGAATGGAAAGTCCAACTGAATTATTTTCACATTCATCTGCTGGAATAAATTCATCAGTATTTTCAATAAAAGTGGTAATTTTTTCATTAATTTGATCTTCAATTTTTTCATATCTGTTTATAAATTCTTGATATTATGGTTGATATAAACTTATAACCTATAATGAGCACCAATGGTTCGCCAACGTTTTTTTCTGCTGAGTATTTAGCTTTCCTATGAAAACCATTGGTAGGATAATGTAGTCACCACATTCGTAATTCTATGGATTTTATTCAGATACTCAGCAATGTCAGGCTAAATAGCACGGATGTGCAAGTTAGTTTTGACTTGATATCATTATATACCAAGTTAGGACTCTTCATTTCTTATTGGCCGACATTTTGATAAGAACATCATTATTTGAACATCTGCTTTCGTCATCTTATTTTCAGTTTAATGGTGAATTTTATGAGCAGATTGATGGAGTTGTTATGGTAACCCTCTCTCCCCACTGGTAGCTAATTCATTCACAGAAGACTTCGAGGACAAAGCAGAGGATTCAGCAAGTTTTAAGCCAACGGGCTTCTGGAGGTACGTGAACGACGCATTTGTAGTATATGGATGATTTACATCGATTTTTTAAGCATTTGAATTTGTCGTCGTTCATGGCACATTTACGACATTCTGCATTTTGTAAAACCACACATACAAGTCTATATTTACATGCCAGTAGCTGCCACGCCGTTCATAGACCGTAGGTCTCCTTAAGATCTTAGTGCATAGAGCGCAGTGTATATCCGAAATATAATTTGCAAGAAGAGATCACATACCTCAAGAGCATTTTTAAATCGAATGGATTTTCTCTGCAACAAATTCGTACAGCATTCAAAGTAAAACCTAGAATGCAGGTATGTGACGGGGATGAAGGTAGTAATTCCTTCATATCAAGTGCGTTTTTATGCTATGTGGGTGCTCTTTCCTCGAAGATAGGTCGTATTCTCGAAAAAACACTGCGTTAAGGTGATCTTGATCTTCCGGCCTCCCACGGAGATTGCAGCTTTATTCGGCTCTGTAAACGACGATTTATTGCTTCGAAAGGCGGGCGTGTACCAGATTCCTTGCGGAAATTGTGAGAAGTCTTGCATAGGTCATACAACACGCAACATCCATGAGAGATTTGAGGAATATCGAAGATACACACGCTTATCACAGACAGACAAGTCAGCTGTCGCCGAACATTCTATTGATACAGGGCATTCCATGAAGTACAGTGATGTGAAGATTTTAACACCCACCTCTTCCTTTTGGGATTCTGTCTTCAAGGAAGCTATAGAGATCAGATTAGCTAATAATTGTTGTTGTTATTTTGGTCTTCAGAGACTGGTTTGATGCAGCTCTCCAAGCTACTCTATCCTGTGCAACATTGTTCATCTCCCAGTACCTACTGCAACCTACATCTTTCTAAATCTGTTTAATGTATTCATCTCTTGGTCTCCCTCTACGATTTTTACCCTCCAGTACTAAATTGGTGATCCCTTGATGGCTCAGAATATGCGCTACCCACCGACCCCTTCTTCTAGTGAAGTTGTGCCACAAATTTCTCTTCTCTCCAATTCTATTCAATACCTCCTCATGTGATCTACCCATCTAATCTTCAGCATTCTTCTGTAGCACCACATTTCGAAAGCTTCTTTTCCCTTCTTGTTTAAACTATTTATCGTCCATGTTTCACTTCCATACATGGCTACACTCCATACAAATACTTTCAGAAACGACTTCCTGACACTCAAATCAATACTCGATGTTAACAAATTTCTCTTCTTCAGAAACGATTTCCTTGCCATAACCAATCTACACTTTGTATCCTGTCGACTTCGACCTTCATCAGTTATTTTGCTCCCCAAATAGCAGAACTCATTTACTACTTAGAACCTCTCATTTCCTAATCTAATTCCCGCAGCATCACCTGATTTAGTTCGACTACATTCCATAATCCTCGTTTTGCTTTTGCTGATGTTCATCTTATATCCTCCCTTCAAGACACCATCCATTCCGTTCAACTGCTCTTCCAAGTCCTTTGCTGTCTCTGACAGAATTACAATGTCATCGGCGAACCTCAAAGTTTTTATTTCTTCTCCATGGATTTTAATTCCAACTCCGAATTTTTCTTTTGTTTCCTTTACTGCTTGCTCGATATACAGATTGAATAACATCGGGGAGAGGCTACAGCCCTGTCTCACTCCCTTCCCAACCACTGCTTCCCTTACATGCTCCTCGACTCTTATAATTGCTGTCTGGTTTCTGTACAATTTGTAAATAGCCTTTCGCTCCCTGTATTTTACCCCTGCCACCTTCAGAATTTGAAAGAGAGTATTCCAGTCTACATTGTGAAAAGCTTTCTCTAAGTCTACAAATGCTAGAAACATAGGTTTGCCTTTCCTTAATCTTTCTACTAAGATTACTCGTAGGGTCAGTATTGCCTCACGTGTTCCAACATTTCTACGGAGTCTTTCAGTGCTCTAACAAACTCTTCACGCAGTATCGTATCTCCCATTTCATCTTCATCTACATTCTCTTCCATTGCGATAATATTGTCCTCAAGTACATCGCCCCTGTATAGGCCCTCTATATACTCCTTCCACCTTTCTGGTTTCCCTTCTTCGCTTAGAACTGGGTTTCCATCTGAACTCTATATATTCACGCAAGTGGTTCTCTTTTCTCCAAAGGTCTCTTCAATTTTCCTGTGAGGTAAGCCTCGACATCCTTACATTTGTCGTCTAGCCAATCCTGCTTAGCCATTCTGCACTTCCTGTCGATTTCATTTTTGAGACGTTTGTATTCCTTTTTGCCTACTTCATTTACTCCATTTTTGTATTTTCTCCTTTCATCAGTTAAATTCAGTATCTCTTCTGTTACCCAAGGATTCCTACTAGCCCTAGTCGTTTTACCTACTTGATCCTCTGCCGCCTTCACTACTTCATCCCTCAGAGCTACCCATTCTTCTTCTACTGTATTCCTTTCCGCCGTTCCTGTCAATTGTTCCCTTATGCTCTCCCTGAGACCCTGTACAACCTCTGGTTCTTTCAGTTTATCCAGGTCCCATCTCCTTAAATTCCCACATTTTTGCAGTTTCTTCAGTTTTAATCTACACACACTACTTAATCTATTGTAAACTAATTTACGCTAAGGACAACAAACACACCCATGCCCGAGGGAGGACTCGAACCTCCGGCGATGGGGCAATGCAATCCGTGTCATGGCGCCTTAAACCACGAGGCCGCGCTCGTGTGATCAGAAGTGAACAGCCTACTTAAATTCCATTTTCTCGAGACTGGAGGCATTTAGAGACCTCCTCCCAAGTATAAAATGAAATTCAATATCTTAGCAAAATTTCATTCGCAACAGCATAGGAGGATGTAATATGCAGCAGGCGCAAAATCATAGGCACCGTTATTTCTTATTGCAACGTTTTCGTATTTGTTACTCGTCGTCGTCGTCGTCGGCTGATACTCGTATCCGAGTTTTCATTTCTCTCCCGAGATTTCCTTTGTCACGGTTCAGGCGTAGAAGTGTCGTTGATAGCTTAGCAATCCAATCCTAGCGTGGAACAGGCGGCCACAGACATTACAGCTGATGGAAGGTGGAGGACGCGGCTGAGCCTGGAGGAGTTTACGTCTCCGGCGTTTGTCATCCTCCATTCTTCGACGTTCCAGCTCAAAGTTTTGAAGAGCATTTGAGGTAACTGAGCGCCATCGACTTCAGTCTTCTGCTATTGTGGACCAGTTACTCGGATCGATGTTCAAGTTTTGCAGATTTTTCTTGTACTGATCCTTATAACGTTTGAGAGGGGCACCTCGTGGCCTTTTACCTGTGCTCACTTCGCTGTACAGCATTTGGCGTGGAAGTCTGTCATTTTTCATCCGCTGGACATGTCCGACCCATCTGAGTTTCCGAGGCCCAAGGGTGTCTTTCACTTTCCTCTCTAGTATCTATTATCTACCCTTCGACCCAACGGCGAAGCGAGCGGAAGAAGAATCATATATCCCAGGTTCTCAACGATCGTGGAGGCGGAAGAGGTCATGCCAGACGAACTGGCTGTAAAGGCTCCGCTCAGCCATCATTGAGCTCGCGGCAGTTCGTTGCAGTTCTGGTACCGGAAGTCACATGTCACATACGTATGTGCCGTGATGAATTGTTCCAGAATCATAGTGTGTGGGTCACTTCCTCGCAAGCTGTAATCCACCTTAAACAAATTCACGCAAATGGCAATTTCTCCTGTCACTTTCTCTAAAGACCAATGGCGATGGGATAAGGACGATGGTAGCAGGCTCCGAGTGAGGCTGGAAGCTACTAGTCTGGACCTGCACATTGGCGGCAGGTGTGTGATGGTCGCCTTCCTGAGAACCCGTGTGACCACTCGGGAATCCGGTCCTGCATCTGCGACTGGGCAGGCCTATTTAGGATGACCGCTGCCCACCCTGAATGGGGAAGGCCCTAGAAAATGTGGGATAAACATCGGAAGTCACACTTGAACCGGGCTGGGAATCCGCACCCAGTAGGTCACTCCTTATACTGCGGACGTAAACAAAAGAAGAATGAGATGATTATGACAATAGGGACATGGAATGTCAGGACCCTCTTGGACGTGAACAATTACAGGCCAGAGAGAAGAACCGCCCTTATCACCCAATAACTTGCCCGGCTAGATATAGACATAGCTGCCTTGAGTGAGACAAGACTCTCAGGTGAGGGACACATTAGTGAGGTACGTTCAGGGTACACCATCTTCTGGAAGGGAAAGGATGCAGGAGAACCACGCATCCATGGTGCAGGATTTGCCGTAAAAACGAAAATAGTGAAAGATATTCGACTTACACCTGTCTCAATTAATGAAAGACTGACGACTCTTAGAGTACCCATTGGTTCAGACAGATTCATCACCTTCGTCTCTGCATATGCTCCTACTTTAGACAGTGATGAAGACACAAAGAATCAGTTCTACCACCAACTGAACAGTACTCTCTCTAAAATACCCATTCAAGACAAATTAATTTTACTTGGTGATTTCAATGCCAGAGTGGGAAGGGACAACCGTTTTTGGAGAGAGGTCTTGGGTAAACAAGGGGTGGGAAACTGCAATGCAAATGAGTTGTTACTTCTTGGTCTATGTGCTGAGCACGAGCTTTTCATCTCCAATACCCAATTCCGTTTGCGTAACCTCTATAAGACCACATGGATGCACCCACGCTCCAAACATTGGCATCTTATAGACTACGTTATTACGCGACAGCGTGACAAGAAAGACATTCTCATCACAAAAGCAGCACTTAACATCGATGAGTGCTGGACTGACCATAGACTTTTAGTCAGCCGTTTGAGAGTACCAAAGTATCGCAAGCCACGATCCCACTTTTCAAACCCACCACGCATAAAATTCAGCATAAGCAACCTGAACAACAAAAACGTTCGCTCACACTTCCAAGACATACTGTCTGAACAACTTAACAAAGCTCCAGCAACCACAGATGACGTCGAACAAGAATGGACCACATTAAATTACATCATCAAAGAAACTGCTGAGAATGTTGTTGTTTTTAGTGCACGGAAAAGAAGTGACTGGTTTGATGACAACCATGGAGAAATCCAAGCCATCATCAATGCAAAGCGGGATGCTTACCTATCCCTTGCTCAAGATCCGTCCTGCGCAGAAAAGAAAGCACACTTTCAAGAACTCAAGCGTAAATGTCAAAGTGAAATACTTTCCGAATTTGTTACTCATATGTGAAATATCACAACAGCTACGACCACTGACGATACGAGAAACATTTCACCGTGAAGCTGACGTGTGAAGGTACAAGTAACGTTGAAATACTGTTTTTTTGCAGAATGAATTCCATAAAATCGTCTGAGAAAGATGGCAGGGCGTGCGCCTTGATTCTGTCAGCGCAGCGACTCGCCGAAGCCTGGCATGCTCTGGATGACGTCACACAGTGCGCTCCCCGGCCTTCTGTTTAGGATTTGTGTGGTGGTTTTGCGGTGCGCTCCCGCAGGAATTCGAGTTCCTGCGGCACAGGCGGAACGTAAACGCTGTCCTCGATGTTTACCCACAAGAAAAAATCTCGAGGTGTCGAGTTCGGCAACCGCGGTTGCCACTCGAGTAGCGACAGAACGAACAGCTGTTGCAACACGGCCTGTCTAGCGACGCGGGTTCGCTGTCAGTTTCAAGTTGCGGCGTGCGCCCCAACAGCAGTAGGCGATACCAATGACAGTCCTCTCATCTACATATACATCCATACTCCGCAAACCACCTGACGGTGTGTGGCGGAGAGCACCTTGAGTGCCTCTATCGGTTCTCCCTTCTATTCCAGTCTCGTATTGTTCGTGGAAAGAAGGATTGTCGGTATGCCTCTGTACGGGCTCTAATCTCTCTGATTTTATCCTCACGGTCTCTTCGCGAGATATACGTAGGAGGGAGCAATATACTGCTTGACTCCTCGGTGAAGGTATGTTCTCGAAGCTTCAACAAAAGCCCGTACCGAGCTACTGAGCGTCTCTCCTGCAGAGTCTCCCACTGGAGTTTATCTATCATCTCCGTAACGCTTTCGCGATTACTAAATGATCCTGTAACGAAGCGCGCTGCTCTCCGTTGGATCTTCTCTATCTCTTCTATCAACGCTATCGGGTATGGATACCACACTGCTGAGCAGTATTCAAGCAGTGGGCGAACACGCGTACTGTAACCTGCTTCCTTTGTTTTCGGATTGCATTTCCTTAGCATTCTTCCAATGAATCTCAGTCTGGCATCTGCTTTACCGACGATCAACTTCATATCATCATTCCATTTTAAATCACTCCTAATGCGTACTCCCAGATAATTTATTGACTTAACTGCTTTCAGTTGCTGACCTGCTATATTGTAGCTAAATGATAAGGGATCTTTCTTTCTATGTATTCGCAGCACATTACACTTGTCTACACTGGGATTCAATTGCCATTCCCTGCACCATGCGTCAATTCGTTGCAGATCCTCCTGCATTTCAGTACAATTTTCCATTGTTACAACCTCTCGATATACTACAGCATCATCCGCAATAAGCCTCAGTGAAGTTCCGATGTTATCCACAAGGTTATTTATATATATATATATATATTGTGAATAGCAACGGTTCTACGACACTCCCCTGAGGCACACCTGAAATCACTGTTACTTCGGAAGACTTCTCCCCATTGAGAATGACATGCTGCGTCCTGTTATCTAGGAACTCTTCAATCCAATCACACAATAGGTGTGATAGTCCATATACTCTTACTTTGTTCATTAAACGACAGTGGGGAACTGTATCGAACGCCTTGCGGAAGTCAAGAAACACGGCATCTACCTGGGAACCCGTGTCTATGACCCTCTGAGTCTCGTGGACGAATAGCGCGAGCTGGGTTTCACACGACCGTCTCAGCGGGGAATCAGGATCCTTAGGCTGTCTTGTCGCACACAGCAGAGAATACGTACTTTCTCAAAACGCCGAATGTGTTCGACTATAGGCTGTGTATTCTCTGCCCCCAGTATGCTTGTGTTGGGTCATTTGATCTTCCCCGAAAGGTGTGAAGTGACTTTGTCCCTGAAGATTAATTTGCTTGCGAAGTCGTCATTGGCGCAGACTGCCGCCACAGTTAATGGCTTCCACGAGCTTAATTTGTAGGGGTTCACTCTTTATCGAATACTTAATAAAAGCAGGTCTTCTGGTACAGACTGTACGAGTATGCTGATGCAGTAGCTCCATAGTTAACAATCATATACAACCGTTCGCTCGACGAAAGATCCGTACCCAAAGACTGGAAAGTTGCACAGGTCACACCAATATTCAAGAAAGGTAGTGGGAGTAATCCACTAAATTACAGACCCATATCATTTACGTTGATATGCAGCAGGATTTTGGAACATATTGTAAGTAGGCTGTTTATGTTTTCTTTATTTAAGTTAGAGGTGAGCCGCCAGCAATGGTGGATGTGAGGAGAGAGATGGCGGAGTTTTGAAATTACATATATTATGACTTGTGATGATATTAAGGTAAATACATTGTTTGTTCTCTATTAATATCTTTCATTTGCTAACTATCTCTATCAGTAGTTAGTGCCTTCCGTAGTTTGAATCTTTTATTTAGCTGGCAGTAGTGGCGCTCGCTGTATTGCAGTAGTTCGAGTAACGAAGATTTTTGTGAGGTAAGTGATTTCTGAAAGGTATAGTTTAATGTTACTCAGGGCCATTCTTTTGCAGGGATCTTTGATAGTCAGATTGCGTTGCGCTAAAAATATTGTATGTCAGTTTAAGCACAGTCATGTATAATTGTTCTAAGGGGACGTTTCATAATATATTGTGTTCGAACATTATGAATTACCCAGAAGATATCGGTCTGTTGACACACAGTCCTCAGCTCGTGGTCGTGCGGTAGCGTTCTCGCTTCCCACGCCCGGGTTCCCGGGTTCGATTGCCGGCGGGGTCAGGGATTTTCTCTGCCTCGTGATGACTGGGTGTTGTGTGCTGTGCTTAGGTTAGTTAGGTTTAAGTAGTTCTAAGTTCTAGGGGACTGATGACCATAGATGTTAAGTCCCATAGTGCTCAGAGCCATTTGAACCATTTTGTTGACACACAGTCAACATGAGTTTAGAAAACATCGTTCTCTTGAAACACAACTAGCTCTTTATTCGCATGAAGTGTTGAGTGCTATTGACAAGGGATTTCAGATTGATTCCGTATTTCTGGATTTCGAAGGCTTTTGACACAGTACCACACAAGCGGCTTGCAGTGAAATTACGTGGTTATGGAATATCGTCTCAGTTATGTGAGTGGATTCGTGATTTCCTGCCAGACAGGTCACAGTTCGTGGTAACTGATGGAAAGTTATCGAGTAAAACAGAAGTGATTTCTGGCGTTCCCCAAGGTAGCGTTCTAGTGTTACTGTCGCAGTAAGTACAAAACTAAAATTTGCATCCATATCAAAGGCTAAACAATACTCATGGCGATACATAAAAGCATGTTCCATCCTCTTGTTACACAGCCTGCACCCCGTTATACTAGAAATAGTGATGTAACTTCTAGAAAGCCATCGAATAGCGGTTCATGAAATAACAAATAACTATTCATAAAAGTGACTGGTTGCAGCTTTGTGTATTTAAATTAACAGTCACGCGTGCTAAAATATCCATAATGGATAAGCTTAATTAAGCGGAGGTGTATCTTGTTGTGGTTGTTAGTAGTTTCCTGCGTATCGCTTACAATCACGCGCCCAAGTGCAATGTCACATGACTCTTCGAGCAGTGGTCGATACTGTATCGACCCTAGGGTGTATCGAGAAATCTCGAGCACGTTCGAATGCGAATATCGCCCTGGCCGTGGGCCCCAAAAATGTTTAAAGTTTTTCGACAATTCAGCAGGTAAGATCTAGCTTCCGAACTAACCGAACACTACCTTGTTTTTGAGTTCATTGAGATCTTGTTTGCCAGCAAGGACTGCACTGTGCTTGGTAGACCCCGCCACATGCAGTAACATACAGAAGGGACGGAGATGATGTATCTGTAAATACACCAACTTCATTAGAGAAATTTATTTCTGTTTAATGGCATGATCCGTTGAATGGTTCGCACGTTTACACTTGTTGATGGCCCAGCATTGAAATCTGCAGCAATTTGAGGAAGGGTTGCAATTCTGTCACGTTGAGCGATTCTCTTCAGTCGTCGTTGGTCCCGTTCTACCAGGAACTTTTTCCGACCGCAGTGAGGTCGGAGATTTGATGTTTTACCGAATTCCCGATATTGACGGTACACTCGTGAAATGATCGTACGGGATAATTCTCGATTCATCGCTGCCTCGGAGATGCTGTATCCCACAGCTCGTGCGCCGACTATAACACCACGTTTAAACTCAGTTAAATCTTGATAACGAATCCTGCGTCGGGCATGGATGTGTGTGATGTCCTTAGGTTACTTAGGTTTAAGTAGTTCTAAGTTCTAGGCGACTGATGAACGCAGAAGTTAAGTAGCATAGTGCTCAGAGCCATTTGAGCCATTTCTTGATAACCTGCCGTTGTAGCAGCAGTAACCGATCTACAAGTGCGTCAGACACTTGTATTATATTTGCGTTACCGAGCGCAGAGCTGTATTCTGCCTGTCTACATATCTCTGTTACTGAATACGCATACCTATACCAGTTTCTTTGGCGCTTCAGTGTAGAATATAGGAACAACAAATTGACAGCTATGTCTGGCCGGCCAGAGTGGCCGAGCGGTTCTAGGCGCTACAGTCTGGAACCGCGCGACCGCTACGGTCGCAGGTTCGAATCCTGCCTCGGGCATGGATGTACGTGATGTCCTTAGGTTAGTTAGGTTTAAGTAGTTCTAAGTTCTAGGGGACTGATGACCTCAGAAGTTAAGTCCCATAGTACTCAGAGCCATTTGAACCAGCTATGTCTGCAGAACTGAGGTATGGTGAGAAGTGCCTCTGTCCGCAGCTCGTGGTCGTGCGGTAGCGTTCTCGCTTCCGACGCCCGGGTTCCCGAGTTCGATTCCCGGCGGGGTCAGGGATTTTTCTCTGCCTCGTGATGACTGGGTGTTGTGTAATGCCCTTAGGTTACTTAGGTTTAAGTAGTTCTAAGTTCTAGGGGACTGATGACCATCGATGTTAAGTCCAATAGTGCTCAGAGCCATTTGAACCATTTTGAAGTGCCTCTAACTTAAAGTGAAAGCTTGTGTAGTGAAAATAAAACATCAGCAGAAGTGACGGACACTAAGATGTGTACTAGTGTGAGACAGTGTTATCACTAGCTGACAGAGCCTCACGTTTATAGCCAGCTATAAACGTGAGGGCAAGCATGTTATGTTATGTTATGTTACGGTATGTTAAACCGGGGACCAAGAAACGACGGAGAGGCTCCGTCCCCGCCGCAGTCGCAGTGGTCCACAACCCCACGACGACTACCGCAGTCCACTTCAGACCTCCGCCGTCCCACACCAAACCACTCTTTCAGGGTTATTGTGCGGTTCGGCCCCCGGTGGATCCCCCAGGGAACGTCTCACACCAGACGAGTGTAACCCCTATGTTTGGGTGGTAGAGTAATGGTGGTGTACACGTACGTGGAGAACTTGTTTGCGCAACAATCGCCGACATAGTGTAGCTGAAGCGGAATAAGGGGAACCAGCCCGCATTTGCCGAGGCAGATGGAAAACCGCCTAAAAACCATCCACAGACTGGCAAGCTCACCAGACCTCGTGCCGGGGACCAGGCGCTCCTTCCCGCCCGGAAAGCCGTGAGTTAAGGCCCGTCCACACGCAACGAGCCGTCTGCGCAAATGTCTGCGCACATCACACCTGCGCAGACAGATCGTTGCGTGTGGACAGAAGATTTGCACCAACCTGAGGTGTGTGCAAACCTGGAAGTTGGAGTTGGAGGTTTGAGCGAAACCTCTCAAATCTGTGGGTTCAAACCACATCTGCGCAGACAAGTTGGAGCGTGTGTACAGGAGATCGCCGCAAATCTGGCGCGAAACATCTGTTTACTCAGTCTAGTGTTTGTATTTGTGCGCACAGGGCATTAAAATGGCTGATACTCGTCAGTGTTCTCGAGAGTTTGTCAGTGAATTCATTGAAATATATAGAAACCATCCATGTTTGTGGAAGATTAAAAGTAAAGAATATAGTGACCGAGACAAAAAGACAGCAGCATACAATGCTCTAATTGAAATATTGCGGGCAGTTGACGCCTCGGCAAACAGAGAAACGGTAATTTAAAAATAAATTCGTTGCGAACTGGCGAAATTATTTGCGGGTGGATGTCGAAACTTATAATTATCTCTTAAAGCTTGTAACCCCTCATATTATGAGAAAAAATACTTGTATGAGAAGGGCAATTTCTCCTCATGAACGGCTGGCGGTAACATTAAGATTCCTAGCAATAGGAAGGAACTACAAGGATTTGGAATTTTCAACTCCAGTATCAAAACAAGCGTCGAGTAAAATAATACCCAACACATTTGAAGCTATTTACGCTCTCCTGAAGGATGATTCATGAAGGCAAGTCAAGTAAATTAAGTCTGTCAGCGAACTGTTTACCGAAAAGAGTTATCCAAAGTTCAGAAGTCTAGAAGATCTGGTGTAAGAGTAGATCAAGTATACCAGCCAATGTTATGGTATTTTGATCTGCTTGGCTTTCTTAGTGATCAAGAAACGCCAACACCAAGCAGGAGTACAACTGAAGAAGAAATTGGAGAGTCAATGTGCCAGGAAATGGAACACGAAGTAATGGAAAACAAAACAGGTTCGCCCTGCAACTCTCGCACGTACGTGAGAAAATTGCTTTCACTTTAGCAGCCACTGTCTACACCATTTTGACCACTTTCTCTGTTTCCTGCGGTTGGTCTGAATGTTTTTTGCAACACAGACCACAATACAGGGTGATTCAAAAATAATACCACAACTTTAAAAATGTGTATTTAATGAAAGAAACATAATATAACCTTCTGTTATACATCATTACAAAGAGTATTTAAAAAGGTTTTTTTCACTCAAAAACAAGTTCAGAGATGTTCAATATGGCCCCCTCCAGACACTCGAGCAATATCAACCCGATACTCCAACTCGTTCCACACTCTCTGTAGCATATCAGGCGTAACAGTTTGGATAGCTGCTGTTATTTCTCGTTTCAAATCATCAATGGTGGCTGGGAGAGGTGGCCGAAACACCATATCCTTAACATACCCCCATAAGAAAAAATCGCAGGGGGTAAGATCAGGGCTTCTTGGAGGCCAGTGATGAAGTGCTCTGTCACGGGCTGCCTGGCGGCCGATCCATCGCCATAGTGCTTGAACCAATTTCAGACGATAAGGTTTCATAACTAACCTTTTTCGTAGGACTCTCCATACAGTTGATTGTGGAATTTGCAGCTCTCTGCTAGCTCTGCGAGTCGATTTTCTGGGCTGTGAACAAATGCTTGCTGGATGCGTGCTACATTTTCATCATTCGTTCTCGGCCGTCCAGAACTTTTCCCTTTGCACAAACACCCATTCTCTGTAAACTGTTTATACCAACGTTTAATACACCACCTATCAGGAAGTTTAACACCATACTTCGTTCGAAATGCACGCTGAACAACTGTCGTCGATTCACTTCTGGCGTACTCAATAACACAAAAAGCTTTCTGTTGAGCGGTCGCCATCTTAGCATCAACTGACGCTGACGCCTAGTCAACAGCGCCTCAAGCGAACAAATGTACAACTAAATGAAACTTTATAGCTCCCTTAATTCGCCGACAGATAGTGCTTAGCTCTGCCGTTTGTCGTTACAGAGTTTTAAATTCCTAAAGTTGTGGTATTCTTTTTGAATCACCCTGTAGAACTTCTACATTTCTATATTTTAAAATAACTGAGTTACATTTTTGACGCTTACGGTGAGCGTAATCGTTTGCCACTGGTATTTCTTTTCTACACCGACAGATGGCGGGCGAGTAGTAGATTGGGATTTGTGTCGTGTGAACACACCACATTTGCAGCGATCTTTTGCATGTACAGACATCTGCCCAGACAGATCGTTGCGTGTGGACCGGGCTTTAGACAGCACGGCCAACCGGGCGGGGGCAGGCATACCCCGGTTCCCAATCGTCCACCACGAGGGGGGATCGCCATATTGTACAGTAAGCTACCGGTAGCGCGCTCACACCTGCGCCCCCCATCCGAGAACACGTAATGGACTCCGTGCAATACTCCGCGTCATCCCGCACCATTAGTCGGAGAGTCAGCGGCAGTCGGACTGGGGAATTACCAATCTATGTGTAGGTCGTCAACACCACAACCGAAACGGCTGAGTCTGGTGTAGCGGCGTGACGGGGAAGAACGTACTGCTGACGAATGGTGTCTCATTGTGTTCTGCACTACACCGTATCATCATCTACGGCGAGAATGGTGGTGGCCTGAGGAGACGCCTCATTCTTCTTATGTTTCGGAGAGGCTGGTTGGTTGGTTTTTGGGGAGGGGTCCAAACAGCGAAGTCATCGGGTTAGGGAAGGATGGGGAAGGACGTCGGTCGTGCCCTTTCAAAGGAACCATCCCGGCATTCGCCTGGAGCGATTTAGGAAAATCACGGAAAACCTAAATCAGGATGGCCGGACGCGGGTTTGAACCGTCGTCCTCGCGAATGCGAGTCCAGTGTACTAACCACTGCGCCACCTCGCTCGGCTTCTGGAGAGGCACCCCAGTTGGTACACCCACTTTGAAAAATTAATGATTTACTGTGCTAATAAACCCCTTACGTTGATTTTCAAATAGCTGAGCAGAACTGAACGTACTCAGACATTTCTCTCTTTACTTATTCTGATCAACACTAAACCGACACACAATATTTTTAGCGCAACGCAATCCTACTTTCAATAATCCCTACAAAAGAATGGCCCTGACTAACAATAACGGCCGACCGGAGTGGCCGAGCGGTTCTAGGCGCTGCAGTCTGGAACCGCGCGACCGCTACGGTCGCAGGTTCGAATCCTGCCTCGGGCATGGATGTGTGTTATGTCCTTAGGTTAGTTAGGTTTAAGTAGTTCTAAGTTCTAGGGGACTGATGACCTCAGAAGTTAAGTCCCATAGCCATTTGAACAACTAACAATAACCTATACCGTTCATGAAACACTTACCTCACAAAAATCTTCTTTACTCGAACTACTGCAATACAGCGAACGCCAATGCTTCCAGCAAAATAAAAGCTTCTAACTACAGAAGGCACTAACTACTGATAGGCATAATTAGCAAATGAAAGATTTTGATAGAGAACAACGTATTTACCTTAATAATATTCAAAAGTTATCATATATCAGTTCATGATATCCAGCATTACACATTTACTCTTTCTGATGGACACACGTCCAGATCGTCCGCTCTCAAAATTCTGCCATCTCTCTCCCCACATCCACCACTGCTTTAGGCTCACCTCCAACTGCGCAACGCTACGCGCTGTTCACATCCAACTGCCCAACACTACAATAGCAAATATTCCAACAATGCAAACCAGCCACAGACTGGACACAGCACAGTCATTGATTTTCATACAGAGCGCTACGTGCTGTTACCAACATAAAAACCTAAACAGCCTACTTACACAGTGTTACCACCATGGTTTAGTAACGAAATTTTGCGGATGCTCACGCAGCAGAGGCTGCTACACTCTCGGTTCAAAAGGGAGAGCACAAATGACTACCAGTAAAGGTTAGTAGAGATTCTTGCGTCTGTGAAAAGATCTATGCGCGAAGCATACAACTACCACCGCCATATCGTATCAAAAGATCTGGCACAGAACCAGAGAGAATTCTGGCCTTACGTAAAATCGCCAAGAGGGTCTATGGCTTCCATTCATCCCTTGTTTACCAGTCTGGTGTGCAAAACGAAAGCCGAAGTTCTAAATTTCACATTCAAGAAATTGTTCACACATGCGAATCGTACAAACATACCTTCATTTGAGCATCTGACAGACCTACACTACTGGCCATTAGAATTGCTACACCACGAAGCTGACGTGCTACA
Source organism: Schistocerca cancellata (assembly GCF_023864275.1). Classification (NCBI taxonomy): domain Eukaryota; kingdom Metazoa; phylum Arthropoda; class Insecta; order Orthoptera; family Acrididae; genus Schistocerca; species Schistocerca cancellata. Next base: position 56,052,949 of record NC_064637.1, on the reverse strand, counting down.
AAAATGTTCAAATGTGTGTGAAATCTGTTGGGACTTAACTGCCAAGGTCACCAGTCCCTAAGCTTACTCACTAATTGACCTAAATTATCCTAAGGACAAACACAGACACCCATGCCCGAGGGAGGACTCGAACCTCCGCCAGGACCAGCCGCACAGTCCATGACTGCAGCGCCGTTGACCGCTCGGCTAATCCCGCGCGGCTGACGTGCTACAGACGCGAAATTTAAACGACAAGAAGAAGATGCTGTGATATGCAAATGATTAGCTTTTCAGAGCATACACACAAGGTTCGCGCCGGTGGCGACACCTACAACATGCTGACATGAGGAAAGTTTCCAACCGATTTCTCATACACAACCAGCAGTTGATCGGCGTTGCCTGGTGAAACGTTGTTGTGATGCCTCGTGTAAGGAGGAGAAATGCGTACCATCACGTTTCCGAATTCGATAAAGGTCGGATTGTAGCCTATCGCGATTGCTGTTTATCGTATCGCGACATTTCTGCTCGCGTTGGTCGAGATCCAATGACTGTTAGCAGAATACGGAATCGGTGGGTTCAGGAAGGTAATACGGAACGCCGTGCTGGATCCAACGGCCTCGTATCACTAGCAGTCGAGATGACAGGCATCTTATCCGCATGGCTGTAACGGATCGTGCAGACACGTCTCTATCCCTCAGTCAACAGATGGGGACGTTTGCAAGACATCAACCATCTGCACGAACAACTCGACGACGTTTGCAGCAGCACGGACTATCAGCTCGAAGACCGTGGCTGCGGTTATCCTTGACGCTGCATCACAGACAGGAGCGCGTCCGATGGTGTACTCAACGACGAACCTGCGTGCACGAGTGGCAAAACGCCATTTTTTCGGATGAATCCAGGTTATGTTTACAGCATCATGATGGTCGCTTCCATGTTTGGCGACATCGCGATGAACGCACATTGGAAGCGTGTATTCGTCGTCGTCATTTTGACGTATCACCCGGCGAGATGGTATGAGGTGCCATTGGTTACACGTCTCGGTCACCTCTTGTTCGCATGACAGCACTTTGAACAGTGGACGTTACATTTCAGATGTGTTACGACCCGTGGCTCTACCCTTCATTCGATCCTTCCGAAACGCTACATTTCAGCAGGATAATGCACGACCGCGTGTTGCAGGTCCTGTACGGGCCTTTCTGGATACAGAAAATGTTCGACTGCTGCCCTGGCCAGCACATTCTCCAGATCTCTCACCAACTGAAAACGTCTGGTCAATGGTGGCCGAGCAACTGGCTCGTCACAACACGCCAGTCACTACTCTTGATGAACTGTGGTATCGTGTTGAAGGTGCATGGACAGCTGTACCTGTACACGCCATCCAAGCTCTGTCTGACTCAATGCCCAGGCGTATGAAGGCCGATTGCGGCCAGAGGTGGTTGTTCTGGGTACTGATTTCTCAGGATCTATGCACCCAAACTGCGTGAAAATGTAATCACATGTCAGTTCTAGTATAATATATTTGTCCAATGAATACTCGTTTATCAACTGCATTTCTTCTTGGTGTAGCAATTTTAATGGTCAGTTGTATATATCTACGCATGTCTCGTCGACGTATTGAGAACATGCACCTTTTACACTGAAGTGGCTAAAAAACTAGTATAGAAGTGCGTATTCAAATACACAGATATTTAAACAGCCGGAATACGGTGCTCCGGTCGGCAACACCTATGTAAGACAAGTGCCTGGCGCCGTTGTTAGATCGGTTATCAAGATTTAAGTGAGTTGCAACGCGGTGTTATAGTCGGGGCACGAACGATGGAACACAGCATGTCCGAGGCAGCGATCAAGTGGGGATTTTCCCATACGACCACTTCATGAGTGTACCGTGAATATCAGGAATCGTGTAAAACATCAAATCTTCGACATCGCTGCAAGAACGGCACCAATGACGACTGAAGAGAATCGTTCTATGTGAGAGAAGCTCAAACTTTCTGCAAACTGCTGCATCTTTCAAATACATGTGTCAACGTGCGAACCATTCATAACTGGTTCAAATATCTCATCACTCCCCTAGGCTTAGCATTACTTAAACCTAACTAACCGAAGGACATCACACACATCCATGCCCGAGGCAGGACTGGAACCTGCGACAGTAGCAGTCGCGCGGTTCCGGACTGATGCGCCTAGAACCGGTCGGCCACAGCCGCCGGCTGCGAACCATTCAACGAAACATGATTGATATGGACTTTTGGAGCCGAAGGCCCACTCGTGTACCCTTGATGACTGCACGACACAAAGCTTTATGCCTCGCCTGGACACACCAACGTCGACATTGGACTATTGATGGCTGGAAACATGTTGCCTGGTCGAACGAGTCGTTTCAAATTGTATCGAGCGGATGGTCGTGTACGGGTATGGAGACAACATCATGAATCAATGGACGCTGCATGTTAGCAGGGAACTGTTCAAGCTGGTGGAGGCTCAGTAATGGTGTGTGCGTGTGAAGTTAGAGTGATATGGGATCCCTGATACGTCTAGGTACTACTCTGACAGGTGATAGGTACGTAAGCATCATGTCTGACCACCCGCATCCATTCATGTCCATTGTGTATTCCGACGGACTTGGGTAACTCCAACAGGACAATGCGACAACCAACACGACCAAAATTGCTACATTTTGGCTCCAGAAGCACTCTTCCACTGGCCACCAAACCCCCCCAGACATGAACATTATTGACCATATCTGGGATGCCTTGCAACATGCTGTTCAGAAGAGATCCCATTGTACTCTTGCGTATTTATGGAGAGCCCTGCCGGATTCATGTTGTCAGTTCCCTCCAGGGCAATTTCAGACATTAGTCGAGTCCATGCCATGCTGTGTTGCAGCACTTCTGCGTGGTCGCGGGGGTCCTACATGGCATTAGGCAGCTGTACCAGCTCCTTTGGCTCTTCAGTGTATAATAATACAGCTCCACTCTGGTTTGTCAGACTGATAATACTTGCTGAATAAAATATCCATGGCAGCAATAGGTAGTATTGGAGCGAAAACGGATACATCAGTAAAGATGATCTGACGACAGCAACTCGTGAAGACTGAGTCGGTGCACTTTAGAGGCAGAGTCAAGTGGTTACAACTACTCTAAACCGCACCAGCTCAGTCTTCCTGAGTTTCCGTCGACGTATCATCTTTACTGATGTACCTGTTTTGGTCCTGTACTCCTTATTGGCATCCGTTTGGTCACTGGCGCCTTTTACACTAGCCCGGTGGAGAGTCTGTATACAGAAGCTGCCGAACTACCACTGACACACTGCCATGACTTTCTCCTCGGCAGGTACACATGCCATTTGTCTGCCATGCCCAGCCACCCATCTTACGCCTCCTTCTTTGATGACTCCTTTGATCGCCAGCATGTGGCATGTCCCTCTTCTCTGCTCCCTCCTCGAGTTCGCTTCCAGCTCCTGCTCCGGGAACTTAACCTCACCTACCTGCCACTTCACCACCTTGGATTTGTGCGGCAGCTCGCATTCACCTATCCCTTGTTTCGCTCCCTAATGACACTATTCCAGGCTCGCTCTATCGCCTTCAGTTTCACAACCTTCGCGCAATACTTCGCGATAGTACTGTTGTGGCATCGGACGCCAAATGCAGCGTATTGACACCAAAAGTAGTGGATGGGTGCCAGGAGGTGCCGTATTAAAACTCGGCCGAGCTTTTCAAATGGTTTATTGTTTCCACTACAGTGCTTTGTTGACCTCGGTCCGCGTCACAGGCCCCGCAATGCTGAGGCCACCGTCCCAGCGACCTGTGCAATGCGATGCCGTGTCGTGCCGGCCTTGTTCGCCAGCTGTAGAGTTTCAATTACATCAGGATGGCTTTGCCAGCAGCCGGCTCAGCGGCCACCATCCCTGTTGACTCCGCGGTGCTCCGCCGGGAGCCATAGGCCGGCCCCACTGCTGCTTCTTTCTTGGCTGGCGTAGCTGGGAACGCGGCGGCAACAACCTCCCGCGATCCGGCGTCGGAATCTGCGGACCCTCGCCACGAAGTCTCCTACGTGTGTCGGGAGCCGAGACGACTGCTCACGGTAGTGAGCCGAAGAGTGGCCCGCCCTGGCTTTGCTGCAGACCCCGTGTCGGTTGGTTGGTTTGTGGGCGTCAAAGGGACCAGACTGCTACGGTCATCCGTCCCTTAGACCCCGTGTCGGCCTCAAAGGGTCGAATCAACGACCCACCGTGGACTGGGATGCTGTCGCCCCATCTGTCGCTGCGTGTAACCCGGTGGTGTGACATGCACCGCCGTCCAGGAGAGCTTCCACATTTGAATGAATCTCGTTGGAAAACAACACCTATTTATACTCAGTTGCGTGCCTCTGTTTCGCTAATGCAGCTCTCCGAGTCACGTACGCCCCACACCTTGGTTGCGCCCGTGGGTCCCTTCTTCCTGTAACTTGTGACATGCAAACCGATGCGTTTACGCTTTTCAGCAGTTCGATGGCCTATGTGGCTCCATTCCACTTCGCAATTGCTGGTGAGCATAACGTACTGCAATCCAGCCGGCACCTGGTTGTAACTTGTGCTCAGAATATCGCACAAAACTAACTTTCCCTATCCTAAACGGTGGTGCCACTACGGTACCTTTGTGTATACTGATGGCTCTCGCACTGCCCGTGGTGTCGGGTGTGCCTTCGCCATTGGCACTGACGATTTTCGGTATCGGCTTCAGGAACACTGCAGAGCTTTTTGCCCTGTATCAGTCCACACAGTGCATCCGGCGACACCGGCTTTTCAATTGCGTCAGCGGCTCAAATTCACTCAGTGCCCTTCAAAGCCTCTGCCTACTGTAAACCGTCCATCCCTTAGTGCAACGGGTCCAGGAAAGCTGTCACTTGCTAACTCTTGATGGAGCCACTGCGATGTTTATGTGAGTTCCTGGTCACGTCGGTCTGACGGGGAACGAGGCCTCTGACGCTGCTGCCAAGGCTGTAGTCCTCGTAGCTCAGCCCAATAGTTCCCACATTCCCTCCGATGATCTCCCTTCATGGGAACCAGCTCAGGGTTATTAAGCCTCCCTCATCGGCTTGGACGACCTCCTCTCGGCCCTCTCTCCGCGAGATCATTTTACTAAGGTTGCGTATTGGGGCTGTCTTTTTACCCATCGCCATTTGTTAAGCGGTGCTCCCCCACCACTTCGTGCTCATTACCCTCAACCTTTGACGGTTCGCCATTTCCTGACAATGTCCTTTTTTTTTAACCACTTGTTGACTAGAAGAAGGGATCGGTTGGTAGGACATGTCCTAAGGCATCAAGGGATCACCAATTTAGTACTGGAGGGCAGCGTGGAGGGTAAAAATTGTAGAGGGAGACCAAGAGATGAATACACTAAGCAGCTTCAGAAGGATGTTGGCGGCAGTAGGTACTGGGAGATGAAGAAGCTTGCACAGGATGTAGTAGCATGGAGAGCTGCATCAAACCAGTCTCAGGACTGAAGACCACAACGACAACAACAACAACAACAACATATGTTCTCGTTCGTCTTTGCTTTTGAGTTATCGGCCGTTTTAATGTACGGCGCGCGGGATGTCGACAGCGTTTTACTTTTTATCCGCCGTAGCAATATGGCGAAAGACATTTACTCTTTAGTTCAGGACCTCCGTTTCTTTATGGCGTGTGTTATGGTCCTTTCTCCAAGTCCCTGTTTTTACTGTTTTTCTGTCCGTCCATTGGGCTTAACGAGTAGTTGTTTTTAACTGCTTTTATCTCTGACATGAGTGCATACGACTCTAGTTTTTTTGCGACCAAAAACAAAACAAGACAAATAGACAAACTCCTTATTGATGTTATGGATATTTTGTTTAGCAACTTTAAGTATGTGATAAACCAGTGTGGAGCCGTATCATTATAATTGGAGCATTTTGTCAGTATAACGACGAGACTCATGAGGAGTTATACTTCTGGGACATCTGAGAATCTGAAGATGACAGCTAGTAACTGTGAAAACTGGTCATGAAATAAACAATTGCACATCACGCGAACTTGGCTTCTAATACTACAAATCACATCAGATCGGCCCAACAAAACATGTAGATTGTATAATACATGTTCACTTAACACTGAATTTCTCAAGTTTGGTTGAAGTTTTTGAAGATTAGACTTAGTGCTTCATTTCTGTAGTTTGGATTGATATGTTCTATTTGTTGACTATGTTTTTTTGTTAATCTTGTAGCATCATAGAAAATTTAACTGTAATCGGAACTATATAGAGCAGAAAATTAAACATAACAATTCGTTACTTAATGTGACTCGATGCGTTTTTTCGCGCCATGTTTGTATAAAATGACACAGTGGAAAAATTAGGATAGATGTGGTTTCATGTAAAAATTAACCGTCCAAAAGTTATTATCTCAGCAGTCATTTGTGGATACATGGATGGGAGTTTAGGAACGAATCCCATTATTTTAAGAACGCGGTGTTATAATTAATAACAAAATTACATTAGGTGCGCCGAACTCCCACATCTTCCCCTACTGTTACTGAACTGTCTCCCGTGGCACCAACTTGATTTATGATATAATTACAGACGAGCTGTGCTTTTACTTTGATAAGCATTCTCGTGTTCAAGTCTTGCTGAACAGGTACCGGCTGATTTGACTTTTCGACAGTTTTGCTGCGATTCGCAGCGCTGCTTTTGCGGGCTCTTGCGTGTAGCCAATCGCCAATTTCTTGTGGTGTTCCGAAAATTACGCGCGGCAAGACTGTGTGCCTGCCGGCCGCTGGTTTCCCTCACTGCATTGCAAAAAGCATTGCAATGGTGTACTCACCATATCTGCAGTTTTATCGGCGTCCCGTCTAAGTTGATGATTTTCTGTTTGAAGTCCAGACCTGGAAACAGGATAGAGAACAGAAATTAGTGGTTCTGTAGCTGTCAAATAAATTAGTTGCGGCTTTTACGAAATGATAAAACTAAATTCTTTTTTTAACATATACACTACTGGCCCTTAAAATTGCTACACCAAGAAGAAATGCAGATGATAAACGGGTATTCAGTGGACAGATATATTGTACTAGAACTGACAAGTGATTACATTTTCATGTAGTTTGGGTGCATATATCCTGAGAAATCAGTACCCAGAACAACCACCTCTGGCCGTAATAACTGCCTTGATACGCCTGGGCATTTGGTCAAACAGAGCTTGGATGGCGTGTACATGTACAGCTGCTCATAAGACTTCAAGACGATACGACAGTTCATCAAGAATAGTGACTGGCGTATTGTGCAGAGCCAGTTGCTCGGCCACCATTGACCAGACGTTTTCAATTGGTGAGAGATCTGCAGAATGTGCTGACCAGGGCAGCAGTCTAACATTTTCTGTATCCAGAAATGCCCGTACAGGACCTGCAACATGCACCCGTGCATTATCCTGCTGAAAAGTAGGGTTTTGCAGGGATCGAATGAAGGGTAAACCTGCGGGTCGTAATACATCTGAAATGTAACGTCCACTGTTCAAAGAGCCGTCAATGCGAACAAGAGGTGACCGAGACGTGTAACCAATGGCACCCCATACCATCACGTCGGGTGATACTCCAGTATGGCGATGACGAATACACGCTTCCAATGTGCGTTCACCGCGATGTCGCCAAACACGGATGCGACCGTCATGATGCTGTAAACAGAACCTGGATTCATCCAAAAAAATGACGTTTTGCCATTCGTGCACCCAGGTCCGTCGTTGAGTACAACATCGCAGGCGCTCCTGTCTGTGATGCAGCGTCAAGGGTAACCGCAGCCACGGTCTCCGAGCTGATAGTGCATGCTGCTGCAAACATTGTCGAACTTTTCGGGCAGATGGTTGTTGTCTTGCAAATGTCCCCATCTGTTGACTCAGGGATCGAGACGTGGCTGCACGATCCGCTACAGCCATGCAGATAAGATGCCTGTCATCTTGACTGCTAGTGATACGAGGCCGTTGGGGTCCAGCACGGCGTTCCGTATTACCCTCCTGAACCCACCGATTCCATATTCTGCTAACAGTCATTGGATCTCGACTAACTCGAGCAGAAATGTCGCGATACGATAAACAGCAATCGCGATAGGCTACAATCCGACCTTTATCAAAGTCGGAAACGTGATGGTACGCATTTCTCCTCCTTACATGAGGCATCACAACAACGTTTCACCAGGCAACGCCGGTCAACTGCTGTTTTTGTATGAGAAATGGGTTGGAAACTTTCCTCATGTCAGCACGTTGTAGGTGTCGCCACCGGCGCCAACCTTGTGGGGGGTGGTGGTTAGTGTTCAACGTCCCGTCGACAACGGGGTCATTAGAGACGGAGCGCAAGCTCGGGTTACGGAAGGATGTGGAAGGAAAATCAGCCGTGCCCTTTCAAAGGAACCATCTCGGCATTTGCCTGAAACGATTTAGGGAAATCACGGAAAACCTAAATCAGGATGGCCGGAGACGGGATTGAACCGTCGTCCTCCCGAATGCGAGTCCAGTGTGCTAACCACTGCGCCACCTCGCTCGGTGCCGACCTTGGGTGAATGCTCTGAAAAGCTAATCATTTGCATATCAAAGCATCCTCTTCTGGTCGGTTATTTTTCGCGTCTGTAGTACGTCATCTTCGTGGTGTAGCAATTTTAATGGCCAGTAGTGTAGTAGTTCCCGTAAAGTAATCAAATTTTACGACAGCGTGAAACTAGAAATGATTGGCACCACATGACAGATAGGCCCATTACTGAACGAGAGCACATCTGACATACGCTGAATAGGAAAAAGCGTTCGAGATAAAGGAGGAAAGATGCTGCGCATCAACGGAACAGAGGTAATGTCATCAAACCCCGGTGTGGCCACACTTACAAGGGAAACTCGAAAACGTAGATTTAGTCGTAAGATGGCCGATGGATAGCCCGTCAAAAGCTGAACACGGACAAGCATAGGAACAGGAAGAAGTTGTACTGAGCTGTGAAAAAAAAGCAAAACAGATACATTTGACGGTCCATGGCTGTCAAGTGTAACATAGAGCGCACTGGAAAAACTCTTACTTGGACGACCCAGGTTCAGAATCATTTCATTCCATTTACCTTTTTTTTTCAGAAAATTGTGAACTCACCGTGTATTCATTCAACTTTTTGTTCCTTTTCTGTAATCATGGCAGTTGTCATGGTATGCATTGGTTACAGAATATGAGGTATGTGACATTACCGTCGCAAGTAAACGTGATGAATACTGAGAGCAGGCAAGACACCGCATAGATGTCCCACAGATATAAAAACAACAAATAAGCGGGAGTGAAATATGTTACAACAAAAGAACTCAAGAGTGAAAACCTCCAAAACGGAACGCAAGTTCTAAAATGTTAAAAACATATATTTTGACAGAGCACAGAGGAACTGTGTGACTGTGAAACTGTTGCGTTGATTTTTTGCAGCTTATGCGACAAACTATTATGCTTTCATTATTTTCTTGGGAGTGATCACATGCACATTAATATGAACACCTTTAGGGGAGACGTTGATGAAACTGACCAAAAATTTAACTTTCGATTTATTTTTTATTTGTTAGTACAACTCATGGACAATAAGTTCCCAACTAGTTTCAATGTTGAAATCGCATCCGAAGTGCCTGAAAATTAATTAAAAGTGTGGCTCGGGCCCCCTGCCACGACCACGTTTTGAAGCAGCAATTCAATATCAGCTCAGTGAACAACGATGCGGTGTATTACTTTCAACTAAACGTGTGCGGGATACATCTAGAAGGCAGCGATACATACTCTTTGGTTTTATAGATCATTTTTGACTCTGTCCCGTATCTTATAAACTCATATGGAAACGATGCCCTAAAAACACATTTTCATCTGCTACAGTTGTCAGAATTGCAACTTATGATGCAGTTACTGTATTTAATGATGGGGACGTCGGGAGGATGAAGGTATTAGAAAGAATGGGCTTCAAGATAGGAAATTTCGCTCAAGACATCCTAATAAAAATAGATAGCGCGTCTCTGCAGCTGAAAAGTCAGTTGAAGACCTGGTAAAGGAAAGAAGACAGACAACAAGAAACCAGAAGAGATGCCTTGAAGGGAAAGACGACCCAGAGTACAATTGTGGTGACTTCTGAAAAAGTGACATAAGGAAAAAGTTTAAATTGCGTTTCCTGAAAAGTTTGTTTTTTAAAGTTTATGTACCTTTTCCTCAGATTCTATGACTGCTAGAATTATGAAATTTTGTTCACATATTTCTGTAAACGTAATAAACGTTGTCTCAAGAGCAAATTTTCAGATTCTGATTATAAGCTGAGATATGGGGCAAAGTGCTTGGAATTTTGCATGAATTTAAAATTGTACTTGTGGAATTATAATTTAAAAAAATATGAAAAATCTCCTATTTGACCTATTACAAAAACCTCAAGAGAGAAAAATACAACATATCAAGAGATGAAACAGAGAAATTTTTGTAGAAATCTCTTGAATACTTTCTGAGAAAAAGGAACGTACACTACTGGCCTTTAAAATTGCAACACCAAGAAGAAATACAGATAATAAACGGGTATTCATTGGACAAATATATTATACTAGAACTGACATGTGATTACATTTTCACGCAATTTGGGTGCATAAATCCTGAAAAATCAGTACCCAGAACAACCACCTATGGCCGTAATAACGGCCTAGATACATCTGGGCATTGAGTCAAACGGACCTTGGATGGCCTGTACAGGTACAGCTGCCCATGCAACTTCAACACGATACCACAGTTCATCAAGAGTAGTGACCGGCGTATTGTGACGAGCCAGTTGCTCGGCCACCATTGACCAGGCGTTTTCAATTGGCGAGAGATCTGGAGAATGTGCTGGCCAGGGCAGCAGTCGAACATTTTCTGCAACATGCGGTCGTGAATTATCCTGCTGAAATGTAGGGTTTCGCAGGGATCGAAAGAAGGGTAGAGCCACGGGTCGTAACACATCTAAAATGTAACGTCCACTGTTCAAAGTTCCGTCAATGCGAACAAGAGGTGACCGAGACGTGTAACCAATGGCACCCCATACCATCACGCCGAGTGATACGCCAGTATGGCGATGACGAATATACGCTTCCCATGTGCGTTCACCACGATGTCACCAAACAGGGATGCGACCATCATGATGCTGTAAACAGAATCTGGATTCATCCGAAAAAATGTCGTTTTGCCATTCGTGCGCCCTGGTTCGTCGTTGAGTACACCATCGCAGGCCCTCCTGTCTGTGATGCAGCGTCGAGGGTAACCGTAGCCATGGTCTCCGAACTGATAGTCCGTGCTGCTGCAAAGGTCGTCGAACTGTTCGTGCAGATGGTTGTTGTCTTGCAAACGTCGCCATCTGTTGACTCAGGGATCGAGACGTGGCTGCACGATCCGTTACAGCCATGCGGATAAGATGCCTGTCATCTCGGCTGCTAGTGATACGAGGCCGTTGGGATCCAGCACGGCGTTCCGTATTACCCTCCTGAACCCACCGATTCCATATTCTGCTTACAGTCATTGGATCTAGACCAACGCGAGCAGCAATGTCGCGATACGATAAATCGCAATCGCGCTTGGTTACAATCCGATCTTATCTTTATCAAAGTCGGAAACGTGGTGGTACGCATTTCTCCTCCTTACACGAGGCATAAAAGGCAAACCTACGTTTCTAGCATTTGTAGACTTAGAGAAAGCTTTTGACAATATTGACTGGAATACTCTCTTTCAAATTCTGAAGGTGGCAGGGGTAAAATACAGGGAGCGAAATGCTATTTACAATTTGTACAGAAGCCAGATGGCAGTTATAAGAGTCGAGGGGCATGAAAAAGAAGCAGTGGTTGGGAAAGGAGTGAGACAGGGTTGTAGCCTCTACCCTATGTTATTCAATCTGTATATTGAGCAAGCAGTAAAGGAAACAAAAGAAAAATTCGGAGTAGGTATTAAAATTCATGGAGAAGAAGTAAAAACTTTGAGGTTCGCCGATGACATTGTAATTCTGTCAGAGACAGCAAAGGACTTGGAAGAGCAGTTGAACGGAATGGACAGTGTCTTGAAAGGAGGATATAAGATGAACATCAACAAAAGCAAAACGGGGATAATGGAATGTAGTCAAATTAAGTCGGGTGATGCAGAGGGAATTAGATTAGGAAATGAGACACTTAAAGTAGTAAAGGAGTTTTGCTATTTAGGGAGTAAAATAACCGATGATGGTCGAAGTAGAGAGGATATAAAATGTAGACTGGCAATGGCTAGGAAAACGTTTCTCAAGAAGAGAAATTTGTTAACATCGAATATAGATTTAGGTGTCAAGAAGTCGTTTCTGAAAGTATTTGTATGGAGTGTAGCCATGTATGGAAGTGAGACATGGACGATAACTAGTTTGGACAAGAAGAGAATAAAAGCTTTCGAAATGTGGTGCTACAGAAGAATGCTGAAGAAAAGGTGGGTAGATCACGTGACTAATGAGGAGGTATTGAATAGGATTGGGGAGAAGAGAAGTTTGTGGCACAACTTGACTAGAAGAAGTGATCGGTTGGTAGGACATGTTTTGAGGCATCAAGGGATCACCAATTTAGTATTGGAGGGCAGCGTGGAGGGTAAAAATCGTAGAGGGAGACCAAGAGATCAATACACTAAGCAGATTCAGAAGGACGTAGGTTGCAGTAGGTACTGGGAGATGAAGAAGCTTGCACAGGATAGAGTAGCATGGAGAGCTGCATCAAACCAGTCTCAGGACTGAAGACCACAACAACAACAACACGAGGCATCACATCGACGTTTCACCAGGCAACGCCGGTAAACTGCTGTTTGTGTATGAGAAATCGGTTGGGTACTTTCCTCATGTCAGGACGTTGTAGGTGTCGCGAACGGCGCCAACCTTGTGTGAATGCTCTGAAAAGCTAATCATTTGCATATCACAGCATCCTCTTCCGGTCGGTTAAATTTCGCGTCTGTAGCACGTCATCTTCGTGGTGTAGCAATTTTAATAGCCAGTAGTGTACATTATTTTTTGAAAATAAAACTTCAAATTTCATTAAAAAAAGTTGAATATATATAATCAAAGGATTTTATATGTAAATGTGCTACGTTCACGTAAAGCTTGCATAAAATTTTATTGCCATATCTCCAGAACTAAGGATTTGGTGCATTTTTGAAATAGTGTGTGTTCTTCATCAACGTCCCCCCTTAATCGGGCAGGGAGGTATATCACAGTCACTCACCAGGCGTACATATTAGGTGTATCGGTAAGAGATGCCCGTCATATGACACACGCACGATCACTAATGCCGCGTGTGACACACCAGACGTGTTTTCCGGTGGGGAATTCAATCCACTTATCGCCTTGTCATCAAACGTTTGCGGTTTCTATTCGAAAGCCATTGCCTTTCGGCTGCTAATAGAGTAGTTGCGCAGAATAATCTGTCATTGTGTGTCCCTTCCTTACACCTCGCTGCTGCAAACGGATTTTACACCATGACACAGACACAAATTTGATTACAGCGAACAGTAAGGGAATAAAAATTGACAGGAGGGAGGATTGATCACGGCTCACCATCTTGGCAGTCCAATCCCGTGACCACTTAAATCACGACGCCTTTGCTCTTTTAGGCTATTGTATATTGCACTTCTTGTCCTAGGACAAGTAAAATTCAGTACATCTTCTTCCTGTTTTCATGTTTGATCTGTGTTCAGTTTTTGACAGGTTGTCCATCGCGCCATTTTAGCACTAAATCTGAGAGGACTGTGATGTGGAGTTTCCCTTGTTAGGTCGCCACAAGCACTCCAACTTATCTGTCGACCGATCAACAATTTCTATGTGCCGAGGCAAGATGGGCGCCCGAACGACTAATTTTGCTTGTCGAGCGATCACTTGGATCTGTCGTTAAACAATAAATGATAGACACACACACTGCGCTCGCCCTGTCCCTACCGTATTAAGATTTAAAATGGATCTCTAAAACATGTGACGAAGGGAAAAAAGCTGAGTTTCTGTCATTACACACAGTGCCAAGATTGGTCGCCAGTTCAGTTTCTCATTTGCACCTGAAATCATCTTTGATTTTTAACAAATGAACCTCTCGTAGCAGTATTACACTTGTAGTAGTACAGTTAACCGTGCTTCGCAATACTACACTACTGGATATTATTAAAATTGCTACACCAAGAAGAAATGCAGATGATAAACGGGTATTCATTGGACAAAGGTATTATACTAGAACTGACACGTGATTACATTTTCACGCATTTTGGGTGCATACATCCTGTGAAATCAGTACCCAGAACAACCACCTCTGGCCGTAATAACGGTCTTGATACGCGTGGCCATTGAGTCAAACAGAGCTTGGATGGCGTGTACAGGCACAGATGCCGATGCAGCTTCAACACGATACCACAGTTCATCGAGAGTAGCGGCTGGCGTATTGCGACGAGCCAGTTACTCGGCCACCATTGACCAGACGTTTTCAGTTGGTGAGAGATCTGGAGAATGTGCTGGTCAGGGAAGCAGTCGAACATTTTCTGTATCCAGAAATGCCCGTACAGGACCTGCAACATGCGGTCGTGCATTATCCTGCTGAAAAGTAGGGTTTCGCAGGGATCGAATGAAGGGTAGAGCCACGGGTCGTAACACATATGAATTGTAGCGTCCACACTGTTCAAAGTGCCGTCAGTGCGAACAAGAGGTGACCGAGTAGAGACGTGTAACCAGTGGCACCCCACACCATCACGCCGGGTGATACAGCAGTCCGGCGATGACGAATACGCGCTTCCAATATGCGTTCACCGCGATGTCACCAAACACAGATGCGACCATCACGATGGTGTAAACAGAACCTGGATTCATCCGAAAAAATGACGTTTTGCCATTCGTGCACCCAGGTTCGTCGTTGAGTACACCATCGCAGGCGCTCCTGTCTGTGATGCAGCGTCAAGGGTAACTGCAGCCATGGTCTCCGAGCTAATAGTCCATGCTGCAAACGTCCCCATCTGTTGACTCAGGGATCGAGACGTGGATGCACGATCCGTTACCGCCATACGGATAAGATGCCTGTCATCTCGACTGCTAGTGATACGTGGCCGTTGGGTTCCAGCAAGGCGTTCCGTATTACCCTCCTGAACCCACCGATTCCATATTCCGCTAATAGTAATTGGATCTCGACCAACGCGAGCAGCAATGTCGCGATCCGATAAACCGTAATCGCGATAGGCTATAATCCGACCTTTATCAAAGTCGGAAACGTGATGGTACGCATTTCTCCTCCTTATACGAGGCATCATAACAACGTTTCACCAGGCAACGGCGGTCAATTATATTTTGTGTATGAGAAATCGGTTGGAAACTTTCCTCATGTCAGCACGTTGTAGGTGTCGCCACCGGCGCCAGCCTTGTGGGAATGCTCTGAAAAGCTAATCATTTGCATATCACAGTATCTTCTTCCTGTCGGTTAAATTTCGCGTCTGTAGCACGTCATCTTCGTGGTGTATCAACTTTAGTGGCCAGTAGTGTAGAACTCTTTTGGTATTCAAGGAAAGTGATGAAAGCTTTATTCACTCCAGAGCCAATGGAACTGCTAAACGTAATACCGTGTAGGGACCCTGCGAGCACGAAGAAGTGCCACAACACGACGTGGCATGCACGCGACTAATGTCTGAAGCAGTGCTGGAGGGAACTGACACCATGAATCATGCAGGAGGTAAGAGGGCGAGGGGGTGGAGATCTGGTCTCAACAGCACGTTGCAAGGCATTCCAGATACGTTCAATAATGTTCGTGTCTGGAGAGTCTGGTGGCCAGCGGAAATGTTTACTCAGAAGAGTGCTCCTCGAGCCACCCCGTAGCAATTCTGGACGTGTGGGGCGTCGCGTTATCCTGCTGGAATCTACAAAGTATCTACACGTATCAGGTGCCCCATATCACTCCAACTGCACGTGCCCCACATCATTACACAGCCTCCACCAGCTTCAAGAGTCCCCTGCTGACATGCAGAGTCCATGGATTCGTAAGGTTCTCTCCATAGCTGTACACGTCCATGTGCTCGATACAGTTTGAAACCAGACTCGACGGACCAGGCAACATGTTTCCAGTCATCAACAGTCCAATGTCGGTGCTGACAAGTCCAGGCGAACCACAAAGTTTTCAGTCGTGTAATCATCAAGGCTACATGAGTGCGCCTTCGGCTCCGAAAGCCCGTATCGATGATGTGTCGTTGAACGGATCGCACGCTGACGCTTGTTGATTGCCCAGCACTGAAAACTGCAGCAATCTGCAGAAGGGGTTGCACTTCTATCTCGTTGAAAGATTATCTTCAGTCGTCGTTGGCCCCGTTCTTCAGGATCTTTTCCCAGCCAAAGCGATGTCTGAGATTTGATGTTTTACAGGATTCCCCGATATTCACGGTACACTCGTGAAATTGTTGTACGGGAAAATACCTACTTCATTACTACCGCGGAGATGCTGTGTCCTATCGCTCGAGCGCCGACTATATGACGACGTTCAAACTCACTTAAATCTTGATAACCTGCCATTGTAACAGCAGTAACCGATCTAGCAACTGCGCCAGTCACTTGTTGTGTTATGTAGGCGTTGCCGACCGCAGCGCCGTATTCTGCCTGTTTGCATATCTCTGTATTTGAATATGCATGCCTATACCAGTTTCTTTGGCGCTGCAGTTTAGTATTTTTTGGTATTCAATGAAAGTAACGAAAGCTTTATATTTTCATTGGATATGTCCATGGAGGTAAGAATAGAGGGAGACGCCGTGACGTCACAGCTGTGAAGCTATGTGAAGCCGAGGGTAGCCATCTCAGTCCGACCAAAACATTGCTGTTGTAAGCTTGTGTGCATAGGCTTGTCGCTCGCTTTTGGAAGGATTTTGCGCTATTATGGTGACTTGTGTGGTGTTCGGATGTACGAATCGTTCTGATTGTGATGCGAAATCGGAGGGAATAACATTTCATGTGTAAGTTGTCTCGTTAAGTGTGATTTTACAACTTCATTGTGAATGAACGTGTGCTACATCGGTACTTGTACTATAGCGCGTTTTTCTCCTGTATGATTTTAGATTTCCTAAAAATGAAAGTCGGAAAGCTCTGTGGAAGAATGCGGTGAGGAGGAAGAATTGGCGTGCGTCTAAATGGAGCACTATATGTTCTCAGCATTTCCGAGAAGAGGACATAGACCGAACTTCCCTTTCAACAGTAAGGCTCCGAGAAAATGCTGTACCATCAGTTTTCCCTACACACCCAAAACATTTGCAAAAGGTATGTTAATTCAAAGAATTAAATTCTTAGTTTTCAGGTTCACGTTTCAGTATAATACGTACGTATCGTCGATAATCGAAGTGTTGAGTAACTCACTTTGTCTTCATCATGTACCAAATTAAAAGCTAACACTACATTAACTGGCGTAAAGTATAGGCCTAAACAGGACACTGTGTAGATTTGCCATTCTATGTACCGTATTTCAGTAAACATTGGTGGTAATGAACAGTGTTTCCCAGTAGTGTAACGTAACTGAAATGTCCCAGTACGTATTACAAACAAGATGTATTTATGGGGCTTTGGAGGGAGGGTATAGCTAACAGCTTTCAGTTTCTATAATTTTGTTTGTGATACACGTTTATTACTGAATTAACAAAATTGTATCGTTTACATTGAAGGCTAGCTATTAGTAATATTACACTAAAAACTATTTTTAAAAAGAAGAAACGCGGAATTTCGCCTTTACGAGATTTTATTTTAAACAAAAACTTTGAAACAACCAATCTGATGACGTTACATGCGTATATGGTGCAATTAGCGACTGTAACACCCGCAGCGCTATAGCACACTGGCAATGTTTTGGTCAGAGTGTCATGGCAGCGAGCCACGCCCCCATGGCTTCAAAACGTAGTACGGCTGGGATACGTAGCGCCGCCGGCCGCGGTGGTCTAGCGGTTCTGGCGCTGCAGTCCGGAACCGCGGGACTGCTACGGTCGCAGGTTCGAATCCTGCCTCGGGCGTGGGTGTGTGTAATGTCCTTAGGTTTGTTAGGTTTAAGTAGTTCTAAGTTCTAGGGGACTTATGACGTAAGACGTTGAGTCCCATAGTGCTCAGAGCCATTTGAACCATTTTGAACGTAGCGCCATCTCCCCTTATTCTTACCCCCATGATGTAGGCGTTGTCGACCACAGCGCCGTATTCTGCTTGTTTGCATATCTCTGTATTTGAATATGCATGCCTATACCAGTATCTTTGGCGCTGCAGTGTAGTATTTTTTGGTATTCAATGAAAGTAACGAAAGCTTTATATTTTCATTGGATATGTCAATATTTCATATATCTATGCTAAGCATTTTTCAAACAGTAGTCTTCGACAGTCAATATATTGGGACACAGAAGTTCTCGGGACGATCACTATTGTCTTTCGTTGCCAGTAATATTGTCATTGCGCCGGCATTCTAACAGAATATAGCAAACGAGTGAGTGAGTCAAGTGTTGGCTATGTAACATAGCAGTCTGAAATAGCTTGAAGAGAACAGAGAAAGAGATACTGAAGTTGATGGGTTTAGGAGTATGATTTGGTAAAAAGTAATTTGACAAGTGATTTGATGTAATGTTGTTGATCCACTACTTGCATTTCCGTGGTTACTGTACTGCTTGCCCTGCAGGGAACAATATTTATTCATATCGAACTACGAAAAGTGCAATGAATTCAGCTTTCATGATTCTTGAAAGAGGCATGGAAAAGTGCACAGGAAAAACATTTATCATTCAACGTAACTGTATTTACAAACAGCATCGATTTATTATGTGTATTATTTCTTGTTCTATGTTAGAGATATTAGTAATTTAGTTCAAATGGCTCTGAGCACTATGGGACTTAACATCTGAGGTCATGAGTCCCCTAGAACTTAGAACTACTTAAACCTAACTAACCTAAGGACATCACACACATCCGTGGCCGAGGCAGGATTCGAACCTGCGACCGCAGCAGTCGCGCGGTTATGGACTGAAGCGCCTAGAACCGCTCGGCCACAGCGGCCGGCTATTGGTAACTGTGTAACAGTCGAATGATTTTATGCAATTGCTTACTCTGTCTTGATCTTGGATGGGGATGGACGTAACTTGGATGGGGATGGACGTAAGAGTCATTGTAAGGGTACTTACGTTGCATTTCTGTTAAATATAAGTGTTTACTTGCTCTTAAAACTTTTATTTACAGGGTGACAATTACTGAACTATATGAAAAAACTTTAATTAATTACAAACTACGGCGTGCAAACACTTTATTCAACATATAAACGTCACTATTCGGATTTAGGTTACGACGTGTTCGATATGCGTGCCGTCATTTGCGGTGATGTGGCGCAGATGAATAGCGAAATTTTGCGTGACCCGCTGTAGTGTCAGAACAAAGATGCTGTCGATGACCTCCTGAATGGTTATTTTCAGCTCAGCAATGTTTTTGGGGTTATTGCTGTATACTTTGTCTTTAATATAGCCCCAGAAAAAAAAGAGTCGCATGTGTTCAGATCCGGAGAATATGGCGGGTAATGCACGCCCATGCCGGCAGCCTCTGGTAGCCCAGAGCCAGAATGCGGTCCTCAAAGTGCTCCTCCAGAGCATCAAACACTGTCCTGCTTCGATGGGGTCCAGCTCTGTCTTGCATGAATCACATCTTGTCGAAATCAGGGTCACATTGGATAATGCGGATGAAATCATCTTCCAAAACCTTCACAAGCCATCAAGAAATATCGCATCGATTGAATAAAATGTTCTAGGGTTTCCAACTGCGTCAATTGTTTAAAACTACACGAGCTTTCGGCCAAGCACTCCTTGGCCATTGTCAAGTGGTATGACCGCCAGTGGGCTTTTTCTTTTTTCCTTTATTGATTTTCAATTCCCCCCCGAAGGGGGCGGGCTAGCAGCAGCTTAGTACGCTGCTCTACAGCCTACAGAAAAGAAACAAGAAAAACAGGCGATAAAACGGTGACGTCAAGTGTAAAATGACGGAAAAATGCGAAAAGTTAAAACAGAAAGCAAAAGGGGTTGGCAACGTTAATAAAAGACACAGGAATCAGACAAGTAACATAGTACACACACAATTAAAAAAACACGGCGACAGTCTGGTTTCTGTTCGCAAGAGATAAAAGGCACACCCAGGGACAGTATGATGGCCGTTCGCAACACTTTCCAAAAAAAAACACAACACGGAACACTCACTGTAGAACACTCAATGTAGAACACTGCACGAAAGTGGCGGAACAAAGATGACACTCCCGAGCCAATGGCAGTTGGGGGGGGGGGATCTGGAAGAGGGGGGGCCAGTGGGCTGTTGGGCTGTTGGTGCGCCCTTATCAAAGACCTTGTAAAAATAACTAGACTCACTGATGGCGCTGCAGTCGCGGGATAGTTTGAACCTTCAGCTGGACGCCATTATAGTGGTTGTAGTCTGATGTGTTGTGTAGTATTGTTGTTTATGAATACACTGATTCAACGTTGTGTATTTGTTGGGGCGTACATACAGTATTTGTTACTCGTAATTCTACTGTCTGTACATTCCAGTCAAAAGAAGTACAGTGGTGAAGAGTTGTGCAGCGATTACTTGTACAAATAAATTCGAGAAAGGAACGAATATTACATTTCACAGGTATGTGAATATTTTAAGTTGTTTTGTATGTCAGTGCACTTGCTTAATAAATGTTTTTGTAACACGGTATTAGCATAATGTCTGCGCATCTATTTGCAGGTTTCCTTTCTCAAAACCACAGCTGTTACAAAAAATGGTTACACGCTGTCAGGAGGCAAGATTTCCGACCGACAGAATACCATTTTATATGTTCTGATCATTTTGAAGAAAGTTGGCTGATCGGTAGTGTTTTCATGGTCTAGGTTAGGTTGAAACTTGATAATTTGGTCGTAAGTTGCCAAAGCACTATGCCATATATAACGCACTTCTCGTCATAAAATCTAAAGCAAGGTAGAGTCAGAAAATATCTATTAACATAGTGGGCAAATCTTCGAGTATTTTGATGCATTTTGCGTACATCTATTGAAAATGAACTACGAAAAATGCTAGGGGTCCAGTACATTACTTTTAGCTACGGCAGATTCCATGTAGTACGTAAGATAAATTCATAAACAGTGACTAGTTGCTGTTTGTTCATAAATTAAAAAGTATATTGTAGTAACGTAATTAAATGAGGCATTATGTTTGCGACCTAACTCAAGGGAAGGCATTTTATAACCAAAAGCGATGTATAAACATTCGAACTCTGTGCGTCAGTTTACCTCTCTAATGGCCGCCGCCCAGCTATTCAATTTGTCCGCTCTTCACAGTCGACCACTCGTGCGGTTGTGGGGGCCTGGCCCTTATATACGCTAGCTGCCGGCAGTGACGTCACTGGTGACCGTGACATTGCCATATATGGGCTTGTTTTGAGTCGGCGTTCGATGTGCCCTCTTCAACCGCGCGATCGCTGGATCCCACGCAGCGCGGAGCTGCAAGCCACCGTCTCTATTCAGGGAGTGTGCGGTAATTTTTATATCCATAGCTTCCCTTATTAAACTGTCCCAGAAGCCGTTAGTGCGAGCCACGACAGAGGTATCATGAAATTTTATGTGGAGATCGTTTTCTAACGCATCCTCAGCTAACGCAGATTTATCCTGTAAGCGTAGGCGATAATACCTCTCATGTTCTTTCCTGCGTTGTTCCACAGTGCGCACTGTTTGTCCGATGTACTTCTGGCCACACTCACAAGGTATTTCGTAGACTCCAGGTATTCTGAGACCTACTGCGTCTTTAACTGGTCTCAGTAATTGACGGATTTTCGTTGGAGGCCTGAAGACTGATTTGATATTGTGTCTTTTCAACAGGTGGCTTATCTTGCCAGGCACAGAGTCACAGAATGGCAGCAAAACAAGTTTCTTTTCCTGCTCTTTGTCGGTGGTCTTATTCTGACATTTCCCAGAAATCACTTGTTTCACTTGATGGGCGCTGTAGCTGTTATTCCTGAATACCTTGCTTAGGTGGCTCAGTTCGTTGGGCCGGTTGCCGTCGTCTGATATTTCTCTTGCACGATGCACCAATGTTTGCAATACTGTGCGCTTCTGTGCTGGATGATGATGGCTAGTGGTATGCAGGTACAGGTCTGTGTGTGTGGGTTTTCTGTAGACGCTGTGGCCAAGGCACTCACTCACCTCGTTTACGGTGGACAAGGACGTCGAGGAAGTGCAATGCATTATCTTTTTGCACCTCCATGGTGAACTGGATATTACTGTTGATGCCATTGAGGTGTTCCAAAAATTCGTCTAATTTCTCGCGTCCGTGTGGCCAAATGACGAACGTGTCGTCATCGTATCGATAGAAACACTTCGGCTTCAATGGCGCAGTATCTATGGCAATATCCTCAAAATTCTCAATGAAGAGGTTTGCAACGGCTGGAGCCAACGGGCTATCCATTGCTACGCCGTCTGTCTGATCGTAATACCGGCCGTTGTACACGAAGTAGGAGGACGTAAGAGTGTGCCTAAACAGCTCGACCACGTCACTTACAAAGTACTGGGAAATTAGGTCCAAAGCGTCTTTGGTAGGCACATTCGTAAACAGCGCCGCTACATCAGAACTGACCATAATATCGTCCTCACTCAGGCGTAGACGGTTGATTCTCCTGAAAAATTCTGCAGAGTTTTTTTTATATGATGTTCGCAGTGTCCCACATGTGGAGCAAGGAGCTTGGCCAAGTACTTCGCCAGCTTGTATGTTGGAGAACCTACGAGGTGCATTCAAGTTCTAAGGCCACCGATTTTTTTTCTAATTAACTACTCACCCGAAATCGATGAAACTGGCGTTACTTCTCGACGTAATCGCCCTGCAGACGTACACATTTTTCACAACGCTGACGCCATGATTCCATGGCAGCGGCGAAGGCTTCTTTAGGAGTCTGTTTTGACCACTGGAAAATCGCTGAGGCAGTAGCAGCGCGGCTGGTGAATGTGCGGTCACGGAGAGTGTCTTTCATTGTTAGAAAAAGCCAAAAGTCACTAGGAGCCAGGTCAGGTGAGTAAGGAACATGAGGAATCACTTCGAAGGTGTTATCACGAAGAAACTGTTGCGTAACGTTAGTCGATGTGCGGATGCGTTGTCTTGGTGAAACAGCACACATGCAGCCCTTCCCGGACGTTTTTGTTGCAGTGCAGGAAGGAATTTGTTCTTCAAAACATTTTCGTAGGATGCACCTGTTACCGTATTGACCTTTGGAACGCAATGATTAAGGATTACGCCCTCGCTGTCCCAGAACATGGACACCATCATTTTTTCAGCACTGGCGGTTACCCGAAATTTTTTTGGTGGCGGTGAATCTGTGTGCTTCCGTTGAGCTGACTGGCGCTTTGTTTCTGGATTGAAAAATGGCATCCACGTCTCATCCATTGTCAGAACCGACGAAAAGAAAGTCCCATTCGTGCTGTCATTGCGAGTCAACATTGCTCGGCAACATGCCACACGGGCAGCCCTGTGGTCGTCCGTCAGCATTCGTGGCACCCACCTGGATGACACTTTTCGCATTTCCAGGTCGGCGTGCAGGATTGTGTGCACAGAACCCACAGAAATGCCAACTCTGGAGGCGATCTGTTCAACAGTCATTCGGCGATCCCCCAAAACAATTCTCTCCACTTTCTCGATCGTGTCGTCAGACCGGCTTGTGCGAGCCCGAGGTTGTTTCGGTTTGTTGTCACACGATGCTCTGCCTTCATTAAACTGTCACACCCACGAACGCACTTTCGACACATCCATAACTGCATCACCACATGTCTCCTTCAACTGTCGATGAATTTCAATTGGCTTCACACCACGCAAATTCAGAAAACGAATGATTGCACGCTGTTCAAGTAAGGAAAACGTCGCCATTTTAAGTATTTAAAACAGTTCTCATTTTCGCCGCTGGCGGTAAAATTCCATCTGCCGCACGGTGTTGCCATCTCTGGGACGTATTGACAATGAACGCGGCCTCATTTTAAAACAATGCGCATGTTTCTATCTCTTTCCAGTCCGGAGAAAAAAAATCGGAGGCCTTAGAATTTGAATGCACCTTGTAATAGTGTGGGGCGCATGCAGTTGGAGTGATATGGGACCACTGATACTTCTAGATACGCCTCTGAGAGGTGACACGCAGGTAAGCATCCTGTCTGATCACCTGCGTCCATTCACGTCCATTGTGCATACCGACGGACTTGGGCAATTCCAGCAGGACAATGCGACACTAAACACGTCCAGAATTGTTATAGAGTGGCTCCAGGAACACTTCTGAGTTTAAAAACTTCCGATGGCCACCGAACTCCCCTGACGTGAACATTCTTGAGCATATCTGGGATCCCTTGCAATGTACTGCCCCTCATATTAAGGATTTATGAATAGGCCTGCATATCAGCAGGGGACTCTTCAAGCTGCTGGAGGCTCTGTAATGGTGTTGGGCACGTGCAGTTGGAGTGATATGGGACATCTGATACGTCTAGACACTTGGGCAATTCCAGCAGGACAACACGATACCCACATGTGCAGAATTGCTAAGGAGTGGCTCCAGGAACACTCTTCTGAGTAAACACTTCTGCTGGCCACCAAATTTCCCAAACATGAACATTTTTGAGCATATCTGGAATGCCTTGCAACGTGCTGTTGAGAAGAGATCTCTATCCCCTCGCCCTCTTACCCCCTGCAATAGTCATGGTGTCAGTTCCCTCTAGCACTGCTTCACTCATTAGTCGAGTCCATGCCACGTCGTGTTTCGGCACTTCTGCGTGCTCGCGGGGGCCTTACGCGATATTAAACAGGTGTATCAGTTTCTTGGGCTCTTCTGTGTACGTCTGAACTGTGTACTGTATGCTAACTAACGTAACAATTATTTCACAACAATCGCTCATTTTACGCATTTAATCACACACGTCAAAAAAAGTTTTGCATCACCTCGGTTCCGAGAGTTCCGGAACCTGTACAAAAAATTGGAATAGAGATCATTTCCGAATTTTTCAGTGCCCATGAAAACCAGACATTGCATGTTGTACCATCATACATCGAGACCTTCAGAGCCGGTGATGGCGATTGCTGTTCACATCGGTACCTCTGATACCCAGTAACACGTCCTCTTGCATTGATGCATGCCTGTTTTCGTCTTGGCGTACTATCGACAAGTTCATCATGGCACTGTTGGTCCAGATTGCCCCCTGCTCAATGGCGATTCGGCGTCCATAAACAGCCGTTTTAAATCCATCCTAAGCATGTCGATAGGGTTCATGTCTGGAGAACATATTGGACACTCTAGTCGAGCGATGTCGTTATCCTGAAGGAAGTCATTCACAAGATGTGCACGATGGGGGCGCGAATTGTCGTCAATGAAGACGAATGCCTCGCCAATATGGTTGCACTAACGGTCGGGGGGTGGCATTCACGTATCGTACAGCCGTTACGGAACCTTCCATGACCACCAACGGTCTACATCGGCCCCACATAATGCCACCCCAAAACAGCAGGGAACCTCCACCTTGCTGCACTCGCTTGACAGTGTGTCTAAGGCGTTCAGCCTGACCGGATTGACTCCAAACACATTTCGGACGATTGTCTGGTTGAAGTCATATGCGACACTTACCGGTGAAGAGAATGTGATGCCAATCCTGAGCGGTCCACTCGGCATGTTGTTGGGCTCATCTGTACCACGCTGCATGGTGTCGTGTTTGCAAAGGTGGACCTTGCCATGGGTGTCTGGAGTGAAGTTGCGCATCATGCAGCCTATTGCGCACAGTTTGAGTCGCAACACGACGTCCTGTGGCTGCAGGAAAAGCATTATTCAACTTGGTGGCTTTGCTGTCAGGATTCCTCCGAGCCATAATCCGTAGGTAGCTGTCATCGACTGCAGTAGTAGCCCTTGGGTGGCCTGAGCGAGGCATGTCATCGACAGTTCCTGTCTCTCTGTATCTCCTCCATGTCCGAACAACATCGCTTTGGTTCACTCTGAGATGCCTGGATACTTCCCTTGTTGAGAGCCCTTCCTGGCACAAAGTAACAATGCGGACGCGATTGAACCGTGGTATTGACCGTCTAAGCATAGCTGAACTACAGACAACACTACCTCCTTCCTGCCGGCCAGTGTGGCCGAGCGGTTCTAGGCGCTTCAGTCTGGAACCGCGCGACCGCTAAGGTCGCAGGTTCGAATCCTCCCTCGGGCATGGATGTGTGTGCTGTCCTTAGGTTAGTTGGGTTTAAGTAGTTCTAAGTCCTAGGAGAGTGATGACCTCAGATGTTAAGTCCCATAGTGCTCAGAGCCATTTGAACCATTTGAACCTCCTTCCTGGTGGAATGACTGGAACTGATCGGCTGTCGGGACCCCTCCGTCTAATAGGCGCTGCTCATGCATGGTTGTTTACATCTTTGGGCGGGTTTAGTGACATCTCTGAACAGTGAAAGGGACTGTGTCTGTGATACAATATCCACAGTCAGCGTTTATCAAAATGGTTCAAATGGCTCTGAGCACTATGGGACTCAACTGCTGTGGTCATAAGTCCCCTAGAACTTAGAACTACTTAAACCTAACTAACCTAAGGACAGCACACAACACCCAGCCATCACGAGGCAGAGAAAATCCCTGACCCCGTCGGGAATCGAACCCGGGAGCCCGGGCGTGGGAAGCGAGAACGCTACCAC
This sequence comes from Schistocerca cancellata, assembly GCF_023864275.1. Lineage (NCBI taxonomy): Eukaryota > Metazoa > Arthropoda > Insecta > Orthoptera > Acrididae > Schistocerca > Schistocerca cancellata. The sequence continues at coordinate 56,026,308 of NC_064637.1, read as the reverse complement.
ACGACCACGAGATGCGGGCCAGCGTTTATCTTCAGGAGTTCTGGGAACTGGGGTGATGATAAATTTCTTTTAATGCGTGTATTTTTACCAAAATTTTCTTTAAAGATAAGATGAAACAGCAGTTTTGCAGAAGAAAAATAAGCAAGTAAACCGACTACAGATATCAAAAAATGTACTGAAACATGTCTGGGTGGAAACAAAACTACTAGTACGTCTTCCAGAAGACGGAATTCATCTCCAATTGTCGCAGACATACTAGTTAGTTTGTGCCTGCATCTCATCATCTACTCAGGGAAGGAGAATACAGTATTTTGCGCTGCGTCGCACGAGCGACGGAGGCAAACAGCAGACGGCTGTGACCGGAAGACGACAGTTAACTGAGCTCATCAAACTGCGCGCCGCACCAGCAACGCAAACGTTATGCGTGCCTGCTTTGTGGGCAACCACGAGAGCAAACGTTCACTTTAACTCTCTGAGGCGCAGTTAAAGGCATTCAGCATCCACCCTAATACGACGTAAACAATAATTTACACCTTCAACTTCTGTAGTCGTGTCGTCCTCAGCTGCGAATAACATTACTGTTTGTCGATAATTATTACTTTCGGACCGCCTAATCACAATTCAATACAACAATTTTTACGCCATACGCGTTTCGCCTTAATTCTTTGCGAGACATCTTCAGCGTCCTGGGATATGCATATACAGCTATTTTTGCTGATACTATTTACTTTACGTTCAGGACGTAGTGTGTACAGGGTGTTTCACAATTTTTGTTTTGAGTCTTAGCACGACATAATAGTACAGCTAACAAGGGGAGGCCGCCAATTGTGAAATTCAGATTCGATTCATACTGCGCATAATAAAAGCTCATGGCCAGAGGTGTAATGTGGCAAAGCACCAAGATGCACTTATCAGCCGTTGTCGAGAAAATCGACAGTTAAAAGAAAACGTTGCGGTGAAATACTTTCTACGATTTGTAATTTCCTACAGCGCCGTGGCGCAGCGGTAAGTGCTCGGATTCGTAATCCGAAGGTCGCCGGAACGAATCTCTGGCCATGCTACTTTTTTTTTAGTATTTGCTTTTTGTAATTCAAATATATATATATGTTGTTGTTGTGGTCTTCAGTCCTGAGACTGGTTTGATGCAGCTCTCCATGCTACTCTATCCTGTGCAAGCTTCTTCATCTCCCAGTACCTACTGCAACCTACATCCTTCTGAATCTGCTTAGTGTATTCATCTCTTGGTCTCCCCCTACGATTTTTACCCTCCACGCTGCCCTCCAATACTAAATTGGTGATCCCTTGATGCCTCAGAACATGTCCTACCAACCGATCCCTTCTTCTGGTCAAGTTGTGCCACAAACTTCTCTTCTCCCCGATCCTATTCAATACTTCCTCATTAGTTACGTGATCTACCCATCTAATCTTCAGCATTCTTCTGTATCACCACATTTCGAAAGCTTCTATTCTCTTCTTGTCCAAACTACACTCCTGGAAATTGAAATAAGGACACCGTGAATTCATTGTCCCAGGAAGGGGAAACTTTATTGACACATTCCTGGGGTCAGATACATCACATGATCACACTGACAGAACCACAGGCACATAGACACAGGCAACAGAGCATGCACAATGTCGGCACTAGTACAGTGTATATCCACCTTTCGCAGCAATGCAGGCTGCTATTCTCCCATGGAGACGATCGTAGAGATGCTGGATGTAGTCCTGTGGAACGGCTTGCCATGCCATTTCCACCTGGCGCCTCAGTTGGACCAGCGTTCGTGCTGGACGTGCAGACCGCGTGAGACGACGCTTCATCCAGTCCCAAACATGCTCAATGGGGGACAGATCCGGAGATCTTGCTGGCCAGGGTAGTTGACTTACACCTTCTAGAGCACGTTGGGTGCCACGGGATACATGCGGACGTGCATTGTCCTGTTGGAACAGCAAGTTCCCTTGCCGGTCTAGGAATGGTAGAACGATGGGTTCGATGACGGTTTGGATGTACCGTGCACTATTCAGTGTCCCCTCGACGATCACCAGTGGTGTACGGCCAGTGTAGGAGATCGCTCCCCACACCATGATGCCGGGTGTTGGCCCTGTGTGCCTCGGTCGTATGCAGTCCTGATTGTGGCGCTCACCTGCACGGCGCCAAACACGCATACGACCATCATTGGCACCAAGGCAGAAGCGACTCTCATCGCTGAAGACGACACGTCTCCATTCGTCCCTCCATTCACGCCTGTCGCGACACCACTGGAGGCGGGCTGCACGATGTTGGGGCGTGAGCGGAAGACGGCCTAACGGTGTGCGGGACCGTAGCCCAGCTTCATGGAGACGGTTGCGAATGGTCCTCGCCGATACCCCAGGAGCAACAGTGTCCCTAATTTGCAGGGAAGTGGCGGTGCGGTCCCCTACGGGACTGCGTAGGATCCTACGGTGTTGGCGTGCAACCGTGCGTCGCTGCGGTCCGGTCCCAGGTCGACGGGCACGTGCACCTTCCGCCGACCACTGTCGACAACATCGATGTACTATGGAGACCTCACGCCCCACGTGTTGAGCAATTCGGCGGTACGTCCACCCGGCCTCCCGCATGCCCACTATACGCCCTCGCTCAAAGTCCGTCAACTGCACATACGGTTCACGTCCACGCTGTCGCGGCATGCTACCAGTGTTAAAGACTGCGATGGAGCTCCGTATGCCACGGCAAACTGGCTGACACTGACGGCGGCGGTGCACAAATGCTGCGCAGCTAGCGCCATTCGACGGCCAACACCGCGGTTCCTGGTGTGTCCGCTGTGCCGTGCGTGTGATCATTGCTTGTACAGCCCTCCCGCAGTGTCCGGAGCAAGTATGGTGGGTCTGACACACCGGTGTCAATGTGTTCTGTTTTCCATTTCCAGGAGTGTATTTACCGTCCATGTTTCACTTCCATACACTCCATACAAATACTTTCAGAAATGACTTCCTGACACTTAAATCTATACTCGATGTTAACAAATTTCTCTTCTTCAGAAACGCTTTCCTTGCCATTGCCAGTCTACATTTAATATCCTCTCTACTTCGACCATCATCAGTATATATATATATATATAAAATTCCCGGCAATCAGTTGCAACAATTATGCATATAATAAGTTGTTGAAAGTCGTTTGTCGTGGAAAAACTGGCGACTTCGAACATGATTATGTTTTCCGCAAACAAAGTTGTATTTCACAAATGTTATTAATTGTCTTCATAATGTTTATATGTGTAGTTAACGGAAGCCGTAGAAACGAATACGTACAGATCCGGCGACCTTCGGATTACGAACCCGAGCGCTTACCGCTGTGCCACGACGCTGTAGGAAATTACTAATCGTAGAGAGTATTTCACCTCAACGGTTTCTTTTAACTGTCTATTTTCTCGACAACGGCTGAGAAGTGCATCTTGGTGATTTGCCACATTACACCTCTCGCCATGAGCTTTTATTATGCGCAGTATGAATCGAATCTGAATTTCAAAATTGGCGGCCTCCCCTGGTGAGTCTCGTCACTCGTCGCGATGTTACTCACATACTGAGATTGTCCCTCAGAAAACTTTTCTAACATCTCCCAGCACCAAATCATCTGCTCGTCCGCCAATCTGTCCAGCACCCAGAGACAACAAAGTTCCTTTACTTGCAATTGATCATACAGAATCGATCGAACTGCTGGTGCATTTAGCCCTAAGGTATTCCCTATCTGCTTAAGGTTACTCGCCCGTCTTCATCTAACATTTTCCTCACAGCATCAATGTTTTCCTCTCTTACTGATGATCCTCTCAGCGTCCTTCAGAGCCAACATTTCGTCTTTGGAATTCTCTTTACCGCCTGAATATGGTTGTACGATGTGGTCACACGTCACCAAGTGAAAGAGTCATTTCTTCAAAGCACTGGTCTATGTTCAAACCACGAACGAAGTTCTGCCGTAAAACTGCCCGAATCTTACTTCGTGACCACGATGCCATAGCAAGCACTTCGAACTAACCTCGCTAGTGGAAGGCTGCGCACACAGACTTGGCACAGCGGCTACGGTGCAAGTATGAATTATTCTCATAACACAGCAACAATTAACTTCCTGCGACTTATTATTGCGTCGTCCAAAAGATTGGAAAAGGGCACAGGTCATCCCCATTTTCAAGTAGAGACGTCGAACAGATGTGCAGAACTATAGACCTATATCTCTAACCTCGATCAATTGTAGAATTTTGGAACACGTATTATGTTCGAGTATAATGACATTTCTGGAGACTAGAGATCTGCTCTGTAGGAATCAGCATGGGTTTCGAAAAAGGTAGTGTGAAACCCAGCTCTCGCTATTCGTCCACGAGACTCATAGGGCCATAGACACGCGTTCCCAGGTAGATGCCGTGTTTCTTGACTTCCGCAAGGCGTTCGATACAGTTCCCCACAGTCGTTTAATAAACAAAGTAAGAGCATATGGATTAGCAGACCAATTGTGTGATTGGATTGAAGAGTTCCTTGATACCAGAACGCAGCATGAATTCTCAATGGAGAGTAGCCTTCCGAAGTAAGAGTGATTTCAGGTGTGCCGCAGGGGAGTGTCGTAGCACCGTTGCTATTCACAGTATATATAAATGACCGTGTGGATAACATCGAAAGTTCACTGAGGCTTTTGCGGATGATGCTGTAGTATATCGAGAGGTTGTAACAATGAAAAATTGTACTGAAATGCAGGAGGATCTGCAGCGAATTGACGCTTGGTGCAGGGAATGGCAATTGAATCTCAATGTAGACAAGTGTAATGTGCTGCGTGTACATAGAAAGAAAGATCCCTTATCATTTAGCTACAATATAGCAGGACAGCAACTGGAAGCAGTTAATTCCATAAATTATCTGCGAGTAGACATTAGGCGTGATTCAAAATGGAATGATGATATAAAATTAATCGGCGATAAATCAGATGCCAGACAGATTCATTGGAAGAATCCGAAGGAAATGCAATCCGAAAACAAAGGAAGTAGGTTACAGTACACTTGTTCGCCTACTGCTCGAATTCTGCTCAGCAGTGTGGGATCCGTACCAGATAGGGTTGATAGAAGAGATAGAGAAGATCCAACGGAGAGCAGCGCGCTTCGTTACAAGATCATTTAGTAATCGCGAAAGCGTTACGGAGATGATAGATAAACTCCAGTGGAAGACTCTGCAAGAGAGATGCTCAGTAGCTCGGTACGGGCTTTTGTTGAAGTTTCGAGAACATACCTTCACCGAGGAGTCAAGCAGTATATTGCTTCCTCCTACGTATATCTCGCGAAGAGACCATGAGGATAAAATCAGAGAGATTATAGCCCACACAGAGGCATACCGACAATCCTTCTTTCCACGAACAATACGAGACTGGAATAGAAGGGAGAACCGATAACGGTACTCAAGGTACCCTCCGTCACACACCGTCAGGTGGCTTGCGGAGTGTGGATGTAGATGTGGATGTACTGCAAAACTATCCTAGTACCGTTTGTGATTAATCTAATCTTCTTCTCACGATCCCTGTGTAAGCGATACGTAGAGGGTTGTAGTTATCGGCCAGCTTGAGTGCCCGTGCGGTTCTAGGCGCTACAGTCTGGAGCCGGGCGACCGCTACGGTCGCAGGTTCGAATCCTGCCTCGGGCATGGATGTGTGTGATGTCTTTAGGTTAGTTAGGTTTAATTAGTTCTAAGTTCTAGGCGACTGATGACCTCAGAAGTTAAGTGCCATAGTGCTCAGAGCCATTTGAACCATTTGTAGTTATCGCTACAGTAATAATCAGGCGGTTCTCGAGACTTTGTAAATAGACTTTCTTGGGACACTTTGTATCTGCCTTCAAGAGTCTGCCAATTCAGATCCTTCAGCATCTCTGACACTCTCCCACGGGTCAAACAAACCTGTGATCATTTGTGCTGACCTTCTCTGCATACGTTCAATATCCCCTGTTTATTCTCTTTCATACGGGTCCCACACATTTGACTAGTATTCTAGGATGGATCCCAAAGAGAGATTTGTAAGCAATCTCCGTTGCAGGCTGATTGTAGTTCCCCAATAGTCCGCCAGTGAACCGAAGTCTACCACCTGGGTAACCCACGACCGAGCCTATTTGATCATTCCATTTCATCTCTCTACAATGCGTTACACCCACACAATTGTAAGAGGTGGGCGATTCCAATTGTGACACTCTGATATTACACTGATAAGTTAACTAAGTAGGCAGTTCTATATTTCTTAACATTTAAAGCTAGTTGGTAGTCTCTACACAGTTTAAAAATCTTATGGAGATTTGACTGATTATTTATGGAGCTTTTTTATAACATTATTTCATTATAAATAAATGCATCTCCAAAAAGTCTGTGTTGTTGTTGTGGTCTTCAGTCCTGAGACTGGTTTGATGCAGCTCTCCATGCTACTCTACCCTGTGCAAGCTTCTTCATCTCCCAGTACCTACTGCAACCTACATCCTTCTGAATCTGCTTAGTGTATTCATCTCTTGGTCTCCCTCTACGATTTTTACCCTCCACGCTTACCTCCAATACTAAATTGGTGATCCCTTGATGCCTCAGAGCATGTCCTACCAACCGAGCCCTTCTTCTAGTTAAGTTGTGCCACAAACTCCTCTTCTCCCCAATCCTATTCAATACTTCCTCATTAGTTATGTGATCTAACCATCTAATCTTCAGCATTCTTCTGTAGCACCACATTTCGATAGCTTCTATTCTCTTCTTGTCCAAATTATTATTTACCATCCATGTTTCACTTCCATACATGGCTACACTCCATATAAATACTTTCAGAAACGACTTCCTGACACTTAAATCTATACTCGATGTTAACAAATTTCTCTTCATCAGAAACGATTTCCTTGCCATTGCAGGCTACATTTTATATCCTCCCTACTTCGATCATCATCAGTTATTTTGCTCTCCAAATAACAAAACTCATTTACTACTTTAAGTGTCTCATTTCCTAATCTAATTCCCTCAGCATCACCCGACTTAATTCGACTACTTTCCATTATCCTCGTTTTGCTTTTGTTGATGTTCATCTTATATCCTCCTTTCAAGACACTATCCATTCCGTTCAACTGCTCTTCCAAGTCCTTTGCCGTCTCTGACAGAATTACAATGTCAGAATATGTTCTAAGATTTTACAGTAAATTGGTGTCAGCGATATTGGATTGAAATCTGCTTCCCTTCATGTAGACGGGTGCGCCGTGTACTTTCTTTCAACTACTGGGCACAGTTTTTTGTTTCAAGAATCTACAGTAGGCTTTGTTTAAACGAGGGACTAAACCGGAATATCTTTCTATCGAAAACAGTCGCAGTTTTTAAACAGTGGCCTGTGCGGGCGAAATGAGGTTAATTGGCGAGACGTGTTTGCCGTTCGGGCGAGGTGCCGTGAACTGCGAAACAGGAAGGCGCCGTGAGTTTGCTGCGGATGCGTTGTACAGCCGCAACGCTTCCGCGGTTCTGTTAATGAGCAGGCAGTGGAGGGTCCTCACCCCCACACAGGAGGTGCCGCGGTCCAGACTCTACGCAGACAGGTCGCCGCTGAGTGTACACGACACCATCCTCTGAGCTGGTTGTATGAGGGACGTTTGAAGAGTCCGTACGAAAATAAACACTTACGTGTTTGGGTAAACCTTTTTTATTTTTCGACATAGTCTCCTTATTAGACTTATAAACTTCGTCCACCGCTGTTCTATTTTGTTGATCCCTTCCAAATAATAGGAATTGTCCAAATCTGAATAATAGCTATTAGTTGCTGCAAACACCTCCTCATTTGAATAAAATCTTTGTCCCGCCAGTCATTTCTTCATATTGGGGAACAAATTGTAGCCTGCCTGAGTGGCCGAGCGGTTCTAGGCGCTACAGTCTGGAACCGCGCGACCGCTACGGTGATGTCCTTAGGTTAGTTAGGTTTAAGTAGTTCTAAGTTCTAGGGGACTGATGACCATAGATGTTAAGTCCTATAGTGCTCAGAGCCATTTGAACCATTTTGAACAAATTGTATTCTGAGGGAGCCAAGTCTGGAGAATATGGGAGATGTGAAACGAGTTGGAATCCTATTTCCGTTAATTTTGCGACCACGACTGCTGAGGTGTGTGCTGGTGCATTGTCGTGTTGGAAAATGACATTTTTGCGGTCCAATCGTCGGCGGTTTTCTTGCAGCTCGGTTTTCAGACGGTCCAACAACGATGAATAATATGCACCTGTAATAGTTTTACCCTCTTCCAGATAGTCGATGAGGATTATCCCTTGCGAATCCCAAAAGACAGTACCCATAACCTTTCTGGCCAAACGAATGGTCTTCGCCTTTTTTGGTGCTGATTCTCCCATTTTTTAGATTGTTGTTTCGTCTCAGGAGTATAGTAATGTATCCATGTTTCATCCACAGTGACGAAACGACGCTTAAAGACCTGCGGATTCTTCCTGAACAGCTGCAAACCATCCTTGCAACGACACGATTCCGTTTTTGGTCAAGCGTGAGCAGTCGCGGAACCCATCTTGCGGATAACTTTCTCATGTCTAAATGTTTATGAAAAATATTATGTACCTATTCATTAGAGACGCTTGCAGCACTATCAATCCCACAAACCTTAACTCTTCTGTCATCCATCACCATATCATGGATTTTATCCATCATTTCTGGAGTCGTAACCTCCACAGGGCGTCCAGAACGTTCAGCATCACTTGTGCCCATATGGCCACTCCGAAAATTTTGAAACCACTTATAAATTGTTTTAATCGAAGATGCAGTCACCGTAATGGTTATCAAGCTTCTCTTTAGTCTCCTGAGGTGTTCGCCTTTCATAAAGTAATGTTTAATCACCACACGAAATTCTTTTTCGTCCATTTTTGACAATCACTCGACTTCCTTAATTCACACGAATGCCAAACACAAAGAAACAGACCAATATAGCTGAAACTTGGTGTGCGTTCTTTCCGAAGATGTTACTAACTGAACATGACTTCGATACGCGCTGGTGGTGCCATCTCTCAGACTTTGCACGGACTTTTCAAACGCCCCTCGTAGTTACTGCTGCTGTTGTGGTCTTCAGTCCGAACACTGGTGTGATCTCTCGACGCACAGTCAGCGCGGATTCAAAAAATGTCGCTCCTGTCCAACACAACTAGCTCTTTATACTCCTGAAGTAATGAGCGCTATCGACAAGTGATCTCAAGTTGATTCTATATTTCTAGAATTCATATTTTTAGATTTCCAGAAGTCCTCCGACACCGTTCCTCACAAGCGTCTTCTAACCAAACTGCGTGTCCATGTAATATCGCCTCAGTTGTGCGATTGGATTCGTGATTTCCTGTCAGAAAGGTCACAGTTCGTAGCAATAGACGGAAAGTCCCCAAGGAAGTGCTATAGGCCTCTATTGTTCCTGACCTATGTTAATGACATAGGAGACAATCTAAGAGGCCGTCTTAGATTGTTTCCACACGATGCTGTCATTAACCCAGTGTGCGATTTGCAAGTGGGGATGAGGGGGATTTCCCTCCCTCTGCATCAGACCATCCCCTCCTCTGGTTTTAGTTTATGCATCCCAACCTGGGAATGTTTATTTCCCAAGCACTGGAGTAAAACTTTACATATAATTTAAATTTGTGGAGCCGAACACTGAAAGTTTTTAATAAGTCTTACTATTAATATTATTAATATGTTTCAGTTTTCTATCATCAGAATAAGTACAACTTTTCACATATGTGCCTCTACTTTTTGAATTCCCCTCGTATATCTGTACCTGTATGTAGATGATTTTGTAAATAAGCTTTACCTATAATGTACTTTTAAAGATATAACAAGGGATGGCTTTTCTGATAGTGCATACGCGTCAATAGTGAGTTTCGGCATTAACATCTATTTATAAATAGCTGTTTAACCATGCGTAACGCCACGGTCCAAGCTAGTAACATATATAATTCTACTAACCCCCTAAGACATCTCCCCCCCCCCCCCCCCACTGGTAAAAGCACAAATCGCACCCTGCATTAACCGTCTTGTAAAGTCATCAGATGACCAAAACAAATTCCAAAATGGTTTAGATAAGATATATGTATGATGCGAGAAGTGGCAATTGACCCTGAATAAAGAAAAGTTTTAAGTTATTCACGTGAGTACTAAAAGAAATCCGCTAAATTTCGATTACGTGGTAAGTCACACAACCTTGAAGGCTGTAAATTCAACTAAACACTTAGGGATTACAATTACAAATACCATTAATTGGAACGATCTCATAGATGGTGTTGTGGGTAGAGCAAACCAAAGACTGCGATTCATTGGCAGAACACTTACAAGGTGCAACAGGTCTGCTAAAGAGACTGCTTACACCACGCTTGTCCTCCCTATTCCCGAGTACTGCTGTGCGGTGTCGGATCCGCATCAAGTGGGACTGACGGATGACATCGAAAAAGTACAAAGAAGGGCAGCTCGTTTTGTATTATCGCGGAGTAGGGGAGACAGTGCCGCAGACATGAATTAGAGTGGCAATCATTAAAACAAAGATGTTTTTCGTTTCGAAGGGATCTTCTCACGAATTTTCGATCACTAGTTTTCTCCTTCGATTAAGAATACATTCTGTTGGCACCCACCTACATAGGGAGAAATGAACATCACGATAAAATATGAAAAGTCAGGGCTCGCACAAAAGTATTTTAGTGCTCGTTTTTCCCGCGTGCCGTTCGAGAGTGGAACGGTAGGGAGACAGCTTGAAGGTGGTTCATTGAACCCTCTCCCAAGCACTTTATTGTGAATAGCAGAGTAATGACGTAGATGTAGATACAATTATTCAGATGCAGTTTCTAATCAAATTGCGTACCTATGGAATATCGTCCCATTTGTACGTCTGGATTCGTGATTGCCTGTCACAAAGGCCATAGTTCGCAATAAAACAGAAGTGATACCTGGGGTTCCCCAATGTAGTATTGTAGACTTTTTGCTGTTCCTAATCTATATATACGATTTAGGAGACAATCTGAACAGCCCTCACAGCTTGTTTGCAGATGATGCTGTCATTTACCGTCTGTTAAAGTCATCAAATGATCAAAATCACTCGCAAAATAATTTAGAAAAGATATCTCTTTGGTGCTAAATTGGGAAATTGACTCTAAATAATGTAAAGTGTAATGTCATCTACACGAGCACTAAAAGGAATGATTTAAATTCCGGTTACACGATAAATCACTCAAATCTAAAAGTTGTTGATTAAACGAAATACTTAGGAGTTACAGTTATTAATTTTAAAGACTACATAGATAATGCTGTGTGGAAGGGAATCGAAAGGCTGCGTTTTATTGGCAAAACAGAAGATTCAACAGGCTTGGCTAAGAGACTGCCTACACTACGCTAATCAGTCCTCTTTTAGAGTACTGCTGCGAAGTGTGGGATCTTTACCAGATAGGGTTAACGGAGTACACCGAAAAAGTTCAAAGAAGGCCAGCAAGTTTTGTATTATCGAGGAATAGGGGATAGAGTGTCACGGATATGATACTGGAATTTGGGTGGGAATCATTAAAACAAAGAGCTTTTTCGTTGCAGCGAGATCTTTTCACGAAATTCCCATCTGCAACTTTCTCCGCCGAATAAGAAGATAAAATGGTTCAAATGGCTCTTAGCACTATGGGGCTTAACTTCTGAGGTCATCAGTCCCCTAGAACTTAGAACGACTTAAACCTAACTAACCTAAGGACGTCACACACATCCATGTCCGAGGCAGGATTCGAACCTGCGACCGTAGCGGTCGCGCGGTTCCAGACTGTAGCGCCTAGAACCTCTCGGCCACCCCGGCAGGCGAATAAGGAGATATTTTGTTCGCGCCAACCTACATAGGAAAAAATGATCATCATAATAAAACAAGCGAAATCAGAACTCGCACGGAAAGATTTAAGCGTTCGTTTCTCTCGCGCGCTGTTAGACAATGGAACGGCCAAGGAAAAATCTGAAGGTCGTTCGATGAACCCTCTGCCAGGCACTTACGTGAGAATTACAGAGCAGTCATTTAGAGGGGCGCGAACAACCATGGAAACACCAAAAACAATAGATAAGCATGCCTAATACTGTGTAGCAAAACTGCTGGCGTTCAAAACAGTTCCCACTCGTCTCGAGATTGATACATATCGGTCTTGTACGATGTTCTTGGGCATCTCATAGCATTCTTGCTGCAAAACAGTAGTAGGTTCAGGTAAAGATGGAGGGGGACAGCAATCATGCATTCTTCATTCCAAAGTAGACCACACAGTCAATAAGACACTACTGGCCATTAAAATTGCTACACAACGAAGATGACGTGCTACAGACGAGAAATTTAACCGACAGGAAGAAGATGCTGTGATATGCAAATGATTAGCTTTTCAGAGCATTCACACAAGGTTGGCGCCGGTGATGACGCCACAACGTGCTGACACGAAGAAAGTTTCCAACCGATTTCTCACACACAAACAACAGTTGACCGCCGTTGCCTGGTGAAACGTTGTTGTGATGCCTCGTGTAAGGAGGAGAAATGCGTACCATCACGTTTCCGACTTTGTTAAAGGTCGGATTGTAGCCTATTGCGATTGCGGTTTATCGTATCGCGACATTGCTGCTCGCGTTGGTCGGGAACCAATGACTGTTAGCAGAATATGGAATCGGTGGGTTCAGGAGGGTAATACGGAACGCCGTGCTGGATTCCAACGGCCTCGTATCACTAGCTGTCGAGATGACAAGCATCTTATCCGCGTGGCTGTAACGGATCGTGCAGCCACGTCTCGATCCCTGAGTCAACAGATGGGGACATTTGCAAGACAACAACCATCTGCACGAACAGTTCGACGACGTTTGCAGCAGCACGGACTATTAGCTCGGAGACCATGGCTGCGGTTACCATTGACGCTGCATCACAGACAGGAGTGCCTGTGATGGTGTACTCAAAGACTAACCTGGGTGCATGAATGGCAAAACGTCATTTTTTCGGATGAATCCAGGTTCTGTTTACAGCATCATGACGGTCGCATCCGTGTTTGGCGACATCGCGGTGAACGCACATTGGAAGCGTGTATTCCTCATCGCCATACTGGGGTATCACCCGGCGTGATGGTATGGGGTGCCATTGGTTACACGTCTCGGTCACCTCTTGTTCGCATTGACGGCACTTTGAACAGTGGACGTTACATTTGAGATGTGTTACGACCCATGCCTCTCCCCTTCATTCGATCCCTGCGAAACCCTACATTTCAGCAGGATAATGTACGACCGCATGTTGCGTGTCCTGAACGGGCCTTTCTGGATACAGAAAATGTTCGACTGCTTCCGTGGCCAGCAAATTCTCCAGATCTCTCATCAATTGGAAACGTCTGGTCAATGGTGGCCGAGCAACTGGCTCGTCACAATACGCCAGTCACTACTCTTGATGAACTGTGGTATCGTTTTGAAGCTGCATGGGCAGCTGTACCTGTACACGCCATCCAAGCCCTGTTTGACTCAATGCCCAGCTGTATCGAGGCCGTTATTACGGCCAGAGGTGGTTGTTCTGGGTACTGATTTCTCAGGATCTATGCACACAAATTGCGTGAAAACGTAATCACATCTCAGTTCTAGTATATTTGTCCAATGAATACTCGTTTATCATCTGCCTTTCTTCTTGGTGTAGTAATTTTAATGGCCAGTAGTGTAACTAAACTGAAAGCCCGAATACATGAGCTCGGACACTGCCCCACGGTACAGAGCACCGACGCGTCCAAAAAACTAGGTCATATTCAGTCATTCTTGCTCCACGATAATGTCAGTGGCAGAGACCGACCAGTACAAATGCTCTGACTTCCAAAGCCAGTTCTCAGTTTGCAGCTAACCTGTCTCGAGAAGCGAGACTGCACCTGCAGTCCGCCTATATCACTTTGATCTACGATGGAACAGCCAGCCCGGTCTTGAGGACTTTGGCGCCGTGGGCTGACGCCGTCTCATCCTTGCCTTCGCTGATGAGAAAACTTGGGCGCCTCCTGCGACCAAGTCTCCTGTAGGCATAGCTGATGAGACCTACTGATTTCCAAAGTACCACCATTCCACGGGAGTACAGTAGTTGCCGGCCCCCCAACTTGTGTCTGCGAGCAGATGCCGGCGTCTCTGGTCGTTCTCTCGCCGAGAGACCGTCACTTAACAGTGTTACTTAAACTTCGATAGCTGACACATGAAAGAGGGTTGTATACGTGGAAGAAGCCTGGAGACACTGGAAACTTTCAGATAGATTTCATAATGGTAAGAGAGAGATTTAGGAACCAGGTTTTACACTGTAAGAAATTACGAGGGGCAGATGACCACAATCTATTGGTTATGAACCGTAGATTAAAACTGAAGAAACTGCAAAAAGGTGGGAATTTAAGGAGATGGGACCTGGATAAACTGAAAGAACTAGAAGTAGTAGAGACTTTCAGGAAGAGCATTAGGGAACGATTGCCAAGAACGGGGAAAGAAATACAGTAGAAGAAGAATAGGTAGCTTGGATGAAATAGTGAAGGCAGCAGAGGATCAAGTAGGTAAAGAGATGAGGGCTAGTAGAAATCCTTGCGTACCACAAGAGATACTGATTTTAATTGATGAAAGGAGAAAATATAAAAATCCACTAAATGAAGCAGGCAAAAAGGAATACAAACGTCTCAAAAATGAGATGACAGGAAGTCCAAAATGGCTAAACAGGGATGGCTAGCGGACAAATGTAAGGATGTAGATGACTGTAGATGTCTACAGGAAAATTAAATTGACCTTTGGAGAAAAGAGAACCACTTGTATGAATATCAAGAGCTCAGACGGAAGCCCAGTTCTAAGCAAAGAAGGGAAAGCAGAAAGGTGGAAGGAGTATATAGAGGGTCCATACAGGGGCGTTACACTTGATAGCAATATTATGGAAAATGGAAGAGGACGTATATGAAGACGAAATGGGAGATATTATACTGCGTGAAGAGATTGACAGAGCACTGAAAGACCTGAGTCGAAACAAGGCCCCGGGAGTGGACAAGATTCCATTAGAACTACTGACGGTCTTAGGAGAGCCAGTCCTGACAAAACTCTACCATCTCCTGACCAAGATGTATGAGACAGGCGAAATACCCTCAGACTTCAAGACGAATGTAACAATTCCAATTCCAAAGAAAGCAGGTGCTGACAGGTGTGAAAATTACCAAACTATCAGTTTAATAAGTCACGGCTGCAAAATACTAACACGAGTTCTTTACAAAAGAATGGGAAAACGTAGAAGCCGACGTCGGGGATGATCAGTTTGGATTCCGTAGAAGTGTTGGAACACCTGAGGAATACTGACTCTACAACTTATCTTAGACAATAGATTAAGGAAAGGCAAACCTACGTTTATAGAATTTGTAGACTTAGAGAAAGCTTTTGACAATGTGGTCTGGTATACACTCTTTCAAATTCTGAAGGTGGCAGGGGTAAAATGCAGGGAGCGAAAGGCTGTTTATAGTTTGTCCAGAAACCAGATGGCAGTAAGAAGAGGCGAGGGACATGAAAGGGAAGCAGTGGTTCAGAAGGGAGTGAGAGAGGGTTGTAGTCTCTCCCCGAAGTTATTCAATCTGTATATTGAGCAAGCAGTAAAGGAAACAAAAATTGGGAGTAGGAATTAAAATACGTGGAGAAGAAATAAAAACTTTAAGGTTCGCCGATGACAGTGTAATTCTGTCAGAGCCAGCAAAGGACCAGGAAGAGCAATTGACCAGAATGGAGAGGGTCTTGAAAGGAGGAAATAAGATGAACATCAAGAAAAGCAAAACGAGGATAATGGAATCTAGTCGAATTAAATCGGGTGATGCTGAGGGAATTACATTAGGAAATGAGACACGTAAAGTAGTAATTTGGGGAGCAAAATAACTCATGATGGTCGAAGTAGAGAGCATATAAAATGTACACTGACAATGGCAACGAATGCGTTTCTGAAGACGAGAAATTTGTTAACATCGAGTATAGATTTAAGTGTCAGCAAGCCTTTTTTGAAAGTATTTGTATGGAGTGTAGCCATGTATGGAAGTGAAACGTGGACAAGAAGTATTTTAGACAAGAAGAGAAGCTTTCGAAATGTGGTGCTACAGAAGAATGCTGAAGATTAGATGGTAGATCACGTAACTAATGAGAAGGTACTGAGTAGAATTGGGGAGAAGAGGAATTTGTGGCGCAACTTGACTACAAGAAGGGATCGTTCTGAGACATCTAGGGTTCACCAATTAAGTATTGGAGGCAAGTGAGGAGGGTAAAAATCGTAGAGGGAGACCAAGAGATGAATACACTAAGCAGATTCAGAAGGATGTAGGTTGCAGTAGTTACTGGGAGATGAAGAATCTTGCACAGGATAGTGTAGCATGGAGAGCTGCATCAAATCAGTCTCTGAGTTGACACATACGATATTACCGGTAGTTTTTTTTTTAAACAATCGTTAATCGATTAACTATCGATTGTTTTGTGTAGGTATTTCAAATGAAAAAGAAACATTTTTATTTTTTAAAATACAACATTACAAGAGATACAAATTTTTTTTATAAAAAGTAAACATGTTTTCCTTTAGTCTCCTGCATTGTTCATCAATTATTTCTCTTGCCTTGGAGAAAACCCTCTCTGCAAGAACTGAAGTCGCTGGTGAGTACAAATATTTAGTGGCCATTGTACGCAACATATTATTAGATTTTGCAGAATATTATATTACACCAGCATGCTTGTCGCTACAGGTGTTTCAAAATACTGACATAGGTCAGTTGTGGAATCACTGACTGATATAACGACTTCGACTTTATTCTGTTGTTGATCGAGTAAATAAAAGTAGATCATTCTATTCCAAACTGAATCAATAGACGTATTAGCACTGATGATGGATGCTTCTGTTTCAGGTATTATTCTTGGTGTCGATGCGATAATAACAGCACACTATTTTTGAAGGACTTGTGCAGCGTTATCTGCCTCTTGAAATGTTCTGAAGCAAAATTTCTAAAATCTAGGATCTAATTATGTCGCAAGCATATTAATGGTCCGTGTATTAAATGGTTTCAGACTTTCTGTGACTGATTTAATCATGGAATGTAGACCTCTTCGTGCCTCATTAGTTGTTAAGCTGCTTTCCAAGTCTGACAACTTTGCAGAAATACCTCGTATAAGCGGTATAATTACGGAAGCAGTCACGTATGACCTCATTGAGATTGTTGTTATTGCTAGATCAGAATGTTTATGAAGACGTGTTCTCATGCAAAGCTAAGTAATTTTCTGTGATGGCAGGCGGTGCTTTTGAACTTTTATTGAATACAATCGCAAGCTCTTTTCGTACTTCAAATATTCTTTAGAGCATGTAGTATGAACTGTTCCATCGAGAGCAGGCTTTGGCAAGGGAAACAGTGAGTAATAGAATTTATTTTTTCAGGACAGCCAGAAGTCGCACTCAGTATGTTTTATTGACTGGTTTTGTACCTTAATTTAATAGCCAAAGACTGTACATTAATCTGTAAATTCAAGGGTTTCTGGTGACGTTCGCGTTAAATTAAACACCGAAACCGGTCAATGAAATACACTCATGGTCATAAATTAAGGATAATTCTGATACATGGTGAAACAACGCTCCGGTGGGCGGTTTGCGCGTTTAAATCACCTCGGGGTATGACCATGCGGTGCATTTGAACTGCGGTCGTCGCACGGTGGGCGCTGGCAGCAGTCCACATACGCAGAGGTGTGTTGGTGCATGTCAGAGTACGGTGCAGCGAGTAAGTGTGCAGACGTTTCCAGACGTGCTAATGGTGACTGCGTGTTGAAAATGGCTCAGAGAACACATATTGATGACCTTATGTGGAGTAGAATACTAGGGCGACTGGAGGCTGGTCAAACACAGCAGGTCGTAGCACGGGCCCTCCGTGTGCCACAAAGTGTGATCTCAAGATTATGGCAACGATTCCAGCAGACAGGAAACGTGTCCAGGCGCTACAGTACGGGACGTTGACAGTGTACAACACCACAAGAAGACCGATATCTCACCACCAGAGCCCGCAGACGGCCACGGAGTACTGCAGGTAGCCTTGCTCGGGACCTTACTGCAGCCACTGGAACAGTTGTCTCCAGACACACAGTCTACAGACGACTGAACAGACGTGGTTTATTCGCCCGGAGACCTGTGAGGTCCATTCCACTGCCCCCTTGGTCACAGGAGAGCCCGTAAAGCCTGGTATCAAGAACACAGTACATGGTCATTGGAACAGTGGTCCCAGGTTATGTTCACGGACGAGTCCAGGTATAGTCTGAACAGTGATTCTCGCCGGGTTTTCATCTGGCGTGAACCAGGAACCAGATACCAACCTCTTAATGTCCTTGAAAGGGACCTATATGGAGGTCGTGGTTTGATGGTGTGGGGTGGGATTTTGAGTGGTGCAGGTACACCCCTACATGTGTTTGACAGAGGATCTGTAACAGGTCAGGTGTATCGGGACGTCATTTTGCAGCAGTATGTCCACCTTTTCAGGGGTGCAGTGGGTCCCACCCTCCTCCTGATGGATGATAACGCACGGACCCACCGAGCTGCCATCGTGGAGCAGTATCTTGAAACAGAAGATTTCAGGCAAATGAAGTGGCCTGCCTGTTCTCCAGATCTAAACCCCTTCGAGTACGTCTGGGATGCTCTCGGTCGACGTATCGCTGCATGTCTTCTGACCCCTACGACACTTCACGAGCTCCGACAGGCACTGGTGCAAGAATGGGAGGCTATACCCCAGCAGCTGCTCGACCATCTGATCCAGAGTGTGCCAACCCGTTGTGCGGCCTGTGTACGTGTGCATGGTGATCATATCTCATACTGACGTCGCGGTACATGGCGCTTTGTAGCACATGTGCTACGGGACGGTTTTCTCAACTTATCACCAATACCGTGGACTTACAGAGCTGTGTCGTGTGTGTTCCCTGTGTGCTGTGCTATTAGCGCCAGTTTTGTGTAGTGCAACGTTGTGTGGCACCACATTCCGCAATTATCCTTAATGTATGAGCATGAGTGTATATTAAGTGCGACTTGTGGCTGTTCTCAAAAACGTAAATTCACACCCGTCCCAGAGATATAACAAATCGCCACTGAACCCACGAACATTCGGCCTGGCGTCCGCACTAGGAGAGGGGTCCCAACGTCAACCAATCGCCAACACTTTCATATTAAAGCCAGCAGACCGAACCGCAACCAAGGCCACCCGATTTTTTGGCTCCGATTTGCCGCCCGTACACACAAAGGCCAGTATTACACTATCATATTTCTTTGACAAAGAAATATGATCAAACTGTGCTGTCACCGCCAGACACCACACTTGCTAGGTGGTAGCCTTTAAATCGGCCGCGGTCCGTTAGTATACGTCGGACCCGCGTGTCGCCACTATCAGTGATTGCAGACCGAGCGCCGCCACACGGCAGGTCTAGAGAGACTTCCTAGCACTCGCCCCAGTTCCACAGCCGACTTTGCTAGCGATGGTTCACTGACAAATTACGCTCTCATTTGCCGAGACGATAGTTAGCATAGCCTTCAGCTACGTCATTTGCTATGACCTAGCAAGGCGCCATTAGCAGTTACTATTGATGCTGTAAAACATGTACCGTCAAGAGCGATGTTCACCAATTATGAATTAAAGTTAAGTATTCCAGTAGTTACGTACGTTCTTTGCTATTATAATTACCTTGCCCTGTTCCAGACCTCACGCCAGCCTGCGTGAGCTTAAACGCGTGCCTTTCGGCTTCCTTCCTATCATAGTGGTTTGGCTGTCTTGCTAAGCCACTACACAAACATTCGTAAAATTTCTTTGACAAATATCTTTGACGTGGCGCTAAATAGGGGTATTAGACTCTCGTCGTATCTTTCGTCAAATTTCAGGATGGCGGACAAGAACTTATTAAGCCCTGTAGTTGCATTGTGTGTGTATTTGGAAGAAAAGCGGCGGAAAAAAGGAAACATACTTTGATGAAGTCATAGGTATTACGTCGAGACAGCAAAACCATTCAGCAAAATTTGTCACGAGAGCTGTTAGTGGAGGAAGTCGAACCTTAATATATAAATTACTACGAATGGATGAGAGTGTATTTCAGTATTTGCTCTGTAAAGTGGCTTCTCATGTTTCAATACAAAATACTCTCTTGAGAAATGCTATATGTGCAGAAGACAGGCAAACTGTGGCAATGGGATTTCTTGATACAGGAGAGAGCTACTCAAGTTTACAACACTTACGAGTACTTACTCACTCCTTGGCGCTACAGTCCATGTTGCGGCTTGGCGCCTCTGATGATCACCGCCCAATCCTGACGATTTTCTGATCGTTTCCTCCATCTCCTGACTCCAGTCTTTCTCAAATCATTTTCCACATCCTCCAGCCATTGTTTCCGGGGTCTCCCTTTGCTCCTTTTGCCACCTGTATTTCCTCAAAAATGGCCCTGAGCACTGTGGGACTTAACTTCTGAGGTCATCAGTCCCCTAGACTTAGAACTACTTAACCCTAACTAACTTTAGGACATCACACGCATCAATGCCCGAGGAAGGATTCGAACCTGCGACCGTGGCAGCAGCGCGGTGTAACATCCATGAGATAATTTTTACCTATAGAGCGACGAGAGGAAATTATGCCTGTAACAGTTATAAACATTATCTATCCGACATATGGAAAAACAGTGAAATAAAACAAAACGATGATAAATATTAATTAGTTATATAATATTTTATGATGTAATTGGACATATCAATGTGTATCATAGAAAGACAATGATAATTTTAAATTTCTTTTATGATCTGCGTTTGTCTTCCTTTGTTTTTACCTTTTTTTGGTTGGCTTTTGTAGGTTGCGGACGCAAGACGCATATCAGACTGAGGTCTGTTAAGAAATTGTAATTATTTGTTAATTATTACTTGAGAATAGAGTTCTTTATTATTATAAATAAGTGTGAATAATTATTGGTAACTTTAATTCCTCTCCCAATAGGCATTATATGTGTTAATTATTTCTTTCCGCTGCAAGGACCGCAGCCATTGATGATAGCGATTTGTATCGCATTTTTATCTGTGTTTCTTCCAAAGTATCAAAGGTTTGCTTTGTGAAAATTAGTCTAAATAGTGCACAATATAAAAGTAAAGTTTAATAAGCATTAATTCAAATACTTATCCTGTTAAAAGGAAATTTGCTCTAACAATAGAAAGTCTCTGTCAATTGTCTGCCGCCATCTTAACAATTATCTCAGCGACAAATTCAAATTACGCAACTCTGCAGACATAAATGCCGAAGGTAATAAAAATGTGTAAAAATAAATGTGCACCGGTAGTCCCGAACTCATTTTAATGAAAATAATTCGAATCAGGTTGGTTCTTTAAAAAACAGTGCTCATAGCACGATCCATATAACAAACTCTTCTTGCTGATGTGTGGAGCCCAAATTAATTACGCACGAGTTGCGAAGAATATTGTTTCAGGTAACATACGACAGTGCTGTGCGCGGCTGATATTCGGTGGTTTTAATGATCATTTTGCTGAAGATAACTGTTTCCACCATAATCAATAGCTGTATAGAATCTGTTGTATGAACTGTGATTTAGTGACACTTACACAACTTACAGACAACACTTTAACACAACGTTAATTTGGAGTTCTTTAGCAACTTGACCAAGTCTTTAGCCAGGAGAAAAAATTATTTAGTAATCACTCACTGTAATGAAATAAGATTACCATTTTCATTTACAAATTAGTTAAACCACTGAATAACACAGCGAACGCCACAGCGGTTCCGGACTGAAGCGCTTAGAACCGATCGGTTACCGTTCGGTTACCGCTCGGTTACAGCGGCCGGCCTGGATTTCCTGTGTAAACCTTTTTGACAGCTCGATCCTCCGACATTCACTCTAATATATAGCTCGGCCATCTCAATCTGTTTCACTTAATTTCAGTCAAAAAGTCAGGATTTCTATACAGTTCTTCCAGTTGCTTGTTTCTCCATATCCCCTATTGCCCCGGCACCAGAAATCTGTCTTAATATTTTCCTCTCCCATCTTCTCAAGAGCACCGGCCGTTGTCGCCGAATGGTTCTAGGCGCTTCAGTCTCTGCACCCGCGCGACTGCTGCGGTCGCAGATTCGAATCCTGCCTCGGGCATGGATGTGTGTGATGTCCTTAGGTTAGTTAGGTTTAAGTAGTTCTAAGTTCTAGGGGACTGATGACCTCAGATGTTAAGTCCCATACTGCTCAGAGTCATTTGAACCATTTCTGATGGACAGGTGGAATATGCTGCAGACGAGTTCATGATCACAGTCACAGCTACAGCTAGCCACGTCTACATCCGGAAACACCCAGGCAGCTTTTCAGAGAGCTGGAATAGAGGATGTGGTCGCACTCTAAAATAGAAAAAGTAGAAGGGATAGCTGAGAAAGAATTTTTTATTTTTGAACTCTGGACGCCACAAGTTAAAAAGCGGTTTATCTGTTTCGTACTTTCCATTTATTTTGTAGTTCTTGCAACACTAATTCCATAATTAAATTAGTCAAGAATAAAAATTAGCTCTTATTGCCCATATAGTGTACTAAACATTTGTTGACCTTCACATAGACCCCTTTCAGCCCTTTATAAATCGCTTTACATGTCTCTGGAATTATTTTGGTTAACGTGCAATGTGATATTCGACTGCAGTTTGTCAGGATGAAACACCTGTACCTATACTAACAATAGGGGAAGTTAGGAAGTCAATTAAAACCCTAAGGAATAATAAGGCTCCAGGTAACGACAACGTTTCAGCAGAGATGATCAAGGGGAAAGGTGAACATGTAACAAGATTGGTACATCAGCTGATAGTGGAAAAATGGGAAAAGGAAGAGATGCCAGACCAATGGAACATGGCCTTTACATGCCCGATACATAAGAATAAGGACAAAGTGAAAATTATTGCGGTATTGCTTTAGTCAGCGTGGTGTACAAAGTATTAGCCAAAGTCATTGCTATGAGAATTGCACCAATTACATAAGAAATACTCGGAGACAACCAATGCGGTTTTCGACGAGGCAGATCAACAACGGACTAGATCTTCATTATAAGGCAAATAATGGAAAAGTTTTATGAATATAATGTGGATGTACACCAGCTTTTTGTAGACTTTAAACAGGCCTGTGATACTGCTAAAAGGAAAAAGCTACATAACACCTTAATGGAAATGGAATTCCCAAGTAAACTTATCAGACTGGTACAAATGACCCATGCCAGCACAAAATGCCAGGTAAAGGTAGAAGGAAACCTTTATAAACAATTTGAGGTCAACCAAGGTTTAAGACAGGGTGATGTATTATCCACGCTACTCTTTAACATAGTGTTGGAGAGACTGATGCGAAGAGTGGAGATTGATAACAGAGGTGGCACTTTCTTTAACCATATGCACCAAAATCTAGCTTATTCCGACGTTGCTGTGTAGAAGTTTGAAAGAAATGGAAGAAGGTTCAAAGTGGCTCTGAGCACTATGGGACTTAACATCTGTGGTCATCAGTCCCCTAGAACTTAGAACTACTTAAACCTAACTAACCTAAGGACATCACACACATCCATGCCCGAGGCAGGATTCGAACCTGCGACCGTGGCGGTCACGCGGTTCCAGACTGAAGCGCCTAGAACCGCACGGTCACACCGGCCGGTATGGAAGAAGGAATTGGCAGACTGGAAAAGGGGGCAGAACAGTTGGGACTTAGAGTAAACAACACAAAAACACAGTATCTCTTTAATTCCAAGATAAATGCTGTTGTTAAAGGTAAATAAATTAAGTTGAATAGAGGCAATTATGAGAGATGTGAGAAGTTCCAATACCTGGGAGTGCTGGTTGCAGAGGATAGCAGAATAAGAGAAGAAATAAAATCTAGGATTGCTGCAGGAAATAGAGCTTACTGGGCCCTGATCATTATCCTTCTGTCACGTAGCCTGAGCAGAAAATCGAAAGTGACTGCCTATCGAACAGTCGTAAGACCGGTCGTAATATGTGGCTCAGAAACATGGACGATGACTGTAGCAGAAGAAGAGCTCTTGAGAAAGTTGTTCAAATAGCTCTGAGCACTATGGGACTTAACATCTGAGGTCATCAGTCCCCTAGACTTAGAACTACTTAAACCTAACTAACCTAAGGACATCACACACATCCGTGCTCGAGGCAGGATTCGAATCTGCGACCGTAGCAGCAGCGCGTTTCCGGACTGAAGCGCCTAGAGCCGCTCGACCACAGCGGTCTGCTACCTGTCCATCAGCACACATTAATAGCATACACTGTACCTCTTGCTCCCCCCCCCCCCCCCCTAGTCGAAACATTTTTATTAAAAAGAGAGAGTCGAATGAACACACCAACTCTGAGCCAAGTTTCCAAACACTCTAGAGGGACGTCAAGTAACTGTAGCGACGCCAGAGCTGTAAGCGGTTACATTTCATGTTGCAGTGCAGTGAATAGAATACGAACGACTTTTATGATCAAATCTACGGCGAGGTCCTAGATCTGATCACATTTATTTGATAACAGGCGTGAACTGACAAAGTTGACATATCAACTTTGACAAAGAAAGATGATTGTAATACCGGGCTAAGGAAATATCGGCCAACAAAGCAGATCGTTGTCGTTCGTTGGCCTAGTGTGTAGGGAGGGTGCTTAAGATAAGTCGCGTGTTTCTACATTTCTTTGGAATCCAAACCGATCTTTCCAATGGTCGGTTTCTACCAGGATATCAGTATTAATATACATTGAAAAGTCAAAAAACATGGTATAGGCATGTGTGTTCAGAGATATGTAAACAGGCAGAATATGGCGGTGCGGTTGGCAACGCCTATATAAGACAGCAAGTGTCTGGCGCAGTTGTTAGATCGCTTACTGCTGCTACAATGGCACCTTATAAAGATTTAAGTGAGTTTGAACGTGGTGTTACAGTCGGCGCACGAGCGATGGAAACAGCATCTCCAAGGCAGCGCTGAAGTGCCGATTTTCCCGTGTGGCCATTTCACGAGTGCACCGTGAATATCAGGAATCCGGTAAAACATCAAATCTCCGATATCGTCGCGACCAGAAAAAGATCCTGCAAGAATGGGACCAACGGCGACTGAGGAGAATCGTTCAACGTGACAAAAGTGCAACCCTTCCGCAGATTGCTGCAGATTTCTATGCTGGGCCATGAACAAGTGTCAGCGTGTGAACCATTCAACGAAACATCATTGATACGGGCTTTCGGAGCGAAGGACAACTCGTGTATCCTCGATGACTGCACGACACAAAGCTTTATGTGTCGCCTGAGCCCATCAACACCGATGACTGGAAACATGTTGTCTGGCCGGATGACTCTCGTTCCAAATTGTATCGAGTGGATGCACTTTTACGGCTAAGGAGAGAACCTCATGAATCCATGAGCCCTGCATGTCAGCAGTGGACTGTTCAAGCTGGTGGAGGCTTTTTAATGGTGTGGGGCGTGTGTAGCTACACAGTGATATGGGACCCCTGATAGGTCTATATACAGCTTTGGCAGGTGACACGTACTTACACATCCTGTTTGAATACCTGCATGCATTCGTGTGCATTGTCCACTCTGACGGACTTGGGCAATTCCAGTAGGACAATGCGACGTCCCACACGTCCAAAATTGGTACAAAGTGGCTCCAGGGACGGTCTTCTGAGTTTAAATACTCCCACTGGCCACCAGCCTCCCCATTGTTGTGGTCTTCTGTCCTGAGACTGGTTTGATGCAGCTCTCCATGCTACTCTATCCTGTGCAAGCTTCTTCATCTCCCAGTACCTACTGCAACCTACATCCTTCTCAATCTGCTTGGTGTATTCATCTCTTGGTCTCCCTCTAGGATTTTTACCCTCCACGCTGCCCTCCAATACTAAATTGGTGATCCCTTGATGCCTCAGAGCATGTCCTACCAATCGATCCCTTCTTCTGGTCAAGTTGTGCCACAAACTCCTCTTCTCCCCAATTCTATTCAATACCTCCTCATTAGTTATGTGAAATACCCATCTAATCTTCAGCATTATTCTGTTGCACCACATTTCGAAAGCTTCTATTCTCTTCTTGTCTAAACTACTTCTTGTCCATGTTTCACTTCCAAACATGGCTACACTCCATACAAATACTTTCAGAAACGACTTCCTGACACTTAAATCTATACTCGATGTTATCAAATTTCTCTTCTTCAGGAACGCTTTCCTTGCCATTGCCAGTCTACATTTTATATCCTCTCTACTTCGACCATCATCAGTTATTTTGCTCCCCAAGTAGCAAAAGTCCTTTACTACTTTAAGTGTCTCATTTCCTAATCTAATTCCCTCAGCATCACCCGACTTAATTTGACTACTTTCCGTTATCCTCGTTTTGCTTTTGTTGAAGTTCATCTTATATCCTCCTTTCAAGACACTGTCCATTCCATTCAACTGCTCTTCCAAGTCCTTTGCTGTCTGTGACATAATTACAATGTCATCGGTGAACCTCAAAGTTTTTATTTCTTCTCCATGGATTCTAATACCTACTCCGAATTTTTCTTTCGTTTCCTTTACTGCTTGCTCAATATACAGATTGAATAGCATCAGGGATATGCTACAACCCTGTCTCACTCCCTTTCCCACCACTGCTTCCCTTTCGTGCCCCTCGACTCTTTATAACTGCCATCTGGTTTCTGTACAAATTGTAAATAGCCTTTCGCTCCCTGTATTTTACCCCTGCCACCTTCAGAATTCGACATAGAATATTCCACTCAATACTGTCAAAAGCTTTCTCTAAGTCGACAAATGCTACACGATATTAGGAAGGTGTACTCGTTCCTTTGTTTATTCGGTGTGCATTAAAAATGAAAATGTTCTTTTCAAAATGGTTTTACTATTTACCTTACTCTTGTGTCAAGTGTGTGTGTGTGTGTGTGTGTGTGTGCAGGGGAGAGATTCGCAGCGAGAGCGATCGTGTCTTCGAAGTTCTGGTGAGTTGGGAAATGGGGCAGGTGCCCCACTTGACGCTCTTGTCCCGGATGCCCATGCCTGCAGTTAGGCCGCTGGTTGTTCTACGAGCTGAGTTGTTTGTTGTTTGGCAGGGCGCACGGGGGAGGAGCCGGAGCGACCTTTGGCCGTAACGACCGCCTGCCGGCTGGGGAGGCGAAGCGGGTCAGCGCGTCTCTGTTTGGTCTGGGCGGGCGGGCCGCATATCGATCCCGGGGCGGCCCAGCCGGCCTGCGCTGGTGACTCACCCGACGCCAGCGCCCCTGGCGGCCGACGCCGCAGGCGCTGGCGCCGCTGCACGCGTTCGCTGGTAGACGTCTGACGTCTGCGGGCAGCGGCGGCGGCGGCGGCTGCGGGTGGATGGAGCAAGCAGGTGCGAGCTGTTACGTCACTACACTGCCGTCTGTTCCTCTCGCTGCTCTTCCAATACACTACCGGAAAACAGTGAAGAACTCGCATATACAGGGTGGTCCATTGATCGTAACCGGGCCAAATATCTCACGAAATAAGCGTCAAACGAACAAACTACAAAGAACGAAACTTGTCTAGCTTGAAGGGGGAAACCAGATGGCGCTATGGTTGGCCCGCTAGAGGGCGCTGCCATAGGTCAAACGGATATCAGCTGCGTTTTTTTTTTAATACGAACCCCCATTTTTTATTACACATTCGTGTAGTACGAAAAGAAATATGAATGTTTTAGTAGGACCACTTTTTTCTCTTTTTGATAGATCGCGCTGAAATAGTCACAAACATATGGCTCACAATTTTAGACGAACAGTTGGTAACAGGTAGGTTTTTTAAATTAAAATACAGAACATAGGTACGTTAGAAAATTCTATTTCGGTTGTTCCAATGTGATACATGTACCTTTAACATATGGCTCACAATTTTAGACAAACATTTGGGTTGGGTTGGGTTGTTTGGGGGAAGAGACCAAACTGCGAGGTCATCGGACTCAATGGATTAGGGAAGGAAGTCGGCCGCGCCCTTTCAAAGGAACCATCCCGGCATTTGCCTGGAGCGATTTAGTGAAATCACGGAAAACCTAAATCAGGATGGCCGGACGCGGGATTGAACCGTCGTCCTCCCGAATGCGAGCCCAGTGTGCTAACCACTGCGCCACCTCGCTCGGTACAAACATTTGGTGACAGGTAGGTTTTTTAAATTAAAATACAGAACGCAGGTACGTTTGAACATTTTAACGCATTAGTCAATACGTGTAACGACATTCCTCTCAACAGCGAGTAGTTCGCCTTCCGTAATGTTCGTACATGCAATGACAATGTGCTGACGCAGGTGGTCAGGCGTTGTCGGTGGATCACCATAGCAAATATCCTTCAACTGTCCCCACAGGAAGAAATCCGGGGACGTCAGATCCGGTGAACGTGCGGGCCATGGTATGGTGCTTCGACGACCAATCCACCTGTCATGAAATGTGCTATTCAATACCTCTTCAACCGCACGCGATCTATGTGCCGGACATCCATCATGTTGGAAGTACATCGCCATTCTGTCATGCAGTGAAAGTGGTAACGTCGGTAGAACATTACGTAGGAAATGAGCATACATTGCACCATTTAGATTGCCATCGATAAAATGAGGACCAATTATCCTTCGTCCCATAATGCCGCATCATACATTAACCCGCCAAGATCGCTGATGTTCCTCTTGTCGCAACCATCGTGGATTTTCCGTTGCCCAATAGTGCATATTATGCCGGTTTACGTTACCGATGTTGGTGAATGACGCTTCGTCATTAAACAGAAAGCGTGCAAAAAATCTGTCATCTTCCCGTAATTTCTCTTGTGTCCAGTGGCAGAACTGTACACGACGTTCAAAGTCGTCGCCATGCAATTCCTGGTGCATAGAAATATGGTACGGGTCTAATCGATGTTGACGCAGCATTCTCAACACCGACCTTTTTGAGATTCCAGATTTGTCTGCTACTGATGTGCTGACTAGCCGCGACAGCAGCTAAAACACCTATTTGGGCATCATCATTTGTTGCAGGTCGTGGTTGACGTTTCACATGTGGCTGTACACTTAAATAACGTAACTCTCCGGCGAACGCTCGGGACACTTGGATGATGTCGCCCAGGACTCCGAGCAGCATACACAGCACACGCCCATTGGGCATTTTGATCACAATAGCCATACATCAACACGATAACGACCTTTTCCGCAATTGGTAAACGATCCATTTTAACACGGGAAATGTATCACGAAGCAAATACCGTCCGCACTGGCGGAATGTTACGCGATACCACGTACTTATACGCTTGTGACTATTACAGTGCCATCTATCATAAAGCGAAAAAATTAGTCCAACTAAAACATTCATATTTCTTGACATACTACACGAATATGTAATGAAAAATGGCGGGTCCTATTTAAAATAAACGCAGTTGATATCTGTTTGACTTATGCAGTGCCATCTAATGGGCCAACCATAGCGCGATCTGGTTTCCCCCTTCAAGCTAGACGAGTTTCGTTCTTTGTAGTTTTTTCGTTTGACGCTTATTTCGTGAGATATTTGGCCCCGCCACTATCTACATCTACATCTACATCCATACTCCGCAAGCCACCTGACGGTGTGTGGCGGAGGGTACCTTGAGTACCACTATCGGTTCTCCCTTCTATTCCAGTCTCGTATTGTTCGTGGAAAGAAGGATTGTCGGTATGCTTCTGTGTGGGCTCTAATCTCTCTGATTTTACCCTCATGGTCTCTTCGTGAGATATACGTAGGAGGGAGCGATATACTGCTTGACTCTTCGGTGAAGGTATGTTCTCGAAACTTTGACAAAAGCCCGTACCGAGCTACTGAGCGTCTCTCCTGCAGAGTCTTCCACTGGAGTTTATCTGTCATCTCCGTAACGCTTTCGCGATTACTAAATGATCTTGTAACGAAGCGCGCTGCTCTCCGTTGGATCTTCTCTATCTCTTCTATCAACCCTATCTGGTACGGATCCCACACTGCTGAGCAGTATTCAAGCACCCTGTACACCAACCCTGTACAGGGGGGAGAAAAATTGTGTCACGAAATTTTAACCCTGGATAGTTGATGCCAGTTGGAATCAAAATTACTAGTGTTGTGTAGCTCGACAGTGCACCATTTTTAAACTGCGGAAACTTGGCGCCACACGCTCCGATTGGCCGTGGGATTGCCCTGTTGCCGTTCGTCGGTTGATGTGCGGCGCTATGGTTGTCGGTTCTCACATACAAATGTCCCTCGCCCTGTCACTGCCCCAACGTGATACGCACACGTGTCGAACAGGTCTTGCTGTTTGTCTGCACCTCACGTCAGAGGCATTCACGCGTAAGCTTCGCTTTGGAGCACACAAACGTCACCAGCGATTTAGTCATACAGTAAGCATGGCTGAACAGTATTCGTTTGAAGAACGAGATATGGTTTTTGTTTATGGGCCAGCCGACGCTAATGCGCATGAAGCTCGACAGTTGTATGAGGGACAGTACCCAACAAGACGCAACCGACACTCGCAAACGTTTACAGTAATTCACCGGCGACTTGGCGAAACAGGCCGTTAGTGGGTTATCGTGGTGATGCTGGAAGATGTCGAACAGGCAGGATGCTGCATTTAAAGAGACCTCGAGCGCTTCAAGGAAGCACTTAAAGCAAGAACTCGAGTGGTTGGACACGACACGGAGTTCATTCACCGGTTAGTCTGGGAGATTTTGAGGAATGGCAGCCAGCATCCATTTAGTTTCCACCCTGTCAGAGACCCGAATCCTGTGGTGGATTATGAACATAGACTAGGGTTTTGCCAGTAGTTTCTGGGACGTGTTGCACGAGAGTGAATTGGCATATCTGAGAGTGTGCTACCGCCTAGCGGGATTTATGCGAAGGAAATGGGGAAAAAAGTCTGTTGCATTGTGTTACCACCAGGTGGCACTGACGTAAACTTTTAGTTGAGTAGTACGGGATAGAGATGGGCAAAACTGTTCTTTTCAGAGATCGGATCAGAACTGTTCACTCCCTGAAATGTATTAGCTCTTTTTCATGACTCACCACTCATTTACAATAGAAAATAAATGGAAGGCACATTGCCCTTTAAACTTGGTTTATTCCAGTACTATACCTGTATTTTGATCTTATTTGATCCTATTTTGAAGTAACACAGATAATGAGTAAGAATTTTGTATTGTTTATTGAAATTTCCACGATATGACAAAGTTTTTGATTATTGATTTATTTTGCACTATCGTGGTTTTTTGGGTGATCGGAAAATGTTGTAACTTGAGATTTACATTAACAATATATTTGGCTATAATGTATTAAAATTTCATTAACCTCATACAAATACATCGCAAGCCATATATTTTTAAAGTGAACGTTTCCTTCCGAAGACGCCTAAAATCGCAAAATCCGTACCAGAATAAGAAAAAAATATATAAATTTGACTGCAAAACGAAAGTGCTGCATATAGCCTTACGCAGAATAAAACAAGGAAAATATTGCTGTATCACATTTTGCGATACGTTTATCGGTTCGCTCGTAATTAAAGCGTAAATTCGAGTGTCCATAATAAAAATCCTATAGTAAGAGGAGTCGTCAGGAACCTAATCTGATCAGTTTAAGCAAATAAAATAAAAACAAATGATGTATACATAACATAATAATGTAATATACATAGCGGTATTACTACGAAGAACAATATTCAGTAGAGACGAACTCCGATGCAGAAGCACTGAGTCGAGCAGGTCGAGCCGCGAGCTGTATTATTGCGTGAGCTAAGACCGCAGATACCAGAGTGAGACCTGAGTTGCTTTGCTCAACGCTCTGGCTAGAGTCGAGAACGGTGGGGTGAGCGTTGAGCGGGCGAGTTCCAAGGGTGGGGGGAGCAGTGAACTCATCCGCTCCGAGACAAATCGTCCGTTCCCTTGCGAGCAGGTTGTTGCAAGTAGTTCCTATGTTATCCGCTAGGTGGCTCTCTGTCCTGTTGCTCGCATCAACTGCCCAGAGGGCAGGACGTGCGACTGAAACAATCGCCGACAGAGTGCGATGCGAATTTAAGCTGCGCCAGACACTGCACGCGGCAGACGATGCACAGAGACGGCACGGCATATGTGAAACACAAAATCCAATGGGGCACTGCACAATGCAGGCAGCCAAGGTAGAAGCAGGGCAGAGGCCGGCGCTGGCTGTGTTGTGTTGCGTGCACTGTGCTGTGACCAGCAGAGGCACTGCTGATATGCTCCGCCTCTCTCTCTCTCTCTCTCTCTCTCTCTCTCTCTCTCTCTCTGCCATGGGAAACGTTTGGAGCTACCGTTCTTTTTTTCTGAATCACTGATTGTTCACTCCTTTGAAAGATTCAACTCTATGAATCAGTTCAAGAGCGGATCCCCCATCTCTAGTACGGGATAGCTGTGCATGCGGGAATGCCCTGTTGCCAGATGCTCTGGACAACGCAGGACCGCAATGCTTCGCCTGCCAGAGATCACTGCCAGAGATGGCGGCTCACATGGTTGGTGGTAGCGCGCCAGCATTCCACTCTGGCGGCGAATTCGCCAGGGTCCCGAAACATCCATTGACAAGACATACCGGAAACAAACCTGTCAACAGCTGTAGTTCGCATACAGAAAGTGTTTTACAAATTGTGTCGGCCCTGACAAGGGCCTTTTTTGTAGCTGGGACACTGTCTACTTAAAGCAGGTGCTCGAACTGGCGACTCTCTGACGCGACACAAGCTCGGTAACTCTTTCAAAGATTCTTGGCATTGTCCTGATTGGCGCCATGTTGAATGCGATCCATTAATGCCTCTTCATTTATAGTTAGTTCATGTCTGGGTGGGTGAACTAGAACCTTGAAGAATCTCCACAGGAAAAAGTCCGGTGGCATGAGGTCCGGTGATCCCGGGGGCCATGTCCTACGAGCACCTCTGCCAATTACTCGGCCGTCGAACAGTTCATTTAAATATCCGCGCACAGCACGATTGTTACGTGCAGGCGCCCCATCGTGCTGGAACCACATGCGTAACCTTATGTCCAGGGGAACATCTTCCAGCAGGCCGGGCAGAGTTTCTTGCAAAAGTTGAAGGTGATTTGCCCCAGTAAGTCGAGGAGGTAGACAGTCTGGCCCAATCAGTTGGTCATCCGCAATGCCTGCTCAACTGTTGAACGAAAATCGTTCCTGGTGTCTGTGGACATATGTGACGTGAGCCCAGTAATGAACGTTTGGAGTGTTGTAAAGGCCATCCCGATGGAAGGTGCACTCGACAGTACACAACACAATGGCGGGGAAGTCGGGATTTCGTGCAACACGTTTAAGAACAACCAACAAAACCATAGTCTGTGGTCATAGTCCACCTCAGGATTTAGGTCTCAGAGGGTGGAAACTAAATGGTTGCTGGCCGTCATCTCTCAAAAACTCCCAGACTAGCTGATGAGTGATCCCCATGTCGAGTCCAACCGCTCAAGTACTTACGGTAGGTGCTTCCTCGAAGCGCTTGAGAACAGTCTCTTCAAATGGAGCATCCCGTTGTATTCGAGGTCTTCCAGCATCTACATCTACATCTACATTTATACTCCGCAAGCCACCCAACGGTGTGTGGCGGAGTGCACTTTACGTGCCATTACCTCCCTTCCCTGTTCCAGTCGCGTATGGTTCGCGGGAAGAACGACTGTCTGAAAGCCTCCGTGCGCGCTCGAATCTCTCTAATTTTACATTCGTGATCTCCTCGGGAGGTATAAGTAGGGGGAAGCAATATATTCGAACCTCATTCAGAAACGCACCCTCTCGAAACCTGGCGAGCAACCTACACCGCGATGCAGAGCGCCTCTCTTGCAGAGTCTGTCACTTGAGTTTGTTAAACATCTCCGTAACGCTATCACGGTTACCAAATAACCCTGTGACGAAACGCGCCGCTCTTCTTTGGATCTTCTCTATCTCCTCCGTCAACCCCATCTGGTACTGATCCCACACTGATGAGCAATACTCAAGTGTAGGTCGAACGAGTGTTTTGTAAGCCACCTCCTTTGTTGATGGACTAAATTTTCTAAGGACTCTCCCAATGAATCTCAACCTGGTACCCGCCTTACCAACAATTAATTTTATACGATTATTCCACTTCAAATCGTTCCGCACGCATACTCCCAGATATTTTACAGAAGTAACTGCTACCAGTGTTTGTTCCGCTATCATATAATCATACAATAAAGGATCCTTCTTTCTATGTATCCGCAATACATTACATTTGTCTACGTTAAGGGTCAGTTGCCACTCCCTGCACCAAGTGCCTATCCGCTGCAGATCTTCGTGCATTTCGCTACAATTTTCTAATGCTGAAACTTCTCTGTATATTACAGCATCATCCGCGAAAAGCCGCATGGAACTTCCGACACTATCTACTAGGTCATTTATATATATTGTGAAAAGCAATGGTCCCATAACACTCCCCTGTGGCACGCCAGAGGTTACTTTAACGTCTGTAGACGTCTCTCCATTGATAACAACATGCTGTGTTCTGTTTGCTAAAAACTCTTCAATTCAGCCACACAGCTGGTCTGATATTCCGTAGGCTCTTATCAGGCGACAGTGCGGAATTGTATCGAACGCCTTCCGGAAGTCAAGGAAAATAGCATCTACCTGGGAGCCTGTATCTAATATTTTCTGGGTCTCATGAACAAATAAAGCGAGTTGGGTCTCGCACGATCGCTGTTTCCGGAATCCATGTTGATTCCTACATAGTAGATTCTGGGTTTCCAAAAACGACATGATACTCGAGCAAAAAACATGTTCTAAAATTCTACAACAGATCGACGTCAGAGATATAGGTCTATAGTTTTGCGCATCTGCTCGACGACCCTTCTTGAAGGCTGGGACTACCTGTGCTCTTTTCCAATCATTTGGAACCTTCCGTTCCTCTACAGACTTGCGGTACACGGCTGTTAGAAGGGGGGCAAGTTCTTTCGCGTACTCTGTGTAGAATCGAATTGGTATCCCGTCAGGTCCAGCGCACTTTCCTCTGTTGAGTGATTCCAGTTGCTTTTCTATTCCTTGGACATCACCACGATATCTCGCTAATGAGCCTGTTTCGTCAAGTCGCTGGTGAAGAGCTTTAAACGTTTGTAGGTGTGGGTGGCTTCTTGCTGGGTACTGTTCCTCATACAACCGTCGAGCTTCATGCGCATTACCGTCGGCTAGTCCATAAACAAAAACCATATCTCGTTGTTTTTCAAACAAATACTGTGTCGCCATGCTTACGTGTGTGTGCTCAGAAGCGAAGCGTACGTGTGAATCATAGTATGAAGGCTTTCACGACCGGATGACATACCTTCTGGTAAACCTTCCGGGATGTAAGGTCGTGGTCCAGTGCTGAGTCGGCAAGACTCACCAGAGGATAAACACCTCTCTTTAATATGTCCAGCGCAGCTCTGGACCAAACGTTAGGAGCTGAAGAGTTTCGTGGACCACGACCTTACATCCCGGAAGGTTTACCAGAAGGTACGTGTGAATGCCTCTGATGTGAGGTCGAGACAAACAGCAAGACCTATTCAACAAGTGAGCGTATCATGTTGGGACAGTGACGGGGTGAGGAACGTTTGTATATGTGATCTGACAACCATGGCGCTGCCTGTCAACCGACGAACGGCAACATAGCAATCCCACGGCCAATCGGTGCGCGTGGCGCCAAGTTTCTGTAGTTTGAAAATTGTGCATTGTCGACCTACACAACATTAGTAATTTTCGTTCTTACTGGCATCAGCTATCCAGGTTAAAACTTCGTGACACAATTTTTCTCCACCCTGTACAGCCACATTCACACGTCCAACTGAAGTGACGCCATAGTTCGTGGTAAGAATCATGTAACCTGAGGTGAAATGTCCGCACGATTTCCCCACAGTGTAGATATTCATACTTGTTTACATACGAGTCACGACGCGAGTAGAGATTTCTAATTAAGGGTACTGAAGAATTTGTCATAATTATGGGTAGCTGCGAACTGCACTAACTATTGCAACGACGGTTTTCGCATGTTTAGATATCCTAGTGACCCTGAATGAAGAAAAAGATGACCCAGAGACTCGAGAATGAGATTTTCACTCTGCAGCGGAGTGTGCGCTGGTATGAAACTTCCTGGCAGACTAAAACTGTGTGCCCGACCGAGGCTCGAACTCGGGACCTTTGCCTTTCGCGGGCAAGTGCTCTACCATCTGAGCTACCGAAGCACGACTCACGCCCGGTACTCACAGCTTTACTTCTGCCAGTACCTCGTCTCCTACCTTCCAAACTTTACAGAAGCTCTCCTGCGAACCTTGCAGAACTAGCACTCCTGAAAGAAAGGATACTGCGGAGACATGGCTTAGCCACAGCCTGGGGGATGTTTCCAGAATGAGATTTTCACTCTGCAGCGGAGTGTGCGCTGATATGAAACTTCCTGGCAGATTAAAACTGTGTGCCCGACCGAGACTCGAACTCGTGCACTTGCCCGCGAAAGGCAAAGGTCCCGAGTTCGAGCCTCGGTCGGGCACACAGTTTTAATCTGCCAGGAAGTTTGACCCATAGACTGTCAAAGAACCAATTCGGGAAAAATGGCGCTCAATTGTGTATTGTAAATATACGTTAATAAAAATAGTTATAAACATGAAATCAGCCATATGCAATTGCGTTTCTTCCCAGTCGAAAACTGTATTGAAGCAGTTCATCTCA
Organism: Schistocerca cancellata; assembly: GCF_023864275.1. Classification (NCBI taxonomy): domain Eukaryota; kingdom Metazoa; phylum Arthropoda; class Insecta; order Orthoptera; family Acrididae; genus Schistocerca; species Schistocerca cancellata. The sequence goes on along the minus strand of NC_064637.1, from coordinate 55,989,684 downwards.
AAATTTTTCGATCCCCGAGATATTTTCGCAACTGGAAAAATGGAGAGGAGTACTTTTTTGCTATGACATCAAGTCAAGCGCCGACACGCCACTCAGGAACGATAGAGCCAATCGCACGCTGACCGACCCCTCTTCAGGACGACAACGCGACAGCAGCGGCCTCTAGGCAAAGAGGTCATACGCGCCGCGCCCGACTGGTCGCTGCCCAGTTGATGATGTTTGGTTGTGTGGGGCGCTCAACTGCGTGGTTATCAGCGCCCGTACAATTTCCCAGCCTTTGCTCAGTCCAATTTCGCCACTTTCCTGGATGATGATGAAATGATGAGGACAACACAAACACCCAGTCATCTCGAGGCAGGTGAAAATCCCTGACCCCGCCAGGAATCGAACCCGGGACCCAGTGCTCGGGAAGCGAGAACGCTACCGCGAGACCACGAGCGGCGGACCGCTGCCCAGTTGATGAACAGCTTCAAGACTACTTATTTCCCTCTACTATGTAGCATTGGCTATACTGAAGAAAATTGCTTTAGGTTCAAATGGCTCTGAGCACTATAGGACTGAACATCTGAGGTCATCAGTCCCCTAGAACTTAGAACTACTTAAACCTAACTGACCTAAGGACATCACACACATCCATGCCCGAGGCAGGAGCGGTTGCGCGGTTCCAGACTGAAGCGCATAGAACCGCTCGGCCACAGAGAATATGTCAGAAACGTTCCGATTACTCCACTTGGCACTCCATTTTTTAGCGTCCACAGCTCCACCCACTATCTCTAAATGACAGAATGACAATATGTAAACTCAAAAAGCAACAGTGAATTACAAATAAAAATGACAATCGGTAAATAAACCTATAACAACCGGAATATCAACATGCGAAACAAATACGCTACGAACTTATGCACCAACCTAATAGGGCAGTACGAAAGTCCGACTGCCGCGTGGTTCCCTTAGCTGGAGAAAGTTAGAGAAAGGAATCTGCATGCCCATTCAAAGGAGAAACGCTGTTTTCCGCAATACCATATTTAAGGAGGTAGGACGTCAAAATTTTTAAAAAATCTGATTTCTCAAAAAATATGCCTATATGGAGCGCAAGTTTTTGTGAATAGTTTGAAGTATAAAACATACACACTATGTGATCAAAAGTATCCGGACACCTGTTTGAAAATGACTTACAAGTTCGTGGCGCACGTCATCGGTAATGTTGGAATTGAGTATGGTGTTGCCCCACCCTTAGCCTTTATGACAGCTTCCACCCTCGCAGGCATACGTTCAACCAGGTGCTGGGAGGTTTCTTGGGGAATGGCAGCCCATTCTTCACGGAGTGCTGCACTGAGGAGAGGTATCGATGTCGGTTATTGAGCCTTCTATAGGATTCAGGTCAGGACTCTGTGCAGGTCAGTCCATTACAGGAATGTTATTGTCGTGTAACCACTCCGTCACAGGCCGTGCATAATAAACAGGTGCTCGATCGTGTTGAAAGGTGCAATCGCTCCTCAACAGTGGGAAACAAGAAGATGCTTAAAACATCAATGTAGACTTATGCTCTGATAGCGCCACGCCACACCCACACCCTGCTATCGGATCGCCACTTTGTGTACCGTGATTCGTCACTCAACACAACGTTTTTCCACTGTTCAATAGTCGAATGTTTACGCTCCTTACACCAAGCGAGGTGTCATTTCGCATTTAATGACGTGGTGTGTGGTTTATCAGCAGCCACTCCACCATTGTAAACAGGTGCTCGATCGCGTTGAAAGATGCAAGCGCCATCCCCGAATTGCTCTTCAACAGTGTGAAGCAAGAAGGTGCTTAAAACCTCAATGTAGGCCTGTGCTGTGATAGTGCCACGCAAAACAACAAGGGGTGCAAGACCCCCCTCTATGAAAAACACAACCACACCATAACACCACCGCCTCCGAAGTTTACTGTTGGTACTACACACGCTGGCAGATGACGTTCACAGGGCATTCGCCATAGCTACAGCCTGCAATTGGATCGGCAAATTGTGTACCGCGATTCATCACTTCACATAACGTTTTTCCACTGTTGAGTCGTCCAGTGTTTACGCTCCTTACACCAACCGAGGCTTCGTTTGGGATTTACCGACGTGATGCGTGGCTTATGAGCAGTCGCTCGACCATGATATCCAAGTTTTATCACCTCCCGTCTAACTACACTCCTGGAAATTGAAATAAGAACACCGTGAATTCATTGTCCCAGGAAGGGGAAACTTTATTGACACATTCCTGGGGTCAGATACATCACATGATCACACTGACAGAACCACAGGCACATAGACACAGGCAACAGAGCATGCACAATGTCGGCACTACTACAGTGTATATCCACCTTTCGCAGCAATGCAGGCTGCTATTCTCCCATGGAGACGATCGTAGAGATGCTGGATGTAGTCCTGTGGAACGGCTTGCCATGCCATTTCCACCTGGCGCCTCAGTTGGACCAGCGTTCGTGCTGGACGTGCAGACCGCGTGAGACGACGCTTCATCCAGTCCCAAACATGCTCAATGGGGGACAGATCCGGAGATCTTGCTGGCCAGGGTAGTTGACTTACACCTTCTAGAGCACGTTGGGTGGCACGGGATACATGCGGACGTACATTGTCCTGTTGGAACAGCAAGTTCCCTTGCCGGTCTAGGAATGGTAGAACGATGGGTTCGATGACGGTTTGGATGTACCGTGCACTGTTCAGTGTCCCCTCGACGATCACCAGTGGTATACGGCCAGTGTAGGAGATCGCTCCCCACACCATGATGCCGGGTGTTGGCCCTGTGTGCCTCGGTCGTATGCAGTCCTGATTGTGGCGCTCACCTGCACGGCGCCAAACACGCATACGACCATCATTGGCACCAAGGCAGAAGCGACTCTCATCGCTGAAGACGACACGTCTCCATTCGTCCCTCCATTCACGCCTGTCGCGACACCACTGGGGGAGGGCTGCACGATGTTGGGGCGTGAGTGGAAGACGGCCTAACGGTGTGCGGGACCGTAGCCCAGCTTCATGGAGACGGTTGCGAATGGTCCTCGCCGATACCCCAGGAGCAACAGTGTCCCTAATTTGCTGGGAAGTGGCGGTGCGGTCCCCTACGGCACTGCGTAGGATCCTACGGTCTTGGCGTGCATCCGTGCGTCGCTGCGGTCCGGTCCCAGGTCGACGGGCACGTGCACCTTCCGCCGACCACTGGCGACAACATCGATGTATTGTGGAGACCTCACGCCCCACGTGTTGAGCAATTCGGCGGTACGTCCACCCGGCCTCCCGCATGCCCACTATACGCCCTCGCTCAAAGTCCGTCAACTGCACATACGGTTCACGTCCACGCTGTCGCGGCATGTTACCAGTGTTAAAGACTGCGATGGAGCTCCGTATGCCACGGCAAACTGGCTGACACTGACGGCGGCGGTGCACAAATGCTGCGCAGCTAGCGCCATTCGACGGCCAACACCGCGGTTCCTGGTGTGTCCGCTGTGCCGTGCGTGTGATCATTGCTTGTACAGCCCTCTCGCAGTGTCCGGAGCAAGTATGGTGGATCTGACACACTGGTATCAATGTGTTCTTTTTTCCATTTCCAGGAGTGTATTATAGTACTTGCATTGAATCCTGATTCAGTTTGGAATCCCTGTGTGATGGTCTAGATAGATGTCTGGCTATTACACATCACGACCCTCTTCAACTGCCGGCGGTCTCTGTCAGTCAACAGACGAGGTCAGCCTGCACACTTTTGTGCTGTACGCGTCCCTTCACGTTTCCACTTCACTATCACATGGGAAACAGTGGACGTAGGGATGTTTAGGACTGTGGAAATCTCGCGTACTGACGTATGTCACAAGTGACACCCAATCACGTGACCACATTCGAAGTCCGTTGAGTTCCGCGGAGCGCCCCATTCTGCTCTCTCACGATGTCTAATGACTACTGAGGCCGCTAATATACAGTACCAGGCAGTAGGTGGCTGCACAATGTACCTAATATGAAAACGTATGTTTTTGGGGGTGTCCGGATACTTTTGATCACACAGTGTATATTTGAGAGATTACGAGGTGTGGCTAGAAAAAAACCGGACTAGTACTGGTGAAACAATAAAACGAATGCAATAAGGCTGAAAGTCGCGTGGCCTGTCACGTGACTCTCGCTCCGCCTACTGTTCGAGTTTCATCTGCCTCCTGCACTCAGTCTGCCCGTGGCGTCTGTTTTAAGTAGTTGACGTTTTGTCTGTGCGTTGGAAAATGTTGAGTGTACAGAAAGAACAGCGTGTTAACATCAAATTTTGTTTCAAACTAGGAAAATCTGCAAGTGAAACGTTTGTAACGTTACAACAAGTGTACTACGATGATTGTTTATCGCGAACACAAGTGTTTGAGTGGTTTAAACGATTTAAAGATGGCCGCGAAGACACTAGTGATGACACTCGCACTGGCAGACCATTGTCAGCAAAAACTGATGCAAACATTGAAAAAATCGGTAAACTTGTTCGACAAGATCGCCGTTTAACAATCAGAGAAGTGTCTGAGTTAACAGGAGTTGACAAGTAAAGTGTTAGGCAGATTCTTCATGAAAGTTTCAAAATGAACAAAGTGTGTTCAAAAATGGTTCCAAAATGTCTCACAATTGAACAGAAGGAACGCCGAAGAATGATTTGTTCTGACATCCTGGAAAACATTGAAAGTGATCCCACCTTCTTCCAAAATGTTATTACTTGCGATGAATCGTGGTTTTTTACTTACGATCCCGAAACTAAACGCCAATCGATGCATTGGAAAACTCCTGGTTCTCCACGACAAAAAAAAGCACGAATGTCAAAAACGAAATTCAAGGCAATGATGATTGTTTTTTTTGACATCAAAGGGATTGTGCACATTGATTGGGTACCAGAGGGACAAACAGTGAATCAGCATTACTACATTAGCGTCCTGGCTACCCTACGTGAGCGAGTACGGAGAAAACGGAACGATTTGTGGAGAAAAAAGTCATGGATCCTTCACCAAGACAATGCCCAGCTCACAGTGCGTTGTCAGTGAAGACGTTTTTGGCAAAACACAACATTCCCATCTTAGATCATCCACCCTACTCACCTGATTTGGCCCCCTGTGACTTTTTTTCTTTTCCCTAAAGTCAAGTCAGCTTTGAAAGGAACTAGATTTGAGACTGTTGAAGCAGTAAAAGAAAAAGCGACGGAAGTAATGTATGGACTTACCGAAAATGATCTGCAGCATTGCTATGAACACTGGAAAATTCGTATGGAGCGGTGTAGAGACCGAGGAGGAGAGTACATTGAAGGAGATAACATGAAATTGTAAATAATTGTAAATAAATGTTTTTTCCAGCATCAGTCCGGTTTTTTTCTAGCCGCACCTCGTATAAGGCACGTTATTTGGTCTTAAGTGTAGAAAGATGCAGCGACACACCCCTTTGCACAGCATTCTTCTGTCATACGTAAGTGTATTTCGAACTGCAGAATATCTTCACAGGAGTTCTCTAACACCTGCTGTAATGGATGCCATCAAACCTATATTCAGGGACATTGAAAACTTATTGAGGAAATGTCTTCCTGGCGGTACCCAAAACCCAAATGAAAGTTTTAAGGAATGTGTGTGGGAAAGAGTGCCAAAAACCATTTTTGTGGGAAGAAATGCACTTCTATTGGTGTTTATGATGCAGTTTATGTTTTAATGATGGTGTGCAAAGCAGGAAATACGTTTTAGAGGAGATGGTAATTAATCCCGGAGTGAACTGCATCAAAGCTTTGTATGTGGTAGACAGAGAGCGTGTAATACTAAAATGTAGACTTTCACGGCCGGAAATATCATGTCCATTATAATTATCCGGGCTGTTATGCCGTGGTCGGTTGATGAATTCTGTGTCGATTCCCAACGTTTCGTCTCCGTAATTTACAAGCCCACCAGGAAGATACAGGAATACCTTAAGCCTGTCAAGGACGCTCGCAAACCACTGGAAAAAGCTGGAGTGTATAGGATCCCATGCAGCTGTGGTGATGTTTATGTGGGTACCACTAAAAGAACTGTTTCTAAACGTTTGGAAGAGCATAAGGGAAATTGTAGAAGAGGAGAAACGGAACGATCAGCTGTTGCCGAGCATGCTTTCCAGCCAGGGAACCACAATATTCGTTTCGAGGAGACGCAAGTACTAGCGGCCACAAGCGGATACTACGAAAGGCTCTACAGGGAGGCAAACGAAATCGCTAAACACCCAAATAATTTCAACCGTAAGGAGGAGGGCGTGAAATTAAACGGCATATGGATGCCGGTGTTAAAGAAGATGTGTACCACCCGCCCACTACTGGATGATGGCAACGGCGATCGACGGCGACGAACAGCGGCCAATTGCACTGACGTTTTCAAAACACGTGACGTCACGCCGCGGCGTGGGAGCGCGCGGACACGGAATTTAGCGGCAGTCAGTAGCGAGCCAGTGGGTGTGTTGGACCTTCCATCGAGCTACGGACCCCCTTGAAGATGTCTCCCGCAGTCGGGGACGAAACGTTGGGAATCGACACAGAATTCATCAACCGACCACGGCATAACAGCCCGGGTAATTATAATGGACAAGAGAGCGTGTAGTGAAAGCAGATAAATCATTTTCTGAGGTGATAAAATCAAGAAGAGTGCACCGTAGGAATGTGAAAAGGAAGAAAACTGATTTAGGAAATGAAAAAGCACCTGCTTATCGTGCTGGACAGATCGATAAGAAAGCCGAATACAAGCAGAAACTTTAACAGCCATTTTCCGCAAAACACAAATTCCTGTACTTAGGTACATGCGACACCCAAAATAAAAATCCTATTACTTTCAAAATTGGCATGTTTATTAAACACAAACTCCTTAATGAAAAACTCTAGAATTTTCCAAATCTATTAAAAACTATGGTAAGAATTGAAATAATGAGCTAAACAATTTGAGTTTTTTCTAAACATTAAAATTTAAAATGCAACAGCTCATTCATTTTTTTCATAAATTAAATAAATTCTAGAGTTTCATTCACTTGTAAGTATGGATTGTATGCTGTGCAAATTTCATCGAAGAATCTCTCTTACTTATGAAGGGCCGACCAGGGTGGCCGAGCGGTTCTAGGCGCAACAGTCTGGAACCGTGCGACCGCCACGGTCGCAGGTTCGAATCCTGCCTCGGGCATGGATGTGTGTGATGTCCTTAGGTTGGTTAGGTTTAAGTAGTTGTAAGTTCTAGGTGACTGATGACCTCAGCAGTTAAGTCCTATAGTGCTCAGAGCCATTTGAACTTATGAAGGGAAGTGTAATTATAGCAACAAATGCAGCCAATAGTAAGTGAAAAAATGGTGAAATTTCGCATGTAAAAAAAATTATTTTGTTTTGTTATTGCATGACCACTGTTATGAGTGTGAATCCTGAATCATTCCTGGTCATGCTGACAAAGTTTTATGAATTTATTTGTAAAAATATAGACAGTGGAAATTAAAATGTTTTGTGGTGCCCCTCCTGCTCGAAGTCGGCCCGTTTGACGTCCTACCGCCTCTAACTAAATTGTGTAAGACCTAAATCTGGGACGGCCGCTGTGACCGAGCGGTTCTAGGCGTTTCAGTCCGGAACCACGCAGCTGCTACAGCCGCAGGTTCGAATCCTGCCTCGGGCATGGATGTGTGTGACGTCCTTAGGTTAGTTAGGTTTAAGTAGTTCTAAGTCTAGGGGACTGATGACCTCAGACGTTAAGTCCCATAGTGCTTAGAGCCATTTGAACCATTTTTTGAACCTAAATCTGGATGGGCAGATGCGGATTTGAACTGACTTTCTCGTGAATGCCGTCCTAGTGATCTAGCCACACTGTAACGTTACGAGCATGTGGGTGAGTTCTCCTCTCGCCTAGGGCTGGTTCTGGGGGGAGCTGGATCTGCACTCTCACAGAAATGATGCAGGATTTGCGCTGGACATCATTAAAAGAAAGGCGTTTTTCGTTTCGACGGAATCTTCTCTCGAAATTCCAATCACCAACTTTCTCCTCCGAATGCGAAAATATTTTGTTGACACCGACCTAAATAGGGAGGAACGATCACCACGATAAAATAAGGGAAGTCAGAGCTCGTAAGGAAAGATATAGGTGTTCATTCTTTCCGCGTTATACGAGAGTGGAATAATAGAGAATTGTGAAGGTGGTTCGATGAACCCTCTGCCAGGCACTTGAATGTGACTTGCAGAGTATCCGTGTAGATGTAGAGTAGATCTCGCCTGGGTGCGAGTCGCCGGGACTAGGACGATGCGCAGCCGCCCCAGGTGCAGAACAAGAGGTGCATCGCCGCAAATGGGTAAATCCCAAAGCAGGGAATTTGAAAGATTGTTGCTCACGTGGCCTTTGTGCAGGAGATGTACCAAAAATGGCCGAGTCCGCAGAAAAGCTGAGGAATGGGTTCTTACAGCTATTGGAGGATCTATAATAATTTAGAATCAAATATTAATACAATTTTCACAATGAACCTTTTAATTAACAACTCTTACACGCTTCACGCGATTTCAACAATAATTCTCGTATCTCTAAAAAACAATTACAATATTTTCACAATGAACCTTTTAATTAACAAATTTTACATGCTTCACGCGATTTCAACAAATGATGTCTCAAATGATAGCACTGCATGACAGTTATCATCCTAGAAATTCATTGACCTGCATCTAGTTTATTCATTGACTTACGACGTCTTTAACAGCTTTTTTATTGTGCAAATGTTAGTCAGAACATCATATTCTCCACAATTACACAGCAAATGACAACAGCGAGAATACTTCACACATTGTCACACTTGTGTAGTTATTTAATGAACAGTTTACTATTATACCAGAAATTTTATTTAAATGTTAATTGCAACTGCTATTAAAACTGTACTAATTTATAAATTGTCAGTCACATGTGTTAGTACATTCCACAACTGGAAAGAGAACCAAAAGACACTCCTGTCAAGAAGGCATTATAATTATTTGAACAATGTTTAACAACAATCCGTTTTCATTTAATGTGAGTCCACTTGCACAAGAATACTAATTTATTTATTTCGGAACTAACTATTACTTACATTTATTATAAATTATCTGAGAGTAACCAAATGTTTATGAGATATACAAAAAGGGTGACAAAGAAATGCCAGATAACTATAGATCAATATCAATTGTCCCTATACTAGCCAAAATCATAGAGAGCTGCTCACACACACAGATTTACACGTATTTTGATAGAAATAACTTACTTAATGACAGTCAGTTTGGATTTAGAACTAATCAGTCAACCATAAAAACTATTGAAAGTCTGATAACTGAAATCCACAACGCTTGTGAAAGGAAACTGACCACCTGTGCAACACTCATAGACTTAAGCAAAGTATTTGATTCACTATCACATGAGATAATTATTAAAAAAATAGAATATTATGGTACTGTGGACAAACCACTTAAATTAAGTCATACCAACAGTCAGTGTATGTGAACAATGAAAGCTAAGATATAATGAAAATTAAGAGAGGAATTCCACAGGGCTCCATTCTTGGGCCCTTCCTCTTTAATATAGCCTGCAAAAATGTTTTATATGCTGATGACATGACCATGATCCCCACAGGTGTGAGTATGCAAGAGGTGGTAAACAAAAATAATGAACTTTTTGAAAAATGTAGGGTGTGGTGTATTGCTGAAGAGTTATGTATAAACAACACAAAAACAGAGGAAATTTATTTTAATCTGAAGGTATGGAAAGCAGAGAATCACAGTGTCAAACTACTGTGACTAAAAATAGACCAAAGGCTATCACTGGATGACCGTATAAGCTATCTGACAGGTAAACTAGCACCCATAATATTCCTGCTGTATAAACTAAGATATTCTGTCAGTAAAAGTTTATTGATGATTTGTACTATGCATTCTTTCAGTCACAGCTACAATATGGGACTCTGTTACGGGCTAATTCACCAGGCACAAACTGTGTATTCAAATGGCGAAAAAAGCAATTAGATGTTTACAAGGATTGGGTCCATGAGAAAGCTGGAAGGAGCACTTCAGTAAATTAAACATAATGACACTCCCAAGTCTCTATATTTATAACTGCTTAATATATGTAAAAGAAAATATACAATAATTTACACAGAGAATGAATTTACATTTGCACAGCACTCGAAACAACTGCGTGCTTGATATACCGTATTCTAGGCTGTCACGGACACACAACAGTCACAAACATCTAAGTCTAAAGTTATATAATAAACTGCCACAATCCGTCAAAAACCTCACCCACTTTAAATTTAAGGGGATATTAGACACATGGCTAAAAAATAAAGCATATTACTCAATTGAAGAATATCTTGGACGTAATTTGAAAGGAATGTATAAACAATGAAATAATGTAACTATCATTAATTAATGTGTAAAACCCTATACTTAATTGGCTCTGAGCACTATGGGACTTAACTTCTGAGCTCATCAGTCTCCTAGAACATAGAACTACTTAAACCTAACTAATCTAAGGACATCACACACATCCATGCCCGAGGCAGGATTCGAACCTGCGACCGTAGTGGTCGCCCGGTTCCAGGCTGTAGCGCCTAGAACCGCTTGACCACCCCGGCCGGCTATAATTAATTCTTGAACGTAAACTGCATAATGAATATTGCTGAAATTGTCTGATTAGTAAGAAGTTTATGTATTTATATGTGTTTATGTATATGTAAAATGATGGTGTGAGTAAAATGTACAAATTACTAACTATTAAAAGGATGTTTGTGTTGTTGTTGTTGTGGTCTTCAGTCCTGAGACTGGTTTGATGCAGCTCTCCATGCTACTCTATCCTGTGCAAGTTTCTTCATCTCCCAGTACCTACTGCAACCTACATCCTTCTGAATCTGCTTAGTGTATTGATCTCTTGGTCTCCCTCTACGATTTTTGCCCTCCACGCTGCCCTCCAATGCTAAAATTGTGATCCCTCGATGCCTCAGAACATGTCCTACCAACCGATCCCTTCTTCTAGTCAAGTTGTGCCACAAACTTCTCTTCTCCACAATCCTATTCAATACCTCCTCATTAGTTACGTGATCTACCCACCTTATCTTCAGCATTCTTCTGTAGCACCACATTTCGAAAGCTTCTATTCTCTTCTTGTCCAAACTAGTTATCGTCCATGTCTCACTTCCATACATGGCTACACTCCATACAAATACTTTCAGAAACGACTTCCTGACACCTAAATCTATATTCGATGTTAACAAATTTCTCTTCTTCAGAAACGCTTTCCTTGCCATTGCCAGTCTACATTTTATATCCTCTCTACTTCGACCATCATCGGTTATTTTACTCCCCAAATAGCAAAACTCCTTTACCACTTTAAGTGTCTCATTTCCTAATCTAATTCCCTCAGCATCACCTGACTTAATTTGACTACATTCCATTATCCTCGTTTTGCTTTTGTTGATGTTCATCTTATATCCTCCTTTCAAGACACTGTCCATTCCGTTCAACTGCTCTTCCAAGTCCTTTGCTGTCTCTGACAGAATAACAATGTCATCGGCGAACCTCAAAGTTTTTACTTCTTCTCCATGAATTTTAATACCTACTCCGAATTTTTCTTTTGTTTCCTTTACTGCTTGCTCAATATACAGATTGAATAACATTGGGGAGAGGCTACAACCCTGTCTCACTCCTTTCCCAACCACTGCTTCCCTTTCATGCCCCTCGACTCTTATAACTGCCATCTGGTTTCTGTACAAATTGTAAATAGCCTTTCGCTCCCTGTATTTTACCCCTGCCACCTTCAGAATTTGAAAGAGAGTATTCCAGTCAACATTGTCAAAAGCTTTCTCTAAGTCTACAAATGCTAGAAACGTAGGTTTGCCTTTTCTTAATCTTTCTTCCAAGATAAGTCGTAAGGTCAGTATTGCCTCACGTGTTCCAACATTTCTACGGAATCCAAACTGATCTTCCCCGAGGTCGGCTTCTACCAGTTTTTCCATTCGTCTGTAAAGAATTCGCGTTAGTATTTTGCAGCTGTGACTTATTAAACTGATTGTTCGGTAATTTTCACATCTGTCAACACCTGCTTTCTTTGGGATTGGAATTATTATATTCTTCTTGAAGTCTGAGGGTATTTCGCCTGTCTCATACATCGTGCTCACCAGATGGTAGAGTTTTGTCATGACTGGCTCTCCCGAGGCCATCAGTAGTTCTAATGGAATGTTGTCTACTCCCAGGGCCTTGTTTTGACTCAGGTCTTTCAGTGCTCTGTCAAACTCTTCACGCAGTATCATATCTCCCATTTCATCTTCATCTACTCCTCTTCCATTTCCATAATATTGTCCTCCAGTACATCGCCCTTGTATAAACCCTCTATATACTCCTTCCACCTTTCTGCTTTCCCTTCTTTGCTTAGAACTGGGTTGCCATCTGAGCTCTTGATTTTCATACAAGTGGTTCTCTTCTCTCCAAAGGTCTCTTTAATTTTCCTGTAGGCAGTATCTATCTTACCCCTAGTGAGACAAGCCTCTACATCCTTACATTTGTCCTCTAGCCATCCCTGCTTAGCCATTTTGCACTTCCTGTCGATTTCATTTTTGAGACGTTTGTATTCCTTTTGGCCTGCTTCATTTACTGCATTTTTATATTTTCTCCTTTCATCAATTAAATGCAATATTTCTTTTGTTACCCAAGGATTTCTATTAGCCCGCGTCTTTTTACCTACTTGATCCTCTGCTGCCTTCACTACTTCATCCCTCAGAGTTACCCATTCTTCTTCTACTGTATTTCTTTCCCCCATTCCTGTCAATTGTTCCCTAATGCTCTCCCTGAAACTCTCTACAACCTCTGGTTCTTTCAATTTATCCAGGTCCCATCTCCTTAAATTCCCACCTTTTTGCAGTTTCTTCAGTTTCAATCTGCAGTTCATAACCAATAGATTGTGGTCAGAATCTACATCTGCCCCAGGAAATGTCTTACAATTTAAAACCTGGTTCCTAAATCTCTGTCTTACCATTATATAATCTATCTGAAACCTGTCAGTATCTCCAGGCTTCTTCCATGTATACAGCCTCCTTTCATGATTCTTGAACCAAGTGTTAGCTATGATTAAGTTATGCTCTGTGCAAAATTCTACAAGGCGGCTTCCTCTTTCATTCCTTCCCCCCAATCCATATTCACCTACTATGTTTCCTTCTCTCCCTTTTCCTACTGACGAATTCCAGTCACCCATGACTATTAAATTTTCGTCTCCCTTCACTACCTGAATAATTTCTTTTATCTCGTCATACATTTCATCTATTTCTTCATCATCTGCAGAGCTAGTTGGCATATAAACTTGTACTACTGTAGTAGGCATGGGCTTTGTGTCTATCTTGGTAACAATAATGCGTTCACTATGCTGTTTGTAGTAGCTTACCCGCACTCCTATTTTTTATTCATTATTAAACCTACTCCTGCATTACCCCTATTTGATTTTGTATTTATAACCCTGTAATCACCTGACCAAAAGTCTTGTTCCTCCTGCCACCGAACTTCACTAATTCCCACTATATCTAACTTTAACCTATCCATCTCCCTTTTTAAATTTTCTAACCTACCTGCCCGATTAAGGGATCTGACATTCCACGCTCCGATCCGTAGAACGCCAGTTTTCTTTCTCCTGATAACGACGTCCTCCTAAGTAGTCCCCGCCCGGAGAACCCAATGGGGGACTATTTTACCTCCGGAATATTTTACCCAAGAGGACGCCATCATCATTTAATCATACAGTAGAGCTGCATGTCCTCGGGAAAAATTACGGCTGTAGTTTCCCCTTGCTTTCAGCCGTTCGCAGTACCAGCACAGCAAGGCCGTTTTGGTTAATGTTACAAGGCCAGATCAGTCAATCATCCAGACTGTTGCCCCTGCAACTACTGAAAAGGCTGCTGCCCCTCTTCAGGAACCACATGTTTGTCTGGCCTCTCAACAGATACCCCTCCGTTGTGGTTGCACCTACGGTACGGCCATCTGTATCGCTGAGGCACGCAAGCCTCCCCACCAACGGCAAGGTCCATGGTTCATGGGGGGAGGGGATGTATGTGTATGTATGCATAATGTATGATGTAAAACTTAGTAACAACTATACTTTTATGAAATATGTAAAATGTATTTTGATGAAGCCTGCTGTGTGGTAAACATGCCGAACGGCTAATAAATAAACATATGAAATAAACATATGAAATAAACATATGAAACATATGAGATTTATTTAGTTAAATATTATCCTAACATATTAGTGTAGTCTGGGAAGTGCTCATGTTGAGTGAGATCATGCCTGCAGAGCTAAAGAACAATGTATTTTATGTGGTGATGACCTTCAGCCAATGGAAAAGCAGACAGTAGCAGAACACTACGTGAGTCAAGTGGACACTGGAACTTTTCGAGGGGGCGATTCTGGGCACTTTTACATTTGTGCTTGAAGAAGACAGACATGCATGAGGTAACACGCACGATTTCGACGTATCGGTAATAGATTCTGGGTGGTGAACAGCCACTACCATACTTCAACTTCTGAAAGGGCTTCATGTTTTATAGCTCTTTGTTGAACTCTGAACTCCAGAAGGAGATTTTCACTCTGCAGAGGAGTTTGCACTGATATGAAACCTCCTGGTAGATTAAAACTGCGTGCCGGAGCGAGACTCGAACTCGGGACCTTTGCCTTTCGCGGGCAAGTGCTCTACCAACTGAGCTATCCAAGCACGACTCAATATATGAGTAAACACTACAACATCAAAGCCATGGCAAGCTGTAGATTGTGTAGCAGACTGGTTACCAACATAAATACCCAATAGCTTCATGTAAGTAATAAAATAAAATAACCCGCTAAAGCTAGCACAAAAAGTGCTGTAACATGTCTGGCTAAAACGAAACTTAAAAGGTGTCCTGCATAAGGCGGAATTCCTCGTCCTATTACCATAGGAGCACTTCACATTAATTTGATGTGTCCTTTATTGAATAAACATATTCAACATAATCTCTGTCATATACATCAATTACAGATATTAGAGTCCACCTGCTCGCCTCCCATGCAAGCGGGACCGGGTTCGATTCTCGGCCGGGATGGAGTTTTTTCTCCGCTCATGGACTGGGTGTTGAGCTGCCCTTATCATGATTTCATCCTCATCTCCGGTGCGCAACTCGACCAATGTGGCGTCGAATGAAATAAGACATGCACTTGGCGGCCGAACTATCCCGAATACGGGCCTCCCGGCCCACGATGCCATACGCTCATTTCATTTTTCACAGATATTGCAATGGAACCCTTGTTATTAATTTATTCATTTAACTTTTATTTGTGTATTTTATTTGATGTGTTGGCAGATGTGCCAACACCTTGCAGTTAGAGGAGGAGGCCGAAATGCACGCGTCAACTCACGCAGGTGGCGCTAGGTTCTGAAACAGGATGCGTAATGAATACTATAAAGAAAAGTACGTAGCTGCTGGAATACTTAACTTTAATCCATCATTTGTATACAGCATTCTTGATGATACAAGTGAGACTCTCTCTAGAAATGGTTAATGGCGCCTTGCTAGGTCGTAGCCATGGACTTAGCTGAAGGCTATTCTAACTGTCTCTCGGCAAATGAGAGAAAGGCTTCGTCAGTGTAGTCGCTAGCAAAGTCGTCGTACAACTGGGGCGAGTCCTAGTACGTCTCTCTAGACCTGCCGTGTGGTGGCGCTCGGTCTGCAATTACTGACAGTGGCGACACGCGGGTCCGACATGTACCAATGGACCGCGGCCGACTTAAAGCTACCACCTAGCAAGTGTGGTGTCTGGCGGTGACACCACATTATTAACCAGAAATTCTAGCCGATTTGTTTTATTTACTCGTGTCCAGAACATGACATACATATACAGGGTAGTCCATTGATCGTGACCGGGACAAATATCTCACGAAATAAGCGTCAAACGAAAAAACTACGAAGAACGAAACTTGTCTAGCTTGAATGAGGAAACCAGATGCCGCTATGGTTGGCCCGCTAGATGGCATTGCCATGGGTCAAACGGATATCAACTGCGTTTTTTTAAAATAGGAACCCCCATTTTTATTACATATTCGTGTAGTACGTAAAGAAATATGAATGTTTTAGTTGGACCACTTTTTTCGCTTTGTGATAGATGGCGCTGTAATAGTCACAAACATATGGCTCACAATTTTAGACGGACAGTTGGTAACAGGTAGGTTACTTAAATTAAAATACTGAATGTAGGTACGTTTGAACATTTTATTTCGGTTGTTCCAATGTGATACATGTACCTTTCTGAACTTATTTCTGAGAGCGCATGCTGTTACAGCGTGATTACGTGTAAATACCACATTAATGCAATAAATGCTCAAAATTATGTCCGTCAACCTCAATGCATTAGTCAATACGTCTAAGGACATTCCTATCAACAGCGAGTAGTTCGCCTTCCGTAATGTTCGCGCATACATTGACAATGCCCTACGCATTTTGTCAGGCGTTGTCGGTGGATCACGATAGCAAATATCCTTCAACTTTCCCCACAGAAAGAAATCCGGGGACGTCAGATCCGCTGAACGTGCGGGCCATGGTATGGTGCTTCGACGACCAATCCACCAGTCATGAAATATGCTATTCAATACCGCTTCAACCGCATGAAAGCTATGTGCTGGTCATCCATCATGTTGGAAGTACATCGCCATTCTGTCATGCAGTGAAACATCTTGTAGTAACATCGGTAGCACATTAAGTAGGAAATCAGCATACATTGCACCATTTAGATCGCCATCGATAAAATGGGGGCCATAATGCCGCACCATACATTAACCCGCCAAGGTCGCTTATGTTCCACTTGTCGCAACCATCGTGGATTTTCTATTGCCCAATAGTGCAGATTATACCGGTTTACGTTACCGCTGTTGGTGAATGACGCCTCGTCGCTAAATAGAACACGTGCAAAAAATCTGCCATCGTCCCGTAATTTCTCTTGTGTCCAGTGGCAGAACTGTACACGAAGTTCAAAGTCACCATGCAATTCCTGGTGCATAGAAATATGATACGGGTGCAATCGATGTTGATGTAGCATTCCAACAGCAACGTTTTTGAGATTCCCGACACTCGCGCAATTTGTCTGCTACTGATGAGCGGATTAGCCGCGACAGCAGCTAAATCACCTACTTGGGCATCATCATTTGTTGCAGGTCGTGGTTGACGTTTCACACGTGGCTGAATACTTCCTGTTTCCTTAAATAACATAACTATCCGGCGAACGGTCCGGACACTTGGATATCGTCGTCCAGGATACCGAACAGCATACATAGCACCCGCCCGTTGGGCATTCTGATCACAATAGCCATACATCAACGCAATATCGACCTTTTCCGCAATTGGTAAACGGTCAATTTTAACACGGGTAATGTATCACGAAGGAAATACCGTCCGCACTGGCGGAATGTTACGTGATACCACGTACTTATACGTTTGTGACTATTACAGCGCCATCTATCACAAAGCGAAAAAAGTGGTCCAACTAAAACATTCATATTTCTTTACGTACTACACGAATATGTAATAAAAATGGGGGTTCTTATTTTAAAAAAACGCAGTTGATATTTGTTTGACCTATGGCAGCGCCATCTAGCGGGCCAACCATAGCGCCATCTGGTTTCCCCCTTCAAGCTAGACAAGTTTGGTTCTTTGCAGTTTTTTCGTTTGATGCTTATTTCGTGAGATATTTGGCCCGGTCACTATCAATGGACCACCCTGTATAGCCGATAGAAATTTACAAACAATATAAGTACATGATTAAATTCCATATGACGTCCAAAATTCTGCCGTTTGAACTGCTGTATCATTGGCGATAACCAGATCGCCCATCGGGCATGGGGCTGGGAGGTTTCTACCGTTGAGCAGGTGTTGGTGATCTTGCTGTTCGCCACATTCGCATAGTTCATCTCTTGGAGAGAAACGCCATTTCTTCAAATTGATCTTGCATCGGCATACACCAGTTCGCAGCCTGTTGAGGACTTTCCATGCTTTATATGGGAGGCGACGTCCTTTAGCAAGCTCTTCTTTAGGGTTGTTCCAGTACCTCTCTGAAGGTGAATTACGCCAGAGCGATATTCGACGATTTGCAGGTGGCGTTAAAAGTGGTTCCGTTGAACGGAGGAAACTCTTTCTTGATCTTAATCTTGGATGTTGCTATTCACATCAGAAGAAGGGGTGTCTTGGATCTGTCTCTTGCTTCCGCTTCTCTTTTTCTGCTGCTGTTCTTCTTCTGATATGTGGAGGTGCTATGCCAATGAGATGGTATATTTTACACTCCTGGAAATGGAAAAAAGAACACATTGACACCGGTGTGTCAGACCCACCATACTTGCTCCGGACACTGCGAGAGGGCTGTACAAGCAATGATCACACGCACGGCACAGCGGACACACCAGGAACCGCGGTGTTGGCCGTCGAATGGCGCTAGCTGCGCAGCATTTGTGCACCGCCGCCGTCAGTGTCAGCCAGTTTGCCGTGGCATACGGAGCTCCATCGCAGTCTTTAACACTGGTAGCATGCCGCGACAGCGTGGACGTGAACCGTATGTGCAGTTGGCGGACTTTGAGCGAGGGCGTATAGTGGGCATGCGGGAGGCCGGGTGGACGTACCGCCGAATTGCTCAACACGTGGGGCGTGAGGTCTCCACAGTACATCGATGTTGTCGCCAGTGGTCGGCGGAAGGTGCACGTGCCCGTGGACCTGGGACCGGACCGCAGCGACGCACAGATGCACGCCAAGACCGTAGGATCCTACGCAGTGCCGTAGGGGACCGCACCGCCACTTCCCAGCAAATTAGGGACACTGTTGCTCCTGGGGTATCGGCGAGGACCATTCGCAACCGTCTCCATGAAGCTGGGCATACCGTTAGGCCGTCTTCCGCTCACGCCCCAACATCGTGCAGCCCGCCTCCAGTGGTGTCGCGACAGGCGTGAATGGAGGGACGAATGGAGACGTGTCGTCTTCAGCGATGAGAGTCGCTTCTGCCTTGGTGCCAATGATGGTCGTATGCGTGTTTGGCGCCGTGCAGGTGAGCGCCACAATCAGGACTGCATACGACCGAGGCACACAGGGCCAACACCCGGCATCATGGTGTGGGAAGCGATATCCTACACTGGCCGTACACCACTGGTGATCGTCGAGGGGACACTGAATAGTGCACGGTACATCCAAACCGTCATCGAACCCATCGTTCTACCATTCCTAGACCGGCAAGGGAACTTGCTGTTCCAACAGGACAATGCACGTCCGCATGTGTTTGGGACTGGATGAAGCGTCGTCTCACGCGGTCTGCACGTCCAGCACCAACGCTGGTCCAACTGAGGCGCCAGGTGGAAATGGCATGGCAAGCCGTTCCACAGGACTACATCCAGCATCTCTACGATCGTCTCCATGGGAGAATAGCAGCCTGCATTGCTGCGAAAGGTGGATATACACTGTACTAGTGCCGACATTGTGCATGCTCTGTTGCCTGTGTCTATGTGCCTGTGGTTCTGTCAATGTGATCATGAGATATCTGACCCCAAGAATGTGTCAATAAAGTTTCCCCTTCCTGGGACAATGAATTCACGGTGTTCTTATTTCAATTTCCGGGAGTGTATTAATAGGAGTTGCCCGAAAGCAGTTAGTGACAGTGGGTCCTGTTTCATTAAGGGCAATATCCACTTGTTTGGCATTGTTGGAGTTCTGCCACATGGGTGCTGCACATTCAGCAGCGGAGAAGTATAAGGGCAGTGCAGATGTGTGAAGAACATCTGGTTGTGCGCCCCAGTTATTACCTGTCAGTTTCCGAATGATGTTGTTCCTACCAGATACTTTCATTTTTGTGTCCTTGCAGTGGAGGGAACGGTCTAGCTTTACTCCCAAGTAGTTTGGGGTATCGCAGTTGGTCAGTTGTTGTCCTGTCCATGTTATTTTTAGGTTCCTTCTAGACCAGCGGTTCCTAACATAGTTTTCTCGAGGACCCTCTCATCGAGCATGATTGGTACCTTGTCATATCACAGTATCAAGCACCTAAAAAAGCCAAATTAAGAGTCTTTTTATACGTTTCCTATTTTTGGTACTTAGAAAAAACATTGACATATTCATTATTGAAAAAATATTAAGCATAAAACTTTTTCAATTTAGCCATCATTGTTATACTTAAATTTTTGATTATTGCTCAAAATCTTTGTCTTCAAATCTGGGTGTTTAGTATAACGGACACCTTAAAAAAGTAAAAATTGAGTATGAACTGAAAATGACAGGAAAAAATTAAAACTGATTGTATTGGTCTTTCAAGTGTACTACACTTGAGATTGCATTGAGTAGACATGTGAAAAATAAGAAAACACTAATTTCATGCAAGGTATTATTTATTTGAAAAAAATACAGTTACAACAGTACTCCATCAGTATACAGTTAGTTTTAATTTTCAGTTCTTAATGAGATGAGTTCAGTCTGACCTTTGAGTCCATTATTTCTGTAATATTAGGTCCCAAACTTGAAACTTTCACTCCGAAATCCGACCGCATGTCGAGCCGATTTCTATATTTGTTTTTCATGAACGTTTTACAGACACTACTGTTTTAATACAGAATATTGAATACGTAAACAACACGGTCTATGAAAGCACTAGCAATAAATTAACAATGGCCGATTGTCGTCTGAAATGCGAGTTTCTGTGTAAAGTGACTGTCAGTTGTCAGCTGCAAAGAGGCAGCGCCCATTATTTCTGAAATATTAGGTTCCAAACTTGAAACTTTCACTCTGAAATCCTACCGCATGTCGAGCCGATTCCTATATTTGTATTTCATGAACGCTTTACAAACACTACTGTTTTAATACAGAATATTGAATATGTACACAACACGGTCTATGAAAGCACTGGCAATAAATTAACAATGGCCGTTTGTCGTCTGAAATGCGAGTTTCTGTGTAAAGTGACTGTCAGTTGTCAGCTGCAAAGAGGCAGCGCGCGCAGTCTAACGGCATAGATTAGATTAGATTAGATTTACTTCATTCCAATTGATCCGTAGTGAGGAGGTCCTCCAGGATGTAGAACATGTCAGAAAAACAACAATACACGACAAATATTTACAACTAAAACAAGTAAGCTAATGTACCATTCCACAGGTCCCAAGTGGAATGATTGTCATTTTTAATGAACACTAAGAGTCATTTTACAAATACTAATGCACTGAATTTAAAATAAAAAAGATTTTTATTTATTTATAAGGTAATAAACATGTAATACAACTACTGTAATACTTATTTACAATGAACACATTACTGCACTGAAATGGTGCAGAAGTTAGATTCAACTTACACACACACACAAATTTTCAATGAACACATTACTGCACTGAAATTGTGCAGAAGTTATGTTGTACTTATATACAAATCAGTTGGTTTTACTAAGAAATTCATCAATGGAGCAGAAGGAGTTGGCCACCAATAAATCCTTTAGGCTTCTCTTAAACTGAATTTCATTGGTTGTTAAGCTTTTTATGGCTGCTGGCAAGTTATTGAAAATGTGTGTTTCTGAATAATGCACACCTTTTTGTACAAGACTAAGTGACTTTAAATCCTTGTGAAGATTATTCTTATTTCTGGTATTGATTCCATGAATTGAGCTGTTGGTTTGAAAAAGTGATATATTTTTAATGGCAAATTTCATTAAGGAATAAATGTATTGGGAAGCAGTAGTTAGTATCCCTAGTTCCCTAAACAGGCTTCTGCAGGATGTTCTTGAGTTCACACCACATATAACTCTTACTGCACGTTTTTGTGCCCGGAAAACTTTAGCTTGGCTTGATGAAGTACCCCAAAAAATAATCCCATATGACATTATGGAATGAAAGTAAGCATAGTATGCCAACTTTTTCATTTTTATATCCCCTATGTCTGACAAAATTCGCATTGCAAACAGAGATCTGCATACAGCAGAACTATTTGCCTCTATGTAATTCTAGTTTTGCGCTAGAGTGTGCTAGTGTCAGTTGGTTCTAGGAAGATGCTAGACGCAGAAGTTAGTGTTCGCTAAAGCTCTGCTCATGCAGGAAGCGGCCAAAACAAAAAATCTGTTATCATATGACCACGGACGACCTGTTGGGAACCACTGTTCTAGACTATTTGACTGGAGCATCACAGCAACAGGTCTTTGTTTGCAGCGAATTAGCTGAGGGGCATGAAAGCATGTGTGTGCGGCTCGACCCTGTGACTACATCGAACTATTCATTTTAAAGAGAGCCGAGCATGGACCAAGTACTTAGAGTATGAGTAACCACAGGTAAAGACTCAACTGGATCGCTTGTGTGGTATGCTGTTTACAAGAACAATCGGCTACCGTCGCAATCTCGCCTGTTGCCTGGTTGGGCGGTTGTTGCTGCTAGCTGTTCGCAGATATGTCTGACCGAGCCCAAGAATGACGGAAAGAAGTCTACTAGACGGAGTAATATTCGAGCTGTCGAATATGCCATCTCCGTTGTCTTCTCTTTTAAAAACCTCAGTTATTAAACTTTCGTCTTTATGGCTCCGAGGAGCGATATTGGCGAATGATCTATTGTGAATGGCGACTTCAATCGCAGCAAAGATTACTGCTCTAAATATCGCTGAGCGTTCGTTTCATAAGGGGAGCCGGCAGCACGCAGGATCAAGGGCACAATTCGGCGTCAGACGCCCGGGCTCTTCAGCGAGATGCGAAACACGTTTACCACTGCCGATTTAGCGGACAATTTAACGTCGGTAGAAATAAAACAGCTTATGGTTCTCATTCAAAAAGATGTGGACGTAGAGGAGGGCATATTATCAACATGTCCGGGTTAAACACACTACTGGCCATTAAAATTGCTACACCAAGAAGAAATGCAGATGATAAACGGGTATTCATTGGACAAATATACTAGAACTGACACGTCACTACATTTTCATGCAATTTGGGTGCATAGATCCTGAGAAATCAGTAACCAGAACTACCACCTCTGGCCGTAATAACGGCCTTGATACGCCTGGGCATTGAGTCAAACAGAGCTTCGATGGCGTGTACAGGTACAGCTGCCCATGCTGCTTCAACACGATACCACAGTTCATCAAGATTAGTGACTGGCGTATTGTGACGAGCCAGTTGGTCGGCTACCATTAACCACATGTTTTCAATTGGTGAGAGATCTGGAGAATGTGCTGGCCAGGGCAGCAGTCGAACGTTTTCTGTATTCAGAAAGGCCGTACAGGACCTGCATCATGCGGTCGTGCATTATCCTGCTGAAATGTAGGGTTTCGCAGGGATCGAATGAAGGGTAGAGCCACCGGTCGTAACACATCTGAAATGTAACTTCCAGTGTTCAAAGTGCCGCCAATACGAACAAGAGGTGACCGAGGCGTGTAACCAATGGCACCCCATACCATCACGCCGGGTGATACGCCAGTACGGCGATGACGAATACACGCTTCCAATGTGTGTTCACTGCGATATCGACAAACACGGATGCGACCATTATGATGCTGTAAACAGAACCTGCATTCATCCGAAAAAATGACGTTTTGCCATTCGTGCACCTAGGTTCGTCGTTGAGTACACCGCCGCAGGCGCTCCTGACTGTGATGCAGCGTCAAGGGTAACCGCAGCCATGGTCTCCGAGCTGATAGTCCGTGCTGCTGCAAACGTCGTCGAACTGTTCGTGCAGATGGTTGTTGTCTTGCAAACGTCCCCATCTGTTGACTCAGGGATCGCGACGTGGCTGCACGATCCGTTACAGCCATGCGGATAAGGTGCCTGTCATCTCGACTGCTAGTGATACGAGGCCGTTGGGATCCAGCACGGCGTTCCGTATTACCCTCCTGAACCCACCGATTCCATATTCTGCTAACAGTCATTGGATCTCGACCAACAGGAGCAGCAATGTGCGATACGATAAACCGCAATCGCGAAAACATGATGGTACGTATTTCTCCTCCTTACACGAGGCATCACAACAACGTTTCACCAGGCAACGCCGGTCAACTGCTGTTGGTTTATGAGAAATGGGTTGGAAACTTTTCTCATGTCAGCACGCTGTAGGTGTCGCCACCGGGGCCAACCTTGTGTGAATGCTGTGAAAAGCTAATCATTTGCATATCACAACATCTTCTTCATGTCGGTTAAATTTCGCGTCTGTAGCACGTCATCTTCGTGGTGTAGTAATTTTAATGGCCATTAGTGTGTGTAATAATTTGAGACGTACCGTAGCTAGCCACATCATTAGATGAACCTTGAATTTTTAACACACGAGAGTAATCCCAAAAGTAAGGTCTCCTATTTTTTTTTTTTACAAATACATAGACCTGTTTATTTCTACAATGATTTACATCAGTTTACAGCTTGAACATTTAGCTATTTTTCGACATAATCACCATTTAAAAAAATGTTCAAATGTGTGTGAGATCTTATGGGACTTAACTGCTGAGGTCATCAGTCCCTAAGCTTACACATCACTTAACCTAAATTATCCTAAGGACAAACACACATACCCGTGCCCAAGGGAGGACTCGAACCTCCGGCGGGACCAGCCGTAATCACCATTTCTGTCGATGCATTTTTGTAGACGCTGTGGCAGTTTTTGTATGCCCATCTCATACCAGCTCGCCGCCATGCTGTTCAGTAAGTTATGAACCTCCTCTTTCACCTCCTCGTCGGAGCTGAATCGCTGGGACCACAATTAACGCTGACAGATACTGTGAGACTCTGATAAAACTCAGACGGGCAATTCAGAACCGGAGGAGAGCAATGTTGAGCAAGGGCGTACACATTCTCCATGACAACGCTCGCCCACTCATCGCTCGGCAAACCGTTGCTTTCCCTGCAGCAGTTTCAGTGGAACATAATCACCCACCCACCCAATAGTCCTGACTTGACGCTCAGTGACTATCACCGGTTCCCTAGGTTAAAAGAACATTTGGCCGGAAAGCGATTCAGCTCCGACGACGAGGTGAAAGAAGAGGTTCATAACTTTCTGAACAGCATGGCGGCGAGCTGGTATGACATGGGCATACAAAAACTGCCTCAGCGTCTACAAAAACGCATCGATAGAAATGGTGATTATGTCTAAAAATAGCTAAATGTTCAAGCTGTAAACCGATGTAAACCATTGTAGAAATAAACAGGTCAATGTACTTATAAAAAAACAGGAGACCTTAATTAGGTGAAAAAAGCCGCAAAGGTTATTTTGATCAGTCTAACTGTGACTTATTTTCTTTAAACACCACAGATTATTAATAACTGACAAATTTAGATCGCTTACTGCTGCTACAATGGCAGGTTATCAAGATTTAATTGAGTTTGAACGTGGTGTTATAGTCGGCGCACGGGCGATTGGACGAAGCATCCCCGAGGTAGCGAAGAGCTGGGGATTTTCCCGTACGATCATTCCACGAGTGTACTGTGAATATCAAGAACACAGTCAAACCTCAAATCTCCGACATCGCTGCCGCTTCAAAAACATCGTGCAAGAACGGAACCAACGACGGCGGAAGAGAATCGTTCAAGTTGACAAAAGTGCGACCCTTCCGCAAATTGTTGCAGATTTCAATTCTGGGCCATTAACAAGTGTCAGCGTGCGAACCATTAATCGAAACACCATCGATATGGGCTTTCGGAGCCAAAGGCCCACTCGCGTACACTCGATGACTGTACGACACAAAGCTTTACGCCTCACCGGGGCTCGTCCCATTAGGACTGTTGATGACTGGAATCATGGTGCATTGTCGGACGAGGCTCGTTTCAAATTGTATTGAGCGGATGCACGTGTACGGGTATGGAGACAACCTCATGAATCCACAGACCCTGCGTCCTAGCAGGGGACTGTTCAAGCTGCAGGAGGTTCTGTAATGGTGTTGAGCGTAAGCGGTTGTTGTGATATGGGATCCCTGATACGACTCTGACACGTCACACGTATATACGCATCCTGTCTGATCACCTGCATCCATTCGTATCCGTTATGCATTCCGATGGAGTTCGGCAATTCCAGGAGGACAATGGAACACCGCACGCGTCCAGAATTGCTACAGAGTGGCTCCAGGAACACTTATGAATTTAAACACTTCCGCTGTCCACCAAACTCCCCAGACATTAACATTGTTGAGCGTATCTGGGATGTATTGCAAGGTGCTGAGCCAATTCACGGAGTTTGGAGGAAGCCGAAAGGCACGCGTTTAAGCTCACGCAGGCTGGCGTGAGGTCTGGAAAATGACAAGGGATTACAGTAGCCAAAAATAGTACATAGCTTCTGGAATACTTAACTTTAATCCATAATTGGTGTACATCTGTCTGATGGTACATGCTTCAAGATAAATAACAAATGTGAATGGCGCCTTGCTAGGTCGTAGCAAATGACGTAGCTGAAGGCTATGCTAACTATCGTCTCGGCAAATGAGAGCGTAATTTGTCAGTGAACCTGTGGTGTCACCGCCAGACACCACACTTGCTAGGTGGTAGCTTTTAAATCGGCCGCGGTCCGCTAGTATACGACGGACCCGCGTGTCGCCACTGTCAGTGAAGGCAGATCGAGCGCCGCCACACGGCAGGTCTAGTGAGACGTACTAGCACTCGCCCCAGTTGTACAGCCGACGTTGCTAGCCATGGTTCACTGAGAATTACGCTCTCATTTGCCGAGACGATAGTTAGCATAGCCTTCAGCTACATTTGCTACGACCTAGCAAGGCGCCGTATTCAATTTACACTCCTGGAAATTGAAATAAGAACACCGTGAATTCATTGTCCCAGGAAGGGGAAACTTTATTGACACATTCCTGGGGTCAGATACATCACATGATCACACTGACAGAACCACAGGCACATACACACAGGCAACAGAGCATGCACAATGTCGGCACTAGTACAGTGTATATCCACCTTTCGCAGCAATGCAGGCTGCTATTCTCCCATGGAGACGATCGTAGAGATGCTGGATGTAGTCCTGTGGAACGGCTTGCCATGCCATTTCCACCTGGCGCCTCAGTTGGACCAGCGTTCGTGCTGGACGTGCAGACCGCGTGAGACGACGCTTCATCCAGTCCCAAACATGCTCAATGGGGGACAGATCCGGAGATCTTGCTGGCCAGGGTAGTTGACTTACACCTTCTAGAGCACGTTGGGTGGCACGGGATACATGCGGACGTGCATTGTCCTGTTGGAACAGCAAGTTCCCTTGCCGGTCTAGGAATGGTAGAACGATGGGTTCGATGACGGTTTGGATGTACCGTGCACTATTCAGTGTCCCCTCGACGATCACCAGTGGTGTACGGCCAGTGTAGGAGATCGCTCCCCACACCATGATGCCGGGTGTTGGCCCTGTGTGCCTCGGTCGTATGCAGTCCTGATTGTGGCGCTCACCTGCACGGCGCCAAACACGCATACGACCATCATTGGCACCAAGGCAGAAGCGACTCTCATCGCTGAAGACGACACGTCTCCATTCGTCCCTCCATTCACGCCTGTCGCGACACCACTGGAGGCGGGCTGCACGATGTTGGGGCGTGAGCGGAAGACGGCCTAACGGCGTGCGGGACCGTAGCCCAGCTTCATGGAGACGGTTGCGAATGGTCCTCGCCGATACCCCAGGAGCAACAGTGTCCCTAATTTGCTGGGGAGTGGCGGTGCGGTCCCCTACGGCACTGCGTAGGATCCTACGGTCTTGGCGTGCATCCGTGCGTCGCTGCGGTCCGGTCCCAGGTCGACGGGCACGTGCACCTTCCGCCGACCACTGGCGACAACATCGATGTACTGTGGAGACCACACGCCCCACGTGTTGAGCAATTCGGCGGTACGTCCACCCGGCCTCCCGCATGCCCACTATACGCCCTCGCTCAAAGTCCGACAACTGCACATACGGTTCACGTCCACGCTGTCGCGGCATGCTACCAGTGTTAAAGACTGCGATGGAGCTCCGTATGCCACGGCAAACTGGCTGACACTGACGGCGGCGGTGCACAAATGCTGCGCAGCTAGCGCCATTCGACGGCCAACACCGCGGTTCCTGGTGTGTCCGCTGTGCCGTGCGTGTGATCATTGCTTGTACAGCCCTCTCGCAGTGTCCGGAGCAAGTATGGTGGGTCTGACACACCGGTGTCAATGTGTTCTTTTTTCCATTTCCAGGAGTGTATATTGAGATTCTATTAATGTATCATCAAGAGCGATGTTCTACAAATGTGGATTAAAGTTAAGTATTACAGAAGCTACGTACTTTTCTTTATAGCATTCATTACGTATCCTGTTTTAGACCTCACGCCAGCCTTCGTGAGTTTAAGCGCGTGCCTTTCGGCTTCCTCTCATTGTGTCTAGGCTGTCTTGTCTAGACACAACAGAACCATTGTTCGCTAAGTCGGCTGTACAACTGGGGCGAGCGCTAGGACGTCTCTCTAGACCTGCCGTGTGGCGGCGCTCGGTCTGCAATCACTGACAGTGGCGACACGCAGGTCCGACGTATACTAGCGGACCGCGGCCGATTTAAAGGCTACCACCTAGCAAGTGTGGTGTCTGGCGGTGACACCACATGATCTCCACCCCCTCGTACTCTCACGGATTTATGGACAGCCCTGCAGGATTCATGGTGTCAGCTCTCTCCCTCACTACTTCACACATTAGTCGAGACTATGCCATGTCGTGATGTGGCACTTCTGCGTTCTCGCGGAGGCCCTACACAATATAAGGTAGGTGTACCAGTTTCTTTGGCCCATCAGAGTAATTGTTATTTGTTTTTAAAAATGTCCAGTAAGTAGAACTACACCGAAGATCTTAATACTTTGTTACAGCACCTTTATCAGGTATTAATGCTTCAATTCGCCTTGTCACACTGCTGATACAGGCTTGTACAGTGACCTGCATATGTTGGTGACTGCAAAATGGCTCTGAGCACTATGGGACTCAGCTGCTGAGGTCATTAGTCCCCTAGAACTTAGAACTAGTTAAACCTAACTAACCTAAGGACATCACACACATCCATGCCCGAGGCAGGATTCGAACCTGCGACCGTAGCGGTCTCGCGGTTCCAGACTGCAGCGCCAGAACCGCGCGGCCACTTCGGCCGGCCTTGGTGACTGCAACAATATTTTCAATGAGAGGAATTTTAGTCATGATTGCTTCCTTCGCCACATCTCTTTTCAGCAGCTCCCAAACATTTCCAGTTGGGTTCAGGTAGGGCGAATTTTTGGCCTAGTCTACAAAGGGACGTTTTCTTGGAGCAAAAGAGTTTTTACTGATCATTCTATGTGACATGGAGTTTTGTCCTGCATAAACACAAATGGTTCTCCATTAGGGAACCACTGTTTTATCTGAGGTAGTAGCCACCTCAACAGCACCATGCACTGCTCCCTTAACCAAGTACAGACACCTAGTGCCTTCCCCACACATGACAGACCATATCATGACTTTAGCGAACAAGACTCATGCTCATAAATTAAGGCTAATGCTAATACATGGTGAAACAACGCTCTGGTGGGCGGTTTCCGCGTTAAATAACCTCCGGGTATGACCATGCGGTGCATTTGAACTGCGGTCATCGCACGGTGGCACTGGCAGCAGACCACATACGCAGAGGTGTGCTGGTGCATGTCAGAGTACGGTGCAGCGAGTAAGTGTGCAGACGTTTTCAGACGTGCTAATGGTGACTGTGTGTTGAAAATGGGTCAAAGAACACATATTGATGACGTTATGAGGGGTAGAATACTAGGGCGACTGGAGGCTGGTCAAACACAGCACGTCGTAGCACGGGCCCTCCGTGTGCCACAAAGTGTGATCTCACGATTATGGCAACGATTCCAGCAGACAGGAAACGTGTCCAGGCGCTACAGCACGGGACGTCCACAGTGTAAAAAACACCACAAGAAGACCGACATCTCACCATCACTCGTTCGACCTATACTTGAGTAATGCTCATCACTGTGGGATCCATACCAGGACAGGTTGACAAAGGAGGTACGGAAGATCCAAAGAAGAGCGGCGCGTTTCGTCACAGGGTTATTTGGTAAGCGTGATAGCGTTACGGAGATGTTTAGCAAACTCAAGTGGCAGTCTCTGCAAGACAGACACTTTGCATCGCGGTGTAGCTTGCTATCCAGGTTTCGAGAGGGCGCGTTTCTGGATGAGGTATCGAATATATTGCTTCCCCCTACTTATACCTCTTGAGGAGATCACGAATGTAAAATTGGAGAGATTCGAGCGCGCACGGAGGCTTTCCGGCAGTCGTTCTACCCGCGAACCATACGCGACTGGAACAGGAGAGGGACGTAATCACAGTGGCACGTAAAGTGCCCTCCGTCACACACCGTTGGGTGGCTTGTGGAGTATAAATGTAGATGTAGATGAAGATCAGCGCCCACAGATGGCCACAGAGTACTGCAGGTAGCCTCGCTTGGGACTATATTGCAGCCACTGGAAGAGTTGTCTCCAGACACACAATCTACAGACGACTGAACAGACATGGTTAATTCGCCCGGAGACCTGCAAGGTGCATTCCACTGGACCCTGGTCATAGGAGAGCCCGTAAAGCCTGGTGTCAAGAACACATTACATGGTCATTGGAACAGTGGTCATAGGTTACGTTTACGGACGAGTCCAGGTATAGTCTGAACAGTGATTATCGCCGGGTTTTCATCTGGTGTGAACCAGGAAGCAGATACCAACCCCTTAATGTCCTCGAAAGGGACTTGTATGGAGATCATGGTTTGATGGTGTGGGGTGGGATTATGATGGTGCTTGTACACCTCTGCATGTCTTTGACAGAGGAACTGTAACAGGTCAGATGTATCAGGACGCAATTTTGCACAAGTATGTCCGCCTTTTCAGGGGTGGAGTGGGTCCCACCTTCCTCGTGATGGATGATAACGCACGGCCCCACCGAGCTGCCATCGTGGAGGATTACCTTGAAACAGAAGATATCGGGCGAATGGAACGGCCTGCCTGTTCTCCACACCTAAACCCCATCGTCTGGGATGTTCTCGGTCGACGTATCGCTGCACGCCTTCAAACCCCTACGACACTTCATGAGCTCCAACAGGCACTGGTGCAAGAATGGGAGGCTATACCCCAGCAGTTGCTCGACCACCTGATACAGAGTATGCCAACCCGTTGTGCGGCCTGTGTACGTGTGCATTGTGATCATATCCCGTATTGATGTCGGGGTACATGATCAGGAAACAGTGGCTTTTTGTAGCACATGTGTTTTGGGACGATTTTCTCCACTTACCACCAATACTGTGGACTTACAAATCTGTGTTGTGTGTGTTCCCTATGTGCCTATGCTATTAGCGCCAGTTTTGTGTAGTGCCACGTTGTGTGGCACCACATTCTGCAGTTATCCTTAATTTATGAGCATTAATGTACTTCACAGTCTGAGCAATACTGTTGGGATGGTACTGTTCACCAGGGAGCCTTCGTAATTGGTGAGATTTGTTTACTACAATTTTAAATGTGGGGTCACCACTGAAGCAGACTTTAAACATAATGAAAAAGTTATCAAGATTTGCTTTAGGTGAGGCGTTGTACTCGGTATATTTATTTATCAGTACTGTATGAAGGGAAGTACTATCTAATTAATGACACTGATTTCCAGAAATCCAACTTTCGATCCTTGTGCCCCTTTCGCTGCGCATCACGTTTTGACATCATAGCAACGCACAGTTTTGGATTTCGGGCAGGTCCACCAGCCTCGAAGTTCATTTGTAAGAGTTTGCGTCCGACAGTTCTTTCAGATGCAATAACGCCACTGTGTTCGTTTGGTTTTAATTTCTTTTGTACAAGTATACCGTTTCTCAAGGAGCACTCAGACCTTAGCGAAAGTATTTCTCTTCTGCCACTCCTGTTCTTCCTTTCAGGGACTAATTCTTCACCAAAATCATCTATCTTCTTTACACGCCTTTTAGATGACTCCGACATGCCCAACATTCGAGATATCTCCTGATTTGAAAGCATGTTGGTGCCAAGTGCTTTTACCTCTGCGATCTAAATGGTTCAAATGGCTCTGAGTGCTATGGGACTTAACATCTGAGGTCATCAGTCCCCACGAACTTAGAACTACTAAAAACCTAACTAACCTAAGGAAATTACACACGCCCATGTCCGAGGCAGGATTCGAACCTGCGACTGTAGCGGTCGCGCGGTTCCAGACTGAACCGCCTAGAACCGCTCGGCCACAACGGCCGGCCTCTGCGATCTTTCGAGGCGTCAAATCATTTACATTATCCAAGATTTTCATTTCTAATTGCTTCTAAAGCCACTCGGCAAACTTTGTAATCAAAGGCTACAGATGGAAAATACACCAGGAAACTAACAATACTAGACATTAATAATGCGCTCACACTTGGAAGACGCCAGCACTTCCTGTTCTCAGAACTGTAACCGGCAACTGTTCATTCTGACAAGAATGATGTAGCACAGAAAATTAGCTCTCTGCATTCAATAATAATTGTTTGAATATTGTTAAGCTATTAAACAATGATAGCTGCCAAGTGCTTTTACCTCTGAGACCACAACAACAACAGCTGTGCTAGTTTACAAAACCAAATCCCTGAAATAAACGAATTGTACGGGTACCTATAATAATACAGAGTGCGTTCCATAAGTAATGCGACCAATTTTTTTCTGACGCAACGGTACACCACAGCGTGTCAAAAACAACCGTTTTCCGCATTGTGACCGAAGATTTGAACATGAGAAAGGTGTGTGTCAAACTCGTCCCAAAAGTGTTGACCGACAAACACAAACCCATGTGAGTGCTTCTGTGCCGAGAAGGAAATGTGCGAAAACGATTCACATTTTTTAAACTCAGTTGTCACTGGTGATGAGTCGTGGATTTTTGAGTACGACCCTGGGACAAAAAGGGAGAGTTCCGAGTGGCACACCCCATCATCGCCCCGTCCCAAGAAGGCACGCATGAGCGAGTCCAGGATCAAAACCGTGCTCATTGTCTTTTTTGACATCAGAGGCATTGTCCACCACGAATTCGTACCTACTGGGACTACAGTGAACTCAGCTTTCTACTTTGAAGTATTCAAAAGACTGAAAAGGAGGGTCTCGCACTGCCGAAGCAACATCAAGGACACGTGGAAAGTTCACCACGACAACACGCCAAGTCACAGCGCCTTCATTGTAAACGACTTCCTGGCCAGGACCGAGACCCCATTGGTTTCCTAGCCTCCCTACAGTCCTGACCTGGCTCCCGCTGACTTTTTTTTGTTTCCTCGGTTAAAAGGAGCCATGAAAGGAAAACATTGGGACACGATTGAAAGCATCCAGGCGCATGTTACATCAGCTCTAAATGACATTCCGGAAAAGGCATTCCAGGATGCCTTCCAGGCATGGAAACACTGCCTCCAGAAATGTATGGACGCAAGAGGGTGCTGTTTTGAAAATTTTTGATTATTTGTACGAATGTATTCAATAAATGATTTTTTATGAATTTGATCGCATTACTTATAGTACACACCTTGTATGACCAGGGACTGTGTTTGTTTGCACGTAACTGCTTTGTTCACCTAAACGCACGACAGCAGCCATGTGGACTCCACAGCAGACGGTCTTGTGTGCTTTCTCTCCCGGAGCTAAAGTTTGTTACCCTGGTACAATGTCGTTTTCGGCGTGTGCATGGTCTGCGACCAACTGACGATATTCTGACTTAGATAACAATCAAGAAATGAGACAAGTGGTTTCGGGAAACAGGGAACTTCCTTTCGATGTTGGACCACCACAGCAATGTTAGGCCACCACGGCAAACATTCAATTCCAGAGGCTGACGTTAAAATGTAAATGTCGTGTGACTAGGGCCTCCCGTCGGGTAGACCGTTCGCCGCGTGGAAGTCTTTCGATGTGACGCCACTTCGGCGACTTGCGCGTCGATGGGTACGAAATGATGATGATTAGGACAACACTACATCCAGTCCCTGGGCAGAGAAAATCTCCGACCCAGCCGGGAATCGAACCCGGGCCCCTTGGGACTGACGTTCTGTCGCGCTGACCACTCAGCTACCGGGGGCGGACAGAGGCTGATGTTGAATTAATACGTACGCCCTGCCAGCGCAAACCTCTGTAGTCAATCCGAAATTCAAATGTATCAGACACCAGTTCGCCATCTAGCAGATTTGCGACATCGAATGCGTCCAGCTGTCGAAAATGTTACGCCTGAATTGCGAAAAACATCGAGAGAAGTGGAATACAGATTAGATGTCTGTTGCGATATTAACAGTGCGCATATCGACTAGGAGTGTTCATATTTTTAAAGACATCTGGTAATAGATATATCGATAACTAAAAAGACGCACTAACGCGTCTCGATATATCGGGAGAGAGTATCGATATATCAATGAAATAGTATCGACATACCTGCCTATAAAAATATCGGCTGCACAATGTAAGTACAGGATGGTCCATTGATCGTGACCGGGCCAAATATCTCACGAAATAAGCGTCAAACGAAAAAACTACAAAGAACGAAACTTGTCTAGCTTGAAGGGGGAAACCAGATAGCGCTATGGTTGGCCCGCTAGATGGCGTTTTTTGTAATAGGAACCCCCATTTTTTTATTACATATTCGTGTAGGACGTAAAGAAATATGATTGTTTTAGTTGGACCACCAGTTTCGCATGTGATAGATGGCGCTGTAATAGTCACAAACATATGGCTCACAATTTTAGACGAACAGTTGGTAACAGGTAGGTTTTTTTAAATTAAAATACAGAATGTAGGTACATTTGAACATTTTATTTCGGCTGTTCTAATGTGATACATATACCTTTGTGAACTTATTACTTCTGAGAACGCATGCTGTTGCAGCGTGATTACCTATAAATACCACATTAATGCAATAAATGCTCAAAATGATGTCCGTGAACCTCAATGCATTTGGCAATACGTGTAACGACATTCCTCTCAACAGCGAGTAGTTCGCCTTCCGTAATGTTCGCACATGCATTGACAATGCGCTGACGCATGTTTTTAGGCGTTGTCGGTGGATCACGATATCAAATATCCTTCAACTTTCCCCACAGAAAGAGATCCGGGGACGTCAGATCCGGTGAACGTGCGGGCCATGGAATGGTGCTTCGACGACCAATCCACCTGCCATGAAATATGCTATTCATTACCGCTTCAACCGCACGCGAGCTATGTGCCGGACATCCATCATGTTGGAAGTACATCGTCGTTCTGTCATGCATTTAAACATCTTCTGTTTGCTGATGACACAAACTTGGTAGTAAAGATGTTGTGTGCAACATTGACTCAGTTTCGAATAGTGCAGTTCATGACATAAGTTTCATGGCTTGTAGAAAATAAACTAATGCTAAATCACAATAAGACTCAATTTTTACAGCTTCTAACACATAATTCAACAAAATCTGACGTTTTAATTTCACAGAATGGACGCATGATTATTTAAACTGAACAGCTCAAATTTCTAGGTGTTCAGATAGATAGTAAAGTGTCATGGAAAGCCCACTTTTGGGATCTTGTTTCAACGACTTAATGCTGCCATTTTTACTATTCGAACGGTTTCTGAAGTGAGTAATCGTTCAACACGAATATTAGTCTACTTTCCTTATTTCCAATCGCTTATGTCGTATGATATTATATTTGGGGTAACTCTTCCCATTCTGAAAGGATATTTTTGGCTCAGAAATTGGCGGTTCGGGCAATAAGTGGTGTAAGTTCACGTACCTCTTGCCGACACTAGTTCACTAATCTGGATATTTTGACATTGCCCTATCAATATATATATTCTCTAGTGTCGTTTCTCGTTAACAGTATCAGATTATCCCAAGAATATGCAGCTTTCACTCGGTAATACTCGGCAGAATTTTTTTTTTTTTTGTGGTTTTAGGGCGCACAACTTCAATGGTCATTAGCGCCCTGACGACGTTAAGAATGCACCGCGAGGCACAAGTTTAAAACAACAACTAAAAGGGAAAACACGATAAAAGACAGACTGACAGGCATAGGATTAAAAAACAGCATCATCAAATGTCCTTAGTGAGGTTTGTCAAATTGATAAAACGAAGAACACGAGCAGCTGCTCGTGGGTCATCCGATAAAACGGCATCTAAAGTACATGGCAGGTTAAGATCGAGACACAGTGCGTTAAAATCCGGACAGGACATTAAAATGTGGCGGACCGTCAGCAATTGCCCACATGGGCAGAACTAGAGATGAGGGATCCGCTCTTCAACTAATTCATAGAGTTGAATCTTTCAAAGGAGTGAACAATCAGTGATTCAGAAAAAAAGAACGGTAGCTCCAAACGTTTCCCACGGCAGAGAGAGAGAGAGAGAGAGAGAGAGACCGAGCATATCAGCAGCGCCTCTGCTGGTCAGAGCACAGTGCACGCCACACAACACAGCTTTCGCCGGCCTCTGCCTTGCTTCTACCTTGGCTGACTGCATTGTGCAGTGCCCCATTGGATTTTGTGTTTCACATATGCCATGCCGTCTCTGTGCGTCGTCTGCTGTGTGCAGTGTCTGGCGCAGCTTAACTTCACATCGGACTCTGTCGGCGATCGTTTCAGTCGCACGTCCTGCCCTCTGGGCAGCTGATGCGAGCAACAGGACAGAGAGCCACCTAGCGGATAACATAGGAACTACTTGCAAAAACCTGCTCGCAAGGGAACGGACGATTTGTCTCAGAGCGGGTGAGTTCACCGCTACCCCCACCCTCAGAACTCGCCCGCTCAACGCTCACCCCACCGTCTCGACTCTAGCCAGAGCGTTGAGCAAAGCGACTCAGGTGTCACTCTGGTCTCTGCGGTCTCAGCTCACGCAGTAATACAGCTCGCGGCTCGACCTGCTCGACTCAGCGCCTCTGCATCGGAGTTCGTCCCCACTGGATATTGTTCTTCGTAGTAATACCGCTATGTATATTACATTATTATGTTATGTATACATCAATTGTTTTTATTTTATTTTTATTTGTTTAAACTGATTAGATTAGGTTCCTGATGACTCCTCTTACTATAGGATTTTTATTATGGACACTCGAATTTACGCTTTAATTACGAGCGAACCGATAAACGTATCGCAAAATGTGATACACCAATATTTTCCTTGTTTTATTCTGCGTAAGGCTATATGCAGCACTTTCGTTTTACAGTCAAATTTATATATTTTTTTCTTATTCTGTTACGGATTTTGCGATTTTAGGCGTCTTTGGAAGGAAACGTTCACTTTAAAAATATATGGCTTGCGATGTATTTGTATGAGGTTAATGAAATTTTAATACATTATAGCCAGATATATTGTTAATGTAAATCTCAAGTTACAACATTTTCCGATCACCCAAAAAACCACGATAGTGCAAAATAAATCAATAATCAAAAACTTTATCATATCGTGGAAATTTCAATAAACAATACAAAATACTTACTCAATATCTGTGTTACTTCAAAATAGGATCAAATAAGATCAAAATACAGGTATAGTACTGGAATAAACCAAGTTTAAAGGGCAATGTGCCTTCCATTTATTTTCTATTGTAAATGAGTGGTGAGTCATGAAAAAGAGCTAATTCATTTCAGGGAGTGAACAGTTCTGATCCAATCTCTGAAAAGAACAGTTTTGCCCATCTCTAGGCAGAACGGCGCCGGCGCAGCCGTCAGCAGATGGCGATGGCTGAACCGGCAGTGTCCAATTCTTAACCGGGCCAAAACTACCTCCTCCCGCCGAGAAGGGCGTGAGGAGGACGTCCAAGCCACGGGAAGAGGTTTCAAGGCCCGAAGCTTGTTGGCTGTAAGGGCAGCCCAATTGGCATACCACAGCGATAAAATGCGCCGACAAATAACCCTGCTAAAATCTGACGAAGGGACACAAAAAGAAGCTGGCCGAGGCTGGAGGACCACAGCCTTGGCCGCGGCATCTGCAGCTTCGTTCCTAGGGATACTGACATGGCCAGGGACCCACATAAAGCTAACCGGAGAACCGACTTCCACCAGCTGCCGAAGAGAGCGTTGGATCCGGTGCACAAAAGGGTGAACCGGATACGGATCACTGAGGCTCTGGATGGCGCTCAGGGAATCTGAGCAGATGACATAAGCAGAATGTCGGTGGCGGCAGATGTAAAGAACAGCCTGGTAGAGGGCAAAGAGCTCAGCTGTGAAGACCGAACAATGGCCATGGAGCCGGTATTTGAAACTTTGTGCCCCGACAATAAAAGAACACCCGACCCCGTCATTGGTCTTAGAGCCATCTGTATAAATGAAAGTCATATTGATGAACTTCGAACAAAGTTCCACAAAACGGGAGTGGTAGACCGAACTGGGGGTAACCTCTTTTGGGAGCGAGCTGAGGTCAAGGTGAACGCGGACCTGAGCCTGGAGCCAAGGTGGCGTGTGGCTCTCGCCCACTCGAAAGGTTGCAGGGAGTGAAAAATTAAGGTGTTGAAGGAGGCGATGAAAGCGAACTCCAGGGGGTAGCAGGGCAGAGACATACAACCCGTATTGACGGTCGAGAGAGTCGTCCAAAAAAGGAACGATAAGACGGATGGTCGGGCATTGACAGTAGCCGACAGGCATACCGACAAAGCAGTATATCGCGCCGGTAGGTGAGTGGCAATTCGCCAGCGTCAGCATGAAGACTCTCTACGGGACTAGTATAAAATGCTCCGATCGCAAGTCATAAACCCCGATGTTGTATGGAGTTGAGGCGGCGTAAGATGGATGGCCGTGCAGAGGAGTATACGAAGCTCCCATAATCCAGCTTGGAGCGGACGATCGACCGATATAGACGAAGTAGGACGGTTTGATCCGCTCCCCACGACATACCACTGAGAACACGGAGGACATTTAAAGAACGGATACAACGGGCGGCCAAATATGACACATGTAGAGACCAGCCAAGTTTCCTGTCAAATGTAAGGCCTAAAAATTTGGTTGTCTCCACGATTGGGAGAGCAACGGGACCGAGTCGTAAGGACGGTGGGAGAAACTCTTTGTAGCGCCAGAAGTTAATACAGAGCGTCTTCTCGGCAGAAAAACGGAAGCCATTTGGCGACACTCCAGGAGTAAAGACGGTCAAGAGAACGCTGAAGACAGCGCTCCAGGACACGTGTACACTGCGCGCTGCAATAGATGGTAAAATCGTCCACGAAAAGGGAGCCTGATACAGCAGCTGGGAGGCAATCCATTATTGGATTGATCGCGATGGCGAAGAGAGCGACGCTCAAAACTGAGCACTGTGGCACCCCATTCTCCTGGCGAAAGGTGTCTGACAGGACAGAACCCACACGTACCCTGAACTGTCGATCCATTAAAAAGGAACAAATAAAAAGAGGCGACCGCGAAGGCCCCATGTATACATGGTGCGGAGAATGCCCGCCCTCCAACAGGTGGTGTCGTAAGCCTTTTCCAAATCAAAGAACACAGCCGCGGTCGGGCGCTTCCGCAAGAAGTTATTCATAATGAAGGTCGACAAGGTAACCAGATGGTCAACAGCAGAGCGGCGCCTACGAAATGCACATTGTACATTGGTAAGTAGGCGTCGAGACTCGAGCAGCCAAACCAATCGAGAGTTAACCATTCGCTCCATCACTTTACAGACACAGCTGGTAAGCGAGATAGGTCGATAACTGGAAGGCAAGTGCTTGTCCTTCCCCGGCTTAGGAATCGGGACAACAATAGACTCGCGCCAGCATGCGGGAACAAGTCCCTCAATCCAGATGCGATTGTATGTACGAAGAAGAAAACCTTTACCCGCAGGAGAAAGGTTCTTCAGCATCTGAATATGAATAGAATCAGGCCCTGGAGCGGAGGACCGTGATCGGCCAAGTGCGTTTTCGAGTTCCCGCATGGTGAATGGGGCATTATAATTTTCACGATTCGAGTAGCGGAAGTTAGGTGGCCTAGCCTCCTCTGCCTGTTTGCGGGGGAGGAAGGCAGGGTGGTAATGAGCGGAGCTCGAAACCTCTGCGAAAAAGCGGCCGAAGGCATTGGAGACATCCTCAGGGGCCACAAGGACGTCATTCGCGACCGTCAAGCCAGAAACTGGTGAGTGGACCTTAGTGCCAGATAGCCGGCGCAGGCTACCCCAGACAACAGAAGAAGGAGTAAAACTGTTGAAGGTGCTTGTGAAAGCAGCCCAGCTGGCTTTCTTGCTTTCTTTAATAATACGACGACACTGAGCACGTAATCGTTTATAATTGATACAATTCGCCACTGTAGGGTGGCGTTTAAAGGTGCGTAAAGCACGTCGACGAGCACGTAAAGCGTCTCTACATGCTGCGGTCCACCAGGGGACCGGTACGCGACGTGGAGAAGAAGTAGGGTGAGGGATGGAATATTCAGCAGCAGCGAGAATGACTGCCGTGAGGTGTGCGACCTGACGATCGCAGCTTGTGAAGGTTTGATCCTGAAAGATCGCCCTGGAAGAGAAGAGCCCCCAGTCTGCCTTGGAGATGGTCCAACTAGAGGAGCACGGAGAGGGGGTATGCTGCAGGAGATGGATAACACACGGGAAGTGGTCGCTCGAATATGTATCAGAAAGGGCATACCACTCAAACCGGCGTGCAAGTTGGGGAGTACATATAGAGAGGTCTAAATGGGAATAGGTGTGAGATGTGTCCGAAAGAAAAGTAGGGGCGCCAGTATTGAGGCAGACAAGATTGAGCTGGTTGAAAAGGTCTGCTAACAGGGAGCCCCTCGGGCAGGATGCTGGAGAGCCCCAAAGGGGATGGTGGGCATTGAAGTCTCCAGTTAACAAAAATGGTGCAGGTAGCTGAGCAATAAGTTGCATCATGTCTGCCCTGGTAATGGCAGATGACGATGGAGTGTAAACGGTACAAATGGAAAATGTAAAAGTGGGGAGAGTAATGCGGATGGCAACTGCCTGCAGGCCGGTGTGCAACGTGATGGGATCGTAGTAAATATCATCCCGGACCAGCAACATAACCCCTCCATGAGCTGGGATACCTACCACAGGGGGTAGGTCAAAACGCACAGAGGTGTAGTGTGCCAAGGCAATTTGATCGCATGGGCGTAGCTTCGTTTCCTGGAGGGCTACGACGAGCGGACGGTGCAAGCGGAGCAGCAACTTCAAGCCCTCTCGGTTGGAGCGAATGCTGCGAATATTTCAGTGAATAAGTGCCATCGTAAGAAAAGGAAGATGAAAGAAGGGGTCACCTCGAAGGCCGCTGAGGGCCTGGCTTCGAGCGAGCACTGCCGCCGCTATCATTAGGCGGACAGTCATCATCCATTGGGTCTATAGGGTCATCGGCCATCTTGGGAGGATGGCCGGGAGGGGGAGCTTCCTCCGTCGGTGAATGGCCAGATGTTCGGCTACCAGCGGTGCGGCCAGGCGAAATGGATGACGGCCTGGGGTGGCAACTGCTGGGTGGCGCAGGAAAAGAAATGCGCCATGGCGGAGAAGGAGAACTGTGCTTCCTATGAGCCTTCTTGGAAGGATGTTTGGTGGAAGTACCGGTCGAAGGTTGGGAGGTCGAGGTACGTAGGAAGTCTGCATGGGATGGTTCCTTCTTGAAGGCGCGTGCATCGGACTTCTGGGTCTTCGTCTTAGTAGAAGCTGATGAAGGGGCTGGTGTCTGTGGGGTGATGGGAGGAAGAGGAGACGTTGACCGCGTGATCTTAGCACTGGCCGAACGGACGACCATGGTGCTGAAGGTCAGATCGCATGTCTGGGTTGCCACCTCTCGGGTAGTCCGAGGAGAGGCGAGGACAGTACTGTATTTCCCCGCTGGGAGCAGCGTGGGCTTCCTGCTAGCCAATAGCTTGCGAGCAGCCGAGGTGGACACTTTCTCTTTGACCCGAATTTCTTGGATACAGCGTTCTTCCTTATAGACAGGACAGTCACAGGAGGATGCGGCATGGTCACCCTGACAGTTCACACAATGAGGAGACGGAGGTGGACAGTCACCCTCATGGGCATCCCTGCCACAAGTGACACATTTAGCCGCATTGGAACAAGACTGTCGAGTGTGATTGAAACGCTGACACTGGTAGCAGCGCGTAGGTGTCGGGACACAGGGGGCGAACAGAAATAACCTCGTAGCCTGCCTTGATGCGCGATGGCAGCTTAACACTATCGAAGGTCAAGAAAAGTGTCCGGGTCGGTACAAGGTCATTGTTGACCTTTTTCATGACCCTATGGACAGCCGTCACGCCCTGCTCAGCGAGGAAAGATTGAATCTCCTCGTCAGTCAATCCGTCGAGGGAGCTAGTATAGACTACACCACGAGACGAATTCAAAGTTCGGTGGGCCTCCACCCAGGACAGGGAACGTGTACAGGAGTGTGGCCCGAAGCAGTTTTTGTGCCTGAAAGGCGCTCTCAGTTTCTAGTAATAAGGTACCGTTACGCAACCTGGTACAAGATTTGACAGATCCGGCTATGGCATCTACGCCCTTCTGGATAACGAAAGGGTTGACAGAGGAAAAATCCTTTCCGTCCTCAGATCGAGAAACGACGAGGAACTGTGGGGCAGGCGGTAGTACTTTTGTCACTGGTGGCTGGTCACGTTTCCGTTTTTGGGCAGAAGTCGTGAGAGATGGAGTGGAATCCATTGCGGAGGAATCCCCCATGATTGCCAGCGTCTCCGATGGCGCGCTCCTTCCTTGTGGGGACCCTCTCAGAGGGCACTCCCGCCTTAGGTGAATGTTTACACCTCAGGTCACACCTCCCGAGAAACAGACGGAGGGACCAATCGGCATGGTCAGAAGGTATCAGCTCAGGCAATCACCCCTCCCCGGGCCCGGCCTTTACCAGGGGGTACGCGCGTGCCTTACATGTCTACCCAGGGCGGGGAATTACGCGTTACCCCGTCACCGGCTACGCGTGCGAACGCGTGGGTCGGCCTTCAGGCACGCACAGGGAGGAAGGAAGAAGACGAAAAAGAAGAGAGAGAGGGAGAAAGAGGACAGACTGTCTCAAACGCCGAGGCGGAGACCAGAGAAGGCAAGGAGAAGAAGGCAATGAAAAGACAAGAGAAGAAGGCAATGAGAAGGCAAGGAAAAGAAGGCAATGAGAAGGCAAGGAGAAGAAGTCAAGGAAAAGAGTAAGGAGGACAGTGAGGTGGAGAAGAACAAAGAAAGGAACCAACCAAAGGAAGGAAGAAACGAGAAGGAAAAACCAAAAAGACCACAATTATAGGTCGTGGAACCGTCCGTCTCCGGACGCAGGTGCTAACTACCCCCGTGAGGGGGATGGACTCCTTTCAGTCGCCTCTTACGACAGGCAGGAATACCTCGGGCCTATTCTAATCCCCGGACCCGCAGGGGGGACTCGGCAGAAATCTAACCTGCATTTCGATCGGACTTCCTTAACTCTTGTGCAGAAAGGTGTCAATTATACTCCTGCATCCATTTTCAATAAGCTACCACAAGAATTCAATAATCTTAGCAGTAATTCACGCGCTTTCAAATCTAAACTGAAGAGTTTCCTCATGGGTCACTCCTATTCTGTTGAAGAGTTCCTTGAAAAATTAAGCTGATTCTTACATTATGTTGTTGACTGCGTTTACGGAATCTGATGGCTTGACATTTTCGGGTTCATAAACATTTCATTTTTATCTGTTATTACTCTTATGTTGTAATTTCATCTACTGACACGTTCCATGACCTTGGAGATTTCAAAAATGGTTCAAATGGCTCTGAGCACTATGGGACTTAACATCTGCGGTCACCAGTCCCCTAGAACTTAGAACTACTTAAACCTAACTAACCTAAGGACATCACACACATCCATGCCCAAGGCAGGATTCGAACCTGCGCCTGGAGCGGTCGCGCGGTTCCAGACTGAAGCGCCTAGAACCGCTCGACCACACTGGCCGCCCTATGGAGATTTG
Organism: Schistocerca cancellata; assembly: GCF_023864275.1. NCBI lineage: Eukaryota > Metazoa > Arthropoda > Insecta > Orthoptera > Acrididae > Schistocerca > Schistocerca cancellata. The sequence continues at coordinate 55,945,868 of NC_064637.1, read as the reverse complement.
CTCCTCAATTTGGCCCTACAGAACTTGCTGTGTAAATAAATAAACGATCATTTGAAGCAAAGACGTCTAGTGAATATGGGCTCCAAAATGCATGCCTTAAGAGCTATGCATCACCCCTCAGAACGATTCTCATTTCTTGTTGAGTGTTCTGTGTTTCAGGTTGCTGCCACGCTCAGTGATCCCAAAGTTGTGATACTGTAACAGCGTAACAGTATGTTCGTTTGTTTGTGTCAGTGGATAATTGTTTCATTAATAAGACTAATTCTACTTACAAGTAAGTAGTTGAAGCTTCTGGTTCCGCTGGTCTAATTGGAACCGACATCCTCTACCAGTAGCGTTACTACACTGAAGAGAGAACTGGTACACCTGCCTAACATCGTGTAGGGCCCCCGTGACCACGCAGAAGTGCCGCAACACGACGTGCCATGGACTCCATCAATGTCTGAGGTAGTGTTGGAGGTAACTGACACCATGAATCCTGCAGGACCGTCCATATACCCGTAAGATTACAAGGGGTGGAGCTCTCTTCTGAACAGCAGGTGGCAAGGCAGTAAAGATATGCTCAATAATGTTTGTTGTTGTTGTGGTCTTCAGTCCTGAGACTGGTTTAATGCAGCTCTCCATGCTACTCTATCCTGTGCAAGCTTCTTCGTCTCCCAGTACCTACCGCAACCTACATCCTTCTGAATCTGCTTAGTGTATTCATCTCTTGGACTCCCTCTACGATTTTTACCCTCCACGCTGCCCTCCAATGCTAAATTTGTGATCCCTTGATGCCTCAGAACATATCCTACCAACCGATCCCTTCTTCTAGTCAAGTTGTGCCACAAACTTCTCTTCTCCCCAATCCTATACAATACCTCCTCATTAGTTACGTGATCTACCCACCTTATCTTCAGCATTCTTCTGCAGCACCACATTTCGAAAGCTTCTATTCGATTCTTGTCCAAACTGGTTATCGTCCATGTTTCACTTCCATACATGGCTACACTCCATACAAATACTTTCAGAAACGACTTCCTGACACTTAAATCTATACTCGATGTTAACAAATTTCTCTTCTTCAGAAACGATTTCCTTGCCATTGCCAGACTACATTTTATATCCTTTCTACTTCGACCATCATCAGTTATTTTACTCCCTAAATAGCAAAACTCTTTTACTACTTTAAGTGTCTCATTTCCTAATCTAATCCCCTCAGCATCACCCGATTTAATTTGACTACATTCCATTATCCTCGTTTTGCTTTTGTTGATGTTCATCTTATATCCTCCTTTCAAGACACTGTCCATTCCGTTCAACTGCTCTTCCAAGTCCTTTGCTGTCTCTGACAGAATTACAATGTCATCGGCGAACCTCAAAGTTTTTACTTCTTCTCCATGAATTTTAATACCTACTCCGAATTTTTCTTTTGTTTCCTTTACTGCTTGCTCAATATACAGATTGAATAACATCGGGGAGAGGCTACAACCCTGTCTCACTCCTTTCCCAACCACTGCTTCCCTTTCATGCCCCTCGAATCTTATAACTGCCATCTGGTTTCTGTACAAATTGTAAATAGCCTTTCGCTCCCTGTATTTTACCCCTGCCACCTTCAGAATTTGAAGGAGAGTATTCCAGTTAACGTTGTCAAAAGCTTTGTTTATGTCTGCATAAATGTATAAACTCAGAAGAACGTACCTGGAGCCACTCTGTAGCAATTCCGGACGTGCGGGGTGTCGCATCGTCCTATTGGAAATGCCCAGGTACGTCAGGCTGCACAATGGACATGAATGGATGCAGGTGATCAGATAGGACGCTTACCTACGTGCCACCTGTCAGAGTCGTATCTACATGTGTCGGGGGTTCCATATCACTCGAACTGCACCCCCCCTCCCCCCCCCCTACCACTACAGAGCCTCCACCAACTTGAACAATCCACCACCGACATGCAGGGTCCATGGATTCATGAAGCTGTCTCCATACCCGTACACGTCCATCCGTTCTATACAATTTGAAATGAGACTCGTCCTACCAGGCAACATCTTTGCAATCATCAAGAGTCCAATGCTGGCGTTGACGGGCCCAGGCGAGACATAAAGCATTGTGTCGTGCAGTCATCGAGAGTACACACGTGGTCCTTTGGCTCCGAAAGCCTATATACATGACGTATCGTTGAATCGTTTACACGCTGAGACTTGCTCATGACCCAGCACTGACATATGCAGCAGTTTGCGGAAGTGTTGCACTTCTGTCCCGTTGAACGATTCTCTTCAGACGACGTTGGTCCCGTTCTTGCAGGATCTTTTTCCGGCCGCAGCACTTCGGAGATTTGATGTCTTACCAGATTCCTGATATTCACACTACCGTTGTGAAATGGTCGTACGGGAAAATCCCCACTTCGTCGTCATCTCAGAGATGCTGTATCCCATGGCTCGCGCGTAGACTATAACACCACGTTCAAACTCACTTAAATCTTGATGACCTGTCATTGCAGCAGTAGTAACCGATGTACAACTGCGCCAGACACTTGTTGTCTTATGTAGGCGTTGCCGACCGCAGGCCGTGTTCTGCCTGTTTACCTATCTCTGTATTTGATTACACATGCCTAAACCAGTTTCTTTGGCGCTTCAGTGTAGATGCGTTGTAAATGTGAACGAGGTGTCAGCAATCCACTTTGCCAGCAGTTGTCGGCTTTCTGGACCTTAAGTCGCTAATTCTCACTCAAGTAGCTCTTTAATTGATTGAATGCGATCCGTCCCAGTCACCCCGCCAACGACGCTGACCGCTTTTTTTCTGTCGTCTTTCTTTCGATGTGTTCCTTTGTCGTTATGTCGCATTACATCTTCCAGATTCTGTCGACGAGAATATCACTCAGTGTTTTTTAAGTGGAGAGAACGACCAGTCCCCTGGGCGAACATGCCGAGCTACCTTGGCAGCAACCACCTAGCAACGGAGACGATTATATTTGAATGCATTATGCAATATGAAACACGATCACAGATGTTTAGTATTTGTGTTAAATGAAATTTACTACTTATTGCGTTGTATTACAATGGCCCTAATTAATTTAAAGTTCCTTGCTATAAACAAGTGATTCATTCGGAGATGACTGTATGTGGAATGTGCATTCATACATGTTACTTCTGTGCCAAAATTCATGCTATAGCAAACTAACTGTTACAAGTCGCACACGCCACTGAGTTATCGGCACTGGAAGAAAAACGGGAAAACACTTACTCTCTTATACTGTCTGACCCCGCAATGGCCACACTGCTACCTGCTCTGACCCTAGGTAAGCACCCACCTTTACTTAGCTCATGGACGTTACTTAGCTCACGGCTGAAATCATCAAAATCAATTAAAATTAATCACATCTCTGAATACTTGATTCGGGCAGCATGACGATCACTGCTATAGTACACACTTTGATCAGTCATAACATCATGACCACCTACCTAATGGCCAATAAGTCGACCTTTGGCACGGATAACAGCGGCGATGAGTCATGGCATGGAAGCAAAGAGGCTTTGGTAGATCGCTGTAGGGAGTTGGCACCACATCTGTACGAACACAAGTCACCAAATTCCCGTAAATTCCGGGGAGAGGGCGATAAGCTCTGACGCCAATTTCAATCACATCCCAGCTGTTTTCGATCAGGTTCAGATTTGACGAGCCAAGGGGCGGGGGGGGGGGGAGGGGGGCAGCACATCAACTAGAAATCGCCACTGTGTTCCTCGATCTAGATCCACTCCATTATAATCCTGGCCTTGTGATATGATGCATTATCTTGTTGAAAAATGTCACTACCATCAGGAAACATGATCATCATGAAAGAGTGTACATGGTACACAACTGATGTATGATACTCTTTGACCATCATGGTGCTTTGCACAAGATCCACTGGACCCACAGATGCCCACATGAATGTTCCCCAGAGTGTAACACAGCCACTGCGTGTGTCTGTCCCACAGTACTGGTGTCAATTAGTTGTTCTCCTGGAAGATGACCCATTCATACCCTCCTACCAGCATGATGAAGAATGTATTGGGGTTCATCAGATATTGAAATGCTCTGCACTGCACCAACCTCCAGTGCCTATGGTCACGTGCCCATTTCAGTCGTAGTTGCTGATATCCTGGTATTAACAATGAATGGCACATGCAAGGGTCGCGGGCTGTGGAGGCCCATCGTGAAGTGTGTTTGGCGCACTGTGTGTTCAGACACACTTGTACTCTGCCCAACATTGAAGTCTGATGTTAGTTCCGCCACTGTTCACCATCTGTCTTGGTTTACCAATCTGCCCAGCCTACGATGTCTGACATCTTTAACCAGGGGTGTCCGCCCAACCCCACGATGTTCGGGTGTGGTTTCACCTTGGTTTCGCCACGTGCTGGAGACACTCGCCACTGCACTCATCAAACATCCAATAAGTCATGCAGTTTCTGAAATGCTTGTGCCAAGCCTCTGGGCCAAGAGTCTGCCCTCAGTCAAACTCAGATAGATAGCACATCTTCTCCATTCTACACACAGACAGCACATTCACTGATACTACATGCACCATGCATGTGTGTGACTAGCAGGCATTCCTCGCCAGGTGACGCTGCTATAGCCTGAATGGGTTTATATACACTCCTGGAAATTGAAATAAGAACACTGTGAATTCATTGTCCCAGGAAGGGGAAACTTTATTGACACATTCCTGGGGTCAGATACATCACATGATCACACTGACAGAACCACAGGCACATAGACACAGGCAACAGAGCATGCACAATGTCGGCACTAGTACAGTGTATATCCACCTTTCGCAGCAATGCAGGCTGCTATTCGCCCATGGAGACGATCGTAGAGATGCTGGATGTAGTCCTGTGGAACGGCTTGCCATGCCATTTCCACCTGGCGCCTCAGTTGGACCAGCGTTCGTGCTGGACGTGCAGACCACGTGAGACGACGCTTCATCCAGTCCCAAACATGCTCAACGGGGGACAGATCCGGAGATCTTGCTGGCCAGGGTAGTTGACTTACACCTTCTAGAGCACGTTGGGTGGCACGGGATACATGCGGACGTGCATTGTCCTGTTGGAACAGCAAGTTCCCTTGCCGGTCTAGGAATGGTAGAACGATGGGTTCGATGACGGTTTGGATGTACCGTGCACTATTCAGTGTCCCCTCGACGATCACCAGTGGTGTACGGCCAGTGTAGGAGATCGCTCCCCACACCATGATGATGCCGGGTGTTGGCCCTGTGTGCCTCGGTCGTATGCAGTTCTGATTGTGGCGCTCACCTGCACGGCGCCAAACACGCATACGACCATCATTGGCACCAAGGCAGAAGCGACTCTCATCGCTGAAGACGACACGTCTCCATTCGTCCCTCCATTCACGCCTGTCGCGACACCACTGGAGGCGGGCTGCACGATGTTGGGGCGTGAGCGGAAGACGGCCTAACGGTGTGCGGGACCGTAGCCCAGCTTCATGGAGACGGTTGCGAATGGTCCTCGCCGATACCCCAGGAGCAACAGGGTCCCTAATTTGCTGGGAAGTGGCGGTGCGGTCCCCTACGGCACTGCGTAGGATCCTACGGTCTTGGCGTGCATCCGTGCGTCGCTGCGGTCCGGTCCCAGGTCGACGGGCACGTGCACCTTCCGCCGACCACTGGCGACAACATCGATGTACTGTGGAGACCTCACGCCCCACGTGTTGAGCAATTCGGCGGTACGTCCACCCGGCCTCCCGCATGCCCACTATACGCCCTCGCTCAAAGTCCGTCAACTGCACATACGGTTCACGTCCATGCTGTCGCGGCATGCTACCAGTGTTAAAGACTGCGATGGAGCTCCGTATGCCACGGCAAACTGGCTGACACTGACGGCGGCGGTGCACAAATGCTGCGCAGCTAGCGCCATTCGACGGCCAACACCGCGGTTCCTGGTGTGTCCGCTGTGCCGTGCGTGTGATCATTGCTTGTACAGCCCTCTCGCAGTGTCCGGAGCAAGTATGGTGGGTCTGACACACCGGTGTCAATGTGTTCTTTTTTCCATTTCCAGGAGTGTAGATAGACAGTTGGGGCTTGTAATGTTCTGACTGATCAAGGTAGACACCCACTCGGACCGTCAGCGATGCTAAAGCGCCTGTTGGGGATATGGGGTTGTGAGCCTCTCCCATATCTAATCCACCTCACAGATTAACGAGGAGCATCAGTGTGCTGACCAGTGTGGATGTGGTTTCCACATCCCACTAGGTGAATATTGCGCTGCTAAACACGTCCTACTGGAGACAAATGCTACACAACACTTAGAAAACGTTTTCAAACTTAAACATGACATCTGTAATAGATAGATAGATCTATAATAGATAGATAGATCTTCCCTAAGAAGAGTGTGAACGTCAGAGGGGGCACCAGCCACCGGATGACGCCAACACTGCCAGATCCGATATCTAACAAGGCTCACCCAGCAAAGAAATGGGCAAAGTCGAAAGGAAAAGAAAAAGAACATACACAGTATTGTGCTTTCCATTTACAATTATCATCTGATGATTGCTTGTTAACCACTAGTAATCAGTTATGATACTGTTTGCGGGATCTGAGACTGGAATACACTGTCCATCACATTAATGAGACAACCCCTCAAAACCTTGAATAACCATCATTTGCAGCGTCCAACTCGCAAGACACGGCTGGAATGCCCACAGAGAGATGTGCACCCTCCGCTATCCCCACCACTGCAGCATCAACCCCCCCCCCCTCCAACCCCTCACGCCATCCCGCCAAATGGTGCGCAGCCTACCATACCCAGCTGGAGATCACTCCCTTACTTTCAATATCACATCATCCCCATATCTCCAGAAGATGATGAGTATGACACTCTTCAAAACGTCGCAGCACTTTGACACTGCCAGCTTGCTGGAAACCCGACAGCTTTTCACCAACAGGTGGTCGTAATCTTCTGGCTCATCAGCATATATCATAAGCACTGACTGCCCTATCACATTTCCTTTCTGGTCTTGTTCCGTTAAGATGAATGTATTGACTTCTGTTTGCAACCAAGTTCTACATCTACTCACAAATTTGGTCCTATGCTGGGCAATGTCGTATTTTGTACTGTATTCACCACCTTCATGAAGTAGAAGAACCAATCATAAAGGTGTACGACGCTATCTTTGGTCCTCTGGGTGTCACGAACGAACAGAGTAAGGTGCGGAATGAATGTGGATTTTTGTAGATGAAAGCAAGAAGATTTTGTTTGAAATCCGAGAGAAAAAATACGACCGAACCATTTACAGCATACAACTTCCACTTTGCCATTTTTTTTTTTTTTTTTTTTTTTTTTTTTTTTTTTTTTTTTTTTTTTTTTTTTTTGCCGGCCGGTGTAGCCATGCCGTTCTAGGCGCTTCAGTCCGGAACCGCGCGACCGCTACGGTCGCACGTTCGAATCCTGCCTCGGGCATGGGTGTGTGTGATGTCCTTAGGTTAGTTAGGTTTAAGTAGTTCTAAGTTCTAGGGGACTGATGACCTCAGATGTTAAGTCCCATAGTGCTCAGAGCCATTCCCAACTCTGCCTTTTTTTATGCAGCACCACCAGTCTATGAGCTACGTCTTTAATTGTCACTTCTGTTCTGACGTGCAGTACCGGTCTCACATCTCATCCACACTATCCCCAAACTATATGAATTCTCATCAAAGCAATACAAGCAGCGCGAAAAATTTCATTTACATATTCACTCTTGCAGAGGAGAGAACAGATAGGTGGAAAAGAATACATTGAAAGCCTCTATGAAGGTGAAGATTTGTCTGATGTGATAGAAGAAGAAACAGGAGTCGATTTAGAAGAGATAGGGGATCCAGTATTAGAATCGGAATTTAAAAGAGCTTTGGAGGACTTACGGTCAAATAAGGCAGAAGGGATAGATAACATTCCATCAGAATTTCTAAAATCATTGGGGGAAGTGACAACAAAACGACTATTCTCGTTGGTGTGTAGAATATATGAGTCTGGCGATATACCATCTGACTTTCGGAAAAGCATCATCCACACAATTCCGAAGACGGCAAGAGCTGACAAGTGCGAGAATTATCGCACAATCAGCTTAACAGCTCATGCATCGAAGCTGCTTACAAGAATAATATACAGAAGAATGGAAAAGAAAATTGAGAATGCGCTAGGTGACGATCAGTTTGGCTTTCGGAAAAGTAAAGGGACGAGACAGGCAATTCAGACGTTACGGCTAATAATGGAAGCAAGGCTAAAGAAAAATCAAGACACTTTCATAGGATTTGTCGACCTGGAAAAAGCGTTCGACAATATAAAATGGTGCAAGCTGTTCGAGATTCTGAAAAAAGTAGGGGTAAGCTATAGGGAGAGACGGGTCATATACAATATGTACAACAACCAAGAGGGATAATAAGAGTGGACGATCAAGAACGAAGTGCTCGTATTAAGAAGGGTGTAAGACAAGGTTGTAGCCTTTCGCCCCTACTCTTCAATCTGTACATCGAGGAAGCAATGATGGAAATAAAAGAAAGGTTCAGGAGTGGAATTAAAATACAAGGTGAAAGGATATCAATGATACGATTCGCTGATGACATTGCTATCCTGAGTGAAAGTGAAGAAGAATTAAATGATCTGCTGAATGGAATGAACAGTCTAATGAGTACACAGTATGGTTTGAGAGTAAATCGGAGAAAGACGAAGGAAATGAAAAGTAGTAGAAATGAGAACAGCGAGAAACTTAACATCAGGATCGATGGTCACGAAGTCAATGAAGTTAAGGAATTCTGCTACCTAGGCAGTAAAATAACCAATGACGGACAGAGCAAGGAGGACATCAAAAGCAGACTCGCTATGGCAAAAAAGGCATTTCTGGCCAAGAAAAATCTTCTAATATCAAATACCGGCCTTAATTTGAGGAAGAAATTTCTGAGGATGTACGTCTGGAGTACAGCATTGTATGGTAGTGAAACATGGTCTGTGGGAAAACCGGAACAGAAGAGAATCGAAGCATTTGAGATGTGGTGCTATAGACGAATGTTGAAAATTAGGTGGACTGATAAGGTAAGGAATGAGGAGGTTCTACGCAGAATCGGAGAGGAAAGGAATATGTGGAAAACACTGATAAGGAAAAGGGACAGGATGATAGGTCATCTGCTAAGACATGAGGGAATGATTCCATGGTACTAGAGGGAGCTGTAGAGGGCAAAAACTGTAGAGGAAGACAGAGATTGGAATACGTCAAGCAAATAATTGAGGACGTAGGTTGCAAGTGCTACTCTGAGATGGAGAGGTTAGCACAGGAAAGTAATTCGTGGCGGGCCGCATCAAACCAGTCAGTAGACTGATGACCAAAAAAAATTCACTCTTGGTGGCCATTCTCCAAATGTGGCAACCACCTGCTGTAATGCTTGTCCATCATTTAATTACCTGTGTAATGCTTGCCTTACTCCCTCTTCTAATACACCTTTCACGTTATCTATGCCATATACCCTTAATTGCTGATCGTCCTTGATAGTATCATAGACCTTCTAAGAGTCGTCAGGCGCGTATCCTACATACACACACACACAAATATATATACAGAGTCCTCCAGAAAAATGTGTACACACTTTAATGAACAAAAAGTATTACTTATGTGTTTATTTTACATTTAATAATTGATCACACATATTGTAGAACCTTCAGTTTAGCACACAGTTACTTTAAATGTTCAAAATGTTCACCGTTTGCGGCTATATACAGGGTGAGGCAGTGAAACGGCACGATTTTGTAAAACCACCAAAGATTTATTTACAAGTAAAATCATAATAGTTGAACATGGATCTCAAGTACAAGAGTGGAAATTAAAGATTTAACTTAAAAACAATCATTTTTTAAATATGGTGTCAGTGAGGTGTCGTCCTTGGTTTTGCACACATTGTCTAAGCCTGAGATGAAATTGTCCCATGACGTTTCGTAGCATCTGTACTGGAATGTTGTTAATTTCCTGTCGAATTCGCTCCTTCAGGTCTTCTTTTGTTCTTGGTGGATTTTCCTGGAAGACTTTGCACTTGAGGTAGCCCCAAAGAAAAAAGTCTGGTGCCGTCAGATCTGGTGAATGGGCAGGCCAGGGGAAATCGCCATTCCTGCTGATTAGACGTCGTGGAAATGCAAGTCTGAGCAATTCCATTGAGACATTAGCAGTATGGCTTATTGCACCATCTTGCTGGAAGAGTGTTTCAGCATCTGGATCATGTCGATCAATTCCAGGCAGACCAAAAATGGTCAACATGTCAGCATAACGTCCAGAGTTTACCGTCACTGTGTTGCCATCTTCATCTTCAAAAAAATAGGGCCCCACGATTCCACGAGATGACATTGCGCACCAGACTGTTACTTTTTCAGAATGGAGAGGTTTTTCATGAAGTTTGTGCGGGTTATCTGAGGACCAATATCTGAAGTTTTGCTTATTTACGTACCCACTAAGATGAAAGTGGGCTTCATCACTCATCCATAAGTTATGCACTCTTTCTTCATTTCGTTCAATAACGTTAAGCATTGACTGGCAAAAGCGTATACGGTTATTGTAGTCATTACGTTTAAGGGCTTGCACTACCTGAATTTTGTATGGATAATAGTGAAGGTCACTCTTCAAAATCCGTCTTACTGATCGATTGCTGAGACCAAGTTCTGCGCTGTGCCGTCTCGCGGATTTTCGCAGACTTCGTCCCAACGCTTTGCGCACACGATTAATGTTCTTGGGTGTCTGGATTGTTTTCGTGCTGCCGCCTCTTTTCTTTGTTGTGCTAGCAGTAGCTTCAAAGGTTTTGACCCAAAGGAGAATGGCTTTCCTTGATGGCACGGGAGCCCATGGCGGCAGGTTGAATTCACGACGAAAGGCGCGTTGAGCACCAAACACACTATCCGCGTTTTTGTAATATGCCTTTACGGCATATGCACGTTGCGCACTCGACCAACGCTCCATGGCTACTGAAACTTCCACCACTCTAGACGCCCAAGGTCACTTCCCCCACTCTCGCAACCCCCCTCCGCGCCCGACAACCACTATCGAAATCGTGCCGTTTCACTGCCTCACCCTGTACATAACAGAACGACGAGCGGTCGCCGCAACTATGTCAGTCAATGTTACAGTGGAGATCGCCGCACGTGTCGCTGTAATCTCCTGGTGAATTTCCTCCAGTATGCGTGGCTTACGTCGATAGACGTTATCTTTCACAGTTCCCCACAAGTAAAAGTCCTTAGGTGTTAGACCTGGCGACCGTGGAGGGAACACAATGGGCCATCTTTGTCCAATCCGATGCCCCGGAAAACTGTCATCCAGGAAAGCTCATATGGCTATGTGGTAGTGTGCTGTTGGTAGAAGACCTCTTCAACAGCTCCATAAAGTGCATGTATACCTGGCAAAATTGATGTGTGGGACATTTCCAGGTACACTTCTCCACTGACAGTAGCATCAAAGAAAATGGGTCCTACTGAGACCGTAGATGATAGTCCACACCACTCATGAACCTCTGGTAGATTGACCACTTTACCCACATAAACACGCGGATTTTCCGGTGCCCAGTACAGACTGTTATGACGAGTCATGTTTCCATTATGTTTCAATTGTGCCTTGTCACTCCACAATACCTTCGTCACAAATTGTTCGTCATCAGTTACAATTTACTGATACCATTCGCAAAACAGCATTCGGCGATCAGCATCGTCATAATTAATAACGTGCAGTAATCGTGGAATGAAAACTTTCCACTTTGCAGCTTTCAGAATTCTTCGTAGATTTATACTGCTAACCCACACTTCACGTGCACATTGCGTAGTGGACTTCTGCAGAGAATTAACAAGCGTTTCCAACACGAGATCCGACGGAGCAGGACTTGTAGCTGTACGCTGTTATCCTAATCTTCCTTTGTGAATATCACAAATCGTTCGAATTCAAACTTGTCAATGATGTGTTTGTTTGTTAGGCAGGTTGGCGATTCTGTTTCAAACTCCTGCCTCCATTAACGTTGTATTTCAACGGCATTACCAAACTTGAAAAACCAATTCACAACACATTTTCGTTGCTTGAATGTCAAGCGTGCTTCAGCCATCTTGTTTTCTCGATACCGAGATGAAAGTACTAACATCTGTTGACCCAAAGACCACACTCCAACACACTCGTAACTTAAATTGAACAGCAATATCGATATCTCGATATAGCCTAACAAAGAATGTATACATGTTTCTGGCGCGCATGCGCCCGCCGCACACACACATACACACACACACACACACACACACACACACACACGCACACACACACACACATATATATATATATATATTTCTGACCAACACCCCATATACAGGGTGTTACAAAAACGTACGGCCAAACTTTCAGGAAACATTCCTCACACACAAAGAAAGAAAAGATGTTATGTGGACATGTGTCCGGAAACGCTTAATTTCCATGTTAGAGCTCATTTTAGTTTCGTCAGTATGTACTGTACTTCCTCGATTCACCGCCAGTTGGCCCAATTGAAGGAAGGTAATGTTGTCTTCGGTGCTTGTGTTGACATCCGACTCATTGCTCTACAGTACTAGCATCAAGCACATCAGTATGTAGCATCAACAGGTTAGTGTTCATCACGAACGTGGTTTTGCAGTCAGTGCAATGTTTAGAAATGCGGATTTGGCAGATGCCCATCTGATATATGGATTAACACGGGGCAATAGCAGTGGCGCGGTACGTTTGTATCGAGACAGATTTCCTGAACGAAGGTGTCCCGACAGGAAGACGTTCGAAGCAATTGATCGGCGTCTTAGGGAGCACGGAACATTCCAGCCTACGACTCGCGACTGGCGAGGACCTAGAACGACGTGGACACCTGCAATAGACGAGACAATTCTTCGTGCAGTTGACGATAACCCGAATGTCAGCGTCAGAGAAGTTGCTGCTGTACAAGGTAACGTTGACCACGTCACTGTATGGAGAGTGCTACGGGACAACCAGTTGTTTCCGTACCATGTACACCGTGTGCAGGCAGTATCAGCAGCTGATTGGCCTCCACGGGTACACTTCTGCGAATGGTTCATCCAACAATGTGTCAGTCCTCATTTCAGTGCAAATGTTCTCTTTACGGATGAGGCTTCATTCCAACGTGATCAAATTGTAAATTTTCACAATCATCATGTGTGGGCTGACGAAAATCCGCACGCAATTGTGCAATCACGTCATCAACACAGATTTTCCGTGAACGTTTGAGCAGGCATTGTTGGTGATGTCTCGATTGGGCCCCATGCTCTTCCACCTACGCTCAATGGAGCACGTTATCATGATTTCATACGGGATACTCTACCTGTGCTGCTAGAACATGTGCCTTTACAAGTACGACACAACATGTGGTTCATGCACGATGGAGCTCCTGCACATTTCAGTCCAAGTATTCGTTCGCTTCTCGACAACAGATTCGGTGACCGATGGATTGGTAGAGGCGGACCAATTCCATGGCCTCCACGCTCTCCTGACCTCAGCCCTCTTGACTTTCATTTATGAGGACATTTGAAAGCTCTTGTCTACGCAACCGATGGATTGGTAGAGGCGGACCAATTCCATGGCCTCCACGCTCTCCTGACCTAAACCCTCTTGACTTTCATTTATGAGGACATTTGAAAGCTCTTGTCTACGCAACCCTGGTACCAAATGTAGAGACTCCTCGTGCTCGTATTGTGAACGGCTATGATACAATACGCCATTCTCCAGGGCTGCATCAGCGCATCAGGGATTCCATGCGACGGAGGGTGGATGCATGTATCCTTGCTAACGGAGGACAGTTTGAACATTTCCTGTAACAAAGTGTTTGAAGTCACGCTAGTACGTTCTGTTGCTGTGTGTTTCCATTCCATGATTAATTGATTTGAAGAGAAGTAATAAAATGAGCTCTAACATGGAAAGTAAGCGTTTCCGGACACATGTCCACATAACATCTTTTCTTTCTTTGTGTGTGAGGAATGTTCCCTGAAAGTTTGGCCGTACCTTTTTGTAACACCCTGTATATATGGGGTGTTGGTCAGAAACAGTGTGAAAAGCTTCTAAGGATCTTGCAGGGTGGGTTGCGCTGAGAAATAATTGTTAACACATACGATGTCGCCAAACGTGTTCTTCGTTTGGTTTCCTAAACGGAACGAGAGAGAGCGATACAAAACTTGGACGTGGGATGGTACTAATGATCGAACCTGAGCCAAAGGCTGAGCACTCTCGTGCGCTATCATCCCAAGAAATCGCAAATTATTAGGCCTCTCACCATTAGCTCATAAGCTTGTCATAACTGTCCCACACCCACATTGCATAGACGTTTTTCTTCTTCTCCCTTTATTCAATCTGTTCATCACACTCACCAGCTTGTCCACACGGCATAGTCGCCTGGGAAATTACTCACATGCAGAACATTTTTGTTTTATACACTCTTATAGTTTTAATATTTGAATATACTGTAATGTAAGATTTATTTGTCAGTGTCTGTTTAGGTATTACATCATGATTTGTCTTGTATCGAACAATGTCTCCCTTGTGATTCTTGAGTTTCTCCCGGCGTATTTGATAATCAAAATATCCACGGGTGTGCTGCCGGTCTATAGTGTCCAACGGGCACAATATTTCGGCGATCATACATGTCGCCATCATCAGGTGAACTGACGGACTGAGCTCCTGTGAACGTGCCGGCACGGAGATCCGTACGCTATGGCTGCTCAGAGGGAATTGGGTTCGGTCGCAGCGGCGGCCGATTTAAATACCCTCCGCCCGCGGCGCGCTCCCTCCGCCGTCCGCGCCCCGCGCCACGGTCGCGCGGTGGAACAGATTGCGACGGCGTCTGAGATGACGTCGGTGTGATGGCTCTGTCCGCCGTGGTCGTCACAACTATACGTTTGCTCGATTTACTCTTGATTAACCCAATTGCTGGTTCCCAAGCCTTGCTAAGATTATAGCCACAGTCACGGTTTATGAGGTCGTCATTGGTGCGAATTTCGATGGCCTCTCTAACAACGCTGTCCCAGTATCTCGACGTCTGTACCAGAATCCTCGTGCGGTCATACTCCATGGCGTGATTTTCCGACAAACAATGTTCAGCGACCGCCGACTTGCTCGGATACATCAGTCGAGTGTGCCTCTGATGTTCACGGCATCGATCCTCGACGGTACGCATCGTCTGACCAATATACGACTTGCCACATTGACACGGAATCTGGTACACGCCGGCCTTCCTCAAACCGAGGTCATCTTTGGCGCTCCCCACCAGTGCACGAGTCTTATTTGGAGAACAAAACACAGTTCCGACCTGGTGTTTCTTCAGAATGCGGGCGATTTTCCCCGAGAGTGCGCCTGTGTATGGAATAAATGCAGTGCCTACCTCCTCCCTCGTGACTTCATCCATCTCAACAGGTTGTGCTGCAGTGGTTGGGCGGAGAGCACGTTGAATCTGCCACTCTGAGTGTGGTGTCACCGCCAGACACCACACTTGCTAGGTGGTAGCTTTAAATCGGCCACGGTCCATTAGTACATGTCGGACCCGCGTGTCGCCACTGTCAGTAATTGCAGACCGAGCGCCACCACACGGCAGGTCTAGAGAGACGTACTAGGACTCACCCCAGTTGTACGACGACTTTGCTAGCGACTACACTGACGAAGCCTTTCTCTCATTTGCCGAGAGATAGTTAGAATATCCTTCAGCTAAGTCCATGGCTACGACCTAGCAAGGCGCCATTAACCATATCTAGAGAGTCTCACTTGTATCATCAAGAATGCTGTATACAAATGATGGATTAAAGTTAAGTATTCCAGCAGCTACGTACTTTTCTTTATAGCATTCATTACGTATCCTGTTTCAGACCTAAAGCAAGCCTGCGTGTGTAACGCGTGCCTTTCGGTTACCCGTCACTGTGGACTGGCTGTCTTGTCAGTCCACAACACTGAGTACTCATTTTTTCGAAATACAGTTCTCAGGTGTTCCAATTCCTGGGGTAGACTCTCTGCGTCAGAGATAGTGCGCGCCCTATGTACTACAGTTTTAAGTACCCCGTTCCTCTGTGAAGGGTGGTGGCAGCTGTCTGCGTGCAAATACAGATCAGTGTGCGTTGTCTTCCGATACACCCCATGACCTAGGGTGCCGTCAACCCTTCTCTTGACCAAGACGTCAAGGAAAGGTAATTTACCCTCCGTTTCAGTCTCCATTGTGAATTTGATGTTGGGGTGTATGGAGTTTAGATGTGTAAGGAAGTCAAGGAGTTTATCCATACCATGTGGCCAGATGACGAAGGTTTCCATACGGATGACGACAGGGCTTCCTCCTCGAAGTTCTCCATGTACAAATTCGCTACCACTGGTGAGAGTGGGCTACCCATGGTGACTCCCTCCGTTTGTTCGTAGTATTCTCCATTAAAAAGAAAATACGTGGAAGTCAAGACATGCCTAAAAAGTTCAGTGGTCTTCTCGTCAAACTTCTGACTAATCAATTCTAGTGACTCTCGAAGGGGTACCCTCGTAAACAAGGAAACGACGTCAAAACTCACCATGATATCTGACTCATCCAACCTGAAGCTATCAAGGCTTTTAACAAAATCCACGGAATTACGGATGTGATGAGGGCATTTACCCACATAAGGACTTAATATTCCCGTCAGGTATTTGGCCAACGAATATGTAGTTTTTTTTTTTTTGTGGTTTTAGGGCGCACAACTTCAATGGTCATTAGCGCCCTGACTACTCTAAAAATGCACCGCGAGGCACAAGTTGACAACAACAACTAAAAGGGAAAACACAATAAAAGACAGACGGACAGGCAGAGGATTAAAAAACATCATCAAATGTCCTTAGCGAGGTTTGTCAAATTGATAAAACAAAGAACACGAGCAGCTGCTCGTGGGTCATCCGCTAAAATGGCATCGAAAGTATTAGGCAGGTTAAGACCGAGGCGCAGTGTGGTAAGATCTGGACAGGACATTAAAATGTGCCTAACCGACAGCAAGTGCCCACATGGGCAGAACGGCGCCGGCGCAGCCGTCAGCAGATGGCGATGGCTGAACCGGCAGTGTCCAATTCTTAACCTTGCTAAAACGACCTCCTCCCGCCGAGAAGGGCGTGAGGAGGACGTCCAAGCCACGGGAAGAGGTTTTAAGGCCCGAAGCTTGTTGTCGGTAAGTGCAGCCCAATCGGCATGCCACAGCGACACGACGCGCCGACAAATGACCCTGCTAAAATCGGACGAAGGGACACAACAAGAAGCTGTCCGAGGCTGGAGGACCGCAGCCTTGGCCGCGGCATCTGCAGCTTCGTTCCCAGGGATACCGACATGGCCAGGAACCCACATAAAGCTAACCGGCGTACCGACGTCCACCAGCTGCTGGAGAGAGCGTTGGATCCGGTGTACGAAAAGGTGAACCGGGTACGGATCACTGAGGCTCTGGATGGCGCTCAGGGAATCTGAGCATATGACATAAGCAGAATGTCGGTGGCGGCAGATGTAAAGAACAGCCTGGTAGAGGGCAAAGAGCTCAGCTGTGAAGACCGAACAATGGCCATGGAGCCGGTATTGGAAACTTTGTGCCCCGACAATAAAGGAACACCCGACCCCGTCATTGGTCTTAGAGCCATCTGTATAAATGAAAGTCATGTTGATGAACTTCGAACGAAGTTCCAAAAAACGGGAGTGGTAGACCGAACCGGGGGTGACCTCTTTTGGGAGCGAGCTGAGGTCGAGGTGAACGCGGACCTGAGCCTGGAGCCAAGGTGGAGTGCGGCTCTCGCCCACTCGAAAGGTTGCAGGGAGTGAAAAATTAAGGTGTTGAAGGAGGCGACGAAAGCGAACTCCAGGGGGTAGCAAGGCAGAGACATACAACCCGTATTGAAGGTCAAGAGAGTCGTAAAAAAAGGAACGATAAGACGGATGGTCGGGCATTGACAGTAGCCGACAGGCATACCGACAAAGCAGTATATCGCGCCGGTAGGTGAGTGGCAATTCGCCAGCGTCAGCATGAAGACTCTCTACGGGACTGGTATAAAATGCTCCGATCGCAAGCCGTAAACCCCGATGTCGTATGGAGTTGAGGCGGCGTAAGATGGATGGCCGTGCAGAGGAGTATACGAAGCTCCCATAATCCAGCTTGGAGCGGACGATCGACCGATATAGACGAAGTAGGACGGTTCGATCCGCTCCCCACGACATACCACTGAGAACACGGAGGACATTTAAAGAACGGGTACAACGGGCGGCCAAATATGACACATGTGGAGACCAGCTAAGTTTCCTGTCAAAGGTAAGGCCTAAAAATTTGGTTGTCTCCACGATTGGGAGAGCAACGGGACCGAGTCGTAAGGACGGTGGGAGAAACTCTTTGTAGCGCCAGAAGTTAATACAGACCGTCTTCTCGGCAGAAAAACGGAAGCCATTGGCGACACTCCAGGAGTAAAGACGGTCAAGACAACGCTGAAGACAGCGCTCCAGGACACGTGTACACTGCGCGCTGCAATAGATGGTAAAATCGTCCACGAAAAGGGAGCCTGATACATCAGCTGGGAGGCAATCCATTATTGGATTGATCGCGATGGCGAAGAGAGCGACGCTCAAAACTGAGCCCTGTGGCACCCCATTCTCCTGGCGAAAGGTGTCGGACAGGACAGAACCCGCACGTACCCTGAACTGTCGATCCAATAAAAAGGAACAAATAAAAAGAGGGAGGCGACCGCGAAAGCCCCATGTATGCATGGTGCGGAGAATGCCCGCCCTCCAACAGGTGTCGTAAGCCTTCTCCAAATCAAAGAACACAGCCGCGGTCGGGCACTTCCGCAAGAAGTTATTCATAATGAAGGTCGACAAGGTAACCAGATGGTCAACAGCAGAGCGGCGCCTTCGAAATCCACATTGTACATTGGTAAGTAGGCGTCGAGACTCGAGCAGCCAAACCAATCGAGAGTTAACCATTCGCTCCATCACTTTACAGACACAGCTGGTAAGCGAGATAGGTCGATAACTGGAAGGCAAGTGCTTGTCCTTCCCCGGCTTAGGAATCGGGACAACAATAGACTCGCGCCAGCATGCGGGAACATGTCCCTCAATCCAGATGCGATTGTATGTACGAAGAAGAAAACCTTTACCCGCAGGAGAAAGGTTCTTCAACATCTGAATATGAATAGAATCAGGCCCTGGAGCGGAGGACCGTGATCGGCCAAGTGCGGTTTCGAGTTCCCGCATGGTGAATGGTGCATTATAACTTTCACAATTCGAGGAGCGGAAGTCAGGTGGCCTAGCCTCCTCTGCATGTTTGCTGGGGAGGAAGGCAGGGTGGTAATGAGCGGAGCTCGAAACCTCGGCGAAAAAGCGGCCGAAGGCATTGGAGACAGCCTCAGGGGCCACAAGGACTTCATTCACGACCTTCAAGCCAGAAACTGGGGAGTGGACCTTAGTGCCAGATAGCCGGCGCAGGCTACCCCAGACAACAGAAGAAGGAGTAAAACTGTTGAAGGTGCTTGTGAAAGCAGCCCAGCTGGCTTTCTTGCTTTCCTTGATAATACGACGACACTGAGCACGTAATCGTTTATAATTAATACAATTCGCCACTGTAGGGTGGCGTTTAAAGGTGCGTAAAGCACGTCGACGAGCACGTAAAGCGTCTCTACATGCTGCGGTCCACCAGGGGACCGGTACGCGACGTGGAGAAGAAGTAGGGTGAGGGATGGAATATTCAGCAGCAGCGAGAATGACTTCCGTGAGGTGTGCGACCTGACGATCACAGCTTGTGAAGGTTTGATCCTGAAAGGTCGCCCTGGAAGAGAAGAGCCCCCAGTCTGCCTTGGAGATGGTCCAACTAGAGGAGCACGGAGAGGGAGTATGCTGCAGGAGATGGATAACACACGGGAAGTGGTCGCTCGAATATGTATCAGCAAGTGCATACCACTCAAACCGGCGTGCAAGTTGGGGAGTACAGATAGAGAGGTCTAAATGGGAATAGGTATGAGATGTGTCCGAAAGAAAAGTAGGGGCGCCAGTATTGAGGCAGACAAGATTGAGCTGGTTGAAAAGGTCTGCTAACAAGGAGCCCCTCGGGCAGGATGCTGGAGAGCCCCAAAGGGGATGGTGGGCATTGAAGTCTCCAGTTAACAAAAATGGTGCAGGTAGCTGAGCAATAAGTTGCATCATGTCTGCCCTGGTAACGGCAGATGACGATGGAGTGTAAACGGTACAAAAGGAAAACGTAAAGGTGGGGAGAGTAATGCGGATGGCAACTGCCTGCAGGCCGGTGTGCAACGTGATGGGATCGTAGTAAATATCATCCCGGACCAGCAACATAACCCCTCCATGAGCTGGGATACCTACCACAGGGGGTAGGTCAAAACGCACAGAGGTGTAGTGTGCCAAGGCAATTTGATCGCATGGGCGTAGCTTCGTTTCCTGGAGGGCTACGACGAGCGGACGGTGCAAGCGGAGCAGCAACTTCAAGCCCTCTCGGTTGGAGCGAATGCTGCGAATATTTCAGTGAATAAGTGCCATCGTAAGAAAAGGAAGATGAAAGAAGGGGTCACCTCGAAGGCCGCTGAGGGCCTGGCTTCGAGCGAGCACTGCCGCCGCTATCATTAGGCGGACAGTCATCATCCATTGGGTCTATAGGGTCATCGGCCATCTTGGGAGGATGGCCGGGAGGGGGAGCTTCCTCCGTCGGTGAATGGCCAGATGTTCGGCTACCAGCGGTGCGGCCAGGCGAAATGGATGACGGCCTGGGGTGGCAACTGCTGGGTGGCGCAGGAAAAGAAATGCGCCATGGCGGAGAAGGAGAACTGTGCTTCCTATGAGCCTTCTTGGAAGGATGTTTGGTGGAAGTACCGGTCGAAGGCTGGGAGGTCGAGGGACGGAGGAAGTCTGCACGGGATGGTTCCTTCTTGAAGGCCCGTGCATCTGACTTCGGGGTCTGCGACTTAGCAGAAGCTGAGGAAGTGGCTGGTGTCTGTGGAGTGATGGGAGGAAGAGGAGACGTCGACCGCGCGATCTTAGCACTGGCCGAACGGACGACCGTGGTGCTGAAGGTCAGATCGCATGTCTGGGTCGCTACCTCCCGGGTAGTCCGAGGAGAGGCGAGGACAGTGCTGTATTTCCCCGCTGGGAGCATCGTGGGCTTCCTACTAGCCAATAGCTTGCGAGCAGCCGAGGTGGACACTTCCTCTTTGACCCGAATTTCTTGGATACAGCGTTCTTCCTTATAGACAGGACAGTCGCGGGAGGATGCGGCATGGTCACCCTGACAGTTCACAAAACGAGGAGACGGAGGTGGACAGTCACCCTCATGGGCATCCCTGCCACAAGTGACACATTTAGCCGCATTGGAGCAAGACTGTCGAGTGTGATTGAAATGCTGACACTGGTAGCAGCGCGTAGGTGTCGGGACATAGGGGCGAACAGAAATAACCTCGTAGCCCGCCTTGATGCGCGATGGCAGCTTAACACTATCGAAGGTCAAGAAAAGTGTCCGGGTCGGTACAAGGTTATTGTTGACCTTTTTCATGACCCTATGGACAGCCGTCACGCCCTGCTCAGCGAGGAAAGATTGAAGCTCCTCGTCAGTCAATCCGTCGAGGGAGCTACTATAGACTACACCACGAGACGAATTCAAAGTTCGGTGGGCCTCCACCCGGACAGGGAACGTGTACAAGAGTGTGGCCCGAAGCAGTTTTTGTGCCTGAAAGGCATTCTCAGTTTCTAGTAATAAGGTACCGTTACGCAACCTGGTACAAGATTTGACAGATCCGGCTATGGCATCTACGCCCTTCTGAATAACGAAAGGGTTGACAGAGGAAAAATCCTTTCCGTCCTCAGATCGAGAAACTACGAGGAACTGTGGGGCAGGCGGTAGTACTTTTGTCACTGTTGGCTGGTCACGTTTCCGTTTTTGGGTCGAAGTCGAAAGCGATGGAGTAGAATCCATTGCGGAGGAATCCCCCATGATTGCCAGCGTCTCCGATGGCGCGCTCCTTCCTTGTGGGGACCCTCTCAGAGGGCACTCCCGCCTTAGGTGAATGTTTACACCTCAGGTCACACCTCCCGAGAAACAGACGGAGGGACCAATCGGCATGGTCAGAAGGTATCAGCTCAGGCAATCACCCCTCCCCGGGCCTGGCCTGTACCAGGGGGTACGCGCGTGCCTTACGTGTCTACCCAGGGCGGGGACTTACGCGTTACCCCGTCACCGGCTACGCGTGCGAACGCGTGGGTCGGCCTTCAGACACGCACAGGGAGGAAGGAAGAAGAGGAAAAAGAAGAGAGAGAGGGAGAAAGAGGACAGACTGTCTCAAACGCCGAGGCGGAGACCAGAGAAGGCAAGGAGAAGAAGGCAATGAGGAAGCAAGGAGAAGAAGGCAATGAGAAGGCAAGGAGAAAAAGGCAATGAGAAGGCAAGGAGAAAAAGGCAATGAGAAGGCAAGGAGAAAAAGGCAATGAGAAGGCAAGGAGAAAAAGGCAATGAGAAGGCAAGGAGAAAAAGGCAATGAGAAGGCAAGGAGAAAAAGGCAATGAGAAGGCAAGGAGAAAAAGGCAATGAGAAGGCAAGGAGAAAAAGGCAATGAGAAGGCAAGGAGAAAAAGGCAATGAGAAGGCAAGGAGAAAAAGGCAATGAGAAGGCAAGGAGAAAAAGGCAATGAGAAGGCAAGGAGAAGTCAAGGGAAAGAGTAAGGAAGACAGTGAGGTGGAGAAGAGCAAAGAAAGGAACCAACAAAAGGAAGGAAGAAACGAGAAGTGAAAAAACCAAAAAGACCACGATTATAGGTCGTGAAACCGTCCGTCTCCGGACGCAGGCGCTAACTACCCCCGTGAGGGGGATGAACTCCTTTTAGACGACTCTTACGACAGGCAGGAATACCTCGGGCCTATTCTAATCCCCGGACCCGCAGGGGGAGAATATGTAGGTGCCCTGATGTTGCTGACAGTGGGGCGTAATGGTATCCCCTCTTTGTGAACCTTCGGGAGTCCATATAGTCTAGGCGGTACCGGACCTTGGGGTAACAATTTCTTAGCGTCACCCTCCGGTAAATCTGCGTCCTTGAGAAGCGCCCGCGTCTTGTTCTCCACCTTCTTTGTAGGGTCAACGCTGATCTTCCGGTAGGAAGCCTTGTACAGCTATGAAATCTCGCTAAAGTTATGTGGAGGATATGTTCAACATAAAGTAACTTGACGATAGCCTAAGAAGCCGAAGGTCGATTCATAACGAACTAATAAATAGTATTTTGGAACATTACTATGTTATATTCAAGTTATTAAATCGCATGATTATCAGAAATATTGGGCGATTCTAACGAAGCAGCCAGATCAGCGATAAACAACAATAAACGACAATTCTAGTAGCTAAATCAAAGTGCGCCTCCAAGCCACATCCCTCTACAGTATGTCTTGAAATGGTAAGTGCTAAGAGTGAAATTAAGAAAAACGAGTAACTGACGTCAGTTCCAAAGGGATGGCAGAAAAAAATAAGTGGTGCCCTGACAGAGAATAATACAAGAAAATTAAACATCGTTCAGAGGACTGAGTGTGTAAACATACTGGCCCAATCCAAAATGAGTTGTACTGGACAAATAATAATCAACGATAGAAAATTTATTACACAAACTAAAAAGTACATAGTCTGATTTATTTGGAAAGGTGTGTTACTTCTGGTTGCTACGGTTTATGTGACGAAATCACTTAATGAAGGAGAGCTAGTCTTAACAGACTGTGGGGCAAAACATTCAACCCTTGTAGGGAAAAATTTCAAGTTAGCAGGGTGGGGTATCGCGAGTGGGAATCGATGTGACACGAGGATGCCAGCAAATATAGCTCGTGCCTTGCAAACTGCAACATATGTTTTACAGAAGACTACAAACCTAAGATTCTGTGCGTCAAAGAAAACAATCGAAGCTACTGAGGGAAAAAACCGTGTCCTATGACAAACCAAACGAAACACAAAGACTTAAATTGCAAGACGGCCAGCTCTAATTTTGCATAAAATCCTGTAAGGTCTAGATTACGCTCAGCAGCCTGCATGTTTTCAAATGATAAAATGACGACGGCTGCGCGACGCAAAAGAGAACTGACTTTAGTCCGATTAAAATTACGTGATAGTTGATACTTCATTGGAGATGGTTCCCCCCAATCAGAGCGCTCAACGTCACACCCGAACATTTCGCCGTTCAAGATGCCACAACAGTTCATCAGTTCCTTTCCAGCTCATTGTCTGGCATTGTTTCTGAATACGTTTGGTTCCCGAATAGTGTCGCCAGACGTTCCGAATTTCCCAGGACGTCTCGTATTTCCGGCATAATACATTACTGGCCATTAAAATTGCTACACCAAGAAGTAATGCAAATGATAAACGGGTATTCATTGGAGAAATATATTCTACTAGAACTGACATGTGACTACATTTTCACGCAATTTGGGTGCATAGATCCTGAGAAATCGGTACCCAAAACAACCACCTCTGCCCGTAATAACGGCCTTGATACGTCTGGGCATTGAGTCAAAGAGAGCTTGGATGGCGTGTACAGGTACAGCTGCCCATAAGACTTCAAGACGATACCACAGTTCATCAAGAGTTTTAAGTTGGTGAGAGATCTGGAGAATGTGCTGGCCAGGGCAGCAGTCGAACATTTTCTGTATTCAGAAAGGCCTGTACAGGACCTGCAACATGCGGTCGTGCATTATCCTCCTGAAATGTGTGGTTTTGCAGGGATCGAATGAAGGGTAGAGCCACGGTTCGTAA
This sequence comes from Schistocerca cancellata, assembly GCF_023864275.1. Lineage (NCBI taxonomy): Eukaryota > Metazoa > Arthropoda > Insecta > Orthoptera > Acrididae > Schistocerca > Schistocerca cancellata. Next base: position 55,921,143 of record NC_064637.1, on the reverse strand, counting down.
CACATGTGAAATGTAATGTCCACTGTTCAGAGTGCCGTCAATGCGAACAAGAGGTGACCGAGACGTGTAACCAATGGCACTCCATACCATCACGACGGGTGATACGCCAGTATGGCGATGACGAATACACGCTTCTAATGTGCGTTCACCGCGATGTCGCCAAACACGGATGCGACCATCATGATGCTGTAAACATAACCTGGATTCATCCGAAAAAATGACGGTTTGCCATTCGCGCACCCGGGTTCGTCGTTGAGTACACCATCGCAGGCGCTCCTGTCTGCGACGCAGCGTCAAGAGTAACCACAGCCACAGTCTCCGAGCTGATAGTCCATGCTGCTGCAAACGTCGTCGAACTGTTTGTGCAGATGGTTGTTGCCTTGCAAACGTCTCCATCTGTTGACTCAGGGACCGAGATTTGGCTGCACGATCCGTTACAGCCATGCGGATAAGATGCCTGTCATCTCGACAGCTAGTGATACGAGGCCGTTGGAATCCAGCACTGCGTCCGTATTACTCTCCTGAACCCACCGATTCCATATTCTGCTAACAGTCATTGGATCTCGACCAACGCGAGCAGCAATGTCGCGATACGATAAACCGCAATCGGGATAGGCTACAATCAGACCTTTATCAAAGTCGGAAACGTGATGGTACGCATTCGTTTCACCAGGCAACGCCGGTCAACTGCCGTTTGTGTATGAGAAATCGGTTGGAAACTTTCCTCATGTCAGCACGTTGTAGGTGTCGCCACCGGCACCAGCGTTGTGTGAATGCTCTGAAAAGCTAATCATTTGCATATCACAGCATCTTCTTCCTGTCGGTTAAATTTCGCGTCTGTAGCACGTCATCTTCATGGTGTAGCAATTTTAATGGCCAGTAGTGTACTAAATGTCCCGCCGAGACAGGCTCTGAGCCGTATTTTCAACCTTGTTCTATTATTGGGATTATTGGGATACAGTTTCGATCTCAGATAAGAGAGACCGAAACTGTATCAGTAAGACGAGGGCAGGGCTGACCACGAGTGACATCAGAAAGGGAAACCATTATTTGGCTGTAAGGGTACGCTGCAACTGGCATCTGGCCTCACATCATCCGATGGGTATGATGTATCGAGACAAACCCTGTACAAAGGACTTCGGTAGAGTGGCGTTTATTGTTGGAGATCTGATGTACGTGTAACTCTGATGCGTCTTCACAGAAGGGAATGTCCAGAGTGGAGACGTCAACATTCATCCTGAACGGTCGAACAACTGCCCAATGTCCTTCCCACAGATGAGTCCCGATGTGGTCTGGATGGTGATTCTCGACGGATCTGCCTCTAGCCGTACCGTCGAATACGATTTCAGGACCAAGACATTGTGGAAAGAGACCGATATCTTGGAGGATCCCTAAATGTGTGCACAGGGGCTATCCTGACCAATAGAACAGCTCTTCATGACATTTTACAGGTGAATCGGTTAGGTTTCACTGCTGTCAGGTATAGTGACGAGATCTTAGGACCTCATCTGCGGTTATTGCGAGGTGCTGTGGGCCCAGACTTCGTATTGCTGGACGACAGTGCTCAACCTCATAGAGTACACGTGGTTGATGTTTTTTCAGGAAACGGAAGATATTGCATGACTTGGCCTGCTAGCTCTCTCGATTTGAGGCCCATAGAGCATGTATGGGATGCTCTAGAGAGATAGGTTGCATCACGACAGCATCCACCAACCACTCTCCAAAACTTGCGAGCAGCTCTGCAGGAAGAATGGATGTTATTGTCTTCAGCATGAGACGACATCACTCACAGCATGCACCATCGTTTGTCAAGCCTGTATTGCTGCCAGAGGAGGTCAACATTACCTGCACTCATGCTCATAAATTAAGGATAATGCTGATATGTGGTGAAACAACACTCTGGTGGGCAGTTTGTGGGTTTAAATCACCTCGGGGTATGACCATGCTGTGCATGTTACCTGCAGTTGTCGCACGTTGGTACTGGCAGCAGTCCACATATGCAGAGGTGTGTTGGTGCATGTCAGAGTACGGTGCATAGAGTAGGTATGCAGACGTTATCCGACGTGATAATGGTGACTGTGTGTTGAAAATGGCTCAAAGAAGACATATTGATGACGTTATGAGGGGTAGAAAACTAGGGCGACTGGAGGCTGGTCAAACACAGCGGGTCGTAGCATGGGCCCTCCATGTGCCACAAAGTGTGATCACAAGATTATGGCAACGATTCCAGCATACACAAAACGTCTCCAGGCGCTACAGTACGGGACGTCGAACGACAAGAAGACCGATATCTCACCGCCATTGCCCGCAGATGGCTACGGAGTTCTGCAGGTGGCCTTGCTCGGGACCCTACCGCAGCCACTGGAACAGTTGTCTCCAGACACACAGTCTACAGACGACTGAACAGACATGGTTTATTCGCCTGGAGACCTGCAAGGTGCATTCCACTGACCCCTGGTCACAGGAGAGCCCGTAAAGCCTGGTGTCAAGAACACAGTATATGGTCATTGGAACAGTGGTCCCAGGTTATGTTTACGGACGAGTCCTGGTATAGTCTGAACAATGACTCTCGCAGGTTTTTCATCTGGCCTGAACCAGGAACCAGATACCAAGCCCTTAATGTCCTTGAAAGGGACCTGTATGGAGGTTGTGGTTTGATGGCGTGGTGTGGGATTATGATTGGTGCACGAACATCCCTGCATGTCTTTGACAGAGGAACTGTAACAGGTCAGGTGTATCAGGACGTTTTTGCACCAGTATGTCCGCCTTTCCAGGGGTGGAGTGGGTCCCACCTTCCTCCTGATGGATGATAACGCATGGCCTCACTGAGCTGCCATCATGGAGGAGTACCTTGAAGCAGAAGATATCAGGTGAATGGAGCGACCTAAACCCCATGGAGCACGGCTGGGATGCTCTCGTTCGACGTATTGCTGCACGTCTTCAAACCCCTAGGACACTTCAGGAGCTCGTGCTGGTGCAAGAATGGGAGGCTATACCCCAGCAGCTGCTCGACCACCTGATCCAGAGTATGCCAACCCATTGTGCGGCCTGTGTACGTGTGGATGGTGATCATATCCCATATTGATGTTGGAGTACATGCGCAGGAGCCGGCCGGAGTGGCCGAGCGGTTCTAGGCGCTACAGTCTGGAACCGCGCGACCGCTACGGTCGCAGGTTCGAATCCTGCCTCGGGCATGGATGTGTGTGATGTCCTTAGGTTAGTTAGGTTTAAGTAGTTCTAAGTTCTAGGGGACTGATGACCACAGCAGTTAAGTCCCATAGTGCTCAGAGCCATTTGAACCATGCGCAGGAAACAGTGGCGTTTTGTAGCACTTGTGTTTTGGGGCAGTTTTCTCACTGATACTGTGGACTTACAGATCTGTGTCGTGTGTATTCCATATGTGCCTATGCTATTAGCGCCAGTTTTGTGTAGTGCCAGGTTGTGTGGCACCACATTCTGCAATTATCCTTAATTTATGAGCATGAGTGAGTTGTCAGAATGTGTATGCAAATCCGTTAAGTTGGGAAAAACCGAAGAACATTTTTGTCTACTGTTAGGCATATTGCAGGTTCTGAATTCTTTAGTATTTACACCTTACTATCACCTGTTTACACGATTTCGTGGCAAAATAAACGCAACCTTGAAAAAATTCCATTTGTTGCATTAATTTTGAATACCAGTGTATTTTACTTGGCAGTGACATCATGCAAAAGTTGCTCCGTCAGTAAGTTTCGAATACTAATGTAACTGTAGGTGTGTATGGTTATTTGAAGCTGTTTTAGTAAGTTTTTACTGTCTTTTGCTAGACGTGTTGAGCACTTTATTCTGTTTTGCCTATTTTTCAGCATATTTCATTAGTCTGCTGTTTTAATTCAGTTCATGATGTGTATGCGACATCTCGATTTGTTTGGCGCGCGTCAGATTCTCCTTCCGGTTGCTTCTGTCTCGTTGGTGACAGAATAATGTCCCTTACGTATTGGCGCTGAGCATTCAAGTGTGGCCTTTACACACAACTGATCAAGCATCCGTCATAGCGACACATGCTACCGAGTCCCGACTGTGGCACGAACTTATGGGTAGTGTGTCATGTAACTAAGTGCAAGAAAAGTAGCCCTCATTTCTCCATGTATTTTTGGTTTGCAATTTACTTGTCAGATCTAAAAAAAATAGCTTTATCACTAAATTTGACGCAATGAAAACTAGTGTTCTGAAAAAAATACTGTTTGAGAATAAATAAAATGTAGCCAAAGGATTTCTGTGACCCACCAGGACTCAGGTAGGCGCGCTGGCCCTGGATCGAATCCGCCCGGCAGATTAACGAAGGCGACCGGCGTGCCGGCCAGCTTGGATATGGTTTTTAGGCGGTTTCCCACATCCTACTAGGTGAATACTGGGCTGGTCCCCACGTCCCGCCTCAGTTACACAACTCGCAGACATTTGAAACACATTCACACTATTTCACGATTTACACTAGACGCAGACACCTGGGGTACACTAATTCCGTCCCCGGGGGGGGGGGGGGGGGGGGGGTATGGAGTAGCGGCGAGAAGAGCATCCGGCCACCCCTTAACTTCACCACGCCAAATCCGTACTTAACCCTGCCGACCCTGCTCACAATGAGGCATAAAAGCAGTAGTAAAAGAAAGAAAGAAAGTCAAAGGATTTCTGTATTCAGTGAATAAAAGAAACGAAGTCGTACTATTTTATTGATACGAATATGCATCAACAGGTTTTCAAATATAGAACCGAATCATATATTAGCAAAATTATTGCATAAATAAATGTATATCAGCTAAAAATGACGTTATGTGCTTAGTCATAGAAATTTATGCTGTAGCCTAGAATACGAGGTCCGTTCAAAAAATTCCGGAATTATTCGTAGTTTCGCAGCAACAGTGAGTTGAAGCGAAGTGCGGTTGGCATCCCTGCACACGCCTGTGTTTAACGTGTAACTGCCAGAAGTTTCATAGTCGTAAATCTGTTAGTTATTGTTCAGTTCAGAGTAGAACGTTGTGTTGCACAGTTCGCGAATTTCGAGATAGCAGAGTTGGTGGAACATCGCGAACCTTCAGACAGATACACCAAATGTTGCAGGAAGCCTACAGTGATGAGTGCTTAAGCCGTACTCGTTACGATTCGTTGGCACGATTTGAAAATAGCCAGACGGAAGTTAACAGATGACGCTCGTTCTGGACGCCCTTCGACGTCTACCGAGGACACTCATGTCAGGAACGTTGACCAAATCGAAGATCGACTCTCCGGGAGATAGCAGAAGAATTTATCATTTCAGTTGGATCATGTCATGAAATCCTGACACAGCATCTTGGAGTGCATCGTGTTGCCGTCAAGTCCGTACCATTGCTCATGATTCAAGACCACGAAGACCTCTGAAGAGGTTTTGGATCGCGCAAATGAGAACTAGATGTTCCTTAAGATGATCATAACTAATAATGAGACGCGAGTATACAGGGTGTTACAAAAAGGTGCAGGGAATGGCAACTGAATCTCAATGTAGACAAGTGTAATGTGCTGCGAATACACAGAAAGATAGATCCTTTATCATTTAGCTACAAAATAGCAGGTCAGCAACTGGAAGCAGTTAATACCATAAATTATCTGGGAGTACGCATTAGGAGTGATTTAAAATGGAATGATCATATAATGTTGATTGTCGGTAAAGCAGATGCCAGACTGAGATTCATTGGAAGAATCCTAAGGAAATGCAATCCGAAAACAAAGGAAGTAGGTTACAGTACGCTTGTTCGCCCACTGCTTGAATACTGCTCAGCAGTGTGGGATCCGTACCAGATAGTGTTGATACAAGACATAGAGAAGATCCAACGGAGAGCAGCGCGCTTCGTTACAGGATCATTTAGTAATCGCGAAAGCGTTACGGAGATGATAGATAAACTCCAGTGGAAGACTCTGCAGGAGAGACGCTCAGTAGCTCGGTACGGGCTTTTGTCGAAGTTTCGAGAACATACCTTCACCGAAGAGTCAAGCAGTATATTGCTCCCTCCTACGTATATCTCGCGAAGAGACCATGAGGATAAAATCAGAGAGATTAGAGCCCACACAGAGGCACACCGACAATCCTTCTTTCCACGAACAATACGAGACTGGAATAGAAGGGAGAACCGATAGAGGTACTGAAGGTACCCTCCGCCACACACCGTCAGGTGGCTTGCGGAGTATGGATGTAGATGTAGATGGTACGGCCAAACTTTCAGGAAACATTCCTCACACACAAAGAAAGAAAATATGTTATGTGGACATGTGTCCGGAAACGCTTACTTTCCATGTTAGAGCTTATTTTATTACTTCTCTTCAAATCACATTAATCATGGAATGGAAACACGCAGCAACAGAACATATCTGCGTGACTTCAAACACTATGTTAAGGGAAATGTTCAAAATGTCCTCCGTTAGCGAGGATACATGCATCCACCCTCCGTCGCATGGAATCCCTGATGCGCTGATGCAGCCCTGGAGAATGGCGTATTGTATCACAGCCGTCCACAATACGAGCACGAAGAGCCTCTACATTTGGTACCGGGGTTGCGTAGACAAGAGCTTTCAAATGCCCCCATAAATGAAAGTCAAGAGGGTTGAGGTCAGGAGAGCGTGGAGGCCATGGAATTGGTCCGCCTCTACCAATCCATCTGTCACCGAATCTGTTGTTGAGAAGCGTACGAACACTTCGACTGAAATGTGCAGGAGCTCCATCGTGCATGAACCACATGTTGTGTAGTACTTGTAAAAGGTACATGTTCTAGCAGCACAGGTAGAGTATCCCGTATGAAATCATGATAACGTGCTCCATTGAGCGTAGGTGGTCGAAACTAAAATGAGCTCTAACACGGAAATTAAGCGTTTCCGGACACATGTCCACATAACATCTTTTCTGTATTTGTGTGTGAGGAATGTTTCCTGAAAGTTTGGCCGTACCTTTTTGTAACACTCTGTATAGTTATGATGTTGAGACCAAGGCTCAGTCTTCACAATGGATCGCGAAAGGTTCTTCTACACCAGGTCAAGTCAAATGTCAAAGCCATGTTCATAGTTTTCTTTGATTTTGATGGATTAGTTCACCATGAACTCGTGCTGCAGGGACAAACTTTTAATCGATGGTAGTATCGGGACGTGTTGCGACGCCTGCAAGAAAATGTGGAAGACAATAGCTCTTGCATCACGATAACGCATTCGGACATTCATCCGTGTTGGTGCATGACTATTGCACAGAAACCGAAATCACTGTGCTGCCTTCATCCTTCCTACTCTCCAGACCTGGTTCCAGCGGACTTTTTTTTATTTCCAAAGTTGAAAACCACGTTGAAAAGACGAAGATTTGCAATGACAGACGAGATAAAAGAAAATTCTCAGACGGCGGTTTGCGTGATACAGCAAGTGGCGTACCAAGATTGCTTCTAGAAGTGGAAATGGCGGTGAAGACGGTGTATAAACTGTGGAGGAGGGTATTTCTAAGGAGACCATGCACAAAAGTAAAAGGTAAGAGCAGAAAAATTTTGTGCACAAAGTTCTGGAATTTTTTTGAAGAGACCTCGTAAGTGCAATAAATATGTTTTTGCAGCCCGTCAATCCAAACATCTATTTATCAATATTTCCGTAAATAATGTAATTTTTAAAACCTTTTTTGTGATTTTGCGGGCGTTCTAGAATAGTGTGTAAAGCTCTGCTTGATCAAAAACTAATTATAGAAAAAATAGCTTTCATGAATTATTTCTTTTCGTCGCAGTACTGCTGCAAAAATATGCACACTGCGTTACTATTAATGTTTGCTGTAAACAAAATGGCTGTGTTTGAAATCTGAAGTAAGTATTTGTGGCTCATTGCTGATGTTTGTACCTGTCATCGCCATCGTGTGTAGTACACACCATGACGAAGACAGGTATAAACATCAGTAACGAGCAACAAATATTTACTTCAGGTTTCAAACACAGTCTTTTTGTTTACAGCTTGCAATATGTGCATATTTTTGCAGCGTTACTGCGATGAAAAGAAATTTTGATATGAAGTTGATTCGGAAACAGTTTCCAGAACTAATTTAAACACGCCAATAGCAACATGCTGAAAATGCTATAAAATGCCTTCAGAGCCGAAACTGTTCCACGCCTCTTTTATTATTATCTAGTAAGGTGCCCTACGGAATAGGCCTATTGAATGGTTAAACGTGTGTAAAATGTTATTGTTTATTTCTAAATCTTATTTGCTGTCCTAAAAGCGTCACTCCTATCTCTTCACATGTAAAGTATTATCTTACGAGCATGAGAAACGCAATCGGATTCATGGGAGAGCTAATGAAGGATTTGTGTTTGTCACAGATGAAGAACAGCCTCATTCTACACTGTGTTTAGAAAATCGCCAAAAATACCAACAATATTAAGACACAGCTGCTCTTCTTTGATAGACAACGTGAAATATTTATAGACTCTAAATAACTTGCGCAGTATATAAGAACAGACATGCATTCGGATAAAAAATTGTCTTGTCCACTACACACGACAGCGCGCGGTCTAATTGTCATAAACGGTAATTCGGTAAAATCTTAAGGCAACATCACAGCGTTAACACTGGTTTAGACAAAAAATTGGAAACTCACACCATTACTTCCAAAGTGATATTAAACCATAGGAAAAGAGCAAAGAAATTAAAATGCGGGCTTTCAGCCATTGGTATAAGAATGTGAATTGTTTTGATCAATTCTCAACAGTTTTATGGCATTCACCCGACCTGGAAAAATTACCTACCGAAACTTTTGTCTCATAATAATACTCGAACAAGATGACAGTGTATTATCTCTGTTAATGTATAACTTAATTTTCAGACTAGTACAGTGTCCGCTTGCCATTGTTCCATTATATCTCCGTACAAAGTGCATAATCGGTATACTGCTGAAACATTAAGGATGTATATCAGAATTAATTCTGTAACACAGCGTTAACGGCATGATTTACCATTCAACATTGACTATTGATGTCCAGCGCGTTGTCAGATGTTATCATGCAATATTCGAACAAAGGTAGCTGCAATGGGTGGAGACAACTTTGTGAAAATGACAGGTGTATGGTGCTAACGTGATGATGGGGACTTACCAATGGTGGCGATATACACGTCGTAATAGCGTTCGTCGCAATAGCGGTGTACGATGCACGTCTTGCCTACGTTTGAGTCACCCAGGACCAGAACTTTGTAAGTCGCAGCAAAATCAAGCGCCATCTTGCTCGATGTGACAAGTACAGGAACACCCAGCGATTCGCTAGGCGAACACCGTCTGCTGCGATACGCGAATCGATCGGCACGGAAGCGAACGCATCTGCGCGCGCCAGCCGCCCGAGTGCGACTGCGCCAGCGTCAGCGGAAATTTCAGCAACGGTAGACGGCAAGGCGCCATGCTACCACTCGTGGCGTGGTTAGAATTGATTCTTAAATAAGATCTGCCAATGTCATTAAAGAAATTACTTCATACCACGTAGAACGTCACTAGCGCTAGCTTTAAACACAAACTGTACTTTTCGTATTGCCGCGCCTTTATTCCGCAGTCTGCTGTTAACTCAGAGATCACTGTGTTTACCACAACCAATGAGGTTAGAATCTAGCCACCTTGATCACAACTTTACAGCATTACTGTCATACTATCAGGACCGATAGCATATTATAGAAGCAAGGAATACTAAAAAGTTTGAGGTGAAGATTAAAAGGAAAGAAAGTACTTTTTCAAGTACGCAGGTTCATGTACGATGCAATAGCAGCTAATACTGCAGAAGCAATTTTAAAGCAACCAAGCTGCGAAACGTATAACGAGACACACTTTAAATACTCTTAGCATAAGGAGTAGTTGATTTTAATTAAAAATGAAACTATTATTTATTTACTTGATAAGTTGCTTGATGTATTTGGGAACAAAAATCGACTTTGCATTGTAAACAAATACGAACTTCTTTGGACGAGCTGTCAGTTTTGTTTTGAAGACGGTGAGGTAGTGAACTCATCTCGTCGAATGGCTATACAAAGTGAAACACTGACGAGTATTTATGTGTTCCTCGGCGACTTTTTGGCGTTTGTGCGTACATAATACCATTATTTCATGTTACATATGTTGGTTTTTGTCCCATTGTTGTAAAGTTAATTCGCGTGTTATTTATTTCGTACAGTAGAGTTAGTGATGACTTGAGCTTGTTATTTCAGCTGAAGAGCCACAGATTTTTAGATAGTTACATACTCGTACATCCAGATGTAAACGACGCTGTCCTTGCGCAGAAGGATGAAGAATTTGTTGAGAAACTACTTAATTACCTAGAGCAGCTGCAGGTATGAGGAAGATCTTCTGAATATGTTTGATGTCAGTTATGATTTTACAATAATCTGTACGAGACAGGCCGTCGGTGATAAGTTCGGTATATATGACGTGATCAATTTTCTTTCCCATGTATGCTTGACAGGGGTTGCTGGGAACATGTTCAAGAGAGAAACATTATGGACAGCTTGATGCCACAGAGCCATATTCTTGCTTCGATGAGAGGGAAAAGGCATGCAAGTTACCCAGGCACAGCAGCGATGCAGCGAATACAGCAGAAGACGATAATCCAGGAGTGGAATGGCAAGACAACGCCGCTGGATTCGAAGTAACACCGAGAGCTGAATCATTTGATGCTCTTTTTGAAATAACGCCAAAGGCTGACTCATTGGAACCGCAAGCTGATTGTCACAATTCAGAGGTATGGACACAGTTATGCTTTCTCTCGGCCATGATATATTATAGTGCAGTGTTTTATACACATCAACCTAGAGTTTGCTTTGCACACGATATTGCTTTCCAAAGTATGACTACGTAGGTGCTGGTGGCAGCGGTGGAGGAGGAGTGTTTTTTGTGTGATTTCACATGATTTGGGCAGTGCAACCAGCCTACCAAGCAGCTATAAAAGAACTTGCTGCTTAAAATGTGTTCAAAACGTAAGTGTTGATCAATTTTTTCAGAAATTTGTTAAGTTGCTAATTAAAAAATTGTATTAACTATCAAAATAAATCCTACAACCAACTACAACATTAGAGCATAAAATAAAGGCGTCTTCAGTCCAAAAATTGTCCAAACACAACAGTGCTATAGTAGACATAATCTTCTCAATCAATATTCTGCAAACACTGTGAAGTGCACGGCAGAGGGTACTTTCTGTTATGCAACACGTTAGGGTTGCTACCTGTTCAATTCATGTCCACAGAGTAACAAGAATGATTGCGCAAACACCTCTGTGCATGCTGCAGTTTATCTAATTGTGCCTTCATTGTCGATATGAGGGTCATATGTGAGGGACTATTGTGTATTCCAAGACTTATCTATTAATGCTTGTCCTTGAAAATTTTTAAGATGGCTTTTATGGTATTTTTAGTGTCTGTCTGCAACAATTGAGGCACAAAATGTTACAAATTGGAGCAAGGAACTGAAGGGCATAAGAAGCTGTAGATATTGGCTTGCCAAAACCTTCCCATGTTCTGCCCACTTCAGTTGACAGTCAACATGCAACCCCAAGAATTAGGTCTAATTTACACATTCTGATAAGGCATAATTCACTTTGAGTCTAGCACCATCGTGTTTCTTGTTCAGTCGAGAGTTCATACACTTTGTCTTATTTACATTTAGTGTTACTCTGTTGTTCAGTGACCATTTGTGGACATCTTTGACAAATTTCTTTTGGTCAGCAGTATTGGTGTATTATTTGTGATAATTATGGTGCTGTTGTCACTAAACAGCATTTTTTTCTCTGTTCTGAACACACTGTGGGAAATCATTACTTGAGATTATGATATTCTGACTAGCTCCAGCTCTTTGAATGGCTTAACATGTCGCAGATGCTGGTGAATCGCATCACTTTGATTCATCTGTGTCAGAGTGAACCTCTGTATATCAATGACTGTTGAAGCTCCAGTACCTGACTAATGTCCCACTTGTCAGTATCATGTCTGATGACATAGATGAGTGGATCTAACGACATAGGCGAGTTGATTGTCCCTTTCCTTCAGCTGAGATACTACTGACCAGTCATACCCAAAGCTGTTGCAGGCACAATTAGAAATACAGAAGCATCCGATTCCACCCATCTGCTTTGACCCATGACGTCACAAAATATGGCGGAAGCGACCATACACTACGACTCCAACATGGCGCCTATGACGTTATTACCTAAACATGACAACAAACACGAAAATACATTGAAAAACCAACACACACACGTTCCACAAAAAACCTAATGCAACTAACAGGACAAGTGTGGGAAATTGGGGGTTTTTAGGTGGGGACAGAGTAAATATAAACAAATTTAGACACACACCACTATACCAAACCACACAAAATGACGAAAAAAACCAACAACACAAAACTCCCCAAATTCCACTAAACACAATATCCTCTGGAATCGGACACTTCCCTTGACCTATATAAGTCAACAGCAGCTCCCGATCCCACAAATTGAAATCGAACACTTCCCTTGACCTATATTGGTCAACAGAAACTACCGATACCAAATCATAAAACCCAAAACTACAACCACGTCCACAATCATCACTACCTCAAAAAACCAACAAAATTGGAATTGAACATTTCCCTTGACCTGTTATCCTTACGACATCTCCACATGCAGCCGTCCCTGGTCTGAGATGCCGGAACTTTAGTAAGCCTTATTTCTTCACAACATACTGAACATTTCACGACTCCATCAAAAAATCTGAATAATTGAAGAAATTTTATTAGAGGCAATGCACTGTCCCCCATTATCACCAACAACCGAAAACTGTTGACTTTGTCAGTCATATCCATACCTACCAAAGACATAAAAAAAGCAATTTACCAAAATTCACACACGACAAACAGAAAAAAACTACAGTAATGTCGAAATAACAAAACTAAAATCGTTAACTCACTGACATATATTCCTCTGAAAGCACAGTCCCGGTACCACGCACGTGCAATGCTATCACGCAAATGAACCCCATATGCCACGTAACACACTACCCATAAACACACCACCAGATAGAACCACCGACTGCAACAATACGCCACTCATAAACACGCCACACATGCAAACTAAACCAAAAACATCACCGAACACACCACTAGAGATCACACTGATCACACAAAATGACACCTACAAACACGCTATTCTCACAAACTAAATTTGGCGCCGTCGTGACGTCACACATCACAACAGTCTTATGTCACGGGTCAAAGCCGACGGGTGGGATCGGATGCTTTGGTCAACCCACACAATTTTCCGTCAGGACCCAACAGTACAGCGAGGCTCATCTGCTAATAGTTCTGAACTTTTTAGTTACTGTTTCTGTGGGCTGTATGCACTTTCACCAAATATAATTCTGTTATTGATCTAAAGATGAAAACTAGTTTGTTTTCATCTAAAATAATCTTTGTTTATTTTTTAGAAATCTTCAACAGAGGAAGAAAGTGGAGATGAAACTGCCCAAGATCAGGTTGCTGTTGATCAAGAAGAAAGTACAAACTGCAGTGGAGAAGTGGCCAAAGACAACAGTGTTCAGAATAAAAAGGTCAGCAACCACAATAGTTGAGTAATGTATAGTTATATTTATGACTTGTACCAAATAAATGATGGGAATAGTAAAACATCAACTCACTGTGTAGTCAAGGAGTTGAGCCGTTGACAGGAATGTAAATAAGATGGATAACATCACTGAGTATGTAGGCAGTCATTTTTTTAAAGAGTTAACTAGCAAAAATCAACAACCGTGCCTACATTGTCCGACTTGACAATGGCCCCCTGATGCTGCAGCTCTGAAAGATATTGTCTGAAAGCTTAGAATTTCAAACACTCTCAAACTCGGTGCCAAAATAGCCTCAGTACTTTGATTACAATATACATTTTGCTTATATTCAACATTTTGATATAGAAAAGATACTGATTTACCAAAGTTTGTTACATTCAGAGTATAGAAAATAAAGTCGTGGACTTTATGAAGATCACTATAGTAAGGTATTGTACTTAAAGTACGAGGTGTGTTAAAAAAAGTCTGGAACATTTGTAATTTCACGCCATTGGTGTGTTGATGCAAAATGCGGTTGGCACTCCCGCACACGCCTGTGTTTAATGTGCAACTGCCAGAAGTTTCATTGTTATATGTCTGTTAGTTATCAATCAGTGCTATCGAGTAGAATGTTGTGTCACACAGTTAGCGAATTTTGAGATGGAAGAGTTAAAGGAGCAATGTGTCTGCATTAGATTTAGTTTGAAATCCGATACAGAGACACACCAAATGGTGGAGCAAGCCTACGGTGATGAGTGCTTAAGCTGCACTTGGTGTTACGAATGGTTCACACGGTTTAAAAATGGCTCGACAGAAATTACAGGTGACACTCGTTCAGGATGCCCTTCAGCTTCTTCCAATAACCCTCACGTCAGCAACATCAACAAATTTGTGCATGCCAATCGAAGACTGACTCTCCGAGAGATTGCAGAGGACTGTAACATTTCAGTTGGATCATATAATGAAATCCGGTAACAGTATCTTGGAGTGCATCGTGTTGTCGCCAAGTTCATTCCGAAGCTCATGAGTCATGACTGGAAAGATCTTCACGTGGCAGTGTGCGAAGAGCTTTCGGATTGCACAAATGAGAATGATATGTTTCTTAAGAGAATCATAACTGTTGATGAGATGTAGATCTATGGTTGTGATGTAGAGATCAAGGTTCATTCTTCACAATGGGTCGGGAAAGGTTCCACGAGACCAAAAAAGCTCATCCGGTCAAATGTCAAAGCCATGCTGATAGTTTCCTTTGACCTTGAAGGATTAGTTCATCATGAATTTGTACCACAGTGACAACTCCCTCACCCCTTTTTGCTGCTTGGTGACTTTAATGCCCACTATCCCCTTTGGAGATCTCAAAGAACCAGTCTAAGAGGTGCTCTCTTGACTGACCTTCTCAGCAACTCAACCCCATCTGCCTTAACATGTAAGTACCCACTTTCCTCTGAGGCTCCACTCACATCTATTCCCATTTGGACTTCTCCTTGTGCACTGCCCAGCTTATCTGTTATCTCTAGTGGTCTGTTCTCTCTAACACGTACTCATGCTATCCACTTGCCAATTCCTACCCCACCTACCTAAGTGCACCTCCAAATGGCAGCTTTCTATGGCCGAATGGAGGCTTGTCTTCTCCCTGCAGACCTTCAATGAACAACATTTCTGTAGTTCTGATACCCAGGTAGAATATTTTACAAATGTTATCCTTACCGACCAGAATGTTCCATTCCTCGCTTTTCATCTGTACTGCGCCCTGTCCAAGTCCCTTGCTGGAGTGAGGTGTGTCTTGACGCAATTTGCAGGCAGAGACGTGCGCTCAGCATTTCTAACCGTCATTCTACAATGCATTCATTATAAAGTTGTGTGCACAGTGTTGTCACATTTTTCAAGATAGCAAAAATACTCGCTGGATTTCATTTAGTAGTTCTTCTAAAAGTTCTACTCCCTCTTCAGTCAAGTGGGCCAACCAGTGTTAGCTTTCCGGGACCAAGGTTCATTCCCCAATCTCCAGCCTGACCATAGCAGATGATGTCATAGTGGATCCTACTGCTATCTCCAACACTTTGGGCTACAATTTTGTGGAGATTTCAAGCTCCACCAACTACCACCCGGCCTTCCTCCATTGGAAACAAGTGGAGGGCTACAGTGCCACCCTTACTATGAAGAGCTAGGTCCTGCTCTCACTTCATCTCAATCCTCCACCCCAGGGCCAGATGAAGTTCATATCCAGATGTTGCAGAACTTTTCTCTTGCATTCAAGCACTTTCTGCTTCATACATGCTACTGCCTTTAGGCAGAGGGCACTTTGCACAGATGCTGATGTGTCATACCCACACTTAAGTCCAGTAAGGACAAACACCTCCCTTCTAGTTACTGCCCCGTTTCTCTCACCATCTGTATCTGAAAGGTGATGGAATATATGATTCGTGCCTACTGGTATTGGTGGCTTGAGTCTCGCAGTTTACCAACCACTGCACAGTGTGGATTTTGAGCACTCTATTCTGCAGTTGACTGTCTTGTCACTTTTTCAACCTGTGTCATGAATTGTTTTCTGCACACTTGTCTCCTCGAGTGGCGTTTCCGGCGTTGTCTTGATCTTCTTTACTCGTGGAGCAGTGACAATGGCTTTCGCTTTTCCTTTGACAAAACTGTTTGTATGAATTCCTGGCAGTGTAATTGGTTCCTTCCTATCCTTACATCTTTGGCCTGTTGTTCTTCTTATATTTTGACTAAAGTTCAGTCTTGATCACATCATTTATGTTTTAATGATATAGGTAACCGGTTTCGGTTCTTTTTACAAAACCACTGTGGATAAATTTTAAGAAATACTAGATACCAATCTTTAAATAAAATGAAAGTGTCTAATGAAGTCAAAATTTAACAAGATAAAATAAAATTAATTATACCCATGGCTCCCTTAGGATGGTAGACGGAGCTCTCCTCACTGCTACACAGTCAACTGATGGTTATGAGTGCTGAGCACGAGCTTAAATATGCAGAGGCTCCGCCTACTTCCTGTCACACTACTTCACAACTGCCAATCAGCGTTCGTAATATGACGCCATCGTCAAAGTATAAAAGTAGGAAATACACTAATAACATAAAATTGATTCATTTAAATGTCTGATTAACAGATAGTTAGTATGTGTACAGCTTATTTATATTTTGGATAAAAACAGTGAACTACGATGTGTAATAGTTGTGCCCTCTATGGGCAACCTTAATACTATTACAGTGTCAGTTACATCAAAGATGTGAAAGTCCTTGGCGTTGTGGTATATATCGATTATACCGAGTCGCCTACATCACAATTGCATCTTTGTTGGATGCTGCAGAGTCGTCTTATTTTAATTGTAGTTTTTATAGCAATATTCTTTATAGCAGTATGGTAGCAGCCAAGAGTACGTTCCGCATTATGTATATCTGAATAACTGATGAGACTGCTGATTAAATTTTTAAAATTGTGAAGTAATGTGACAGGAAGTAGGCGGAGCCTCTGCATATTTAAGCTCGTGCTCAGCACTCATAACCATCAGTTGACTGCATAGCACCGAGGAGAGCTCCGCCTACCATCCTAAGGTAGCCATGGGTATAATTAATTTTATTTTATCTTGTTAAATTTTGACTTCATTAGACACTTTCATTTTATTTAAAGATTGGTATCTAGTATTTCTTAAAATTTATCCACAGGTCTGATGATGGTTTTGTAAAAAGAACCGAAACCGGTTACCTATATCATTAAAACATAAATGATGTGATCAAGACTGAACTTTAGTCAAAATATAACAATTAATTGATCACTGTTTTCCAATAATGTTTACCAGAATTGTTGTTCTTCTGTTGATTGAAACTACAAAATTCCTGGGGCTCATGCTTGATAGGAAATTTCTTGGTCCTCCCATGTGTCTTACCTGGCTGCCACTGTACGTGGTCCCTCGGTTTGCTACGTGTCCTCAGCAGTACTTTCTGGGGAGCAGATTGGACTACCCTCCTCCGTTTGTACTGGTATCTTGTCTGATCAAACCTAGAGTATGGGCATTTCATTTACCGTATTTACTCGAATCTAAGCCGCACTTTTTTTCCGGTTTTCGTAATCCAAAAAACCGCCTGCGGCTTAGAATCGAGTGCAAAGCAAGCGGAAGTTATGAAAAATGTTGGTACGTGCCGCCACAACTAACTTCTGCCGTCGAATATATGTAGCGCGACACGGGCATGCTTTGTAGGCACAAAGATAAATACTGGCGCCAAAACCTCTGCGTCAGTAAATAAATGTAAGAAAAAAGTGGAAGACGAGTTTTTTTTCTCCGCCGCGAGTTTCGACCACTGCATTTTCATACATTATCCAACGAAGTAAATTCAAATTCCGTATTGTTCATCTTCGAATGTAGCACAATTTCAGTGTACTACGAAAATCTGACTGGCAAGACTGTTTGGGATGTTTGTCAATTTGGCCAACTCCACGTTCTGAATTTTTTCCGATCTGTGAGAAGAGATGGTTGCTAATAGGAACCTGATGAAATTTGAATCACATACAGTATTCTCTTCACCATAAGAATAATACGAATATAAACATTTTGCCATGTATTCTTTCGTGTTTGCTGCTATCTCATTTAAATCCTGTCTGCCTAATAAACTACGAAACTAGAGTGAGACAACAGCAAACGCGGAAGAATATACGTATTGTGTCATGTTTATATTCGTATTATTCTTATGCCTAATAATGATACAGTCTGAAATGAAGCACGGCAAGTGACTAGATTTTTAAATCTAAGATGACTCTAATTTCTGTGCAGAATTTGATGTAATAAAGAAGCGGCCGCAAAGATTTTCAAACGGAGAAAAATTTTCGCCTAACTCTCGTTCAGAACATGTTCTATCATACGCAGTGTATTATTTGACTCTTGTTGATTATTATCAAAGAAAGCAGCAGCGTAAGTAACAACAAATAGCAGTCTCTTGCCATTGTTTCGCTAATGAGACGATTCCTCTCTTTTTTGTTTTAATTGTACGCGGCGGTAGCGCGCACAAAAGCAAGCCATGCCGCGAGCCGCGACAGGCCGTAAACACGAACTATCAGAATGCGACAAACAATTCATGACACAGTGCAGTAATGCATTTTCAGCTTAAGAGTGACGCAAACACCTATAACAAAGAAAACGGCACTTATCAGATCAAAGCAAAATAGGCAATCGATTCAAACCAGGCGAAGCACGTGAAAAACGAAGGGTACCCGTATAAATACGGACGGAGCGCCTGACGCATAGCAGTGGCTACGTGGTAAAGCTTAACTGCTAAGCTTACGACCCGAACCAAACTACTGTAGCTGTATTGTCATTCATTCGACCTAAATTGTGTCTCATATTACAATGGACCAACTTTGTTTCGATTTGGAGGTGTGGCCTAAAACTTTTCTCCCCCCTTGAATTTCGAGTCTCAAATTTCAGGTGCGGCTTAGATTCGGGAAATTTTTTTTTCCTTGATTTCGAGTCTCATTTTTCAGGTGCGGCTTAGATTCGAGTGCGGCTTAGATTCGAGTAAATACGGTATGCATCTGCATGTCTGTCCATCTTATACTGTCTTAGTGGAATCCACTGTAGTGGCATCTGTTTGCCCACTGGTGCCTTGTACACCAACTCAGTTGAGAGTCGTTACGCACAATCTGCTGAGGAACCACTCCCATACCGCCATGATTTTCTCCTTAGCATATATGCAGGCCATTTGTCTGCCATGTCTGGCCACCCACTGTATGCCTCCTCCTTTGATGGCCAGTATGGGGCCTGTCCCTCTTCTGTTACCTCATGGAGTTCGCTTTCAGCTATATCCCTGGCAGCTTAACTTCACTCTAACTGCCACTTTCCCAATTGGTGTGAGCCCTTCGCCACCTTGGCTTTGTGCCGCAGTCCGTGTTCACCTTTTACTTCGCTCGTTTCCTGCCGTGCTCTATTGCCGTATGTTTCTCGACCTTCGCACGGAACTTCTTGATAGTTCCTTTGTGTACACTGGTGGCTCTCAGAATGACTGTGGTGTCGGGTGTGCCTTCATCATTGGCACCGACATTTTTCAGTATTGGCTCCTGGAACACTGCTTAGTATTTACAGCAGAGCTCGTCAACCTGGCTGGCCGCGGTGGCTGAGCAGTTCTAGGCACTTCAATCTGGCAGTGCGCAACTGCTACGGTCACAGGTTCTAATCCTGCCTCGGGCATGGATGTGTGTGATGTCCTTAGGTTAGTTAGGTTTCAGTAGTTCTAGGGGACTGATGTCCCCAGATGTTTCTTCCCATATTGCTCAGAGCCATTTGAACCATTTGAATCTTCAACCTGTGTCCGACACTACAGTACATCCGGCGACACAGGCTTATGAATTGTGTCATCCGCTCAGAATCTCTCGGTGCCTTTCAGAGCCTCTGGGTGCTGTACACCGTCCATTGTGTAGTGCAATGGCCCTAGGAAAGCTTTCACTTGCTGACTCTTGAAGGAGCCACTGCGATGTTTATGTGGGTCCCTGATGGGAAACGAGGCCGCTGACGCTGCTGCCGAGGCTGCAGTCCTATCTCAGGCCACTAGTTCTTCCACCCTTCTGACGATCTCTGTGTTGCCGTCTGTCTGAAGGCGTTGTCACTTTGGCATCACCACTGGTATTCCCTGCACGGAAACAAGCTCCTGGGAATTAAACCTCTCCCAGGGGCTTGACCGACCTCCTCTCGACCCTGTCGTTGTGAGGAGATTATTTTAGCTAGGTGCGTATCGGGCACTGTCTTTTTAGCTATCGCCGTTTGTTAAGTGGTGATCCTAACCACTTTGTGCTCATTGCCCTCAACTTCTAACAGTTCACCATTTCCTGACGGAATGCCCTTTTTTGTAATCACTTACATTCTCATTTATGATTGACGTCTGAGTTATCGGCCATTTTAGCGAACAGCACACAGACTGTCAATCGCATTTTACTTTTTATCCATCGTAACAATACAGCGAAGGATGTTTAATCTTTAGTTCAGAACCTCCATTGTCTCTATGGCATATTTTATGGACCTTTCTGCAAGTCCCTGTTTTTAGCTGTTCTACCCTCAGTCGCTTGGGCTTAATGTGTGGTCGTTTTTAACACTTTTTCACCTTCATGTCCTACGTTTCTGACACAAGTGTGTATGACCCCAAGTCATTTTTGCGCCCTACAACACAACAAACAGAAAACTACATTACCATACAAGTAGCTCATTTGCCAGAAATGTCAGTGTGTTGCCATATTATTTGTACTGTACAATCACATTTGCAACACTAGAACAATGTCTGAACATCAATAGGAATTATTAGAGCACAAAGGTTTACATTTACGTTGTAAATTAAATGTAGAATCGAATGTGTCGGTTCTTAATTGCAAAAACAGGCACACTTTATATTTGTTAATTACCATGTCATCTACCACAAATAGGAGACAATGGTTTGACTAAACTGTACATTTTTTTTGGTGTAGGATTCAAATATGGAACAAATATTGGGGAGGAGGTATTGTCATTTGAAAATACAAAGCTGACTACACCCAAGCAGGAGAGATGGTTAGGTGGTGGCTAGTTGAAGCACAGACAGATGTCTTCATTACTGATGTTAACTTTTCATGTAGAACATTCTTTTTTTTCTTCTTTCTTTTGTGCGATGCATTGTTTTTGAGATATTTAGCTGTCTCAAGTTAGAACAAACAATCTGTATACACTGAACAGAGATGGATGGGTAACCATTCTAACAGTGATACAGCTCGTGAGTTGAGAAATCCACTGACATAATTGATTTGGTAAAAAGCAGATTGTTATGGCCCAGCACGTGGGAACGTGCATCTCAGAAATGCCAATGGTAGTTGGTTCTTTATTGGCTGCTGGCATTAGCACCAATGGAGACAGGTTGGAAGATGGTGAAACTACAAAAAGACAATGTATTGGGCATCTGTGCTTCATCACAGAATGTGGTGGTTGAATGCTTGCCCATCCTGTAAAGCGTATAGACAGCAATCTGTGTCAGATCTAATGATGGAGAGCAGTGGTGTTGCAGGCACGAGTGTTTCGGAGCACACCATTCGACACACATTGTTGGACATGAGGCTGCACAGAAGACAACCCCAACATGTGTCCGTGTTTACACGATGACATTGTCAATTAAGAAGGCAATGGTCAGGGATAATTCAGATTGGATCACACATTGATGTAATTATGTCACCCAGTCATTTGAATCGTGTTCCTCATTACACCAGATTGACATTCATCTGTGGATACGCCGTCACAGAGTTGAAAAGGTATTTGAAATGTGCTGTGTGCCATGGATGTGGCTTGTGGGGACAGTATTATGCTGTGGAGGACATTCACCATGGCATCCGTGGGACTTGGAGTAATAGAAGGCACAGTCACAGCTATGCAATATGTACAAAATATTATGAAATACCTGCTTCCCTTCATGCTTGATATCTTCCCCATGGCAGTACCATCTTTCAGCAGGATAACTTAATGTGCCACAAGGCCAGAACAATGCTATAGTGGTGTGAAGACCATGACAATGAACTCACACTGATGTCTCGGCCACCAAATTTGCCCAGTTTGAACCCGATGGTACACATGTGGGATGTTTCACACACTCGGACCGTCAACATGTGATACAGGGTGTCTCAAACAAAAGTTTATATTTGAAGAGCTCTCTGTGCGTGTAAAGCAAATCAGTGGAGAATCGGGGGCAGGGTGGGTTACGTTCATCACCTGCTTGGCCTTTAGGAACTCGGTCGATATGGAGCCCTTCTCGGGAGTGGACTGCACCTTCTCCGTGTGAGAATTTTACAAAGATTGCTATTTGGCATCTGTAATGTGGACAAAGTTTTGTAGTGATCATGGGTTGCCTAATGTAACTGATGCCTCAAGTATTCCCCTTGTCTGGAAATGGATCAAAACGTTCAACACTGGAAAAAAATCTGGGTGGTCAAGGTCATCAGAACAGGTGAATCGGTGGAGAGTGCAAATCGGTCTTTTCGTGATGATGCTAACCTCTCCATTCGTAAGCGTGCAAGTTCTTTAAATGCGCATAGCTCATCACTGCACCAAGTTCTGCAAAATGGCAAACTGCACCCTTACAGATTCCAGTTTGTGTAAGAATTAAAGTCTCAGGATGCCAGGAATAGGCTGCAGTTTGTTAATGATGTGACTAAGTGCCCTTCATTTATCATCATCTTGTTTTCTGATGAGACTTATTTTCACCTGAATAGTCACATCGAATAGCAAAATTGCCGCTACCCTAAACAGAAGCATGAGAAACCCCTTCAGTTGCCAAAAGTTACTGCAAGGGCTGCTATGTTGGCTCGAGGATTAATTGCCCCATACCTTTTCAAGGATGTGAACGGTCGTGCTGTTCCAGTGAATTTGGAACATTGTATGGGAATGATAAATGACTTTTTTTGGTGACTGAATTGCAAAACATTCCTGGTTGTAACAAAAGGACGTGGTTTCAACAAAATGGAACCACGGCACACACATCTATGCATCTAATCTGTGAGCTCATGAAATGTTCCCTGACAAACTGATCTCTGGGAAAGATGACATAAATTGCCCCCACACTATCTAGATTTTAGAGTCATGGATTTTTTTTTTCATGTGGGATCTGTGAAATCTATAATATATGTCAATAATCTGACTTATCTGGATCAACTTATGGAAAATATCCGTAGCAAAGTGGCAGCTACCCCACTATCTTCGTGCTGAGCCGTCATGCAAAATTTTGTTCATCATTTAAATGAGTGCCATAGGAATGCTGATTTGCATTTAAATTACATTTTTTAAGAAGAAAATTCCTAACCTGTATACTTGAATAATAAATAAAGATAATGTCTGTAAACTTCAGCCTGTATTGTATTTTGACACATCGTGGTCTCGCGGTAGCATTCTCGCTTCCCGAGCACGGGGTCCTGGGTTCGATTCCCGGCGGGGTCAGGGATTTTTCCTGCCTCGAGATGACTGGGTGTTGTTGTGTCGTCTTCATCATCATCATTCATCCCCATTACGGTCGGAGGAAGGCAACGGCAAACCACCTCCATTAGGACCTTGCCTAGTAAGGCGGTGCGGGTCTCCTGCATCGTTCCCCTACGCTCTGTAAAGAAGCATGGGACTTCATTTCCATCAAATATACACTGTCTTTTGAGACACCCTGCATATGGTAACTGTGTGTAGGTGTCTGGTGACACATACCTCCAGAAAGCTGCCGAGGACTTTTCAAGTCCGCACCATGCAGAATTGCTGCTGCATTGCCTTCCTAAGGTGAACTGGCATGCCATTAAATGGGTAATCACTATGTTTCATTTCATCTGTGTTGTGGTGTAACATGTAGTCCCACCTTTTCCTCACAATCAGATAAAAGATTTTCATGTAAAAACATTGTTTAGGTAGTTAGTATCTAGAGAATCTCAACTGTGCACACTTTGTTTCAATGTAAATGCAGAGGTGATGAAGGAAGCATCAAGAAAGTGTGACAGCTATAGAGCGTCTCCACCTGACAGAAGGGTTTGCTTATGCGTTGGCATCATGGCTTGGCAGTGTTTTGGAAGGCAGAGACAAAGAAGTGCTATCTACAATGCCAATGCCCAATTGAACGAAGCTGAAGGAAAATGTCACTCTCTTCTGTGATGTAACAATATTAACTTCGAAAATGCTTTTCTGGTTGATATGAGACCTGTTCATACAATGCATGTAAATGTTTCATAAGAGCAACAAAATACAAGAGAGTTCTTTAAAAGGCAGTTATGTCATTTCACAGCTTGTAGATTACAGAGCTCTGACAGCTCTCAACCCTCTGCAAACAGAGTTTTTTGCACTGCACAGCAGGTTTACAGCATGAAGAAACTACGAGAAAGCGTCTGTAAGAAAATAGTCAAGGTAAAAGTTCACAAGCAGCCTCAGGTTGACAGGTCATTTGTGAGATTATTGGTTCAATCACAACACATACCAGAACCCTCTTAAAACTCCAGTGTATGTACACCAATCGGCCAGAAAATTATGTCCTCCTGCCTAATATCTGGTATGTCTACCTTTGTCACGGGTAACAGCAGTGACGTGTCGTGGCATGGAGGCAACGAGGCCTCAGTAGGTCACTGGAGGGAGTTGGCAACTCGTCTGCATGCACAGGTCACCCCCTTTCTTTTTTTTCCATCAGTCTACTGACTGGTTTGATGTGGCCCGCCACGAATTCCTTTCCTGTGCTAACCTCTTCATCTCAGAGTAGCACTTGCAACCTACGTCCTCAATTATTTGCTTGACGTATTCCAATCTCTGTCTTCCTCTACAGTTTTTGCCCTCTACAGCTCCCTCTAGTACCATGGAAGTCATTCCTTCATGTCTTAGCAGATGTCCTATCATCCTGTCCCTTCTCCTTATCAGTGTTTTCCACATATTCCTGTCCTCTCTGATTATGCGTAGAACCTCCTCATTCCTTACCTTATCAGCCCCCCTAATTTTCAACATTCGTCTATAGCACCACATCTCAAATGCTTCGATTCTCTTCTGTTCCGGTTTTCCCACAGTCCATGTTTCACTACCATACAATGCTGTACTCCAGACGTACATCCTCAGAAACTTCTTCCTCAAATTAAGGCCGGTATTTGATATTAGTAGACTTCTCTTGGCCATAAATGCCTTTTTTGCCATAGCGAGTCTGCTTTTGATGCCCTCCTTGCTCTGTCCGTCATTGGTTATTTTACTGCCTAGATAGCAGAATTCCTTAACTTCATTGACTTCGTG
This sequence comes from Schistocerca cancellata, assembly GCF_023864275.1. Taxonomy (NCBI): domain Eukaryota; kingdom Metazoa; phylum Arthropoda; class Insecta; order Orthoptera; family Acrididae; genus Schistocerca; species Schistocerca cancellata. The sequence continues at coordinate 55,895,827 of NC_064637.1, read as the reverse complement.
ACCATCAATCCTGATGTTAAGTTTCTCGCTGTTCTCATTTCTACTATTTTTCATTACCTTCGTCTTTCTCAGATTTACTCTCAAACCCTACTGCGTACTCATTAGACTGTTCATTCCGTTCAGCAGATCATTTAATTCTTCTTCACTTTCACTCAGGATAGTAACGTCATCAGCGAATCGTATCATAGATATCCTTTCACCTTGTATTTTAATTCCACTCCTGCACCTTTCTTTTATTTCCATCATTGCTTCCTCGATGTACAGATTGAAGAGTAGGGGCGAAAGGCTACAGCCTTGTCTTACACACTTCTTAATACGAGCACTTCGTTCTTGATCGTCCACTCTTATTATTCCCTCTTGGTTGTTGTACATGACCCGTCTCTCTCTATAGCTTACCCTTACTTTTTTCAGAATCTTGAACAGCTTGCACCATTTTATATTGTCGAACGCTTTTTCCAGGTCGACAAATCCTATGAAAGTGAAAGTGTCTTGATTTTTCTTTAGCCTTGCTTCCATTATTAGCCGTAACGTCAGAATTGCCTCTCTCGTCCCTTTACTTTTCCTAAAGCCAAACTGATCGTCACCTAGCGCATTCTCAATTTTCTTTTCCATTCTTCTGTATATTATTCTTGTAAGCAGCTTCGATGCATGAGCTGTTAAGCTGATTGTACGATAATTCTCGCACTTGTCAGCTCTTGCCGTCTTCGGAATTGTGTGGATGATGCTTTTCCGAAAGTCAGATGGCATATCGCCAGACTCATATAGACTACACACCAACGTGAATAGTCGTTTTGTTGCCATTCGATGTCTTCATTTTTCCTGCAGCCGTTTTGTCTTAGCTTCCCTGCACTTCCTATTTATGTCATTCCTCAGCAACTTTTATTTCTGTATTCCTGATTTTCCCAGAACATGTTTGTACTTCCTCCTTTCATCAATCAGCTGAAGTATTTCTTCTGTTACCCATGGTTTCTTCGCAGCTACCTTCTTTGCACCTATGTTTTCCTTCCCAACTTCTGTGATGGCCCTTTTTAGAGATGTCCATTCCTCTTCAACTGTACTGCCTACTGCGCTATTCCTTATTGCTGTATGTACAGCGTTAGTGAACAGGTCACCTAATTCCTGTAAATTCTGGGGAGGAGGGTGACAATCTCTGACTCCACGTTCAATTGTGTGCCAGAAGTGTTAGATCACTTTCAGATCTGGCAAGCTGGGGGGGGAGGGGGGGGGGGCAGCACATCAATTGGAACTCGCCACTGTATTTCTCAAACAAGTCCACAACGCTCCTGGTCTTGTGACACGGTGCATTGATAAATGCCACTGTCATTGGGAAACATGATCTTCATGAACTGGTGTATGTGTTCTGCAACCAGTGTACGATATTCTTTGGCCGTCATAGCGCATTGCACGAGCTCCACTCGACCCATGGATGCCCACGTGAATGTTTCCCAGAGTATAATGGAGCCGCCGCCACCTTGTCTCTGTCTCTCAGTGTAAGTGCCGAGTAGCTGTTTCCCTGGAAGACAACGGACTCGTGCGCACCCATCGGCATGATAAAGAGGCTATTGGGATTTATCAGACCGTTTGATGCTCTTCCACTCGTAATCTTACCCTCCCACACATCGCTATTACAATTTTCCATCTTTGCACAAATTTTGAAAGCTTTGAGAGGTGTAAGATATACAAAAGAAAAACTTCTTATCTTGATTTTCTCTTCTTGTTGTTGGCTCCACTTTTTGTGTCTAAGGGTACACTCTTGTGGCTGTAATTTTTATAACGTTGCGGGTTCCTGTTGAACTGAATAATTGAAGATTTTCCTGTATATCTCTTGAATTTTATTCTTTGTCACATTATTAAATATCACACTGACTTTACATTTTCCACGTTCAAAAAACAAGTAATTACATTGTTGTTGACAAACTTGGAAAAAGTCAACTTCCATGGGAGGCATGCCTACTACTCCTAACATTCTGCAGTACTCACAATATTCCAAAGAGTTTACAAACATTCTTTACAAAAGAAGAATCATCACCAAGATATATCATTATTTTACAGAGGAGTCCAGGAATAAATTTAATAACTAGCATTAGGTTGCATAATTAATAATATGAATTTTAAATATTCCAGAAATTTCATAATTTCAAATATTTTTAAAAGAAGAGTTATTTTAACTGCACATACATTGTACTAACAAATTAATTTCTTTTTACACATTTTAACCTGAAATATGATACATTGTATACAAAATCATATGAAATTCATTTAGTTAAACAGCTGAGATAATGTTCACCATGTAAGAATTGATAGTATACATGTTATTAGTCATTTCTGTAAAAAAAGGTAGTGTTAGAGAAGGGTGTCACATTAACGCACTGCACCACCATCCAGTGCTGACGGTCGTGTGCCCATTTCAGTCGTAGTTGCCAATGTCGCGTTGACATTGGCGCATGGGTCATTGGCTATGGTGGTCCATCATTTGGAGTTTTGGGTGCACTGTTTAGACACACTTGTACTCTGCCCAGCATTAAAGTCTAATGTTACTTCCACCGCAGTTCACTGCATGCCCTATTTCACCAGTCTGCACAGCCTACGATGTCTGACATCTGTAATGATGAGATCTGGACGTAGTTTCATCTTGGTTTTGCCACGCATTGAAGACACTCACCACAGCACTCCTTGACAAGACATGCAGTTTCTGAAATTCGCAATCTGCCCTTGGTCAAACTCTGTTTGATTGTGCTCCTTTCCCATTCTACACACAGGCCACACACTCTGTGATACTGCATGCACCATGCATGTGTCTGACAAGCAGTCCTTCCTCACCAGGCGATGCTGCTATCACCTGGAAGGGTTTATGTCAATAGTACGAGGTGCATTCAAGTTCTAAGGCCTCCAATTTTTTTTCTCCGGACTGGAAAGAGATAGAAACATGTGCATTGTTTTAAAATGAGGCCGCATTCATTGTCAATACGTCCCAGAGATGGCAGCACCGTACGGCAGATGGAATTTTACCGCCAGCAGCGAGAATGAGAACTGTTTTGAATACTTAAAATGGCGACGTTTTCCTTACTTGAACAGCTTGCAATCATTCGTTTTCTGAATTTGTGTGGTGTGAAACCAATTGAAATTCTTCGACAGTTGAAGGAGACATGTGGTGATGGAGTTATGGATGTGCTGAAAGTGCGTTCGTGGGTGCGACAGTTTAATGAGGGCAGAACATCGTGTGACAACAAACCGAAACAACCTCGGGCTCACACAAGCCGGTCTGACGACACGATTGAGAAAGTGGAGAGAATTGTTTTGGGGGATCGACGAATGACTGTTGAACAGATCGCCTCCATAGTTGGCATTTCAGTGGGTTCTGTGCACACAATCCTGCATGACGACCTGAAAATGCGAAAAGTGTCATTCAGGTGGGTGCCACGATTGCTGACGGACAACCACAGGGCTGCCCGTGTGGCATGTTGCCGAGCAATGTTGACGCGCAACGACAGCACAAATGGGACTTTCTTTTCGTCGGTTGTGATAATGGATGAGATGTGGATGCCATTTTTCAATCCAGAAACAAAGCGCCAGTCAGCTCAATGGAAGCACACAGATTCACCGCCACCAAAAAAATTTCGGGTAACCGCCAGTGCTGAAAAAATGATGGTGTCCATGTTCTGGGACAGCGAGGGCGTAATCCTTACCCATTGCGTTCCAAAGGGCACTACGGTAACAGGTGCATCCTACGAAAATGTTTTGAAGAACAAATTCCTTCCTGCACTGCAACAAAAACGTCCGGGAAGGGCTGCGCGTGTGCTGTTTCACCAAGACAACGCACCCGCACGTTGAGCTAACGTTACGCAACAGTTTCTTTGTGATAACAACTTTGAAGTGATTCCTCATGCTCCCTACTCTCCTGACCTGGCTCCTAGTGACTTTTGGCTTTTTCCAACAATGAAAGACACTCCCCGTGGCCGCACATTCACCAGCTGTGCTGCTATTGCCTCAGCGATTTTGCAGTGGTCAAAACAGACTCCTAAAGAAGCCTTCGCCGCTGCATGGAATCATGGCGTCAGCATTGTGAAAAATGTGTACGTCTGCAGGGCGATTACGTCGAGAAGTAACGCCAGTTTCATCGATTTCGGGTGAGTAGTTAATTAGAAAAAAATCGGAGGCCTTAGAACTTGAATGCACCTCGTAGGTCATAATGTTCCAGCTAGTCAGTGTATTTACTCTGTTTGCTTCATGTTGCCATACTATGTAGTATAATAATGATTTTGCGGTTTGATCGTAGGCAGAACTGCAGCAGAGCTTCCCACTGGGATTGACTATTCCCAAGGGCGGGCCTTACATCTGTACGGCGTGCCACAAGGAATTCCGGGACAAGGCGACTCTCAGCAGGCACTTCCGCAGACATACAGGTTTGACAATTTATTTCTGTACCTTTCTTGTCTTGAGTTTACTGTGCTTTGTATTTGCCTGCGTTGTTGTTACTGTCTTCTGGTTCTTTACAGTTAAATGTTTGCAACCATGTACATAGATTGAGGGGGGTTGTGGGGGCTCAAACCCATCCCGAAATGTCGATGGAGCTAAAAAGAGGGAAAAGTGATCTTAAAATCAAATGCAGTGTAATCATTATTTTAAACTTACTGCATATTCAAATGGTGGCTATTGCCAGTGTGGCGTAATGCGTGAGGGGCTTACAGCATCGATGATCCAGAATTGGCTACGATGTTGGCACCAATGTGTTGACTTAGCCTCAGAGGTATACGGTTTGTCTTGAGTCCTGGAAAGCTCAGCTAGCATTGTCCCTACACTAATTGTCACAGATGTCGAGGCCGGTTGTAGTGGGAACACGTTCGTCGACATGGCTGCAGGTTAGAACTACCACTGGTGTTGCACTTCCTAGTCAATGCAGAAATCATTGTTATCATAATGAGTATTTTCTTAAATGTTCATTTTAATTAGTGTTATGTAGGAGAGAGGAACAGTTAGCATGCAAAATGATAGTGTCTTTGCTTTGTTACATTTGTGTTTCGACATTTGTGTTTGTTGTGTATTTGTACTTCACAAGCCACAACACGGTATGTGAGGCTGGGTTCTTTAGTGTCAGCACACTTACTTCTGGCAGTTCCATTCGCGTACAGTCCCCAGAAAAAGTCCGCTTTTATGCCTGAGCATTTGCCCTGATTTCGCCAATGTTGTTATAATGATCCACGTGCAGTATATGAAGGGGTGTTCAATAAGTAATGCAACATCCTTTTTTCCTCAGCCAATTTCACTGGACAAAAATGCAGAATTTGCTGTGGAACATCGTGGAATATTCCTGTTTCAGCAACTACAATTTCATGAAGTTCTGGTATGTGGCAGCACTATACATAGCAGTCAATGGAGATACGATCCATGCAGAAAGCGGCAATTGAATTTCTTTTGGCAGAAAACCAGAGCATCACATATATTCATAAGCACCAGCAGAATGTCTACAGAGTCATAGTGGGGAGGGGGGGGGTGGGGAGTACTGCAAATTGTTGGTGTAGCATGTGTCATCATTGCAACAATTTCACACAAATTCGTCTGATCAACTGCATGCCCGCCGGCCACAAACACCTGTGACTCCTACAATGTGTGAACATGTGGACACACTCATTCGAGGTGATTGTCACACCACAAATACGTCGCTGCACACCTGGACACATTGCTGCACAACTGGACGTCTCTATCGGTAGTGCTGAAACACTCATCTGCCAGTTGGGGTACTCACAAGGGAACCTCCGCATTGCACCCCCCTCAGATTTAGTTATAAGTTGGCACAGTGGATAGGCCTTGAGAAACTGAACACAGATGAACCGAGAAAACAGGAAGAAGTTGTGTGGAACTATGAAAAAAATAAGCAAAATATACAAACTGAGTAGTCCATGTGCACGATAGGCAACATCGAGGAGACTGTGAGCTCAGGAGCGCCGTGGTCCCGTGGTTAGTGTGACCACCTGCGGAACGAGAGGTCCTCGGTTCAAGTCTACCCTCGAGTGAAAAGTTTAATTTTTTGTTTTCAGACAATTATCAAAGTTCAGGTACTCACACATAATCAACTTCGCTCTCCAAAATTCCAGGACATGTTCAGATTTGCTTGGACATATGCAGGATTTGACGGTCTACACAAGGAAAAATTTGAAATCGTTAAAAACATATGTTTTGACAGAGCACAGGGAAAACTGTGCGACTGGGAAACTGTTGCATTCATTTGTTGCAGTTTACGTGACACACTCTTATGTTTTCATCACATTTTTGCGAGTGATTATCACATCCACAAGAAAACCTAAATCGCGCAAGGTAGAAGAATCTTTTTACCCATTTGCCAAGTGTAGAAGTTAGGTGGGTCGACAACATATTCCTGTCACGTGACGCACATGCCGTCACCAGTGTCATATAGAATATATCAGACGTGGTTTCCTGTGGAGGAATTGGTTGACCTATGACCTTGCGATCAAATGTTTTCGGTTCCCATCGGAGAGGCACGTCCTTGCATCTACTAATCGCACGGTTTTGCGGTGCGGTCGCAAAACACAGACACTAAACTTATTACAGTGAACAGAGACGTCAATGAACGAATGGACAGATCATAACTTTGCAAAAATAAAAAAATTAAAATTTTTACTCGAGGGAAGACTTGAACCCAGGTCCTCTTGTTCCGCAGGTGGTCACGCTAACCACGGAACCACGGCGCTCCTGAGCTTAAATTATCCTCAGTGTTGCCTATCTTGCGCACGGACTACTCAGTTTCTATATTTTGCTTTTTTTTTTCGTAGTTCCACACAACTTCTTCTTGTTTTCTCGATTGATCTGTGTTCAGTTTTTGAAGGCCTATCCACTGTGCCAACTTATAACTAAAGCTGAGGGGTGTGCGATGGGGAGGTTCCCTTGTCAGAGGTGTGTACCAGCTGGGATACTCACCGCTCGACAGAAGACTACAGAGAACAATGAAGGACTGTTTGTTCTGGATTGCTTGCACATTACAGGGCTGATCGTGACAGATGTTTGTCGAACATTGTCATGTGGGTTCATCACTTCGAACTGGAAACAAAACGGCAATTCATTGTGTGGTGTCACACCACCTCTTTTCTGAAGAAAAACTTCAAAACTGCACCCTCAGCCGGTTAAGTCGACATGATGGCCTTCTGGGATGCTGGATAGTTACTCTGTTTGATATACTCCCTCAGGGTGCAATGAGCAATTCTGAAGCACAGGGTGGTCCATTGATAGTGACCGGGCCAAATATCTCACAAAATAAGCGTCAAATGAAAAAGCTACAAAGAATGAAACTTGTCTAGCTTGAAGGGGGAAACCAGATGGCGCTATGGTTGGCCTGCTAGATGGCGCTGCCATAGGTCAAATGGACATTTTTTAAAAATAGGAACCCCCATTTTTTATTATATATTCGTGTAGCACGTAAAGAAATAGGAATGTTTTAGTTGGACCACTTTTTTCGCTTTGCGATAGATAGCACTGCAATAGTCACAAACTTACAAGTACGTGGTATCACGTAACATTCCACCAGTGCGGACGGTATTTGCTTTGTGATACATTACCCGTGTCAAAGTGGGCTGTTTACCAATTGCGGAAAAGGTCGATATTGTGTGGATGTATGGCTAATGTGATCAAAATGCCCAAGGGCCGTGTGCTATGTATGCTGCTCGGTATCCTGGACGACATCATCCAAGTGTCCGGACTGTTCGCCGGATAGTTACATTATTTAAGGAAACAGGAAGTGTTCAGCCACATGTGAAACGTCCACCACAACCTGCAACAAATGATGATGACCAAGTAGGTGTTTTAGCTACTGTTGTGGCTAATCTGCACATCAGTAGCAGACAAATTGCACGAGGATTGGGAATCTGAAAAATGTCGGTGTTGAGAATGCTACATCAACATCGATTGCACCCGTACCATATTTCTGTGCACCAGGAATTGCATGGTGACGACTTTGAATGTCGTGTACAGTTCTGCCACTTGGCACAAGAGAAATTACGGCACGATGACAGAGTTTTTGCACGCGTTCTATTTAGCAACAAAGCATCATTCGCCAACAGCAGTAATGTAAACTGGCATAATATGCACTATTGGGCAACGGAAAATCCACGGTGGCTGTGACATGTGGTACATCAGCGACCTTGGCGGATTAATGTATGGTGCGGCATTATGGGAAGGAGGATAATTGGTCCCCATTTTATCGATGCCAATCTAAATGGTGCAATGTATGCTGATTTCCTACGTAATGTTCTGCCAATGTTACTACAAGATGTTTCACTGCATGACCGAATGGTGATGTACTTCCAACATGATGGATGTCCGGCACTTAGCTCGCGTGCAGTTGAAGCGGTATTGAATAGCATATTTCATGACAGGTGGATTGGTCGTCGAAGCACCATGACCAGCACATTCACCGGATCTGACGTCCCCGGATTTCTTTCTGTGGGGAAAGTTGCAGGATATTTGCTACCGTGATCCACTGACAATGCCTGACAACTTGCGTCAGCGCATTCTCAATGCATGTGCGAACATTACGGAAGGCGAACTACTCGCTGTTGAGAGGAATGTCGTTACACGTATTGCCAAATGCACTGAGGTTGACGGACATCATTTTGAGCATTTATTGCATTATTGTTGTATTTACAGGTAATCACACTGTAACAGCATGCGTTCTCGGAAATAAGTTCACAAAGGTACATGTATCACATTGGAACAACCGAAATGAAATGTTCAAACATACCTACGTTCTGTATTTTAATTTAAAAAACCTACCTGTTACCAACTGTTCGTCTTAAGTTGTGAGACATATGTTTGTGACTATTACAGTGCCATCTATCACAATGCGAAAAAAGTGGTCCAACTAAAACATTCATATTTCTTTACGTACTACACGAATATGTAATAAAAAATGGGGGTTCGTGCAGTAGCCACCAGAAAGATCGCGGGAGGCACACATCGGCACGGTGCGTCACGACAGTAATTGCCGCAAGTTAAGTCCCGTCCACCAGAGGGCACCCTAGAATTCAGCCACGCCCTCTGCTGTTGTAACAACAACAACAACAACAACAACTCGGGCAGCACGGGTTGTGCCCAGTCAGTTCACATCGGGTAGGTCTAGCAGACAGTTCCCGGTCTACACTAGGTAAAGTGTGATGGAAACGTGAATCATGTCACTACACAATTAGCGACGAGTAGAGACGTTCTTTCGCGTGTTGCGTCGTTGTTCCGGTTTTGCAGCTTATCCACGGCATGGAGGATTTGGTGCAGGTTTTGGTTGAGCAGCAGACGGAGCTCATGGCAACCGTGAAACAAGTGCTTCCAGCGTTGCTCTCCACGCAGTCTGCTCCAGAGCTGTTCCCCCGTATGACGAGACGGCGGAGGATTGGGACGCATATGAACATTGTCTTCGGCAGCATTTCGAGGCATTTCATGTTGCCGATGCGGAGGTATGTCGTGCTCTTTTCTTGTCTTGGATATCTCCCTCGCTGTATAAAGTTTTGCGGCAGCCAGCGCCGTTGCAGGAACCCTCGTCCTTGTCTTTTGACGCATTGCGTTCACTGCTGTCTTCATATTATCGCTGCCGCACGCATGTTGTGGCGGTTAGGGTCGAGTTCTATCAATGCAAGAAACAGCCCCATCAGTCTTACCGGGCGCGGGCCACTTCCTTGCACGGTCTTAGTCGCAAGTGTCATTTTGTCACGGAGTAGTCGCGAGAGTCGTATGCCCATGTTATGGTGCGCAATGTCATTGTTCGTTCGGCCCCTGATAGGGAGGTCCGGCAACGGGCCCTGCAGTTGGAAGACCCTTCTTTTGAGGAAGTCCTGTCCATTGCTCAGTCGTATGAAGTCTCTCACGCCGCAGGTCAACAGTTGGAAGCGTGGTGCGACGTCGCGGCGGTTCAGGGCGGTGTGGCCGCATCCACTGCATCCGGGGTGGACGACGTGCAAACGGTACGTTCCGGCCGTTACGGCCGCTCCCGCATGGGGCATAAACAGTGTTCTGACCACCGGCCCCTGTTACCGTCCTGTGCGTTGTGCTATATACAACGCAATCAGTCAGAGTGCCCCCAGCATTGGGCCGTTTGTCACAAATGTAATAAAAAAGGACACATTGCTAAAGTTTGCTGCTCAGCCTCAAAAGAATCGAAGGACATGGACGTTGACATTCAGGAAGTTTCATCGGGCCAGGCTCCCGACGCATCGGCATGCAAACTCTTTATCGAGGTGTCGGTTCGGTCGTGCCAATTACAACTGCAAGTAGATACGGGCGCGGCAGTTTCCTTGTTGCTATGCACAAACTTACTCCGACCTTGGGTCGCCCCCGTTGGCGCCAGTTTACCGGCATCTACGCGGTTATGGTAACCAGTTCATTTCCCTACTGGGTCAATTCACTACTGTCGTTACTTACAAATCCGTTACTCGGCCTCTTACTTTTATTGTTGTCAGTGATGCGAGCTCCGCTAACCTTTTTGGGTCGGATGCCTTTCAAGCTTTCGGTTTTTCTATTGCAGATACCATACTGTTGGTCTCCGAAGATGTTCCCTATCAGTCATTGGAATCTTTGATCTCTGACTTTAAGGATATCTTTGGTGAGGGCCTGGGGTGTGTTTCAGACTTTGAAGCTCACTTGACTTTGAAGGCGTCGGCTCGCCCGCGTTTTCTACGCGCGAGGCAGATCCCCTTGGCTCTCCGCCCTCAGGTAAAAGCAGAGCTAGGCTGGCTGACAGCCCTAGGGGTCGTTCTTCCCATTTCTTCTAGTGAGTGGGCTTCGCCCATCATTATTGTCAGGAAACCCTCGGGAAAATTAAGTCTTTGTGGCGATTTCAAGGCCACCATTAATTCCCAATTGGTGGTGGACACCTATGCCTTGCCTCGTTCTGATGAATTGTTCTCCGCCATGGCGGGAGGCCAATATTTTTCTAAAATCGATCTTTCGGAGGCTTATCATCGAATACCACTTGATGAGGACTCCAAACGGCTGGCGGTCGTCAACACCCCGTTTGGCCTTTACCAATACCAGTGGTTGGCCTTCAGAATATCCGGTGCCCCAGCGATATTTCAGCGTTATCTTGAGCACGTCATGTTGACAATCCCTCATTGTATTAATTACCTGGACGACATAATTGTCACAGGCCACAGCACGAAGGAACACTTGCACAACCTTAGAGCCCTCTTTCTCAAATTCAGGTCCGTGGGCCTGCGTTGCAACCTGCGTAAGTCGAATTTCTTCCAACCGTACATTGAGTATGTGGGCTACACCATCTCTCGGCACGGCATCCAGCCGCCAGGAAGTTTGGTCCAAGATATCGTCGACCTTCTGCAGCCCGCTTCGCTGAAAGAGTTACAAGCTTTTTTAGGCAAGATTGCCTACTACCACTGGTTCATTCCCAGGGCTTCCACCATAGCCCATCTCCTGTACTGCCTTCTGTGCAAGGGTGTTCCTTTTGATAGGTCGCCTGCATGCGAGCGAGCGTTCACCTCGTTGAAGGGCCCCCTCACGTCAACGCCTTGTTTGGCTACTTTTGACCCCAATAAGCTGTTGATTCTGGCTACAGATGCTTCGCAGTATGGGATGGGGGCAGTCCTGGCCCATCGAAACGCGGATGGCTCCGAGCAGCCACTGGCGTTTGCGTCTAAAACTCTTAGTCCCGCGCAGGCCCATTACTCCCAGGTGGAAAAAGAGGCTTTGGCCATTGTCTACGCTGTTACCAAGTTTCACCATTTCTTGTACGGCACGAAGCCAGTTAATCACTGACCATAAGCCATTAATATCGTTATTTGGCCCCGCCTCTCAGATTCTGGATAGGGCGGCCCACAGACTGCAGCGCTGGGCCTTGTTCCCCTCTAAGTACCATTATGACATTCATTTTCGCCCTACTGGACAGCATGCCAATGCCGATGCTCTTTCCTGTCTTCTGGTGGGCCCAGATCCTAAGTTCGAGCTGGAGGAAATCATGTGTTTTCATTTGGATGTGGCGTCCTGCCAAGCGGTTGATGGCTTCCCGATCACTAGTTCTAGTCGCCAGAGAAACGGCAGCTGACCCGATTCTCTGACAAGTAGTTCGCCTCATTCAGCAGGGGTGGTCGTCCCGACCTCCAGGTCGGGCCTCAGACCCTCTTCGTAATTATTTTGTTCTACGAGACCGCCTCTCAGTCTTGGAAGGAGTTCTCCTTCTGGCTACCGATGATACAGCTCCTCGCGTGGTTGTTCCTGCAAGTTTGTGAAGGGAGGTCCTCACGTTATTACATGAGGGACACTGGGGTGTTTCCCGTACTAAAACCTTGGCTCGCAGACATGTGTACTGGCCTGGTATTGACAGAGAAATTGAGCACTTGGTGGCCGCTTGTTCCCAGTGTGCGAGCCAACAGATGTCTCCCAGGTCAGCATTCTCTTCATGGCCTCCTGCAACTTAGGCATGGGAACGTGTTCACATAGATTTTGCGGGCCCGTTTCTCAATGGCTTTTGGCTCATTGTCATTGATGCTTATTCCCAATTCCCATATGTAGTTCGCTGCTCCTCAACCACTTCAGAAGTTGCCGGGTATGTCGTTCAGGGCACGTGGGTTTGGTCGCAATCCACGTTGGATACCGGCGGTGGTCCTGCGCCGCAATGGCCGCCGGCTCTATACCTTGCAGGAAGGGGACCGGGAGGTACGTCAGCACCAAAATCGGCTATGTTCACGTTTGAGCACCCACCCTCTGACCCCTCGGGTGCCGGCTTCCCCATTGCCAGCACCCATGTTGTTTTCTCAGGGGACGCTACCGCCCCTCCCCCTTGTGACTCCGCTGCACTGTGATGGTTCTCAGCCTTGGCAGCCTCCAGTAGCTCCAGCACCGGCATCGCCATCATTAGAGATGCCCTGGTGAGAGCCAGCCCCCCTCGCAGGCCCGGTTTCTCAGGAGGCTGGTTCACCTGTGGTCGTCCCTTCCCCATCATCCCCACCACTGGGTCTTGCCCCTCCCGAGGTGGACCGGGATCGGGGGTTCGACGGCTTGTCGCCCGTTCTGTCCCGGGCTCTGGTCGTGAGATGACGGGGGCCTCTTCGTGTGGGTCACTTCCAGCCGTATTCAAAGGTTCCGGCTCAAGGGTTGGCAATTCCCCCCGACTCCAGCCTTCCGATGGATGTGGGGGTCATCGCTACTGCACGACACTCCACCTTCTGATGCAGTGGATCACAGTGGCTTCAACCCCCGAAGGAGTAGAAGTGTAGTAGCCACCAGAAAGATCGTGGGAGGCGCACATTGGCACGGCGCGTCACGGACAGTAATTGCCGCAAGTTGAGTCCCGTCCACCAGAGGGCATGTGACAATTCGGCCGCACCCTCTGCTGGCGGAACAACAACAACTCAGGCAGCCCGGGCTGTGCCCAGTCAGTTCACATCAGCTAGGTCTAGCAGACAGTTCTCAGTCTACACTAGGTGAAGCGCGACGGAAACGTGAATCATGTTACTACAGTTCCTATTTAAAAAAACACAGTTGATATCCATTCAACCTATGGCAGTGCCATTTAGCGGGCCAACCATAGCGCCATCTGATTTCCCCCTTCAAGCTAGACAAGTTTCGTTCTTTGTAGTTTTTTCGTTTGACGCTTATTTCGTGAGATATTTGGCCCGGTCACGATCAGTGGACCACCCTGTATATTGTGCTACCCTCAGGAAACTGGAGAAACTACTTCAGCGTATTTGTCACCATGAAAATGGGGAAAAAAAACTTGCATAACAACGCAAGGCCTCGCACAAGTCTGTCTATGAAACTTCGTTGAACTAATCTTCCTCATTCACCCTACAGGCCAGATCACACACCTTTCGACTTCCATCCATTTAGCCCAAGTGCTGCTCTACAGGAAGCAGTACGTGGATGATGAGGACTTTATTGATGTGACAAGACATTAATTCCAACACTGATTAGTGGAGCAGTACCCTGCAGGCATACTGGCCCTTTCAATAAAGTGGCATTCATGTTTGCATCAGTATGGTAACTGAATGGCAGCAGTAGACCTTGATCTTCATTTCTAAAGGAACACTTGAAGACAGAATTTAACATTTTAGCTTTATTTTTGCTATTTTCGTATTTGGGTTCTGTATCAACGATTGTCTGAACACTCTATTTGCCTATCTTCGGGTCACACTTTGCATTGTGTCCATTATGGAGAATGTGCTGTTTCTTAAGAAGTTTCCTAATGTTGTTTGTATACTGTGGTGGGTCTCTACTGTGTACTTCTTTGGAGTGAAATATTCAGGAGAGCTTCTGTAAAGTTTGGAAGGTAGGAGACGAGGTACTGGCAGAAGAAAAGTTGTGAGGACAAGACATGAGTCGTGCTGGGGTAGCTCAGTGGGTAGAGCACTTGCCCGCAAAAGTCAAAGGCCCCGAGTTCGAGTCTTGGTCCGGCACACAGTTTTAATCTGCCAGGAAGTTTCATATCAGCGCACACTCCGCTGCAGAGTGAAAACCTCATTCTGGTATATTCTTTCATGCCTAACACTTCTGTCCTTACGCCTGATACCAATTTGCTTTGAAGCACGTGATCTTTTGTGAAAGTGTTTAATATTTTTTTTGTGGGATCTAAAATTTAAAAACCTCTCTCACACCGGCCTGATTTAGCTTCACTGATCAGGATAGTAAAAACATGCATATGTTAAGGGAATTTTCATTCACAAAGCAGGCTTATCACATTCACACAGTTCAATACTGTTCTATCCTGATTAAATTGAGCTTAACTTAAATTCCATAAGGCAGTGAAGCCATTTCGAAGTCTCGGTGCGACGAAAATTGTGTCAATCTCCTGAAAACATTTGTAATAATTATTAACTTTCGGTGATCACATGGGGAAGACCGGAGATCTGCTGGTAAGACCGTGTTAGCCTATTTATTTGAAGTAACTGGATATCTTGAGCATACAAAACGGCAGGTTCGTCCAGTGTAAATCAGACGTTCCCCACTGATCCCGTGCAACACAGCGTAGTAAGCAGACACTGTCAATAATTATCAGTTAAATAATACGCGAACACACTTACTTTAGTTTAGTTCATGTATTAAATTCCTTCTTACACAAAATCTCATCAAGATGGTGACTAGCTCGACAATACATACATATACATCCTCCTTCTTTCACGACTAATCGGCAAGCATTCCTTCATTCTTTTTATAAGAGAAAACATAGATAGCAGAGAAGCTATTCCATGGAGTAAATGGACGCTCCAAGGAATAATTGGGCTTGAAACTACTTTGCATTGATAATCGGTAGATAAGAAGAGATATTTCGAGATATGTATTGAGTTATATAATTTATAAAATTTCTGAAAATATCGCGGAGAGACCGCTGCAAGAGACATTACAAGTGCAAAGATACCCTGAATTTTCTTGCTGCAATAAATGTTTGTATTTACTTTCACTAAAGAACTATCACAGCAATTTACACACAAACTCACAGTGAACATGCAATTAAATACTGTCTCACAAAATAAATCTAGAACGCAAGGTGTAGCAAAATATACATGATTTGACACAGAATTTGATGCTCTTCATCCTTTGAAATTTTTGAGTTTCGGAAGAATTTGGGAAATACAAGAAAAAGTTGGAAATTTCATTAGTTATGTGATCCCGCCACTTCTACATCTACATCTACATCTACATCCATACTCCGCAAGCCACCTGACGGTGTGTGGCGGAGGGTACCTTCCGTACCTCTATCGGTTCTCCCTTCTATTCCAGTCTCGTATTGTTCGTGGAAAGAAGGATTGTCGGTATGCCTCTGTGTGGGCTCTAATCTCTCTGATTTTATCCTCATGGTCTCTTCGCGAGATATACGTAGGAGGGAGCAATATACTGCTTGACTCTTCGGTGAAGGTATGTTCTCGAAACTTCAATAAAAGCCCGTACCGAGCTACTGAGCGTCTCTCCTGCAGAGTCTTCCACTGGAGTTTATCTATCATCTCCGTAACCATTTCGCGATTACTAAATGATCCTGTAACGAAGCGCACTGCTCTCCGTTGGATCTTCTCTATATCTTCTATCAACCCTATCTGGTACGGATCCCACACTGCTGAGCAATATTCAAGCAGTGGGCGAACAAGCGTACTGTAACCTACTTCCTTTGTTTTCGGATTGCATTTCCTTAGGATTCTTCCAATGAATCTCAGTCTGGCATCTGCTTTACCGACAATCAACATTATATGATCATTCCATTTTAAATCACTCCTAATGCGTACTCCCAGATAATTTATGGTATTAACTGCTTCCAGTTGCTGACCTGCTATTTTGTAGCTAAATGATAAAGGATCTATCTTTCTGTATATTCGCAGCACATTACACTTGTCTACATTGAGATTCAATTGCCATTCCCTGCACCATGCGTCAATTCGCTGCAGATCCTCCTGCATTTCAGTACAATTTTCCATTGTTACAACCTCTCGGTACACCACAGCATCATCTACAAAAAGCCTCAGTGAACTTCCGATGTCATCCACAAAGTAATTTATGTATATTGTGAATAGCAACGGTCCTACGACACTCCCCTGCGGCACACCTGAAATCACTCTTACTTCGGAAGACTTCTCTCCATTGAGAATAACATGCTGCATCCTGTTATCTAGGAACTCCTCAATCCAATCACACAATTGGTCTGATAGTCCATATGCTCTTACTTTGTTCATTAAACGACTGTGGGGAACTGTATCGAACGCCTTGCGGAAGTCAAGAAACACGGCATCTACCTGTGAACCTGTGTCTATGGCCCTCTGAGTCTCGTGGACGAATAGCGCGAGCTGGGTTTCACATGACCGTCTTTTTCGAAACCCATGCTGATTCCTACAGAGTAGATTTCTAGTCTCCAGAAAAGTCATTATACTCGAACACAATACGTGTTCCAAAATTCTGCAAAGTGGCAGCCAGCACAGCACACTGATGGAGGAGACGCGAGACCACTGCTGGCAAAACAGCTTGACATCGCCAGGAATACTGGAAGTGAGAACACTACATGTGTGTTCTTAATGGAAGCAAAGTTCTAAACTCTCCTGTTGAAATTAATAGAATGGAGTTTCTTGTTAGCTATGCTCGTTGCTGGCCATTTTGTAGTACTGTGAGCAAAATTAGAAATCATTACACTGTTGTTAAATGCAAGAATGTATTATATGTAACTGCAGATGTGGCTTATCATTGATTTCTGAAAGACAGAACTACAGCACAGCTGGACTCCAAAAGAGCTGATCCTGTTAATGTGAATAATGCAAGGATTTGTTCATATCATTTCCTCTCTGAAGATTATGAATGGGACTTAAAGAATGAGCTACTGGGGTTGCCTTTGAAAAGAAGATTAAAGGGTGTTGTTGAGACACCACCAAAAAATCCAAATTGACTTGTAGATGTGTTTGAGGTTGTCACAAGCACCAAAGAAAATAGGACGACTATGTTTTGATGGGATGAATGTAGGTGGTCATGTGTGTTATGTCTTATCAGATGATGTAATTTTAGAAGCAAACAAAAATTTTATGGTTGCGGTGTTTTGGTGTTATCATGGGAACAGCCTTTATTATTTTCACTTCAATTGTACCACGACTAGCGACTTACTCCTGAACATATGAAAGCAGTTGGAAGCAGCTGGAATCCAAACTGTAGCAGTAATTTGTGATATGGGAGGGAAGGACTCAAAGGTCTTGAAGGAGCTTGGATGTTTCACAACAAAAACCTACTACTGAAACCCTACGGATCTGATGAGAAGATTGTGGTTCTCTGGGATATGCCACATTTGCATAAATTTCTTAGAAATTTTATTTTGGATGCTGGAGTAACTATGCCCGACATTACAGTTTTGAACAAGAAACTTCTTGAAAACCTGTTAGCATCACAGCCTGTGCTTAATGCTGCTTGCAGAACTTTTTTGCTCGTGGTCGTGCGGTAGCGTTCCCGCTTCCCGCGCCCGGGTTCCCGGGTTCGATTCCTGGCGGGGTCAGGGATTTTCTCTGCCTCATGATGACTGGGTGTTGTGTGATGTCCTTAGGTTGGTTAGATTTAAGTAGTTCTAAGTTCTAGGGGACTGGTGACCATAGATGTTAAGTCCCATAGTGCTCAGAGCCATTTGAGCCAGAACTTTTTTCTTAAATTTGTGGTCAACCCGAGGGGAGAGAAAAACAGAATGCATTTTCTAATATTGACTGGTAATAGTGAATACATCCCCTTGTCGGCAAATACAGTGAGGTGACAAAAGTCATGGGGTGGCGATATGCACATACATGTGGGCGTATTGTGTACACAAGATATAAAGGGGCAGCGCATCGGCAGACCTGTCATTTGTACTCGGGTGATCCGTGTGAAAAGGTGTCCGATGTGAAACTTCCTGGCAGATTAAAACTGTGTGCCGGACCGAGACTCGAACATACGAGCTCCTGTAAAGTTTGGAAGGTAGGAGGCGAGGTACTGGCAGAAGTAAAGCTGTGAGGACGGGGCGTGAGTCGTGCTTGGGTAGCTCAGTTGGTAGAGCAGTTGCCCGTGAAAGGCAAAGGTCCCGAGTTCGAGTCTCGGTCTGGCACACAGTTTTAATCTGCCAGGAAGTTTCATATCGGCGCACACTCCGCTGCAGAGTGAAAATCTCATTCCAGGTGTCCGATGTGAATATGGCCATAAGAGACTCTGAAGGCATGGGATATTCTGTTTCAGAAATCATTAGGGAATCAGTATTTAGAGATCCACAGTATCAAGAGTGTGCTAAGAATACCAAATTTCAGGCATTACCTCTCACCTTAGACAATGCAGTGGCCGACAGCCTCCACTCGACCGAGAGCAGCAGCACTTGTGTAGAGTTCTGAGTGCTAATAGACTGCATGAAATAACTGCAGAAGTCAATGTAGGACACACGACTGATGTATGTACTGGGACAGTGTGGTGATATCTGGCATTAATAGGCTATGGCAGCAGATGACGGATGCGAGTGCCTTTGCTAACAGCATGAAATTGTTTGCAGTGCCTCCCCCAGGCTCATGATTGTTTCAGTTGGACCCAAGATGACTGGAAAACAGTGGCCTGGTCAGACGAGTCCCGATTTCAGTTGGTAAGAGCTGATGGTAGGTTTTGTGTGTGACAGAGAACCCATGAGACCATAGACCCAACTATAGTTCAATTCTTTTATCTTGGCGGCTCGCGCATGCCCGCCCAGACGCGGGAGATTGCTGCGTTGCCAGTTGCACGCGACGCACGCGCCAATAGAAGCAGCGCCATAGTATAGCATAGTTCGCAAGCTTACGTGTAGGGGGGAGCGCGCAGTTCATGAAGTAAAGCCACCACGGCCGCATTAACCCTTTCGCTGCTACAAAGATGTGCTCCCTGCATTCCGCACTGTGCGCTGTGCAGAGATTTTCACCTGCCTCGAGATGACTGGGTGTTTGTGTTGTCCTCATCATTTCATCATCATTCCTGAAAGTGGTGAGATTGGACTGAGCAACAGTTGTGAATTTGTACGGGTGCTGATAACCGTGCAGTTGAGCACCCCACAAACCAAACATCATCATTATCTTAGTCAGACCAATAGCTGTACAGACTGATGTTGCATCAGAATATAGCGAGTAGCAGTGGAATGGTCCATCATACACCCTAAATGTAGGAATATCATGTTGTGGTGAATGCTGTTATATTTCTGTGTATTAATTTTGTGATAGACAATAAAAAAAAATGCGTTTTATGTGTTCAGGTGAGAAGCCATTCAAATGTGAGCACTGCCGAAAGTGTTTCTCATCAAAAGTGAATCTGAACGCCCACCTGCTCCGCAGTCACAACATCGGGATTGAAAAAGCTCTATGCTGTGGTAAGTGCTTATATTTTATTAAAAATGGATAACTAACTGAACTGATTAGGAGAGTAGGTGATTTATTTGTGTGTGTGTGTGTGTGTGTGTGTGTGTGTGTGTGTGTGTGTGTGTGTGCGCGTGCGTGTGTGCGTGTGTGTGTGTATGCGCGCGCGCGGAATTAGCCAAGCGGTCTAAGGCGCTGCAGTCATGGACTGTGCGGCTGGTCCTGGTGGAGGTTTGAGTCCTCCCTCAGGCATGGGTGTGTGTGTTTGTCCTTAGGATAATTTAGGTTAAGTAGTGTGTAAGCTTAGGGACTGATGACCTTAGCAGTTAAGTCCCATAAGGTTTCACACACATTTGAACTTTTTTTTTTTGTGATGTGCATGTGAAGGCGTGCAGGCGTGCACGCGCTTGGGGGGCGGGGGGCATATGCATGATACATTTAAATGTCATGCATGATGTGTCAGTTTTTCACACATCCCACTGTTTATCCCATAGGTAGATGTTGTTCCCTGACAGTAATACATATGTGTAACCAAGTTTGGTTGAAATCAGTCGAGCAGTTTAGGAGGAGATGTGGAAAATGCGTGCGCGCGCGCGCGCGCGCACACACACACACACACACACACACACACACACACACACACACTTACTTCTATAATATGTGTTGACAAATAACAATTGCTTTTGCTGCCACATCATTAGATTTCAATGCAATAACAGATTAAAGCTTCTGTACCACGGTACTCACATTTAGGAGGGCGACGGTACAAATCTGTGTCCAGCTGTCCAGGTTAATATTTTCATGATTTTCTTAAATCACTCCAGTCAAATGCCGGGATGGTTCCTTTGAAAGGGCACAGCCAATTTCCTTCCCTATCCTCGAAACATTCCAAGCTCGTGCTCCGTCTCCAATGAGCTCGATGTCAAGAGGATGTTAAACCCCAACTCCCTTCCTTCCTCCCTCCCTCCCTTCCTTCCTTCCTTAAAATTGCTATAGTACAGCACATCTTGGCACAGTGTTACACCATCCGGGTGATCTGGATACTTCCCACTAACACCAACCTGTCAGAACTCCGGAGATGGGAACTTGCCCTTCAGTATATCCTCTCTTCTCGTTATCCTCCAGGCCTCAACCTCCGCTAATTTCAAGTTGCCGCCACTCATACCTCACCTGTCTTTCAACATCTTTGCTTCTGTACTTCTGCCTCGACTGACATCTCTGCCCAAACTCTTTGCCTTTACAAATGTCTGCTTGTGTCTGTGTATGTGCGGATGGATATGTGTGTGTGTGTGTGCGAGTGTATACCTGTCCTTTTTTCCCCCTAAGTCTTTCCGCTCCTGGGATTGGAATGACTCCTTACCCTCTCCCTTAAAACCCACATCCTTTCATCTTTCCCTCTCCTTCCCTCTTTCCTGACGAAGCAACCAGGGGTTGCGAAAGCTCGAATTTTGTGTGTATGTTTGTGTTTGTTTGTGTGTCTATCGACCTGCCAGTGCTTTTGTTTGGTAAGTCTCATCATCTTTGTTTTTAGATATATTTTTCCCACGTGGAATGTTTCCCTCTATTATATTCAGATTATGGATAATGATAGACAAGAAAATCAATACATCTGATATACTTCAAGGGCATACCAGAACTGTGTTCCTTGTCCTCTTTTTCAGAAAGGAGGAGATGTTGGAACAGAGGCAGAGCCAATTTATAATTGTCATTGGTGGGCTGCATAATCATAGATTGAAGCTACTCACTGATAATTTCTGTATATAAAAGGCAGTGTCCCAACTGACTGATTCAGCATCACTCACCCCCTGAGTACTAACGGTAGAAACCTGAGATTTGGCGACAGTGTTGATCACATACTGGAGGCTTCATTTCAGAAGGGATAGTCTAAAATTCGACCCCTAAGGGGTGAAATAAGAGATGAAAGGTTTTTTGAATAATGTTGCTGTTAAGACAGTTTTTAAGCTAGACCTATGGAAATTGGTATTTGTTTCCTCAGTCACAAATAAAGAAACATGTGTTTCAGGATTTTTTTTAAATTTAACCCATATGGGGGTGAAATGGTGGGTGAAAGATTGTTTTAGAAATAAATAGAAATAAATCATTTATTAGGGAACTACTAAACCATTTTTAAAGTTAAATCTATGGAAATTGCTATTTGCCCTCTTAAAAAACTAAAAAAAGAAATACGTGTTTCAGTGTTTTTGGAAGTTCAACCACCTAAGGGTGTAAAATTGGGGTTGAAAAGTTTATGAAATTATTTAATTGTGAAAGCATTTTCAAAGCTAAATCTATAAAAATATTGTTTTTGGCACCTCAGTTGGAAATAAAAAAAATACGTGTTTTGATATTTTTGGAAATTCAACCACTATGTGATGGGAATAGGGGCTGTAAATTTTTATGGAAATATTTCATTTCATTTTTGAAGCTAAACCTATGAAATGTGGTATCCCAAATCTCAGTTAGATACAAAGAAATACATGTTAGAGAATGCACATTTCTGTGGAAGTATCGCCGCAAGAATGCAAAAGGCATGTTTAACAAAAACGCTGGACTCCAGCTGCCAGAATCACTTTTTGTCCAGAAGTACATTCGGAAAAGACTATGCTCCTACAGCCTTAATCAGCATGATAGTTTACTAGGTGTTGTGGTTTGTGAACAACATAAAAATACGATTAAAGGGGAAAAAAAAGATCTGTGCAGACTATACAGTCTACACAAACAAAGCAGTGGGCGATAAGCTAATATGTTTAATATTTACTGCAAAATTGCTAATGTAAATCCTACCTATGATGGAGGTGGAAAATGAAGAAATATTACAACCTTAAAGTGGCTACTTATCTTCACAGTACCTGTGTGTATCCTATTCCCATACTTTGATGGCAGTACCAAGAATTGGAGCCTGATCTTCCACATGGCAATATGCCAAATGCTCAGTCAGTGAGGCAGACAGGAATGAGAATGACAGTTGTACAAAGTTAAAGGACAGTTGCATCAGTTTGTGTTCAATGTGCAGCAATACTCTGAGGAGGAAATGGACATTGTTGGAGTGACTTGGCTGTCAAAAGGGCTATGCATGACTTATTCAGTGACTACCTTAGCCAAATATTATTAAAAAAACCTCCTACAGAATTCTGGTCGTACGTGACGACAGCAAGACCAAATTTAGTGTCCAGACACTTGTGCAGCCATGATTCTTTCCATTTGAGACGGTCTTTTTAAATTAACTTTTACGGTTGATGATCGTAAGTGAAATTGAAGTGTTGTTAGAGAAGCTGTTTAACGTGCTTCCATACTGTCTTCTTCAGTCATTTGCTCAAGTAATTGGAACATTTTTTTCCTGCAGCATTGTGATTTCGGAAGATGTTTCACTTGTTACTCGGTGCAGTCTTTGCCACATGTAACACTGTACTCTATTTTGATTTGCAGCTGTGTGCGGCAAGCTTTTTTCTCGCAAGAATTCGCTGGAAGTGCACATGTCGATCCATCGGGACAACAAGCCGTTCGAATGTCACATGTGCCACCGTACATTTGCACAGAAGATCTCTCTCAATATCCATATAGCTTCACAACACACAGGTCAGTACTAGTAAACACAGTACGTGGTCCAATTGTTAATAAAAAAGCTATTTAAGGGCGCCGAATGCAATGACTGTCATAGAGGAAAAAAGAAAAATACAGGTGGAAATGAAAATGTGGTTATAGTGTTGATGCAACAGCTCCAGTAGCTTGTAATTATCCTTCCATGACTTATTTTGATTAGGACACTAATCAGTCTCAGGTGAAGTGGCATTGTAGCTCACCATGTCTTTTTGCATATGGAATTATTGATTGTGTTACAATGTATAATGCAGGTGTGTTTGTAAAACTGACTGTTCTGGGTTGTACTGTGCATAAATACTACAGTTGGGAACATTTAAGTGACACTTGATTATCACTCCACTGAAAAGCGGTTATAACTGGCTGATAAATTATGCTCATTATGTAGCTAAGGAAAATTTCATCAATTATAAGTATTTTGTGTTGTGGATTGGCAAGAGAGCCAACCCACTATGAGAGGAAGCCGAAAGGCACACGTTTTAGCTCACACAGGCTGGCGTGAGGTCTGGAACAGGTCAAGGAAATGAGACTAGCAAAAAAAATGACGTAGCTGTGGAATACTTAACTTTAATCCATAAATGGTGAACATCGCTCTTGACGGTACATGTATTACAACATCAATAGTAACTGGTAATGGCGCCTTGCTAGGTTGTAGCAAATGGCGTAGCTGAAGGTTATGCTATCTATCGTCTCTGCAAATGAGAGCGTATGTAGACAGTGAACCATCGCTAGCAAAGTCGGCTGTACAACTGGGGCGAGTGCTAGGAAGTCTCTCTAGACCTGCCGTGTGGCGGCGCTCAGTCTGCAATCACTGATAGTGGCGACACGCGGGTCTGATGTATACTAACGGAACGCGGCCAATTTAAAGGCTACCACCTAGCAAGTGTGGTGTCTGGCGGTGACACCACATTTTGTTTTGAGATTTGTTGCATCTCTGGTCAGATACTTAAATGATCTAACTATTTACAAATATATGGTTATGATTTATGACATAATTTCGTTTTCAAACAATGAAAAATCCAGTATGGAATAATGACAGTATTGTGAAAAGGATAATTTCTACTCATCGTATAGCTGAGATGCTGAGTCACAGATGGGCACAACAAAAAGACTGTCAAACGAAGCTTTCGACCAAACAGGCCTTCATCAGAATGGACAACTTACACCTACATGCAAACTCACACAAACACTACTCACACAAACACATGATCATACTGATGATAAAATCTTCTCGGGTTGACAGCCAAGTCAATGCGTTGTTCTCCGGCAACGTTTCAGCAGGTTTCTTACTTGCCACCTTCGGGCAAAGACACTCGAGGAGTAGCATCTTGACGCAAATGATATTACTGTCAGCTTTGATGGTACATCCTTCTTCATGAGATTACTGGTAGAGGACTCCTTAAAACTACTGGAGAATCATTTCGATGAAGACTGAGTGGAATTATTCTGCCATGCGCACACAACCAGGTATTTCCACTGTGGGGGCAAGTTTTACCAACAGGTGGATGGAATCGCTTTGCGATCTCCACTGGCACCGTGTATAGCCAAACTGTATGTGGACTACATTGAGTATATCTCCTTGGAAACAGCATGCCTTAAACCCAAGGTCTTTTATCAGTATGTGGACGATAATTTCACAGTCTGGCCGCACGGCAAGGGCACTCTAATGGAATTTCTCAACCATCTGATGAGCATACATGAGAACATCAAGTTCACAATGGAATTAGAAGAAAGTGGGTGCATACCTTTCCTCGATATCCCAATAAAGAGGAAAACGGATGCACACTGGCACACTCGGTCTACTGAAAGAAAATGCACACAGTTCTGTACCTCAGTGCCAACAGCTGTCATCACCCGTCACAATGGAAATCTGTGCTCACTACCCTTGTCGGTAGAGCTCATGACATATGCGACAAAGGACAGTTTATCTACTGAGATTGAAACACCCCTGATTAATTTCTTTACTGGATTTTGGGTAATTTACCGAAGCTGCCAAACAGTTAATTATTATGATATATGACCGTGTGCTTAATGGATGAAAGGCTATCGGTTTTTCTGCTGTGGTTTCGGGGATTTTTCAACCGAGTGCGGCTGTTTTGCAACTGAATAGTGGAATGATTGAAAGTTTGTCTATTATTAAGGACCACAAAGGTTGCAATGTACAAACTAATATATATTTCCTACTAACACACAAATGCTGAGGCAGTTGCTACCTTCGCCTTACATGTCTAATTGCGGTTATCTCTTTTTATTGAGTGCTGATTTTCAGTACTTTGTCACACGCAATGCTGATGGTTAACATTCACAACAATCCTCACTGCAATCCACGGTTGTTGCTGACGCGGTTGACGCGAAACACGTAATTCGGGACTAGTCACTTTCTGTTTCATATCACTCGCGAATCGGTATTAGTTAGGGTCAACCCCACTACGATCAGGGGGACGTGCTCACTCGTCATACTCCGGTGAATTTTACTCAACCACCATTCTTGCCCGTCTTTCCCACACTACTTCTCACTCGACACTCTCTAGTACTACTGCACTCGACACTTGTCTGACTGCCTCCTGCAGCGCTCGACAATCGACTCCTGTCTACTACCGACCTGGGCGCCGGATACTAGCATCTATGTTCGTGGGGTCACGGATCCATTACAAGATTCAGCACTTGAAGAAAACCTTCCAGGAGAATGGTTACACTGAAATGCAGATTAGACGCACTCTCAAGATGAGCAAGAAGAAGGAGGAGGACCTTCAGGAAGAATAGAACAACAAAGGCGTGGGATTCCTCCCATATGCAGGGCCATTCATGGACAGGATTGCCAAAATACTGGAGAAAAACAGGATAAAAACCATCTTCCGTCCTCCAGCAAAAATCAGGAATATGCTGGGCTCAGTGAAGGACAACTTGGGTCTAAGAATACTGGGTGTCCACAGCATTTCTTGTGGATGTGGAAAACAATATATCGGACAGATGCAGCATTGTAATACACAATGCATCTCTGGACGTGTGAGAAGCGTTTGCCTCAGACAAAAGGAAAACTCTGTGGTAGTGGAGTACAGCTTCGGTGATGCACACACGTTGCAGTTTGAACAAACCGGGAGAATGTGTAGAATGAAAAGTATCTGGGACTCCATTATTAAAGAGGCAGTGAAGCTATGGTGTAGTGCTTTGAGAATTTCTGAGTAAATTCTAGAAACACTTGTCTTTCCTCTTTCTCAAACACCTGATATTTTAAGTATCAGTGTGGAATAGTGGAAAAGTATCTACTGTGCCACCAGTTTCTGTGTGCAGGTGGGAAGCTGGCTGTGAGAAGACTCTAAGCGTGACGATCGATCGGCGCCGACAAGTGATTGCCACTCGTGCCATAGGAACTGTACGGACAGTACAATGAGTAATTACGTGTTATTCCTGTGTGGTGGAAAAATTGTAATTGTTATAGACAAAGGAAACATGATTTGACTAGAGACTCGTACTGTGGCTGGCTGTGAGAAGACTCTAAGCGTGACGATCGATCGGCGCCGACAAGTGATTGCCACTCGTGCCATAGGAACTGTACGGACAGTACAATGAGTAATTACGTGTTATTCCTGTGTGGTGGAAAAATTGTAATTGTTATAGACAAAGGAAACATGATTTGACTAGAGACTCGTACTTAATCCTTGGTGTAGACTTACTAGAAGCAAGACCTGTCTTTGATATTGTAATTATACTTAATAGAGTCTAGTGGTTAATGACTCAGTTGACTTGCAAGAGTTTGAATGCTTATGTGAAACTTGTGATGTTGTAGTTGTGGGAATGAAAATATACCAGAACTGAACTCAAAGTATTATGTGAGTAACAAATTATTTCAAGAGCAAAGAGAGAGAGACATTTAAATTCCTCTGTTCAGCATTAGTTGTGGAAATTGACGCAGCCAACTACCCAGAGAAGAGGATCGACTAAACATTTCAAGTAAGTCAACTGACACAAGGGTGGTGTGAATTTAGCAATCAAGTCTTGCACCGCTTCTCTTGTCGCCAAAACCCATTAGAACGGGTCAGCGATAACCTGGTCAACCGGGATAGCGGCTACCGACTCAGCTCTTGTGGGAAACAACATTAGAAAGAATAAGACGAGAGCACACCGCGGCAGGACAGTGGCGGCGGGTGGAATAAACGGGCCCCACCGAGATGAGACACCGGGACCCAGCGCCCGCGGCTGCCCTCCATCACGAGCCAATTCCGCTCGCACCCGATTGGCCCAACTGGCAGTGAGGATGCAGAGAAACCTGTGGTGCAGCAGCTGCAAAGATCGAGACGAGATGTGAATCCGACATTTCACCTGAATCCGTGCATATTTTTTCCCCAATTTGAAGACAAAATACTGGGGTGCATGCATTTATTGCAGTAAGGTTGGTAAGCTCTGTGTGCAACAGTAGATCATGTTGTACTGTAGCGTTGTTGCGACCTCGGTCTTCGATGTGTCACTAGCTTGTTGGATGTTAAGTATTAATCACATGTTAACTTGTTAATAATGCCTACAAGTTCTTGGTATCACTCATACCCAGCTAAAGAAAAATTTAAAATTATTGAAGAAGCAGAGGGAAGAAAGCACAATGCGAGCAACAACCGGATTCGTGGCTGGCAGGAAAAAAAAAGAAGAAGAAAGAAAGAAAAAAGCATGGCTTCAAGAAAGAAAGAAAAGTGATTGCTGGGCATTTCGCAGCCATAAATTCAAGCACCTGTAGCCTTTATTTATTTATTTATTTATTTATTTATTTATTTTGTTTTTAAGGCTCTTACAACTGCCTAGATTTGAAGTGACAATATGAATATATAGTGACTAGTGAAATGTATATATGGCAATGAAAACATTGATTCTTCTGCTAGTGATGATGAATGGAATCATGATGATAGAAAAAAAATGCAGGTGGGCACTATTTTGCTGAAATGTGAGCCCAGGATGGCTCACTATGAAGGACAACAAAATGGTGCCTAGAACATTATTGATGTACCACTGTGCTGTAAGTTTGCCACATGTGACAACTGAAGGTTTTCTGCTGTGAAAAGAAGTGGCACCTGAGACCAGCACTTCTGGTTGTCAGGCTGTATGGTAGACAACACTCAGGTCAGTATCCCACTGCTATCCAGGACTCGATTTGAAGCAGGTCTCGTCATTGAAGGCAGTTCTACTCCATTCAGTGAGATTCTAGGCCAAAGACGTGTGTGCAGATGTCCCAGGTAGCACTAGGATACTGGTCTGAGTGTCACCCACTGTACGACCCGGCAAGAGAGTAACGGTCCAGGATGCCGTTACTTTTGATAGCAGAGCCTCTTTGGTTATCATCTGTGGCATCTTTCCAGCACAGTAGTATGTCGATGATATTCAGAGCCACAGTTTGTTGCCAATCACGGCAAGTGATCTTGGGGTTACATTTCAGCAAGATAATGCCTGCCCACACACGGTGAGAGTTTCTGCCACTTTCTTTTTTTCGTGATTCGATTTGGTAACTCCTCGCCAGTTACTTGATTCACTCATCTGATCTTCAGCATTCTTCTGTAGCAGCACATTTCAAAAATTTCTCTTCTGTTCTTCTCTGAATTGCTTGTTGCCCCCATTCACTTCCAGAGAGATACCTTCAGAGTACTAAATGTTAACAGATTCCTGTTTTTCAGAAAAGCTTCTTAATCTAATTACCTCAGCATCTTCTGGTTCAATTCGGCCACATCCCATTACCTTTGTTTTATTTTTGTTTATTTTCATCTCACAAGTACTTTCCAGGACACTGTTCATTCAACTCTCTGGTCTTCAGAGCCTTCTGCTCTGTCTGACAGAATTACAGTGTCATCGGCAAACCTCAAAGTTTTTATTTCTCCTTCCTGAACTGTGATTCTCTTTTCAAATTTCTGCTCAGTTTTCTTTCCTGTTTTCTCTGTGTAGAGTCCCTCACACAAATAAAATCTGTGGTAAGGATCCTCATCTACAGTATAAATAGCAGCACAAAAAGTTGGACTGGTTCAGTTGTTTAGATATAGTACAGGAAAGTGGAACTGTCGGTCTGGTCGAGAACTCTGAAATGTATCTTCTGTCAGTAGGATTAGGAGAACCTCACGAACTGAATCTTCACTGTCACTTTCCAGGTGAACTGAACTACTCGTGCGAAGTCTGCGACAAATCCTTCGCATCGGCGTCGGCGCTCAACACGCACCGGCTGTCGCACGGTGCGCCCCGGTTGCAGTGCGACCTGTGCGGCCAGATGTTCCGCCGCCCTGATGTCCTGAAGTTGCATCGCGAGGTGCGCCACGGGCTGCCGTTCCCGCGCACCCGCCGCTGCCCCAACTGCGACGAGGCCTTCCGCACGGCATCCCAGCTCGCTGCGCACATGCGGGTCAGTAAGGCACCGACCTCTGATATTGGCTGAGAGAGGCTAACAGGAAAAAGTCAAGCTAATGCATGTTTTCCCACAACTGCAAGGGATTCTCTAAATACCAGACTTCCTTGGTCCTAGGTCATCTTTAATGGAGCCAAGGGGAGGGCTAAAGTACACTGGCAGATGAAGAATGTGTCAAATGTTCTATATTTTTAAATCCTTCCTATCTTCAAAGATACACTCGCAGTATTTTGTTGGAAAGTGACTGATCTATATTTGTATTTTTCTGGATCTGTGGAAGGTGCATACTCCAAACCATGATGGATCAGTTTGTCATTATAGCCATTCTGCTCAAATTTAAGGTGCTATACTTCTCGTGTCGAGGTTCCGCATCTGAAATAATAAAAGCCCTGCTTGCTGACATTCTCAGGAGCCGTATGCTTTCGTGTGGTAAATTATGACTCATCGCATGTAGATACCAGTCCATATGTGTCCGTTTATTATGAACACTGTGTCCCAGAGTCTCATCATCCATCCTGCAGACCAGTATGTCCGGAGAAGTAAGCTTTCCATCCCTTTTGACTTCTCCCCTGAACCTGATGCAGTGGTGAAGGCAATTAGAATGTTCCCAGAAACAGTTGGTGACTAGTCGATGTGGTTGCACTGTAAACTTACCATCATCGTACCTCCAAAACCAGCCAGGTTTCAAAAATGCCATTCTTAGCATCCTGTCTTCAAAAACTTTTGTGGTGTATAAAAGGGTTGTTGTTTGACAGGAATCAGTTAATATTTAGCAAATATTGTTGTCACCTGAAGATGGCACTCAGGTGGACAGCTGAAATATCATGACTGTATAACCTGGCTGTGACCCTGACAAGAATATGATCAGTTAATATGATGAGAAAGTTTATGCAGTCATATTCCTCCATTGGTTTATAGATGCACATCTCATACAGGGTGACAGAAAAATGGGAACATTTCCACACTCCAATAAAACTAGAAGTGATGAAGGAATGAAATTGCATTCATAGTAATTCCCGGATGTTATTTAATCTGTATATTGAGCAAGCAGTAAAGGAAACAAAAGAAAAATTCAGAGTAGGAATTAAAATCCATGGAGAAGAGATGGTGTCTTGAAGGGAGGATATAAGATGAACATCAACAAAAGCAAAACGAGGATAATGGCATGTAGTCGAATTAAGTCGGGTGATGTTGAGGGTATTAAATTAGGAAATGAGACACTTAAAGTAGTAAAGGAGTTTTGCTATTTGGGGAGCAAAATAACTGATGATGGTCGAAGTAGAGAGGATATAAAATGTAGACTGGCAATGGCAAGGAAAGCGTTTCTGAAGAAGAGAAATTTGTTAACATCAAGTATAGATTTAAGTGTCAGGAAGTCATTTCTGAAAGTATTTGTATGGAGTGTAGCCATGTATGGAAGTGAAACATGGACAGTAAATAGTTTGGACAGGAGGAGAGTGGAAGCTTTCGGAATGAATGCTGAAGATTAGATGGGTAGATCACATAACTAATGAGGAAGTATTGAATAGGATTGGGGAGAAGAGAAGTTTGTGGCACAACTTGACCAGAAGAAGGGATCGGTTGGTAGGACATGTTCTGAGACATTGATGGATCACCAATTTAGTATTGGAGGGCAGCGTGGAGGGTAAAAATCGTAGGGGGAGACCAAGAGATGAATACACTAAGCAGATTCAAAAGGATGTAGGTTGCAGCAGGTACTGGGAGATGAAGAAGCTTGCACAGGATAGAGTAGCATGGAGAGCTGCATCAAACCAGTCTCAGGACTGAAGACCACAACAACAACAACAACAGTAATTGAAACCTTAGAACTTTGCCATTTATGAGACATTGATTGCATTTTTCATTTTTAAAAAATTATATTCTTTAGATGGCGTCCTCCTGTATGAATGCGTTCGTGAAGTCTGCTGTTGAGACTCCTCATTGACTACTGTACTGCAACATCTCAGCTGGGATACTGTGAATTACATCCCGAATTCTCTGTTTTAACTCATCAAGGATTTTCAGTCGAGTCGTGAAGACTTTGCTCCTGAGGTAGCCTCACAAGAAAAAAATCACACATGGATAAATCTGGTGATCTAGGGGGCCAGGGAATGCTACCGAATCGTGAGATCACATGGTTGCCAAACAATTCTCGCACATATGCCGTTGAACCCTGTCCAGTGTGTGATGTCGCTGTGTCCTATTGAAACCAGGCTTCATGGAAAGTTGTTCCTTTTAGGTGTAATGAAAGTTCATAACATCTCCACATTACGATTGGCATTGGCAGTTACTGGGTTTCTCTGTTCGTTTGGTAGAAAATATGGTGCGATAATCCCATGTGATGAAAAACCACACCATACTGTCACTTCACTAGCGTGTAAAGGGCACTCATGAACATCAGTAGTGCTGTTTATTCACATAACCTGTGAGATGAAAATGTGTCTCATCTGACATCCACACCTTGTTTAGAAATTCTCATCATTGTTTGTTTTTGTTATCATTTATTGACAGAATCCTAATTGTAACCAGTAATCATTGTGCTTCAGTTGTTGCATCATCTGTAGTTTGTACGGATGAAATTTTAAATCAAGATGAAGAATTTTGCAAACACTCCCGGTATATTCCAACAACTGCAGCTCGCTTACAAATTAAACGCCATGGGTGTGTTGAGTACTATATTTAATGCAATTAATCAGAACATTTATGACAGTTTTACAGAGCACTTATTACATTGTTGAATTTTGTATCTATTGTTGCTATGTGACATTGGATTGTTGAGGTATTGTAGGTATCAATGTGCAGAGTACAGCATATGGGAAAGGACCTGTTCAGTGGCATTCTCACGTGTAACTGGTGTAATACTTTGTTCACTTTGATTATCAATTTTGTAATATCGACATCACAGTTGATTGTTTAACAGCCAGATATTACTAATTGTGACCTTGAAAAATGGGTAAAAGAGGGGACATTTCACCACGTAAAAAAAATCTGAGGTCAGAGCCCTCATTAATATGAAAATGTATTCCGATTGGGGAATTTCACGAAGGTTGGAAATGTCAGAAGCTAGCGTGAGGTGCATAAAGAAGAAAATTGATTCAGGTGTGAACTGAGCCCCAGAAGGTCAGTTTTCACCCCAAGATCAGAAAGATTTTTCAAAAGAATTTGCCTAGGAAACAGATTTGCAACAACAAAACAGATAAAATCTCAACTGTAAGACGCTAATGTGCATGCATCTGAAAGCACTGTTCGCAGGAAGTTGAAGGATATTGGTTTTGAGGCCTGCAACCTGCTAGATAACCAAAGTTAACAGGCACAATGAAAGCAAAGCATCTGAAGTGGGTTAAACAGTGATAAGAATGTGGACTTCTGGAGATCGGTAATTTAACTTTAAAATTCTTATTTATGATATAACCTGTTTACATTTATTCACAGTATATTAATTATTTATCTTGATTTTTACAGGTATGCTTCAATGATGAAAGCATGTTTGAAATTTTAACTAACAAATTTCAGTATGTGTGGCATTGAACAGGTGAAAAATTTCATCCCGACTGCATTAATCAGACCTTAAAACACACAACTAAGGTGAAAATTTGGTCTATCATCTGTTCCAATGATACAGGGCATCTTTACGTGGTTAAAAGACATAATGAGGCAAGACCAGTACAAGTCCTGCAAAAACATTTAATACCACAGCTCAGAGAATTGTTCCCAAATGGGGAATGTTTTATTTTTATGCAAGATGTAGCTCCCTGTCACACAGCCAGGTCAGTTATATCCTTTCTGAGGGAACAAAATATCCCTCTGTTAGACTGGCCAGGTAATAGTCCTGCGATGGACCTCATAGAAAATGTATGGGAACTACTGCAGAGGGAGGTGGCAAAAGATGTCATCACAACAAAACCACAGCTGTTAGAGAAGATCATCCATGTGTGGTATCATCACCCATAAATGCAGGACACAGTACAGTCCTGCACCAACAGCATTCCACATTGTATTAACATAGCTGGAAAAGGTGGCTCAGCAAGATATTAAAACTAATGTTTTCACTTTCACAGTATTTTAATTTTTGTTGTAATTATTGAAATAAAATATGTTCAACAAATACGAGGGTAAACCCAAAAGTAAGGTCTCCTATTTTTTTTTATAAGTACATAGACCAGTTTATTTCTACAATGGTTTACATCAGTTTACAGCTTGAACATTTAGCTATTTTTCGACATAATCACCATTTTTGTCAATGTACTTATGTAGACGCTGCGGCAGTTTTTGTATGCCCATGTCATACCAGCTCGCCGCCATGCTGTTCAGAAAGATACAAACCTCTTCTTTCACCTCGTCGTCGGAACTGAATCACTGTGACCACAATTAATGCTGACAGGTACTGTGAGACTCTGAAAAACTCAAATGGGCAATTCAGACCTGAAGAAGAGGAATGTTGAGCAAGAGCGTACACATTCTCCATGACAACGCTAGCCCACACATCGCTCGGCAAACCGTTGCTCTCCTGCAACAGTTTCACTGGAACATAAATCTCCCACCCACCCTATTGTCCTGACTTGGCGCCCAGTGAATATCACCTGTTCCCTAGGTTAAAAGAACATTTGGGCAGAAAGCGATTCAGCTCCAACGACGAGGTGAAAGAACAGGTTCATAATTTTCTGAAGAGCATGGCGGCGAGCTGGTATGACATGGGCATACAAAAACTGCCACAGTGTCTACAAAAACGCATAGACAGAAATGGTGATTATGTCAAAAAATAGCTAAATGTTCAAGCTGTAAACTGATGTAAACCATTGTAGAAGGAAACAGATCTATGTACTTATAAAAAAAATAGGAGGCCTTACTTTTGGGATTACCCTCGTACTCTGTTTTATTTATTTATTATATCACCTTAGTTATGAATCATTTTATAGCAATTTATGTATTAAAAAACAACTTTTATGAATAAAATAGAAAGAAACATTCCACATGGGAGAAATATATTAAAAAAACAAAGATGCTGTGACTTACCAAACGAGAAAGAACTGGTAGATAGACACAATAAAAAAAACACGCACACAAATTTCAAGCTTTCGCAACCCACGGTTGCTTCATCAGGAAAGAGGGAAGGAGAGGGAAAGATGAAAGGATGTGGGTTTTAAGGGAGAGGGTAAGGAGTCATTCCAATCCTGGGAGCGGAAAGACTTACCTTAGGGGAGAAAAAAGGGACAGGTATGCACGCGCGCGCGCGCGCACATACACACACACACACACACACACACACACACACACACACACACACACACACACACACATCCATCTGCACATATACGGACACAGGCAGACATATGTAAAGGCAAAGAGTTTGGGCAGAGGTGTCAGTCGAGGTGGAAGAACAGAGGCAAAGATGTTCTCTCTTCCCGTTACCCAGCAGGCCTCAACCTTCGCTAATTTCAAATTGCTGTCCCTCATACATCACTTGTCACTCAACAACATCTTTGCCTCTGTACTTCCGCCTCGACTGACATCTCTGCCCAAACTCTTTGCCTTTACATATGTCTGCCTGTGTCTACATATGTGCGGATGGATACGCCTGGGTGTGCGTGAGTGAGTACCTGTACCTTTTTCCCCCTAAGGTAAGTCTTTCCACTCCCGGGATTGGAATGACTCCTTACCCTCTCTCTTAAAACCCACATCCTTTTGTCTTTCCCTCTCCTTCCCTCTTTCCTGACGAAGCAACCTTGGGTTGCAAAAGCTTGAATATTTGTGTGTGTGTTCGTGTTTGTTTGTGTGTCTATCAACATACCAAAGCTTTCGTTTGGTAAGTTACATCATCTTTGTTTTTAGATATATTTTTCCCATGTGGAATGTTTCCCTCTATTATATTCAAAAAACAAATTTCATTAGACATAAATCAAAATTTGCTTAAAAACTGTAGTGTGTCTAATAAATTGGCCAGGGACTGTAGACGCAGATGCTAACCAAGGCTGCAGTTTGCGCTGTTGTATTTGACAATGGACAGCACTGCCACTGTCTCCTGAATATGTTGTGAGTGTCAGCTGTAGTCAGAACAATGTTCTGTGCAGTTGTGACTGCCTAATGTCGGGGCTGAGTGAAATCGATCGTGGCCACATTGTCAGTGCTCGTATGTTGGGTGCTTCTGTAACCGAGCTAGCCAAAGTGTTTGATGTTTCAAGAGGCACCGCAGAGTGAAAATCTCATTCTGGAAACATCCCCCAGGCTGTGGCTAAGCCATGTCTCCGCAGTATCCTTTCTTTCAGGAGTGCTAGTTCTGCAAGGTTTGCAGGAGAGCTTCTGTAAAGTTTGGAAGGTAGGAGATGAGATACTGGCAGAAGTAAAGCTGGAAGGACCAGGTGTGAGTCGTGGTTCGGTAGCTCAGATGGTAGAGCACTTGCCCGCGAAAGGCAAAGGTCCCGAGTTCGAGTCTCGGTCGGGCACACAGTTTTAATCTGCCAGGAAGTTTCATATCAGCGCACACTCCGCTGCAGAGTGAAAATCTCATTCAGGACGAAAGTGTTTGTTGAGTGAGTGTTAAAAATAGACATTGGAGAGTATTATGATAAAAATAAGAGAACAGCAGCTGCTAAAACCACTATAGAATTGAATATTTCACTCTCTACCCTCTGGGTAAGATAGATACTGCCTACAGAAAAATCAGGGAGACCTTTTGAGAAAAGAGAACCACTTGTATGAATATCAAGAGCTGAGATGGGGACACAGTTCTAAGCAAAGAAGGGAAAGCAGAAACGTGGAATGAGTGTATAGAGGGTCTATACAATGGCAGTGTACTTGAGGGCAATATTATGGAAATGGAAGAGGATGTAGATGAAGATGAAATGGGAGATACGATACTGTGTGAAGAGTTTGACAGAGCCCTGAAAGACCTAGTTCAAACAAGGCCCCGGGAATAGACAACATTCCATTAGAACTACTGACAGCCTTGGGGGAGCCAGGCCTAACAAAACTCTACCTTTTAGTGAGCAAGATGTATGAGACAGGCGAAATTCCCTCAGACTTCAAGAAGAATATAATAATTCCAATCCCAAAGAAAGCAGGTGCTGACAGATGTGAAAATTACCTATCAGTTTAATAAGCCACAGCTGCAAAATACTAACACGAATTCTTTACAGATGAATGGAAAAACTGGTAAAGCTGACCTCGGGGAAGATCATTTGGATTCCATAGAAATGTTGGAACACCTGAAGCAATACTGACACTACAACTTATCTTAGAAGATAGATTAAGGAAAGGCAAATCTATGTTTCTAGCATTTGTAGACTTAGAGAAAGAAGCAAGCAGTAAAGGAAACAAAAGAAAAATTCGGAGTAGGAATTAAAATCCATGGAGAAGAAATTAAAACTTTGAGGTTCGCTGAAGACATTGTAATTCTGTCAGAACAGCACAGGACCTGGAGGAGCAGCTGAACGGAATGGACAGTGTCTTGAAAGGAGGATATAAGATGAACATCAACAAAAGCAGAATGAGGATAATGGAATGTAGTCGAATTAAGTCGGGTGATGCTGAGGGAATTAGATTAGGAAATGAGACACTTGAAGTAGTAAAGGAGTTTTGCTATTTGGGGAGCAAAATAACTGATGATGGTCGAAGTAGAGAGGATATAAAATGTAGACTGGCAATGGCAAGGAAAGCGTTTCTGAAGAAGAGGAATTTGTTAACATCGAGTATAGATTTAAGTGTCAGGAAGTCATTTCTGAAAGTATTTGTGTGGAGTGTAGCCATGTATGGAAGTGAAATATGGACGGTCCTACGTTTGTACAGTTTGTACAGTTCACATCGTCTGGGACTAGTTTTGTGAGCACGAGAGTGAATTGTCACATATCCTTTGGGCACCATAGTCACCAGTTCTCAGTATTATTGAGTCTTTGTGGTCTGCTTTGGAGAGAAGGGTGCATGATCAGTATCCTTCTCGACCATCTCTACCTCTATGTGCCACTATTTTGTGGGAAGAATGATATGAGATTTCCTTGAAAACCATATAGGACTTCTATTTGTTCGCTGCAAGATGACTGGAAACTGTGTTGAATGTCAACAGGTTTGCTAAACCGTATTAGGCGTCGTAGTATGACGTGTTTTAGTTCACACATACAAGGAGCGTTTGAAAAGTCCGTGCAAAAATAAAAACTACTTTCAATTGGAGTAAACCTTTTTTATTTTTTGATATAATCTCCTTTTAGACTTGTACACTTCATCCAACGCTGTTCTAATTTGTTGATCCCATCCAAATAATAGGAATTGTCCAAGTCTGCAAAATAGCTATTAGTTCCTGCAATCACCTCCTCGTTTGAATAAAATCTTTGTCCCGCCAGCCATTTCTTCAAATTGGAGAACAAACAGTAGTCTGAGGGAGCCAAGTCTGGAGAAGAGGGAGGATGTGAAATGAGTTGGAATCCTATTTCCATTAATTTTGTGGCCACAACTGCTGAGGTGTGTGCTGGTGCATTGTTGTGATGGAAAAGGACTTTTTTGCGGTCCAATCACTGGCATTTTTCTTGCAGCTCGGTTTTCAAACGGTCTAATAACAATGAATAACATGCACCTCTAATAGTTTTACCCTTGTCCAGATAGTTGATGAGGATTATCCCTTGCGAATCCCAAAAGACAGTCGCCATAGCCTCTCTGGCCAGAGGAATGGTCTTCGCCTTTTTTGGTGCAGATTCTCCATTGGTAACCCATTGTTTAGATTGTTATTTGATCTCAGGAGTATAGTAATGTATCCAAATTTCATCCACAGTGATGAAACGACACTTAAAGTCCTGCGGGTTCTTCCTGAACAGCTGCAAATCATCCTTGCAACACTTCACACGATTCCGTTTTTGGTCAAGCGTGATCAATCGCGGAACCTGTCTTGCAGATAGCTTTCTCATGTCCCAATGTTTATGCAAAATATTATGTACCAATTCATTAGAGATGCCCACAGCACTAGCAATCTCACACACCTTAACTCTTCTGTCATCCATCACCATATCATGGATTTTATCAATGATTTTTAGAGTCATAACCTCCACAGGGCGACCAGAACGTTCAGCATCACTTGTGCCCATATGGCCACTCCGAAAATTTTGAAACCACTTATAAACTGTTCTAACTGAAGGTGCAGAGTCACCGTAATGTTTATCAAGCTTCTCTTTAGTCTCCTGAGGTGTTTTGCCTTTCATAAAGTAATGTTTAATCACCACTCGAAATTCTTTTTCTTCCGTTTTTTGACAATCACTCGACTTCCTTGATTCACACGAATGCCAAACACAAAGAAATAGACCAACATGGCTGAAACTTGGTGTGTGTTCTTTCCAAAGATGCTACTAACTAAACATGACCTCGATACACGCTGGTGGTGCCATCTCTCAGACTTTGCACGGACTTTTCAAATGCCCCTTGTATATGTGCACCCCTTGTATACCTTGACTGGTTCGACAAGCCCGAAGGTTATCTTTTACGTTGAGACTTCTGGGATACGGTGAACAAATTAATATTATCCCAATACTGTGCCTGCTCGAAGGTCTTCCAATATAGTTAGTGATTGTCTTCACACGACAGCTGGTCGATTTCTGAAATGTTGTCCGGACCGAGACGACACCCTTTCTCTTACAGTGTCTCTAAATGTGTTTCCCTCCTTACATTCTAAGTAGTAGTAATCGTGCTGTACTTTGCTGCATTGCAGACACACGGCATCAGCTCGGAGCCAAAGAAGCTGCACGGGAAGGCAAAGAGGACACGAGTGAAAGCGTCGTTTCTGTGCTCGACTTGCGGCAAGAAGTGCTGCCGTCTGAGGGAGCACGAGAGGCGCCATCACGGGGATGGGCAGGCACCTGCGCCCGCGCCCGGCTTTGCGTGCACGTACTGCCCGAAGACGTTTGTCCACAAGGCCAAGCTGCAGGTGCACATTGTCAGCCATCTAGAGGTACCGTTTCTTTTAATGCATACAGTTTGTTCTGACTTTGCTTCAGATGTGAAATTCAGATGGAATCGTGCCACTCTTGCATTTGTTTGTACATCGTGTTATGGAGGTACCATTGTGAGTGTTTTTCACAGGTAAAGGTATCATCAGAAGTGCCCTGGGGAAGTGTGATACGGCTGCTCTCCATCTATGTACGCGGTGCTACCCAAAATATTTGAAAATTTCGTTGTAAAAATCAGAAAACTATACTTATGTCACAATGTCCTGCATCACCTTTAAAGTGAACATGTACTGTAAAATGAGGTGAATCGAATAAAAAATGGCACTTTTTTTAAAAAAATTTGCCCATTTACAGTTGTGATATCGGAATAAAAATTCAGTATGTCAGTTTCACAACCTTGATAGTGATATATTCATATATTACGTTATTTTTCATTTATATTTGCAGTTATTATTTTAAGTTAACTGTTGATCGGTTTCACCCCCTCAATTGGGGCGAATCTGATCGCCATTATATTTTGTATGCAGGAACAAAGTCAGACTTTCAGTGTTGTGAATCTGACCACTATTTTGATTTTTAAGGAATATATTGCTGTACTTGCAACAAAATTTTACAATTTCTAGACTAAACAAATGTTTACAAGCACATTAAACTTGATATTTTTGCTATAAAAATCCTTGCATTCACGAAATTTGACAAACAAATATTAATTTTTAGTTATTGTCTGTCATAATCAATACGAAAAGTATGTCATAATCATCTATTCCTTAAAAAAAAAAAAAAAAAAAAAAAAATACTTCGCCTTCTATGTTCTGGAACAAGTTGTTTTATAATTTGGTCTCTTTCTACCTCAGTTGCATCATCACTTTCTGGAAAGACAAAATAACCATTACATCAAGAATTTTCTTTCTCAGAAATGTCATTTCATAGGAAATTTTACTATGGTGAAATCATTTTCTTGAAATTCATGCCAATCGTTATTCTTCTTCTTGTCCATTTCTTCATTTTCATTTGACCCGTGCTGTTCTAAACCACTGTTAGATGTTCCGGATAGGGACTCCTTGCTTGCAGCCCTATCATTTTCATAGAAGTCTCTGATAACAATTCCTTTTTCCTGGAGTTAATGTTTTTTCCTTGGTGCGGCTTTCCTTTTGTTTCATTAGAGCGAACCTGTTTCAATTGCATTTTGAAGGCTCCTGCCCAAGAAACTTCTGATGAGTGGTTTATTGTTATTGGTTGCTTCTGGAATCTGTGGAATGCCTTTATCAGAACAGAAAGGAAAAATTCCTCCTTTTTGAACCCAGATATTACATTGGATTTTGACGTGATAGCTATATTTTCAAAGTTTTTTTCAACAACCTAGGAAATTTGGATTTTGGCTCTACCCCTCTATTCTTCCATTTCCAATAATGTAACACATTTCTCTAAGCAAATTTTAAAGATCTAAAAATCCTCACATCAAGTGGCTGACACAAATGAGTAGAATTAGGGGGTAGAAGCACAAATTTAATGTCCTGTTCCTGGTACAGTTTAATCACGATACATGACAGATGACTTGAAAGATTGTCACCTATAATCACTTTAAGTCTCCTTAATTGCTGGGCATAAGGCAAGACAATTTCAACAAACCATGGTTCAAAGATTGTTCAGTCAAACCAACCACTTTGATTTCTGTTATAACCTGCACCAGTTACACCCTCTTCAGTCCAAGTATTGTAGGCATGTTTTGCCATATAAACTGTGCATGGTGGGAGCACTGAGCCGTTGGCAGCTGCTACTATCATCACACTGACACTTGACTTAGAACTATACACTATCCTTTCAGGCTGTCTTGAGCCTCGCTTCATTATTACTTTCACTTGTCCAGGATCGTCACAAAAGTTTGTCCCGTCATAGTTTATAATGTTACAGGGAGGGACACCACTCAAGGTCACTTCAAGGTTTTTAAAATAATCAGTCACTGTTTCTTGGGCAACTGCTGCCTTTGCCCTCTTCATATGTTCACTTACTCTAACTGTTAGTTCTTTATTTCTTTTCATAAAATATTTTACCCACACGTGTGCAGGTCGATTGTCACAAAATCTTTTTTCAATCCTCCCTACTCGATTGAAATATGCCTGTACAATGTCCCTAACACTTTTATTCCTCAACCCCCCCCCCCCCCCCCCCCCCCACTTTGCACAACACAATAATCCTTCAACCAGGCTTCTTTCCTCACTAATGGTTAACACTGGTTGGCTGTCTATTTTGTATTTGTACCTTTCCTTGATTTTGTCATTTAATGTGGTATATGGAACTGTGTATTGCTCTGAAACTTTCCAGATGCTTAATTTTCCTGATTTGACAGCTTTGACCACATTTAGAAGAAATTCTGGTTTGTAGTTAGATTTCTGTGTTGGTCCCAGAACCTTTTGGCAGACTTGCATGATCGGATTCACCTTATGAAAATGCAATTTTGCAATTAGGCCTGCATAGTTTCTAAGCAGTATTAGCAATGAACAAATAAACAAAGCTGTATCACCTAAAACGTTCATATGCAAGCAGTAATATTGCAACTTACCAGTTACACTTCAGAAGTAACAGGCGCCAGCAGAAGTTTTCGCACTGTTGTTTTGACTATACGAATATAACACAAGAATCACATACCTACTGACAATGTGATTTGCTGGTTGCGCACACTCCAACACGCCATTGTTGTTGATAGATTAGTCAAGAATTCACATCAATGGTCAGCTGCAATGTAATTGTTAAAATGCTACACTCGGTTATCCAAACATGGAAAAATGGGTAAATTATCCGACTGATACCACCTGATTGGATTCACCTCATTGTATGGTATGCAATGATCCTGGTGGTGTTCACATTTTTGGAAGAGCTTCTGGAAGTCCACAGGGTGAAAGGTGTTCGGGATCTGTTTAGTGATTCCACTCGGACGTCTTTAGTCAAGCCAAAATGTCTTCAGAAACAGGTAGAAGTCACACTGGGCTAGGTCTGGCAAGTGGGGAGGTTGAGGGACTGTTGCCGTGTTGCTTTTGCCCAGGAGTTCTTCCACAAGATGCGAAGCGTGCACCCTTGCATTGTCATGGTGCACCGATTGGTCTTTTTCCACAACTCTAAACATTTGGGCCTAATATTTTTCCTCAGCAACCTCAAAATCTTGCAGTGAAACTGCCTGTTGACAGTCTGACCAGGTGGAACAAATTCTTTATGCACTATCCCCAGAATGTCAAAAAAGAATGATCAGCATCAACTTCATGTTGCTGCAAACTTGAGCCTCGGAGGAGATGGGGTTTTCCATTGTGACGATTGCTGCTCCAGTTCAGGGTTATAACTGTAGACCTCACATTCCTCACCTGTTATAACTCTGGATAAGAATTTGGGACACTCTAAAGCTCTTTGTTGCAACTCATTGCACATCTGGATCCTGGAAGTTTTAGTGGTCGATGCTGGGAAAGCGAGGGACAAACTTTGCTGCAGTTCGTCTCGTGCTTAGTTCATTGGTTAGGATTCGTTGACACGCACCGTATGATTGCCCAAGTCTGTTACAAACATTGTGAATTGTCTCCCTTCAATCTTTATGACTCATGTCATGCACTTCTGTGATAATTTCCAGTGTTGTGCATGTTAACGGTCAACCACAATGTGTGTCATCTTCCACAGATTCTCAGCCTTGAAGTGCTTTAACCACTCAAATGTTCACACTTGACTTCATGCATTCTCACCAAATGCCCCTGTCAGCAC
The DNA here is from genome assembly GCF_023864275.1 of Schistocerca cancellata. Lineage (NCBI taxonomy): Eukaryota > Metazoa > Arthropoda > Insecta > Orthoptera > Acrididae > Schistocerca > Schistocerca cancellata. Next base: position 55,852,412 of record NC_064637.1, on the reverse strand, counting down.
CTGGTGAAATTCAGCCACAGTTTTCTTCAACTTGAAACACAATTTGATGCAAATCTGTCACTCCTTCACATTATCCATTTCACAGTTTTCAGGATCACTGCAACATGTCCTGATGTGCACCACAACAACTCCCAACTGCATCCGACAAAAGATGACACAACTTTGTGCCACAGTGGCTAAAATGTGTACCTGAAGACTTCTTGTGGCAGAATATTGTACTGCTTGTTGTCTCTTTTTCCACTCCCTTCTTTTCTAGTGCTTCCCAGACCTTTCTTCTACAGGTGCTATCGACTGCTGCTCAAACCCTGTTCAGATTCTGCTCCTCAGGATCTTTTGGTATACCTTCGAACAGTGCATGCACTCTCAAATCTCTCCTCCTACTTTTGACCACTCCATATAGCACTTTATTACTTCCTCAGCTATCTTCCTCCACCATCTTTGTCCATTCTTCCATCCACTTTCTTCTCTCCCCAGTCACTGTCTTATTTGCCTCTTTTTTCCTTTTATTATAGTTTTGTCTTGCTAATTCAGTCATTGCTCTGAACCATGGGCTGAAGGCTTTGTTCTTCCTTCTGACTATCTCCTTGGCTCTTTCATTCCATCATGGTGTCTCCTTCCTCCGTTTTCGACTACTTGTCCTTCCACATATAGCTACTGCACCTACTACCATAGCACTTTTAAACTGTTGCCATTCCTCTTTTCCTGTTTCTGGTTCATTCTTTGGTAATCTTTCCCTTATAATCTCCTGGCATTCTCCCTTGACTTCAGTTTCCAAACCCTGATACTCCTTTCCTTGTTCTCTGTCTTCTTCCATTCCTTCATGATTCTCATGTTCATCCCTAGTAGCCAGTACCTCAGATGATAGTACCAAAGATTTCTGCACTAGATTCCTGCTATACCACTTGAGGCTCTCTTTCTTCCAAAACCTTGAGTTACCTATCATTGAACCATTTCTCTTGCATAATTCCTACAATCTCTTTCCTTCTCCATTTCCACTTCCCCATCCTTCTGCTCCCAGAACATTTTAATAACCTTATATTTCATGCCCTACATGTGCATTCAAGTCTCCCTTGACTATTATCCTTTGTCAATTTGACTGCTTTGTAGCTCTTCCAAAGTCCTGCTTTTATTGTGACCCACTTCAGGGACATACATCTGATCTCCCTTCATACTTCTTCCCTTTTCATTATTCTGATCTCCATCATACTGTCACTTATCCTCTATATCTCGTCTTTTAGACCCTCCCTCACAACAACTGCCACTCCCTTTTGTCTTCTTTCTTCATTTCCATGCCCGTAGAATCAGTAAACTTTCCTCGGTTGCTCGCAGCCTTCTCCTTTCCATCTCGTCTCTACCGTGTCTAAAATATCTAGCTTTCTCCTTTTCATCATGTCCACTACTCTTGTATCCTTCCTGTCAGTGGCCCAGTGCTCAAGGTCATCAAGTAATAAAGAAAATTAATATTGTAACTTTGACAATTCTCTGAAATTTAGTGCATGCGAGGGGGTACTCACAAAAAAAGGCAATAACATTGTCGTGGATGGACCTTGTGTAGTGTGCATTTCTGCCGCTGAGCATATATAACACAACTTATTGCCAGTTCAGTGCCGCCTGTGTTGTCAACCTGGCTTGTTCTGTTCATCCACAGTGATTGTTTTTGGTAGCGCTGTTTTATTCTTGTTTCATTTTTTATTATGGCAAGCTTAAATGGCCAATGTGCATCTGTGAAATTTTTGTTTTCTACTTACTAAAAATGCTGCTGAAACTGTTTTAATGTTGAAAACAGCTTACCAAGATGACACTATGGGAAAAACTCAAGTGTAAGAGTGTTTTACTCGATTTAAAAATGGCAAATATCGATTGATGGCAAGACTTATTCTGGACATCCATCAACTGCCCAAATCGACAAATATATTGAAAAAATTTGAGTGCTTGTTTTCACAGACAATCGACATACAGTTGATCAACTGTCAGAGATTAATGGATTATCTTGTTTATCAAAATGGACCCGATTTGTTGCATACAGGAGACTGGTTCTTCCACCATGACAACACACCTGCTCACACAGCCATCACTGTTATGCAGGTTTTAACTACAAATAGCATGGTCCCTCACGCGTCTTACTTGTCTGACATGGCTCTGTGCAACTTTTTCTTATTTCCCTGCATGAAAAGAGGCATGAAAGTACACCGATTTGACAACACTGAAGCAGTCGAGAAAAAAATGAGGGAGGAGCTGTCAGCCATTTCTAAAGATGACTACAAAAAATGTTTTAAACGGTGGAAGCAAGTGTGGGACAAATGTATTAGTTGTAATTGGAGAGTATTTTGAAGGGGATAAGGCTGTTTGGTACGTAGTTTGAAAACGGATGCTGTAACTTACCAAACGAGAAAGCGCTGGTATGTTGATAGACACAATAAAAAACACACAAACACACACACAAATATTCAAGCTTTCGCAACCCACGGTTGCTTCATGAGGAAAGAGGGAAGGAGAGGGAAAAACAAAAGGATGTGGGTTTTAAGGGAGAAGGTAAGGAGTCATTCCAATCCCGGGAGCGGAAAGACTTACCTTAGGGGGAAAAAAAGACAGGTATACACTCGCACACACACACATATCCATCTGCACATACACAGACACAAGCAGACATTTGTAAAGGCAAAGAGTTTGGGCAGAGATGTCAATCGAGGCGGAAGTACAGAGGCAAAGATGTTTTTGAATGACAGGTGAGGTATGAGCGTTGGCAACTTGAAATTAGCGGAGTTTGAGGCCTGGCGGATAACGAGAAGAGAGGATATACTGAAGGGCAAGTTCCCATCTCCGGAGTTCTGACAGGTTGGTGTAAGTGGGAAGTATCCAGATAACCCGGACAGTGTAACACTGTGCCAAGATGTGCTGGCTGTGCACCAAGGCATGTTCAGCCACAGGGTGATCCTCATTACTAACAAACACTGTCTGCCTGTGTCCATTCATGCGAATGGACAGTTTGTTGCTGGTCATTCCCACATAGAATGCTTCACGGTGTAGGCAGGTCAGTTCGTAAATCATGTGGGTGCTTTCACACGTGGCTCTGCCTTTGATCGTGTACACCTTCCGGGCTACAGGACTGGAGTAGGTGGTGGTGGGAGGGTGCATGGGACAGGTTTTACACTGGGGGCGATTACAAGGGTAGGAGCCAGAGGGTAGGGAAGGTGGTTTGGGGATTTCATAGGGATGAACCAAGAGGTTACGAAGGTTAGGTGGACGGCGGAAAGACACTTGCTGGAGTGGGGAGGATTTCGTGAAGGATGGATCTCATTTCAGGGCAGGATTTGAGGAAGTCGTATCCCTGCTGGAGAGCCACATTCAGAGTCTGATCCAGCCCCGGAAAGTATCCTGTCACAAGTGGGGCACTTTTGTGGTTCTTCTGTGGGAGGTTCTGTGTTTGAGGGGATGAGGAAGTGGCTCTGGTAATTTACTTCCGTACCAGGTCGAGAGGATAGTTGCAGGATGCGAAAGCTGTTTGCAGGTAGTTGGTGTAATGGTTCAGGGATTCCGGACTGGAGCAGAGGATCACCCTGTGGCTAAACATGTCTTGGTGCACGGCCAGCACATCTTGGCACAGTGTTACACTGTCTGGGCTATCTAGATACTTCCCACTTACACCAACCTGTCAGAACTCCGGAGATGGGAACTTGCCCTTCAATATATCCTCTCTTTGCGTTACCCACCAGGCCTCGACCTCCGCTAATTTCAAGTTTCTGCCGCTCATACCTCACCTGTCATTCAACAACATCTTTGCCTCTGTACTTCCACATCGACTGACATCTCTGCCCGAACTCTTTGCCTTTACAAATGTCTGCTTGTGTGTGGTATACACTCGCGCACGCGCACACACACACACACACACACACACACACACACACACACACACACACACACACACACACACATATCCATCCGCACACACACATATCCATCCGCACACATATACATCCGCACATACACAGACACATGCAGACATTTTCATGCTTGTGTCTGTGTATGCACGGATGGATATGTGTGTGCGTGTGCGAGTGTATACCTGTCGTTTTTTCCCCCTAAGGTAAGTCTTTCCACTCCCGGGATTAGAATGACTCCTTACCCTCTCCCTTCAAACCCACATCCTTTCGTCTTTCCCTCTCCTTCCTTCTTTCCTGATGATCAACTGTTTGTTGCGAAAGTTGGAATTTTGTGTGTATGTTTGTGTTTGTTTGTGTGTCTATCGACCTGCCAGCACTTTCGTTTGGTAGTCACATCATCTTTGTTTTTAGATATATTTTTCCCACGTGGAATGTTTCCCTGTATGTGTGTGTATGTCTCTCTTACGTGAGGCGCACCTCGGTGGCAGTGGGATGGATCTGCAGCACTCAGAAATACCGATTCTTTAAACTTTCTCAATAGTAATCCCATTTAATAAACAATATATATATATATATAGAGGGAATCATTCCACGTGGGAAAAATATATTTAAAAAGAAAGATGATGAGACTTACCAAACAAAGCGCTGGCAGGTCGAGAGACACACAAACATACACACAAAATTCTAGCTTTCGCAACCAACGGTTGCCTCGTCAGGAAAGAGGGAAGGAGAGGGAAAGACAAAAGGATTTGGGTTTTAAGGGAGAGGGTAAGGAGTCATTCCAATCCCGGGAGCGGAAAGACTTACCTTAGGGGGAAAAAAGGACAGGTATACACTCGCGCGCACACACACACATATCCATCCGCATATACACAGACACAAGCAGACATATATATAAAAATCATGCGGGAGGGGGGGGGGGGGGGTTAAACAGAATAGTTGCCGACATCATGCCTTCCAGAAGTCTTGAAATTAGTGTTACATATGTAGTGCACCACATAGCAAAAATTGAGAAAAATTAAATCTTAGTACTTATTAAAACGGTACGAGTGACACCAGAGTGAGTGGAGATGCCACACTATCTTACATTTCCCGGTGCAACAGGAGCCGCGGTACTCGTGCGAACTTTGCGGGACCCGCTTCCGGCGGAAGGACACCCTGGACCGCCACGTGGCGCGCCACACGGACCCGCAGCCGTTCGCTTGCGACCGCTGCCGGCGGCGCTACTCGTCGCGCTCCAGCCTGCGGGCACACGTGGAGGCGCGCCACACCGAGCGGCCCGAGGCGAGCCGCTTCAGCTGTGCCACCTGTGGGAAGGTCTACCTGCAGAAGAGCAGCTTCATCGAGCACACGTGAGTCTAGGAGCACCTCTCGCATTAACTGTTGTGTTACTTCTCTACCCGAACCTTAGCTTCCGACAGTATCTGCCACTGTCACCTACATCCACACACGTGTGGTGTATGGTGGATAGTCCCTTGTACCACTTGAAGTCAGCTCTTTTTCCTGTTCCACTTCCAAATGGAGGAAGCGAAAAACATCTGCCTGTATACTTCCGTAGGAGTGTCATTATCTCCTATCTTTCCTCTGTGCTCCTTACGTTAGGTGCACCTCGGTGGCAGTGGGATGGATCTGCAGCACTCAGAAATACTGGTTCTTTAAACTTTCTCAATAGTAGCCCCATTTAATAAACATCCTCAACTGAGCATTATTGTAAATATGGGAGGGTATGAAAAACCTGGAGTAACATTGCTGTGAGCGGGGCTTGGTGGTACGCATTTCTGCCACTGTGTGTGTGTGTTGCGCAACTCGTTGCCCGTTCAGTCCCAACTGTGTTGTCGAACTGGCCTGTAGTGTTCATCTGCAGTGATTCTTTTTGATACTGCTGTTTTGTTCTTGTTTTATTTTTTACGATGGGAAGTTTAAGTGAACAACTTACAGCTGTGAAATTTTGTCTTCTACTCAGTAAAATGCTCCTGAAACTGTTTTAATATTGAAAACAGCTTACCAAGATGACACTATGGGAAAAACTCGAGTGTACGGATGGTTTGCTCAATTTAAAAATGGCAAAATGTCAATTGATGACAAATCTCATTCTGGACGTCCATCAGCTGCCCGAATTGACCAAAAAATATTGAAAAAATTCTAGAGCTTGTGCTCACAGACAGTAGACAGACAATTGCTCAACTGTCAGAGATTAGTTGGTTATCTCGGAGCTAGGTTCAGTAAATTTATGGTAGACAGGAGTTTGGTCCTTCCATCAAGACAAGGCACCTGCACACACAGCCATTTCTGTTAGACATTTTTTGACTAAAAAGGCACAGTTTCACTGTCCCACACACCTTACACACCTGACCTGGCTCCGTGCAACTTTTTCTTGTTTCCAAGTGTGAAAAGGGGATGAAAGGACACTGATTTTATGACACTGAAGAAGTCAAGAAAAAAACAAGGGAGAAGCTCTCAGCCATTTCTAAAGATGACTACAAAAAAATGTTTCAAACAGTGGAAGCACTAGTGGGACAAATGTATTAGTTGTAATGGAGAGTATTTTGAAGGGGATAAGGTTGTTTTGTAAACAATTTGAAAATATATAGTTCTTTTTGTGCTGCCTCGTATGGAGTTAAATCGCTTCAGTTGTAAAAGGTCTTTATAAGGCAGTGGATACCAGTAAGAACTATCTTAGCTAGAATTCTACCTGTGATTGGGCTAGTTGAAATAAAAAATATAAGAAATGTCACCCAACCCCGGTGACTGGGGAACTGAGAATGGAAACAGAGCCTATATAGATGTAGCGGCATAATGTAGAGTAAGAGGTTGAAAATCGTGTAGCATCCAATGACCGTGAGCTTTGCAGGAGCGAGCAGTGCAGAGACGACCACCACGATTGGGAGGAGGGCACAGAGTTGCTCACGCAGTCGGGGGAAGTAAATAGGTAAGTTACTAAATCGGTGGAGCGATGCTATAGCTGTCTGCTAGGATGAGCGAAAGTGACTACTCTGGCTGTTCACCTCAATTGACAATCTTAAATACAAGCTGAGGAAGTATACTGTGCATGTTTTTAAATGGTCAATTTCATGTTTGTCTTATCATACCTCTTTACATTTGAAACAATCGAAACTCCAGGTAGAAATCTCAACAATGTAGGAAAAGACAGATTGCTACTTACTGTAAAGAAAACACATTAAGTTGCAGACTGGCACACTTAAAAGGCAATTACATAGAGGTTTCACCTACAGACATCATCAGTAAAGAGAGATGTACACCTCACGCACACATGACCACCAACTCCAGCATCTTTGGCTGGAATGCCACGAGCACTCAGGCTTGAAATGTTGCAATTCGCCATCACGTGTACGTGAGATGCGCTTGCTTTTGAGTGTGAGTTGTGTGTATGTCTCTCTTACTGATGAAGGTTGTGACCGAAAGCTCTATGTAAGTGTAAGCCATCTAGCTGTTGGTTGGCCCCTCCTTCTGGTAGAACACAGGCTGCCTTTCATTATTAATTTAGGTACCCTGTTGTCTGTCATCCTGTTCTTCATATGACCCAACCAACATACTCTTTCAGATTTAACAAATTACTCTGTGTCTTTCCCTTGTATAAGCTCTTGTATTTCATGGTTGTACCTTACATTCGGATCTCCGGGCGGGGACTACTCAGGAGGACGTTGTTATCAGGAGAAAGAAAACTGGCGTTCTACGGATCGGAGCGTGGAATGTCAGATCCCTTAATCGGCCAGGTAGGTTAGAAAATTTAAAAAGGGAAATGGATAGGTTAAAGTTAGATATAGTGGGAATTAGTGAAGTTCGGTGGCAGGAGGAACAAGACTTTTGGTCAGGTGATTACAGGGTTATAAATACAAAATCAAATAGGGGTAATGCAGGAGTAGGTTTAATAATGAATAAAAAAATAGGAGTGCGAGTTAGCTACTACAAACAGCATAGTGAACGCATTATTGTGGCCAAGATAGACACAAAGCCCATGCCTACTACAGTAGTACAAGTTTATATGCCAACTACCTCTGCAGATGATGAAGAAATAGGTGAAATGTATGACGAGATAAAAGAAATTATTCAGGTAGTGAAGGGACACGAAAATTTAATAGTCATGGGTGACTGGAATTTGTCAGTAGGAAAAGGGAGAGAAGGAAACATAGTAGGTGAATATGGATTGGGGGGAAGGAATGAAAGAGGAAGCCGCCTTGTAGAATTTTGCACAGAGCATAATTTAATCATAGCCAACACTTGGTTCAAGAATCATAAAAGAAGGTTGTATACCTGGAAGAATCCTGGAGATACTAAAAGGTATCAGATAGATTATATAATGGTAAGACAGAGATTTAGGAACCAGGTTTTAAATTGTAAGACATTTCCTGGGGCAGATGTGGATTCTGACCACAATCTATTGGTTATGAACTGCAGATTGAAACTGAAGAAACTGCAAAAAGGTGGGAATTTAAGGAGATGGGACCTGTATAAACTGAAAGAACCAGAGGTTGTAGAGAGTTTCAGGGAGAGCATAAGGGAACAATTGACAGGAATGGGGGAAAGAAATACAGTAGAAGAAGAATGGGTAGCTCTGAGGGATGAAGTAGTGAAGGCAGCAGAGGATCAAGTAGGTAAAAAGACGAGGGCTAATAGAAATCCTTGGGTAACAGAAGAAATATTGAATTTAATTGATGAAAGGAGAAAATATAAAAATGCAGTAAATGAAGCAGGCAAAAAGGAATACAAACGTCTCAAAAATGATATCGACAGGAAGTGCAAAATGGCTAAGCAGGGATGGCTAGAGGACAAATGTAAGGATGTAGAGGCTTGTCTCACTAGGGGTAAGATAGATACTGCATACAGGAAAATTAAAGAGGCATTTGGAGAGAAGAGAACCACTTGTATGAATATCAAGAGCTCAGATGGCAACCCAGTTCTAAGCAAAGAAGGGAAGGCAGAAAGGTGGAAGGAGTATATAGAGGGTTTATACAAGGGCGATGTACTTGAGGACAATATTATAGAAATGGAAGAGGATGTAGATGAAGACGAAATGGGAGATAAGATACTGCGTGAAGAGTTTGACAGAGCACTGAAAGACCTGAGTCGAAACAAGGCCCCGGGAGTAGACAACATTCCATTTGAACTACTGATGGCCTCGGGAGAGCCAGTCATGACAAAACTCTACCATCTGGTGAGCACGATGTATGAGACAGGCGAAATACCCTCAGACTTCAAGAAGAATATAATAATTCCAATCCCAAAGAAAGCAGGTGTTGACAGACGTGAAAATTACCGAGCTATCAGTTTAATAAGTCACAGCTGCAAAATACTAACGCGAATTCTTTACAGACAAATGGAAAAACTGGTAGAAGCCGACCTCGGGGAAGATCAGTTTGGATTCCGTAGAAATGTTGGAACACGTGAGGCAATACTGACCTTACAACTTATCTTAGAAGAAAGATTAAGAAAAGGCAAACCTACGTTTCTAGCATTTGTAGACTTAGAGAAAGCTTTTGACAATGTTGACTGGAATACTCTCTTTCAAATTCTGAAGGTGGCAGGGGTAAAATTCAGGGAGCGAAAGGCTATTTACAGTTTGTACAGAAACCAGATGGCAGTTATAAGAGTCGAGGGACATGAAAGGGAAGCAGTTGTTGGGAAAGGAGTAAGACAGGGTTGTAGCCTCTCCCCGATGTTATTCAATCTGTATATTGAGCAAGCAGTAAAGGAAACAAAAGAAAAATTCAGAGTAGGTATTAAAATTCATGGAGAAGAAGTAAAAACTTTGAGGTTCGCCGATGACATTGTAATTCTGTCAGAGACTGCAAAGGACTTGGAAGAGCAGTTGAACAGAATGGACAGTGTCTTGAAAGGAGGATATAAGATGAACATCAACAAAAGCAAAACAAGGATAATGGAATGTAGTCAAATTAAGTCGGGTGATGCTGAGGGAATTAGATTAGGAAATGAGACACTTAAAGTAGTAAAGGAGTTTTGCTATTTAGGGAGTAAAATAACCGATGATGGTCGAAGTAGAGAGGATATAAAATGTAGACTGGCAATGGCAAGGAAAGCGTTTCTCAAGAAGAGTAATTTGTTAACATCGAGTATAGATTTAAGTGTCAGGAAGTCGTTTCTGAAAGTATTTGTATGGAGTGTAGCCATGTATGGAAGTGAAACATGGACGATAACTAGTTTGGACAAGAAGAGAATAGAAGCTTTCGAAATGTGGTGCTACAGAAGAATGCTGAAGATAAGGTGGGTAGATCACGTAACTAATGAGGAGGTATTGAATAGGATTGGGGAGAAGAGAAGTTTGTGGCGCAACTTGACTAGAAGAAGGGATCGGTTGGTAGGACATGTTTTGAGGCATCAAGGGATCACAAATTTAGCATTGGAGGGCAGTGTGGAGGGTAAAAATCGTAGAGGGAGACCAAGAGATGAATACACTAAGCAGATTCAGAAGGATGTAGGTTGCAGTAGATACTGGGAGATGAAGAAGCTTGCACAGGATAGAGTAGCATGGAGAGCTGCATCAAACCAGTCTCAGGACTGAAGACCACAACAACAACAACCTTACTCTCCAACTCTCTGATTCTGTAACAGGCCCATAAATTTTTCACAGGATTTTCCGCTCAAATGCTCTTAGGTTACTCATATCTGATACTATTGTTGCCCACATTTGTGGCCCACATGTAACAACTGGCCGCACCGTGGAATGATATGCTATTAACTTGGTTGATATTGTTGTTAGAGAATTCTTGAGTATCTGTGTGTTTGCATAATAGGCTCTGTTTCCACTTTGTATCATTGTAATACGCAGTCTCATACTATTATCTCTGTTTTTTTTTTATCAGACTGTGAAGTGAAAAGTTGAACAGCACTCTAGAGAGACCATCACCCTGTTTCACTCCATTTGTAAAATTAAAGTTCTTGGTCATTTTGGTTTCACCTCTACTTTTGCCTCTGTGTCTTTCATTGCCAACTATCTTCTGTAGCCTGTCTCAGATGCCCAGTTCCTTTAGTGCTTTATACAGTTTTCTCCTTTCTCATAAATAAGGCATATTATTGCAGTTCTCTGGTCTCAGGCATGCTTCCATTTTCCCACATATTATTTATTCGTGTATGTACTTCACATATTATGGGTTTTTTTGGTCCTTCATGTAGCGTAATTGTGGCCTTAGAGTTCTGGGTGTTTACAACATTCCATATGATGTGGCAGAAGTACACGGACCAGTTATTCGAACCATTTTCCAGAAATGTACCAAAAATTAGCAGCACATCAACTACATTACTATAGAATAGCCTCCTCTTGCTGAACAGAGCCTTATAAATAAGTACAAGGCCTTGTTCAGGGAGACACAGATTCCAGCCTGCACTTCAGACTACACTTATGGGGAAAAAAATTGCAACATCAAAAAATAATTAATGCAGAGTTACAAAATTTCAGGAATATATTTGCACGGTTAGCAAATTTAAGTGATTAACATCGCAATAGTTAATGTAATCACGAGATAAGTTATTGCAAATATTACAGGGTGTTTCAAAAATGACCGGTATATTTGAAACGGCAATAAAAACTAAACGAGCAGCGATAGAAATACACCGTTTGTTGCAATATGCTTGGGACAACAGTACATTTTCAGGCAGACAAACTTTCGAAATTACAGTAGTTACAATTTTCAACAACAGATGGCGCTGCGGTCTGGGAAACTCTATAGTAAGATATTTTCCACATATCCACCATGCGTAGCAATAATATGGCGTAGTCTCTGAATGAAATTACCCGAAACCTTTGACAACGTGTCTGGCGGAATGGCTTCACATGTAGATGAGATGTACTGCTTCAGCTGTTCAATTGTTTCTGGATTCTGGCGGTACACCTGGTCTTTCAAGTGTCCCCACAGAAAGAAGTCACAGGGGTTCATGTCTGGCGAATAGGGAGGCCAATCCACGCCGCCTCCTGTATGTTTCGGATAGCCCAAAGCAATCACACGATCATCGAAATATTCATTCAGGAAATTAAAGACGTCGGCCGTGCGATGTGGCCGGGCACCATCTTGCATAAACCACGAGGTGTTCGCAGTGTCGTCTAAGGCAGTTTGTACCGCCACAAATTCACGAAGAATGTCCAGATAGCGTGATGCAGTAATCGTTTCGGATCTGAAAAATGGGCCAATGATTCCTTTGGAAGAAATGGCGGCCCAGACCAATACTTTTTGAGGATACAGGGACGATGGGACTGCAACACGGGGCTTTTCGGTTCCCCATATGCGCCAGTTCTGTTTATTGACGAAGCCGTCCAGGTAAAAATAAGCTTCGTCAGTAAACCAAATGCTGCCCACATGCATATCGCCGTCATCAATCCTGTGCACTATATCGTTAGTGAATGTCTCTCGTGCAGCAATGGTAGCGGCGCTGAGGGGTTGCCGCGTTTGAATTTTGTACGGATAGAGGTGTAAAGTCTGGCGCTAGAGACGATACGTGGACGTTGGCATCATTTGGACCGAAGCTGCAACACGGCGAACGGAAACCCGAGGCCGCTGTCGGATCACCTGCTGCACTAGCTGCGCGTTGCCCTCTGCGGTTGCCGTACGCGGTCGCCTTACCTTTCTGGCACGTTCATCCGTCACGTTCCCAGTCCGTTGAAATTTTTCAAACAGATCCTTTATTGTATCGCTTTTCAGTCCTTTGGTTACATTAAACCTCCGTTGAAAACTTCGTCTTGTTGCAACAACACTGTGTTCTAGGCGGTGGAATTCCAACACCAGAAAAATCCTCTGTTCTAAGGAATAAACCATGTTGTCTACAGCACACTTGCACGTTGTGAACAGCAAACGCTTACAGCAGAAAGACGACGTACAGAATGGCGCACCCACAGACTGCGTTGTCTTCTATATCTTTCACATCACTTGCAGCGCCATCTGTTGTTGAAAATTGTAACTACTGTAATTTCGAAAGTTTGTCCGCCTGAAAATGTACTGTTGTCCCAAGCATATTGCAACAAACGGTGTATTTCTATCGCTGCTCGTTTAGTTTTTATTGCCGTTTCAAATATACCGGTCATTTTTGAAACACCCTGTAAATACTTGTTGTACAACTGCCGTATGCCTGTTGCACTTGGTCGGTCAATACACGGTTGGTTAATGCTGGTTGTGTGTACACTTAAGATGTGATTAGGTCTAGGTCCAGTGTGTTTGGTATGCAGACAGCTGGTTGCAGGTCATCAACTGGCCTCCATCTAGCCAATACACAGCCATCAGTGGCACCGAGGCAGAACCAGCTTTCAGCAGGAAAACACAACAGATCTTCACCCTGCCCTCTAGCGAGCTCTCGCTTGGCACCACTGAAGTCACAAATGGCGGCAGTTTGGGGTGAGTGGAATGCGTGCTACAGTGTGCGTGGCTCGGAGCTGTCATCGAAGTAACCAATTTGTAATACTTCCTCGCGTCACTGTGACACCGACTGTTGCCCAAATTGCTGCTGCAGGTTCGGTACAATGTGCGAGAGCCGTACACCGAACACGCCGGTCTTCTGTTTCGGTAGTGCCACTTGGCCATCGGAAATGTAGTCTTCTTGTGACCACACATTCTTGCTATCAATCATATGTGGTGACTACATTCTTGCCAAATCTTTCTGCAGTATCACAGAAGGTAACTTCTCATAGCCCCATTACGTGACCTTGTTCAAACTAGGGGAGGTGTCGATATGGCTTCTTCATCACCTTAAAGGCATTCTTGACTTAATATCAACACACCATGTCCAATCTTAAAGCATGTGTGTAAAGTAAACTTGATTTGCCTCCTGATAGCAGTTCTACTGGCACCACTCTCAAGTGACTGGAGCAAAATCTGAATACACGTTATCTTTCAGAGGTAGTAATATGGATGCCAACTTTTGTTTATGTCACATAACTTCTTATTTGTGTTGCCATTTTTTTTCTGTCAGTGCATTTATCAACACCACCAGTGACCTCCACAAAGAAGCAAATATATGAGGGTCATTCCAAAAGAAATGCACACTATTTTTGTAAAAATACAGTTTTCATTCCTCACGTGTGAAAGTTTTACAGTGTGTAGATACATCCTTCCCCCTTGTTTTCAAACTTAGTTCAACCTGTTCCCATGAGTGGTGCCATCACAGTATGTCTTCAAGATGGCTGCTAAACTTGACGTTCGTCAGAAGCAATGTACTGTCATAGAATTCCTGTGCTGTGAAAACGAGACAGTGGGAAACATACACGAGAGGTTGAAAAAGGTGTATGAAGACGCTGCTGTCAATCGCAGTAGAGTTAGTCGGTGGGCAAGCAGGTTACGTAATGAAAGCGGGCATGGCAGTATTGAGGATTGTCCTCGCAGCGACAGACCTCGTACTGCACACACTCCAGACAGTGTGCAGAGAGTTAACGAATTGGTGACTGCTGACAGACGCATCACAGTGAACGAATTGTCACGCTACGTTGGGATGGGGGAAGGAAGTGTTTGCAGAATACTAAAAGTGTTGGCGTTAAAAAAGGTTTGTGCCAGGTGCGATCCCAGGATGTTGACAGTGGTTCACAAAGAAACAAGAAAAACGGTATGCAGCGAACTTTTGGAACAGTACGAGAATGGTGGAGATGAATTTCTTGGAAGAATTGTGACAGGTGATGAAACATGGCTCCATCATTTTTCACCAGAGACGAAGAGGCAATCAATGGAGTGGCATCATGCAAATTAACCCAAGAAAAAAAAAATTCAAAACCACACCTTCTGCTGGAAAAGTTATGGCTACGGTGTTTTTCGATGCTGAAGGACTCTTGCTTGTGGACATCGTGCCAAGTGGAACCACCATAAATTCTGATGCATATGTGACGACACTGAAGAAACTTCAAGCTCGACTGAGTCGTGTTTCATCACATCGGCAAAAACAGGATGTTTTGCTGTTGCACGACAATGCACGGCCACATGTCAGTCAAAAAACCATGGAAGCGATCACAAAACTCAGATGGACAACACTGAAACACCCGCCATACAGTCCTGACCTGGCTCCATGTGACTATCATCTCTTTGGGAAACTCAAAGACTCTCTTCGTGGAACAAGGTTTGAAGATGATGACTCCCTTGTACACGCTGTAAAACAGTGGCTCCAACAGGTTGGTCCAGAATTTTACCGTGCGGGTATACGGGTGCTGGTTCCAAGATGGCGTAAGGCAGTTGAGAGGGATGGAAATTATGTTGAGAAATGAAAATATTGTTCCTAAAGGATGTATCTACACACTGTAAAACTTTCAAACATATAGAATAAAAGATGGATAAAAAAAATAGTGTGCATTTCTTTCGGAGTGACCCTCGTATAACAAATGCATAACAGAGGGAAAATTTTTAAAAAAAAGCACCAAAACAGACATACATTAATGTGTAAGTGTTGTTCGATGTGGAGCCCAATTTGACAACCAAGAAAACATGTACTGCAGGGAATTAGTCTAAATTATGTCTGTGATCTCTCAGAATGAGGATAGTGCAAGGGGAAAGTCTGTAAATTTAGCTTAAAAAATCTGCATTTGCTCGTAACTTTCATTTCTGTTAGAAGCCTGCTCAAAATAGAATTTACAAGATAATGCACACTTTTCTGTACAGCCTTGAAGCAGGTTTTATGAAGGTGGACATTATTCTTCTGTTTAATGTTCATTTTGTGAATGTTGTTATTCATAATGCAAATGGGCAAAGGGAATAAACTTGTGTATTTTAGTGTCCTCAACACTGGGTCTTTGTGGTATTACACATTCATGATGCTGAAAATATTCAGCTACAGTACAGTCCCTTTTTTTCTCCACATTGTTTATTCCTTTTGTCCTTACAGTCTTAACACTTCTTGGTTTCACAGATGCCATGGTATGGTAATGGAATTAATCGTTTTTGCAAGTTAACTGGTTTTCTTTTTGTTACAACCACAAGGTTGTTATTACGCTGATGTGCTGTATTGAGTGCTTTCTCCAATTTAGGAAAACCCACACCGGAGAGTTTCGTTACCAGTGCGAAACTTGTGAGAAGCGATTTGTGAAGCGCAGTCACTACGAGTCCCACGTGCGTGTTCACAGCAGCGAACGGCCGTACCGGTGCGATACGTGCGAACGCTCGTACAAGGAACAGAAGCACCTCCGTGAGCACGTGCGAAGGTGAGTGTGGTGGAGGTGGCAGATTTTCGTGTGTGTACTACAGCGGTGCCAGCTGAAAACTTGATTGTGTTGCTGTGTGTCTGAGACAACAGTCTTAGGGTTCCTCACAGTATTTTATAACAACAAAAATTATTGTTGAAATTATTTGCTTGGATAGATAAAAAATCTACTCACCAAGCGGCAGCAGAACGCACACATAAAAGACTGTTGTGATTGGTAAGCTTTCAGAGCCAGTGGCTCCTTCTCCAGGCAGAAGGGTTGAAGAGGAAGGAAGAAGGGTGAAGGAAAATGACTGGAGAGGTCTAGGAAAAGGGGTATATTTTGGGAAAGTCACCCAGAACTGTGGATCTGGGGAGACTTACCGTACAGGATGAGTAGGAAAGACTGATTGTTGGTGACTGCATCGGATGAGATTTGGAAACCTGAGAACTTAAAGGTGGAAGACAGGATAATATGCAAGACAGAGATTGCTGCTAAAACATTGTGCACAAGTTAATAAGGGTGAGTAAGCTAAATACATTGTACGTAACGTAAGTGGGAGGGGGCAGTGAAAAATAGACTGGAAAGGCAATGAAAGATGTAGAAAACTAAAGAGTAGTGAAGCGAAGAGTAATAACAGTGAAGAAAGGCTCAGACGGAAGAAATTAACGTAAATTAAGGCCAGGTGGGTGGCGAGAACCAAGGAAATGTTGTAGTGATAGTTCCCACCTGCGGAGTTCTGAGAAACTGGATTCTTCCCACAGACACCCTTCTGCTTGAAGAAGGAGCCACTGGCTCCAAAAGCTTGCCAACCACAACAGTCTTTTATGTGTGTGTTCTGGTCAGTAGATTTTTTTATCTGTCCAATCAAATAATTTCATTGCATTTTACATATCAGTAAAAGTGATATGTTTATCTAAACTGCTTTACCTCTGCCTGATGAGATCTGAATTCAAAGTGTCTGAAAAGTCCCTGTACCCCTCGCTGAAAATACTACATTACAGAGGGTAGTCAGAAACATTCTGAAAAGCTCATAGGGATGTCACAGGGTAGGCTGTGCTGTGGGATCCTTATGAAAAAAATTCAATATGTTGCACCATTTCTGAGTTAATTATCATCGAAGTTAGCCAATCAGGCTGCTGCGTGTACAAATTTGAGCAGCGCGCCAGATACAATAAGCGTCAGTCGTTCTCATAGCGCAGGTGTCAGTGTACAACATTGCCCGGGCTTTTGTATGGATTGGATCCTTTCTACTGTGTCACGTCCGATATCTGTATCGGTCTCTCATTTGGTTTTAGGAAACCAAACAAAGAACATATACGGTGACACCATTCCGGTGGGCCGCTCATAAATTTGCACGTGCGGTGGCCCGATCGGCTAACTTCACTGTTAATTGACTCAGAAGTGGTGCAATGTATGAGGGTGGTTTGAAAAGTTATTGGAACGGAATAGAAAGAAAGTACTTACATCACTGAAACTGTTTTTTATTGTTTAATGTAGTCTCCTTGTAGATTAATGCACTCAATCAAATGATGTTTCAGTGCCTTGATTTCATCTTGAAAATGAGTTTCCTTGAGGCCTTCAAAATAGTTGTCAACTCTGGCTATCTGTTGTGGACTGGCAAGACAGCCAATCCACTATGACAGGAAGCCGAAAGGCATGCGTTTAAGCTCACGCAGGCTGGCGTGAGGTCTGGAACAGGTCAGGGATATGAGACTAGCAAAAATAGTACATATCTGTTGGAATACTTAACTTTAATCCATAATTGGTGAACATCGCTCTTGACGGTACATGTTTTACAACATCAATAGTAACTGGTAATGGCGCCTTGCTAGGTCGTAGCAAATGACGTAGCTGAAGGCTATGCTAACTATAGTCTCGGCAAATGAGAGCGTAATTTGTCAGTGAACCATCACTAGCAAAGTCGGCTGTACAACTGGGGCGAGTGCTAGGAAGTCTCTCTAGACCTGCTGTGTGGCGGCGCTCGGTCTGCAATCACTGATAGTGGCGACACGCGGGTCCGACGTATACTAACGGACTGTGGCCTATTTAAAGGCTACCACCTAGCAAGTGTGGTGTCTGGTGGTGACACCACACTATCAACTCTTCATTTGAAGAGAATCTTAATCCACCAAGAAAAATTTTCGGTTTTGGGAAGAGATGGAAGTCTGACAGACCATATAAGGTGAATAAGGCAGGTGTGGCAACAATTCATTCCTTAGTCTATGTAATTTTGCCATGGCGATGGCACATGTGTGCGGGTGTGAATTGTCTTCATGGAAGATGACTTTCTGCCCTTCTAAACCTGTTTTTTTTTCTTTTCTTTTTTCCCTTCGCCCCATGTATCTTTTAATGCAATTTGTCCATGAGGTTAGCGTAGTATTCTCCAGTAATTGTTTACCCAATGGGGAGATAATCTACAACCAGACTCCCCTTCACATCCCAGAACACTGATGCCATGACCTTTCCAGCTGAAGAAATTGTCTGTACTTTCTTTGGTGGCAGAGAATCAGCGTGTTTCTACTGCTTTGAGTGGACAGTGGTCTGTGTAGTTAAGATTGTATTACACTATGTGATCAGAAGTATCTGGAAATCCCCAAAAACATAAGTTTTTCATATTAGGTGCATTGTGCTGCCACATACTGCCAGATACTCCACATCAGTGACCTCAGTACCCATTAGACATTGTGAGAGAGCAGAATGGGGCGCTCTGCAGAACTCACAGACTTCGAATGTGGTCAGGTGACTGGCTGTCACTTCTGTCATGCATCTATACATGAGATTTTCACACTCCTGAACATCCCTAGGTTCACTGTTTCCGATGCGTTAGTGAAGTGGTAATGTGAAGGGACATGTACAGCACAAACGCATACAGGCTGACCTCTCCAGTTGAATGATAGAGACCGCTGACAGTTGAAGAGGGTCGTAATGTGTAATAGGCAGACATCTATCCAGACCATCACACAAGAATTCCAAACTGCATCAGGATCCACTGCAAGTACTATGAGAGATAGGCAGGAGGTGAGAAAACTTGGATTTTGTGGTTGAGCAGGTGCTCATAAGCCACACATCATGCCGGTAAATGCCAAATGATACCTCGCTTGGTGTAAGGAGGGTAAACATTGGACGATTGAACAGTGGAAAAACATTGTGTGGAATGACAAATCACGGTACACAATGTGGCGATCCAGTGGCAGGGTGTTAGTAGGGCGAATGCCCGGTGAACGTCATCTGCCAGCATGTGTAGTGCCAACAGCAAAATTCGGAGGCAGTGGTGTTATGGTTTGGTCATGTTTTTCATGGTGGGGGCTTTCACCCCTTGTCGTTTTGCATGGCACTATCACAGCATAGGCCTACATTGATGTTTTAAGCACCTTCTTGCTTCCTATTGTTGAAGAGCATTTTGGGGATGGCGATTGCATCTTTCAACGTGATTGGGCACCTGTTCATAGGGCACGGCCTGTGTCGGAGTGGTTACACGACAATAACATCCCTGTAATGGACTGGCCTGCACAGAGTCCTGACCTGAATTCTACAGAACACCTTCGGGATTTTTTGGAACGACTACTTTGTGCTGGTCCTCACTGACCGACATCGATAACTCTCCTCAGTGCAGCAGTCCGTGAAGAATGTGCTGCCATTCCCCAAGAAACCTTCCAGCTCCTGATTGAACATGTGCCTGCGAGGGTGGAAGCTGTCATCAAGGTAGCAGGTGGGCCAACACCATACTCAGTTCCAGCATTACCGATGGAGGGTGCCACAAACTTGTAAGTCATTTTCAGCCAAGTGACCGTATACTTTTGATCATATAGTGTATGTTGGAGCTAAATGAATTTGAACATGGGTTAATTGTTGGCACTCATATGGTAAGCCAACGGAGGCAGCCAAAACCTTTGGTGATTCAAGAGGCACCACATCAAAGATTTGAACCACATCCAAGGAAACTGGAGAAATGTCATCTGCTAAGTCTTAATCATAGTAAAGTACATGTTGAGTGATCATGGCACATGATCATTGAAGAGGATTGTGCCAAAAAATAAGAAGATGAAAGCTGTAAAAGTTGCTGTAGAACTGAATGTCACACTTTCTAACCCTGTCAGTGCCAAACAGAACATTAAGGGAACTCCATAAGCAGGAAATTACAGGGTGACCTGGAATTTCAAAAGCACTCACCAATGGTGCAAATGTTTGTAACAGGAAAATGTGGTGTTGAAGTCTTAAAACCTGGACTATGGAACAGTGGAAAATCCTTGATGGAATGTAACAATATTATGAGGAAGAAAGTTGCTACTTACTATATTGTGCAGATGCTGAGTCACAGATAGGCAAACAAAAAGATACTCTCACCTTTATAACTTTTGGCCATTAAGGCCTTTGTCAACCATAGACAGAGTAATTTGGTCGGATGGGTCTTTTTTGTCACTGTTCCCAACTTGTGGCTGAGTTCACATCCCAAGACTGACACATGGCGGAGATTCGATGATGGTTTCGGCAGCCATTGTGATATTCCACAGGACCGACAAGTACTATGCAAGGTCGCATACTGGTTTATGTGGGGAGGTCCATCCCACAGTAGAATGTCTGTTCTGCTCCAATTCACACAACTCGTATCATCCAGGACTGCTTTTGTGAGCACGAGGATGAATTTTCACATCCGTTCTGGTCATCGCAGTCGTCAGATCTCAATATTATTCAGCCTTTGGAGAGAAGGGTGCATAATCACTATTCACCTCCATCATCATTCCGTGAACTTGCTCCTGTTTTGCAGGTAGAATGGTAAACGATTCCCTTGAATACCAGAGAGGACGTGTATTCATCCATTCTGAGATAACTGGAAATTGTTTTGAATGCCAACGGGATTCTTCCATGTGAAGTCAACCAATAAAAATATAAATTGGAATCTTGTTATTTTAGGAATTTGTAATTTAATTAAAGATTTTTGGACATTAAAAATATTTTTTGGTCATTTTGAGGTATTAATTTTTAAAGTTTCTGAAATTTTGTAATTTTTGCCATGTTTTGAAACTTTAAAGCAACATATCCCAAAAAGTATTTGATGTACAGACCAGAAATGTATACAGATTGTTTCAGTTTATTACAGGCTTTAAAAATTTATTATAGGCTTTAGAAATGTGTGCTGTTTGACAAAATTCATCAAAATGCTACAGTTTCCTAAAAAAAACTTAAATTTTGAAAATTTCCACACTGGAATGTTTTTTTGTTTTAAAAAATCTATGCCAATCATTCAATATTTTTGAATTTGCGTGCAAAATTTCATGATGGTATTCCAAAGGGAATATATGGAATAAATTTTATTTGACTGCTATTCGTATTGTCAAATGTATCTCAACTGCACATAGTTTGGAAGCTGGTTCATTACAGTATTATTAAAATGAAATTATTGAGTCCTAATTAAGCATACTCTAGTTTGCCATTTAAAATCTGTACTAAATTATGTCAAATAAAACATAAATAACGTAAGAGATAGTATGCAGTTTTCATTTTATATAACTTTTAATTTACTGTAGTTCGTATTTGCAGAGCAACAGATGTGTGGTGTGTGTGTGTGTGTGTGTGTGTGTGTGTGTGTGTGTGTGTGTGTGTAACAAGTGAAACAAAAACAATCACTTCTATTGACAGTAATTCAGTTCAGTAGAGATAAATTGAGATAAAACTAGCAGAGCACTGCTGAGTGTATAGGACCAGCTTGTTGTGTGCGTGTGTAACTCATTAAGCACATCTCCTCAGGGGATAAAGTAGCACAAAAGAACAGGTGTCATGATTTAAAGTGCTTAATCACCGAACATGACAAGTACTAAGCACAGCCAATGAAGTGGAATGTTGCAATTGTTGTATTCCGACATGAGCGGTTCATTGTTTTATTGGGAAATCAAGCATTTTAACTCTTTGTAACACTGGCAAATATGTGCCACTTTGTCACGTGAGGATGTTCATATAGAATGAAACCATTGGGTGTTATGCACATAAAATAAAAGACCAAATAACTTTTTTAACATTCGAATTAATCAGTTGTTGAAGCACAACATGATCAATTGTTTCAGTGGGGTAAAGCATGTATTCATCAGTCACATCTATGTGACAAAGGATGAGGATGCAGCATAAAAAAGGAACTTGACTAACAGATTTTATAAAGCCATAACAGTCACTGGCATGCAGAAGTATCATGCATTTATTCCTAGGAGCTGAGACAAATGTAAAGTAGAAATTGTTTTCAATTTTAATGATTTTGATGTTCATAAAATTAATGTGTCCAGATGCTGCAGCTTGTGAACAGATTACAGGACTTGTTGCTTGTGCCTTTGACAACAAATGGTGGATGTCTTCTTTGCTATCCAGAGATGAAAAAGTAAAAGTAAACCTTATATTTGTACATCCTTGTGGACCAGCTCTTTATTTTTCATACTTAAGAAGACCAGATAAATTGAGTACAATAAAAAAATTCATACTTCGTAAATTAAATCCTGCAACAGTCACTGGAAGGACATATAGACATTCAGATGAAGAGCTGCAAAAAGGCTTAGATTGTATTGTAAAAGAACGTCTTGTTACAACGATAACCTGTCATTATCGTTTGAGAGAACTGGGTTATGTTATTACAAAGAAAACAGCAATGTAAGATCTTACACTGTAATAAGATTGTTAGTGGATAACCATAACATCTTTCTTGTTGAAGATAAGTTAAAAAGTTCTCTTTGCAAGGTTCTCAAACAACACATTTCTAAATAATAACAGCTACATGATTGCTGAATTAATAATGTCAATGTATTTGTGAAACAAAGGCATAAATGAATAAATTATTCATAGACTTGTTTGGGCATATGTTATGGTGTGTGCTAAAATATCTTCACAGTCAGCATGGTAAAGACCAAATGTGAATTGAAATTTAAGTGTGTGATTCAAATAATGTAATTAATTGGTTGTCACTCAATCAAAAATTATGATTTGACAGTCTTATTTGGTTTCTGACATATTACTTCTCAGTAACAAGTTCAAAGCCCTACAGACTATGCAGTAGGTGTTGCGCTGACCTGTTAAGTGAAATTTATTTTAATATGTTCCCACTGGAACACCATTGTTGTGTACATAGTTCCACGTAGTCAGTGTGTACACAACTTTCCCAATAGAGCGCGCCCCACTAAGCACAACAGCGCAGACGCAGCGCTCGTCCATCTCCGCACTGCGAGATGGCGCTGCCATAGAGACGGACCAAATTCTGCTTCCGCCGATCCGTGTATTAATAGGTAACGCAGCCAATGAGATTGCTGCTAATGTAGAACCTTTTCTCCTCGCGGATCACACTCGCGCAGTGATATATGAACGCGCGAGGTATTATAACGAGTGTACAGACCTCCGATTAGTCAGTCTGCATTTGTCTGCAACAGCCTGTACGAGTTCTACATTTGTCTGTACCAGTCTATAGTCAAGTTTCAGTCTGCACCCAATAAGATTACCATATTCCTGTACATAGCCGTGAAAATAAATGTATAGACACTTTTGTCAAGTATCAGAGATATATGTGAGAATAAGATTAACGTACCAATACCAAGGAACTTCAGATTGTCAATTGTAAATAGCATCCAGAACCAAGTTAAGTAATTTTTATGCTTTTTATTATTTTAATAAATGTGTGTGAAAATTAATTGTGGTGTCACAGCCAGACACCACACTTGCTAGGTGGTAGCCTTTAAATCGGCCGCGGTCCATTAGTATACGTCGGACCCGCGTGTCACCACTATCAGTGATTGCAGACCGAGCGCCGCCACACGGCAGGTCTAGAGACACTTCCTAGCACTCGCCCCAGTTGTACAACCGACTCTGCTAGCGATGGTTCACTGACAAAATACGCTCTCATTTGCCGAGACGATAGTTAGCATAGCCTTCAGCTACGTCATTTGCTACGACCTAGCAAGGCGCCACTACCAGTTACTATTGATACTGTAATCATGTACCGTCAAGAGCGACGCTCATCATTAATGAATTAAAGTTAAGTATTCCACCAGCTACGTCCTTTTTTCTAAAGTCTAATTTCCTTGTCCTGTTCCAGACCTCACGCCAGCCTGCGTGAGCTACAACGCATGCCTTTCGGCTTCCTCTAGTAAACCGGTGTTGGCTCTCCTGCCAACCCACAACATTAATCAAGTTCTGTTTAAAGTTGGTCACCGTCACTCTGCTACTCTAAGCATGCAAGTGGCATTTCTATCGTCTGCCCTAATGGCAGAAGATAAATACGCCACGATAAGACCACAAGACATATTGCTGACACTCGCCTACTTCGTTAGAGCGACAAGTCGAATAATCTGATGATGTGCGTACTGAAGGTCTTACAGTACGCACACCACAACCATCATTAAATTTGGCACATACATTAACAAATAATTTGTGCCCAATGTAAATATGTTTTTCAAAAGAAAAAAGTTCTGATTTAAAAATTTTCAAAAATCACATAATTGATAATTCAAAAATGAAGGTTTGAAAAATTTTTAATTTGGAATTTTTCGTGCAAACAACTACTAGTTCAAATGTACAAAAAATAATGAAAATCTGAGTTGTCAAGAATCAGACTGCTGGCTGATTTCACATAGGCTTACCACTACAACATATTAAGCATGGTAATGCGTTAAGATTTTGGTGTTTCCACGGTTTTGTCCAACCCCTGTATGTGCCACTGTGAGCAGTAGTGCTGCCTGCTGCATGCAGTTGCCTTCAGTCAGAAAGTGGTTGAGGTGGACCTCCATTCACTAGCAGTAGCATTTCCTGTTGACTTTGAAACCAAGTATCACTGACAATGTGTTACCCTCATCTCTGGTCTCTGTCGGTTAGAATCTTTTCCAACCTCTGTTCTCGTACTGCGTTGCAGGGCCCTGAGTGATACTCCATTCCTTGTGCACACGTTGGGCAATCCGTGTTGATATACCAACAAATCGGGCAGCTTTCTTCATGGTGTGGTCAGTCCAAGCATGATAGTTCCTTTCTGCCATTCTGTCACACCTCCTCATTGACCCTTCTTACTGCAGTGACTCCATATAATTGAGTTGCGCACGCGCGCGCGCCCACACACACACACACACACACACACACACACACACACACACACACACACACACACCACTTCACTCCCTTGACTTACATCATCAGTGGAGGGATGAGGGACACACGGCTGCCTGACACAAATTCTACATGGCCAACACTGCTCCAAAGTAACTAGTATCCATTTTCATGAGGCTTGAGGTTAGGTCAGAATGGCACAACGAATTACGTACCTTGCAGGTAGTGCAGCATAAGGTGGGTATTAAATCCAGCTGCTTTGCTCTCCTTCATGCAGATAGTGGCAATGGTGAACTGTTATTAAATGATGCACACAACATTGCAGAATTTAGTTTTCAGTTTTCTTTACATTTATTAACACATAGTTGAGCCTGGTGAACAGCTGATCAGCTTTGTAAACTACTGGATATCACTGTCTTTGCACAAGTCAGTAAGCTACAAAAATTCTGAGGATGTTCAAAATTTTCATAAGTGGCAATACTCGACAATACAACTGCACAAATTATTAGATTTGCTGTGAACGTGATACAGTAACTACACACTCTGAATGTCCAAAAATGACTCACTTAGATTTACACATTGTGACTCCCAGGTGCTGACTATCTGAAGCCGTGACCACACAAGTATTTATAGATGTGCACGTTAAACAAACTACAATTTGGTAGAATACTAATCTATTTCATTTCAGATATCAACATAAAAGATGTGAAATTTTAAAAAGATATAGGTATAACAGGTAGTGAAGTAATTTTATTTAATCAAGAGCTGTACTACTAGCAAATAGAAAAATTATCAGTACTTGTTTATGGGAGAGCAGTTTTAACGTGCGCAGGGATTCTCAGAGTTCACCAAAAAGTTTTGAAAAAGTGAAATTTTCTAATTGTAATAATTAACAAACTAACGAGTTATATAAGCAACTCTAGATATTTTTGGAAATAGAAAAGTTGAAGCTATAAAGCTATTGTACCAAATTTTTGAAAGAATTACTTTTTGGAGATTGGACCATTGTGGAACACAAAAATAACAATAGAAATTGATAAATGGAATAATACATAAAATGAAAGAAAAGGAAGCAATCACCTATAGTTGAATGATGTGTCTAACCTGTTTCCACTGTCTCATCTCTCTCTCTCTCTCTCTCTCTCTCTCTCTCTCTCTCTCTCTCTCTTCTCTCTCTCTCTCTCCCCGCCCCCCTTCCTCCCTCCCTCGTCTCACTCTAGTTTCGTAGTTTATTAGGCAGACAGGATTTAAATGAGATAGCAGCAAACACGAAAAAATACATGGCAAAATGTTTACATTCGTATTATTCTTATGGTGAGGAGAATACTGCATGTGATTCACAATTCATAAAAGTTCCTATTAGCAACCATCACTTGTCACAGGTAGGAAAATGTTCAGAACGTAGAGTTGGCCATATTGACAAACATCCTAAACAGTCTAGCCAGTCTCGGGGCGTAGAAAAAAACTCGTCTTCCACCTTTTTTTTAAATTTATTTACTGACGCAGAGGTTTTGGCACCAGTATTTATCTTTGTGCCTGCAAAGCATGCCTGTGTAGTGCTACATATATTCGACGGCAGAAGTTAGTTGTGGCAGCGCCTACCAACATTTTTCAAACTTCTGCTTACTTTGCTCTCAATTCTAAGCCGCAGGCGGTTTTTTGGATTACAAAAACCGGAAAAAAAGTGCGGCTTAGATTCGAGTAAATACGATAACCCTTGCCCTTGCAACTGCTCTAACTAATCAACAGTTAGCGTCACTGTGGCCAAAGTTGTGCGCATTTTGGGTGTCTGTGTGATATAGTATGTATGTGTGTGCTTTCATTAGACAAAGAGTAAAAAGCTCGAAAGATAGCATAAATTTTACATAACTTTTGACTGTTTGAAGGAGGAAAAGAAGAACTTTCAAATAAGCTTTTCAATCTGGAAGCAAACAGTTTACATCATAATTGAATTCTGACATTTACATGACTTGCAGGTATTCTATAAGGGGCAGTCAAATGAAAACGAGATATGTGGAAAAAAATAAGTAAATTGTTTATTATTTCAAAAGTAATTCCTATAACTGTTAATAAATTTATCTCGCTATAAGATAAAATGGTCACTGCCTTCACGGAAAAATGTTCGCGGTTGCCTATGGAACCTCGATAGTACCCAACCGTACCCGTCTTCATCCAAAGCAAATCGACAGCCACGAAATTCTTTCTTCATAACTACATAAATGTTGAAATCACATGGGAAGAGATTGGGACTATATAGAGGATGTGTAAGGGCTTCCCAGTGACATTTTTGCAGCATAGTCAAACAACCTGCCAACAAAATGCCCGGCCAGATGTCGCCGAGGTTGTTTCAGATATGTTGCAGAAGTTTCTCCCCATGCAGTTCCCATATTCTTGGAGTCCTGACGAAAGATGTCAGTGGCCGTGGATTCACTTTGGATAAAGAGGGATATCTCTGTGCACAGTTGTAATTCCAAAGGTAATTGCAAACATTTTTCCGTGAAGGTGGTTACCATCTTGTATCATTGTAATATAAATGTACTAACAGTTATGGCCGTTACTTTTGAAGTAATAAATAGCTCACTTACTTTTCTCCATCTATCTGATTTTTATTTGACTGCCCCTTATAAATCACAGATATTCTGTAAATAAAATGTTTCTATAAGAACAAACTATACTATTGTCATCAGCAATGGGCTACCATAAGTTTCCCCAAGTGCAGTTCCCTGATATTTCCCCGATTTCCAGACAAGTTTTAGCATTTTTCTGACAAATTTTGAGAACAAAAGGATAAGTTAAGATATAAATTGACAATCTGTCTTTGCAGCTGTGGTACAAGAAACAATAGTGCAAATGAGGAAATATCTAAAAAGAA
Organism: Schistocerca cancellata; assembly: GCF_023864275.1. Taxonomy (NCBI): domain Eukaryota; kingdom Metazoa; phylum Arthropoda; class Insecta; order Orthoptera; family Acrididae; genus Schistocerca; species Schistocerca cancellata. The sequence goes on along the minus strand of NC_064637.1, from coordinate 55,824,478 downwards.
CCTTGCAAGCAGATGGCGTTTTCTGATGTGAGCCAAAATCTTAAGTACTAACATCAACATCTTTTGTAATGAACTGTTTTTAGATGGCAAAAGCAAGCCAATGGTGTAAGTGTTTTATTAAGACAACTGATATTTTGTTTCAATAATACAAAACACATTTGGTGGCAAAAATACGCATTTACGTGGAGTCACAAGATGGATTTAAAATACCTTCACTGTTTTCAGAAATAAAGAAGTGTATAAGGGGGAAAAATTATGTAAAGCAACACTGTAGGTGACCAGCAGTAAAATTTTGGTTCTACTATGTTCGTTATTGTCAGTTATTACCCACTGTGTTATATCTATCATGAGGGGCATTTGAAAAGTCCGTGCAAAAATAAAAATTATTTATGTGTTTAGGGTAAACCTTTTTTATTTTTCGACATAGTCTCCTTTTAAACTTACACACTTCATCCAACACTGTTCTAATTTTTTGAACCCTTCTGAATAATAGGAATTGTCCAAGTCCGCAAAATAGCTATTAGTTGCTGCAATCACCTCCTCATTTGAATAATATCTTTGTCCAGCCAGTCATTTCTTCAAATTGGGGAACAAATAGTAGTCCGAAGGAGCCAGGTCTGGAGAATATGGGGGATGTGAAATGATTTGGAATCCTATTTCCATAAATTTTGCGACCACAACTGCTGAGGTGTGTGCTGGTGCATTGTCGTGATGAAAAAGGACTTTTTTGTGGTCCAATTGACGGCGTTTTTCTTGTACATTGGTTTTCAAATGGTCTAATAACAATGAATAAAATGCACCTGTAATAGTTTTACCCTTTTCCAGGTAGTCGATGAGGATTATCCCTTGTGAATCCCAAAGACAGTCACCATAACCTTTCCAGGCAAAGGAATGGTCTTCCTCTTTTTTGGTGCAGATTCTCCCTTGGTAACCCATTGTTTAGATTGTTGTTTTATCTCAGGAGTATAGGAATGTATCCATGTTTCATCCACAGTGACGAAACGATGCTTAAAGTCCTGCAGATTCTTCTTGAACAGCTGCAACAATCCTTGCAACACTTCACATGATTCCGTATTTGGTCAAGCGTGAGCAATCGCAGAACCCATCTTGTGGTTAGCTTTCTCATGTCCAAATGTTTATGCAAAATATTATGTACCCATTCATTCAAGATGCCCACAGTACTAGCAACCTCACGCACCTTAACTCTTCTGCCATCCGTCACCATATCATGGATTTTATCAATGGTTTCTGGAGTTGTAACCTCCACACGGCGTCCGGAATGTTCAGCAGCACTTTTGCCCATATGGCCACTCTGAAAATTTTGAAACCACTTATTAACTGTTCTAATCGAAGGTGCAGAGTCACCGTAATATTTAGCAAGCTTCTCTTCAGTCTCCTGAGGCGTTTTGCCTTTCATAAAGTAATGTTTAATCACCACTCGAAATTCTTTTTCGTCCAGTTTTTGGCAATCACTCGATGTCCTTGTTTCACGCGAATGCCAAACACAAAGAAATAGACCAATATGGCTGAAACTTGGTGTGCATTTCTTTCCAAAGATGCTACTAAGTAAACATGACCTTGATACACGCTGGTGGTGCCATCTCTTAGGCTTTGCACGAACTTTCCAAATGCCCCTCGTATTTTACAGGAGTCGTGCGATTTTTCTTTTGAGAAATATATGAACACATAGCATACAAACTGCAAGCAACTGACATAATTTTCTTCTCCTTATTGTCCATACTTTCTAACATATAAACTACTTTTGAAGTGCCAAAATGTACTAGACCAAAAAAGTCTATAAAACGCCACACTGTACAAAGTACAGGGTGATTCAAAAAGAATACCACAACTTTAGGAATTTAAAACTCTGCAACGACAAAAGGCAGAGCTAAGCACTATCTGTCGGCGAATTAAGGGAGCTATAAAGTTTCATTTAGTTGTACATTTGTTCGCTTGAGGCGCTGTTGACTAGGCGTCAGTGTCAGTTGATGCTAAGATGGCGACCGCTCAACAGAAAGCTTTTTGTGTTATTGAGTACGGCAGAAGTGAATCAACGACAGTTGTTCAGCGTGCATTTCGAACGAAGTATGGTGTTAAACCTCCTGATAGGTGGTGTATTAAATGTTGGTATAAACAGTTTACAGAGAATGGGTGTTTGTGCAAAGGGAAAAGTTCTGGACGGCCGAGAATGAGTGATGAAAATGTAGCACGCATCCAGCAAGCATTTGTTCACAGCCCAGGAAAATTGACTCGCAGAGCTAGCAGAGAGCTGCAAATTCCACAATCAACTGTATGGAGAGTCCTACGAAAAAGGTTAGTTATGAAACCTGAACGTCAACTATCCGAGGCGATGGATCGGCCGCCAGGCAGCCTGTGACAGAGCACTTCATCACTGGCCTCCAAGAAGCCCTGATCTTACCCCCTGCGGTTTTTTCTTATGGGGGTATGTGAAGGATATGGTGTTTCGGCCACCTTTCCCAGCCACTATTGATGATTTGAAACGAGAAATAACAGCAGCTATCCAAACTGTTACGCCTGATATGCTACAGAGAGTGTGGAACGAGTTGGAGTATCGGGTTGATATTGCTGGAGTGTCTGGAGGGGGCCATATTGAACATCTCTGAACTTGTTTTTGAGTGAAAAAAAACCTTTTTAAATACTCTTTGTAATGATGTATAACAGAAGGTTATATTATGTTTCTTTCATTAAATACACATTTTTAAAGTTGTGGTATTCTTTTTGAATTACCCTGTACTTGTGGTGAGACAGTCGCAATTCCTGAAATCCAGCACCTATGGCCTCTGGCTTGCTGAGGAATACCGCAGTCCTGGGTCCATGGATAAATCATGAAAATCCACAGCATTATGGCACACATAGATAGATGCAGCCAGTGGGCAGATTGGTGAGACCAGATCTGACAGGCAGGGCCTGCACATTAGTGAGAACCGAATGGCTTCAGATCGGCAAGCCCGATCCGTTACAGATACCCACAGAAATGGTCTGTGGTTTTGGCCCGTTGTGAGAATCCACTCTTGTGGATGAGATTGCGGTGATCAATCCGTGCAACAGATAACTTGTTCAAATATTTTGAGAATCAATAATAATGTAGATAGGTAGCAACTCCCATTAAAAAGGATTGCTGAGCCGCAGACAAGCTCATAGAAAAGACAATCTCACACTCACAACTAAATTTTCAGGCATAGCTTTTGTCAGAAAACAGGAGCGCACACACACACATTCACACAATCGCTCATGACTGTCATCTTCGGTCACTGTATCTACAATCTCTGATAATCATATCCAAACAAACCACTCCTCATGCCTCCCCACCTCTCGTCGGCAGCTACTAGGCTGGCGGCAAAAAGAAGTGGCAGCACTGACTGCGAGCTGATGGGGGTGGTAGGAAGGAGAGAGCTGGAATGAGATTTTCAGTCTGCAGCGGAGTGTGCGCTGATATGAAACTTCCTGGCAGATTAAAACTGTGTGCCCGACCGAGACTCAAACTCGGGACCTTTGCCTTTCGCGGGCAAGTGCTCTACCATCTGAGCTACCGAAGCACAACTCACGCCCGGTCCTCACAGCTTTACTTCTTCCAGTATCTCGTCTCCTACCTTCCAAACTTTACAGAAGCTCTCCTGCGAACCTTGCAGAACTAGCACTCCCGAAAGAAAGGGTACTGCGGAGACATGTCTTAGCCACAGCCTGGGGGAAGTTTCCAGAATGAAATTTTCACTCTGCAGCGAAGTGTGCGCTGATATGAAACTTCCTGGCAGATTAAAATGGTGTGCCCGACCGAGACTCGAACTCGGGACCTTTGCCTTTTGCGGGCAAGTGCTCTACCATCTGAGCTACCGAAGCACGACTCACGCCCGGTCCTGCACGACTCACGCCCGGTCCTCACAGCTTTCGAGTCTCGGTCGGGCACACAGTTTTAATCTGCCAGGAAGTTTCATATCAGCGCACACTCCGCTGCAGAGTGAAAATCTCATTCTGGAAACATCCCCCAGGCTGTGGCTAAGCCATGTCTCCGCAGTATCCTTTCTTTCAGGAGTGCTAGTTCTGCAAGTTTCGCAGGAGAGTTTCTGTAAAGTTTGGAAGGTAGGAGACGAGATACTGGCAGAAGTAAAGCTGTGAGGACTGGGCGTGAGTCGTGTTTCGGTAGCTCAGATGGTAGAGCACTTGCCCGCGAAAGGCGAAGGTCCCGAGTTTGAGTCTCGGTCGGGCACACAGTTTTAATCTGCCAGGAAGTTTGAGGAGAGAGCTGATGGGGGTGGTAGGAAGGAGAGAAGCAGTAGTGATGAGGGAGTAGGGAAATGGCACGTGTATTCAGCTGCACCCAATGAGCGTTGATGCGTGACACCTCAGTAAATGAACCATTTCATCTGCTGAGACAACAACAAGATTTTTCCAGCCTTTTTGTTTTCCAAATGTGCTTGATATTTCCTTGATATTCCTGATGTGTTTGAAATTCCCTGAGTTCCAGAACCTGTGGCAATCCTAACAGTGAATAATGAAATTCTGTTCGAACAAGAAGTTAGTTGTACAAAATAACTATTGTATATGCCAGTGTTAATGAAAAGAGGTGAAACAAGGAAGAGAAAACATTGCCATCAGGAGTTCTTTAAGAACAACCCCATGTCACTCTGTTACAAGTGGCTGCAATCTCTGTGTGCAGGGTCCACCCGCAGGTGCTGAGCCTGGAAGCCCTGGTCGCCTCCCTGGGGGACGAGGAAGTGGCCACAGTGGACGGTGGCATGGATCCGGCAGCCTCCAGCGTGGGCGTGACGCTGGTGGCGGGCCACGCGGAAGTGGCCGCCGTGCTGACGCCATTTGTCATCACGGATCTTCCCGGGTAGCGTCGACCCTGACTGATCACTCTGATCGCCTCACACTGAGTGAGCTCATTCCACAGTGGCACTGCAAACTAATAAAGGAGCTTTTAAAATCATAAGTGTTATGAATTGTTCAGTGGTGGCTTATGATTCTTCCACAACCTTGTCTCTCCACTTGTCCTAAGATCCAAATTTCCATTTTACATACACACACACACACACACACACACACACACACACACACACACACACATGTACGTACGCGGAACGTTATCCCGGACACACACACTGGGTGTTTTAGGTGTGTGCGTCCGCTGGCGCGCCGCCATGATTCAGGGTGTATACGACCCGGGACAACCGGGAAATCCGGGAAAAACCCGGGAATTTTTTCATCCGGGAGAAAACCGGGAAAAACCCGGGAATTTTTCGGAATTCCTGGAATTTTTCATTGTTTTAGCTTTCAGTTAAATTTTTTAATTTGGCTGCAGAATTGATTCTCTAGCAAAGAATGTTATTGTATCCTGCTACTGGAGAATGATACTGCATCAATAAAATATAAACGAGAGGGGGAAAAAATAAAACTTTAGTGACAAAGGAAATGTGCAATTTACAACAACAAAAAACCGTGCACGCACAAGCGTTTGAAAATAGCAAAAATATGTCAAAGGCCGTAGGGCGCAGACTGTAATTCTTCGTAACAATAAACTGCTTGCTATGAGCATGACGTCACAACTGTTCACATTAGGTTCGTTTGACCAATTGCCAGCGGTCTGTTGGGCATGCGCATTTGACTCGCGTATAAGCAGTACCTTCTCCCGCTACTTGAAGTTTGACTGTTAACTGTGTCGGTAGTAGCAGCAAGCAGCCAGATGCAAACGAGAAAAATTTTTTTCGTGCGCCATAGCTGCCAGTTTCACGCTTGCACAAAGTTGTCTGAGTTGTAGTGGGCAGGGGGTTAACCTCCACGTGACGCGTGTTTACGTTAAGTGATTTCGCTGCTTCTCTTCGTGTACAGCTCCCAAGTCAAATGAAAACAAAACGGATTTCTGTGGCGGGGGAGCTATCAAGTGAATTAAAATACATTCACATAATTATGGAGGGCAAAAATATATTATTAATTTCAGTTTTCTGATTTTATTTTGTTTCCAAGTTAGCAGCAGTCAAGCATTAATTGCCTTGCAGAACAGTGAAGTTATTTTTGCAAGTTTGCTAAAGAAATTTGGCTTTATTAATCTTTCCGCTGAGGCAATCATTTTATTTGAAACGGAGTGTTTCATTCTACAGTGTTGGCTAGTTCCAACTTTTCGCTGAATTTCAAGTGCACGTTATCATCTTCTGTCATACATGGCATTATGCCATAATAAAGAACCAAAAATGAGATCGTAGAGTACTGGTACTCCAAGAAAATTTACATCCCAAAAGCCACACTGGAAAGCTTAGTATGAGATGGGACATACTTCATTGTGAATCTGGAAAAAGCCAATTCGCACTTCAAGCCGAATTATGCATTTTAGTATGGTTTACGAAATTCTGATGCTCTTTGGAGTACCCTCTGATGCCCTGTTTCTTTTATGGTGTAATGTAAGCTCTTTTAGTGCTTTATACCCATGAACATAAGGGCTTCCTACACCACTGCAGTTGTACACGCACAATAATTCCTGTTTTCTGGCGCTCTCTGGAAACTGGTAAATCGAACCTATTTCTAACAGTCTTCGGATAGTATTGCGAACGGTGGTTAGAAAAGCTTTACTTTCAAAGTAAATTTCTTTTTACGCAAGATGAATTATGTTACGTGTGAGAAAGTGGGTTGGATATCTAAATCACAGAGCGTTCGAAACTGAACAGTTTGAGGACCAGCCACTTACAAGAATTTCGAGCCGAGACATTTATGTCATAATATTAAATTTACTGGCACATTTGTGTGATGTATCTTAAAGTATAACACACGCAAAAAAGATCAATATTACATGTGAAACCTAAGCTTCTGTTGTAGCGTGTTAATCTTAGAGACATAATATTATATGTGAAAGCTTAGCTTTTATTGTAGATATACGGTACTGTGTACATGTACAATGTAAACCGTAAACTTTTCCTCTTGCGTGTTCGCGCTATTTAACCAGTGATCTTGCTATTGGCTGACTATAACACGTGTCCTACGCTCTGCATAGCTGCTGTCATCGGCTGACGAGATCTCGTGGCTTGAGATATGACTCGCTTACAAAATGACATCGCAACCTCGGATTCAACGCTCCGCAAACTAACGCGCTGTTTGGTGCAATTCGAATTTATACTTTTGTAATAAGAAAATATGCAACGTATATGTTGCTGCAAATCAAAGGTCTTTCCAACACTTCTCTCCTTTTATTTTTTTTATTTTTTATTAAAAGTCTCTCCAAAACTTCTCTGCCAGTCTTTTTTTTCTTTTTTTTTCGGGAAGTTCTACGCGATTGTATAAAACGTTAACCATTCAAAGAATTGATAAGTTTTACAGTTCCGAAGGAAAATCTACGGAAAATCTGTCACTTAGCACAGAAAAAGTGTATTTTCGCCCGGGAAAAAGCGTATTTTTTAAACGGGATATCCGGGAGAAATCCGGGAATAATCCGGGAATTTTTTTTCCTTGTCCCCGTATACACCCTGTGATTGCGTAAGCCCGACGCAGCTGCGGGAGGTCAGAATGTTCCGCTGGCACTGTGAAAATATTCTAAGTCCAAGCTACTGCATATACAGAGTTATTACAAATGATTGAAGCTATTTCACAGCTTTACAATAACTTTATTTTTTTAGATAATTTCACAATGCTTTGCACACACATACAAAAACTCAAAAAGTTTTTTTAGGCATTCACAAATGTTCGATATGTGCCCCTTTAGTGATTCGGCAGACATCAAGCCGATAATCAAGTTCCTCCCACACTCAGCGCAGCATGTCCCCATCAATGAGTTCGAAAGCATCATTGATGCAAGCTCGCAGTTCTGGCACGTTTCTTGGTAGAGGAGGTTTAAACACTGAATCTTTCACATACCCCACAGAAAGAAATCGCATGGGGTTAAGTCGGGAGAGCGTGGAGGTCTTGACATGAATTGCTGATCATGATCTCCACCATGACCGATCCATCGGTTTTCCAATCTCCTGTTTAAGAAATGCCGAACATCATGATGGAAGTGCGGTGGAGCACCATCCTGTCGAAAGATGAAGTCGGCACTGTCGGTCTGCACTTGTGGCATGAGCCAATTTTCCAGCATGTCCAGATACACGTGTCCTGTAACTTTTTTTTTTTCGCAGAAGAAAAAGGGGTCGTAAACTTTAAACCGTGAGATTGCACAAAACACGTTAACTTTTGGTGAATTGCGAATTTGCTGCACGAATGCGTGAGGATTTTCTACCGCCCAGATTCGCACATTGTGTCTGTTCACTTCACCATTAAGAAAAAATGTTGCTTCATCACTGAAAACAAGTTTCGCACTGAACGCATCCTCTTCCACGAGCTGTTGCAACCGTGCCAAAAATTCAAAGCCATATGACTTTGTCATCGGGTGTCAGGGCTTGTAGCAATTGTAAACAGTAAGGCTTCTGCTTTAGCCTTTTCCGTAAGATTTTCCAAACCGTCGGCTGTGGTACGTTTAGCTCCCTGCTCGCTTTATTCTTCGACTTCCGCGGGCTATGCGTGAAACTTGCCCGCACGCGTTCAACCGTTTCTTCGCTCACTGCAGGCCGACCCGTTGATTTCCCCTTACAGAGGCATCCAGAAGCTTTAAACTGTGCATACCATCGCCGAATGGAGTTAGCAGTTGGTGGATCTTTGTTGAACTTCGTCCTGAAGTGTCGTTGCACTGTTATGACTAATTGATGTGAGTGCATTTCAAGCACGACATACGCTTTCTCGGCTCGTGTCGCCATTTTGTCTCACTGCACTCTCGAGCGCTCTGGTGGCAAAAACTTGAAGTGCGGCTTCAGCCAAATAAAACTTTGAGTTTTCCTACGTATCTGTAGTGTGTTGTGACCATATGTCAATGAATGGAGCTACAGTGAATTTATGAAATCACTTCAGTCATTTGTAATAGCCCAGTATAAGCGAGTGAGAGCCGCGCAGAGGCTCATTCGCGCTGCTGCTGCTGCTGCTGCTGCTGCACAGGCAACTGCATTGAACGCCGTCACGATGCCTTACAGGAGAATTCGTCGCCGTTCTAAACAGACAGTTTATAAAACCATTGAGAACATAGAGTTCGCCACAACATCTGGAGACAAGAAGAACCGCATACCAGTTATGAGTGCTAGCTGCTACTCCACTTGTCAGCGGACCTTGTGTTTTCTGTGGATGTAGAGTTAATTTTAGTATTGACATTAACGATACTTTTGATCATGGTAATGGTTGGGTCACTGTAGCCATTGTACATGGAGGTACGGGAGTTCCTAATGTACCCGGACTTGAAAGTTTTGTTGTTAGAGACATTATTGTGTATCGTACCTATCATATGGCAGAACTTGAAAGCAAAGACTTTGGCAAATCTGCTTATATCTCACCTTCTGCATTACGTATGTACGTTCTGGTCATGGAGCAGATTTGTCAGTGACAGGACAGTCACATTATTTCAGACAAAGCTCCGCAATTCCTCAATCGCAGATCTATATCACTGTTGATTTGCAGCAGGTTGGTTGGTTTGGGGAAGGAGACCAGACAGCGTGGTCATCGGTCTCATCGGATTAGGGAAGGATGGGGAAGGAAGTCAGCCGTACCCTTTCAGAGGAACCATCCCGGCATTTGCCTAGAGTGATTTAAGGAAATCACGGAAAACCTAAATCAGGATAGCCGGACGCGGGATTGAACCATCGTCCTCCCGAGTGCATTTGCAGCAGGTTTTTTGAACATATACCGTGTGCAAACATTATGAATTACCTCCGAGAAAATGATCTGTTGACAAATAGCGTGGATACAGAAAATATTGCTCTTCTGAAACACAACTAGCTCTTTATTCTCATGAAGTAATGAGTGCTATCGACAGAGGATCTCAAATTCATTCCATATTTTTAGGTTTCCAAAAGGCTTTTGACACTGTTCTTTACAAGCAACTTCTAATCAAATTGCATGCCTACGGAGTACTGCCTCAGTTGTGCAACAAGATTCGTGATTTCCTATCAGAAACGTCACAGTGCATAGTAACCGATGGAAAGTTGTTGAGTAAAGTGGACAAGACATCTGGTGTTCCCCAAGGAAGTCTTCCTAATTTATATAAATGATTTTAGACAATCTGAGCATCACTCTTAAATTGTTTGCAGATGTGCTGTAATTTCCCATCTCGTAAAGCTATTGGAATATCGAAACCAATTGCAAAACAATTTAGACAAGATATGTGCAAGGGGCAAAAACTGACAATTGACTCTAAATAATGAAAACTGTGAAGTCATCCACACAAGCACTAAAAAGACTCTGCTAAATTTCAATTACAATATAAATCATACAAATCAAAGACTGTCATTTCAACTACATACTTAGATGGTACAATTACAAAAAACTTAAACTGGAATGATCACTGATTGGGGGAGTTGATTTGATGGAAGTGACCAAACAACGAGGTCATTTGGGAAGGATGGGGAAGGAAGTCGGCCATGCCCTTTCAAAGGAACCATCCCGGCATTTGCCGGAAGCGATTTACGGAAATCACGGAAAACCTAAGTGAGGGTGAACCATCGTCCTCCCGAATGCGAGTCCAGTGTGCTAACCACTGTGCCACCTTCCTCGGTAAGGGGACCCGGAACGTCCTATACCTCCAATGTTAAATGTAAGCAACATTTTCTTATGAACTATTAACACCAGAATGATGAAACTTTTACAGTATAATATTACATATATTTAATACCATGTACCTTATGGATTTTAATTTATTGGTGTTTTTTGGGAAGACATTAATTATTTTGTTACTGAAAATAATTGACACATTTTTTGCATAGTATCTTTGAAATAAAATCTGTTATCAATTATGTATCATAAAAAGGCTATGATACAAGGTGTATATTGGCACTGTCTACATTCCTTGAAATTTTTAAGTCTTTATCTCTAATAGTTTAGCAGAAAATGTTCCTTACATGGCAAAAAAGTGAACTTGTGGATAAAGAGTTTCAAAGTTTCACTAACATTTTAGTGGAGTCCAGCACCATAAGAGGGGTTTTCACTGTCACTAGACATCTCCCCATCTAGCCTTCTTTTCACACCTTTCATTCTTTGTCTGGCTTGCCTCTCACACTCCTTTTCTTTCCTTTCAGCATCCCGTTTCCTCTCATTGTCTATCGACATCATTACACTCACCATGTTCTTTCCGGGCATCACATCCAACTTCTGCAGCACATTGCACTTTATAATGTTACCTTTGTTGTACGTAGCAATGGCATCATATACTCCAAAATGAAGGGTATGAATTTCCACAAACACATTTTTTGGGATTCTGGTCCAAATTACATTATTCACACTCTCATTTTGATTTTGTGTACGTCCATGGAGACATTTCTTCAAAAGTTCGGTTGCGGAAAGATGTCTGAAAATTGGTTTTATAGCCTTCATGACAGTTTCTGGTAGACGGTGATGATGCTTGTATATACGTTCAGATCCCTGATATTTGTTGTACTTGCACCAGGAATTGGGCCCCTGTGGGCATAGCCCATGTAGTGGTTCCTCGTCAGTCAATAAGATGTGATAGTAAAGTGCCATTACAGCCTTTTCCATTGCATCAACACTGAGTATTTTGTCTTATTGCCAGTCCATAGTCTCTCTGCAATCTGTTGATTACCTCATCTGTCAATCTTTTAGCTCCACCCAAAGGTTTTCCATCACTGAGTACTTGGCCTTTCATTGTGGTCTTCAGTCGACGCAGCCTTGTTCCCATACGTTTCTGAACGTGACCTATGCACTCCTGTTTAGTAATGGTAACATCATTTCCATAAGGTTTCAGCCCAGATACAGCAGCAAAAGACTTCAAACCACCATCACCCAGGAACTGTAGGTATCTGACCTTGTACCACTGAAGAGAGCGGCTGAAAATTTCTTTCACACCGGAAACTTCCATGGTCCCACTAGACCCACTGTAGTTCCTTCGACAGTTTTCTGTATGCTCATCCTTCACTCTTTTAGGACACCTACAGTGCTTGTATTTAATTACAACATCTATAACTTTTGTAGTATCAGCACTTGTTGCCGTTATTACCCCATTATGTGAAGTGTGCCCGCGCTTCTGCCACGTACCATCTAGTGCGACAGTCAGGTCCCGAGGATTCTGAATATCTGGTATTTCTTCATTCACTGCCACAGCCTCCTCCACTGCTTCTTTCATGGATTCTTGGGCAATATCTTCAACACAGGATCCAACAACCGAGTTATTTTTTGAGAATTTCGTTGGTGGTGGTGGTAGATTCATTACACCACAAACATTTGACCAGCAGAGTATCCCTTACCGATTGACCTTAGAGCATAAACACATCTAATATTTACACCATAGTACTTGCTTTTCTCACTATTAGTTTCACCTTGGCCTGTTTCGACATATTCTGAGTTCCAAAATGAAACACTGTAATGACAACTAGTACAATGGAGACAGATTTCTGGTGCAAATCCTATGTGTCACTTGACATTTACTGACATACTCAATTTGCAACATTCCTTACACAGTACTGAACTCTCAATTACCTTTGAGAGCAATGAAATGTTAATTATTCCGTTCACATTATCCTCACTACAATACTCCAATAAACTGCAGTATTTTTCAGTTGATCCATGCAACTTCTTGCTTGTGCTAGAGACAGGAGTAGATTTCACTTCATGAATAACCTCACTATTTTCAGAATCATTTCCCAAGGTCAGAGAAATTGTCACAGTTCCACTAGTGTACCTTGGAGGAGGCATCTTTCTCTTGTAAACTCTGTTACTAAATAGAGGCATATTTCATAAGTTCCAGTTACGCAATAAAAATACAACACAAATCGTGCAATAACCACCAAATGCTCAATGTAAACAACAGTATCCAAAGACTACAATACCCAGACAAAACAATTGCCTATCAAATCGTGTTGCCAACATAATATAAAGTCTTTGGAAAGACGGGAAGTTTTGAAAAACGGTGTATCCATGGAAATTCAATGTCGCGACATGGCCTCTACAGCACATTATTGAAAATAATATTTTCAGTACTTGGAGTTGAGCTACAGGTAAGATTAATATGTCATTTTAAAGAGGAAGATCTGTAGTATTTTATTTCACAATAAACTGAAAACCCAAAATTTCATCATTTTTAGGTTCCGGGTTCCCTCAAGTGTGCTAACCACTGTGCCACCTTGCTCAGTAATGATCACTGAGATACTGTTGTAGAGAAAGTGAACTAGATACTGTGTGTATTGGCAGAATACTCAGAACGTGTTTTTCATTGCGACTGGATGTTTTCAAGAAATTTCGAACACAGGCTTTCCCCTCCGAATGTGAAAATATTTTGTTGGCAGAGGGAGAAATTATCATTGTAATAAAATCAAGAGAAATCAGAGCTCGCATGCAAAAATATTAATGTTTGTATTTCTCCATACGTTTTTTTGAGAGTGGAGTGGTTGAATGAAGCTTGAATGAATGTGGTTCAGTGAATTCTCTGCCAGACACTTAATTCTGAATTGCAGACTAGTCATATAGATGTAGATGAATGAGTAAAATTCAAACTGCCAGCTCCTGTGGTCCTGGGACAGTGTCTCTTTGTTGGATCCCACACATAAGATTGGACACAAATGGAAAATATGGGAGTCGATAACAGTATAAAATGGGTAGATTGCTCCTCACCTCACAAAGAATGCTGTGAGCAGCATAAAGGCACATTGAAAGAAAGCCTTTATGTATTATAAGCTGTAGGAAAAGTCCTCCTGCAGATGTAGAAAACATACATACGAGAAAAATCTCAAATTTAACTGAGCCTAATTCTGTACCCTTCCTGCTCAGTATTCAGTTTCTCCACACGCCAGAAAGGCCATGTGGACTGCCATACTTACTGGAAGCCGTGCATAAATGGCTCTCACCAGAACGAAGATACATAATGCCTTATAACCAGGGCTGTTTACCACGGAGTAGCACATTGCTTCCACGGCGAAAGGGGACCGGGGGCGCCAACTTTGCTGTCAGGTGATCAGGTGACGTGCCCACTGCAGCAGAGCGCGCCGTCAGCAGAGGACTATTTTGCTACGGCAGGTCACGTGCCCTCGCAGCGCCACGTGGATACCCGTCTGTGCACGACTATTTAGGCCACTACTGTACAATGCTAAGTGAGTTATGCCTTATGCCTCGAGTTAGCAGTACTGGCAGTTCAGTCCCAGCACTACAAGTCGGCTGTCCTGGCAGTTTTGTCTCGATGCTCCGTGTGCTAGACCCAGCCCAGCACTGTCCCGGATCTTCGTGCTGCCACCGTGACTCTCAAGAGTGTCGTGTAGGCACATCACAGTGTCAAAGGAGAGGCACATTTATTGTATATACAGGGTTATTACAAATGATTGAAGCGATTGCACACCTCTACAGTAACTTTATTATTTGAGATATTTTCACAATGCTTTGCACACACATACAAAAACTCAGTTTTTTTAGGCATTCACAAATGTTCGATATGTGCCCCTTTAGTGATTCGGCAGACATCAAGCCGATAATCCAGTTCCTCCCACACTCGGCGCAGCATGTCCCCATCAATGAGTTCGAAAGCATCGTTGATGCGAGCTCGCAGTTCTGGCACGTTTCTTGGTAGAGGAGGTTTAAACACTGAATCTTTCACATAACCGCACAGAAAGAAATCGCATGGGGTTAAGTCGGGAGAGCGTGGAGGCCATGACATGAATTGCTGATCGTGATCTCCACCACGACCGATCCATCGGTTTTCCAATCTCCTGTTTAAGAAATGACGAACATCAGGATGGAAGTGTGGTGGAGCACCATCCTGTTGAAAGATGAAGTCGGTGCTGTCGGTCTCCAGTTGTGGCATGAGCCAATTTTCCAGCATGTCCAGATACACGTGTCCTGTAACGTTTTTTTTTTTCGCATAAGAAAAATGGACCGTAAACTTTAAACCGTGAGATTGCACAAAACACTTAACTTTTGGTGAATTGCGAATTTGCTGCACGAATGCGTGAGGATTCTCTACCGCCCAGATTCGCACATTCTGTCTGTTCACTTCACCATTAAGAAAAAATGTTGCTTCATCACTGAAAACAAGTTTCGCACTGAACGCACCCTCTTCCATGAGCTGTTGCAACCGCGCCGAAAATTCAAGGCGTTTTACTTTGTCATTGGGTGTCAGGGCTTGTAGCAATTGTAAACGGTAAGGCTTCTGCTTTAGCCTTTTCCATAAGATTTTCCAAACCGTTGGCTGTCGTACGTTTAGCTCCCTGCTTGCTTTATTCGTCGACTTCCGCGGGCTACACGTGAAACTTGCCCGCACGCATTCAACCGTTTCTTCGCTCACTGCAGGCCGACCCGTTGATTTCCCCTTACAGAGGCATCCAGAAGCTTTAAACTGTGCATACCATCGCCGAATGGAGTTAGCAGTTGGTGGATCTTTGTTGAATTTCGTCCTGAAGTGTCATTGCACTGTTATGACTGACTGATGTGAGTGCATTTCAAGCACGACATACGCTTTCTCGGCTCGTGTTGCCATTTTGTCTCACTGCGCTCTTGAGCGCTCTGGCGGCAGAAACCTGAAGTGCGGCTTCAGCCGAACAAAACTTAATGAGTTTTTCTACGTATCTGTAGTGTGTCGTGACCATATGTCAATGAATGGAGCTACAGTGAATTTATGAAATCGCTTCAATCATTTGTAATAGCCCTGTACTTGCGTGGATATTCATCTGAGGACATTATAAATGACTTTTGCTTAGTTAACCATAGCTGTTACTCACCATATAGTGGAGATGCTGAGTCACAGATGGGCACAACAAAAAGACTGTTACAAAATAAGCTTTCAGCCAACAAGTACTGTGTCAAAAATAGATGAGACACACACACACACACACACACACACACACACACACACACACACACACACACACACACAATCACAGTCTCTGGCAGCTGAAGCTGCAGTGGCCTTGTTGGCCGAAAACCTATTTTGTGACTATCTGCTACTCAGCATCTCTACTATGTGATGAGTAGCAACAGTCCTTTTTATAATATTGTTACATTTCATTACTGATTTTGTTTAGTTAATAAACAGTTATTCTTTCAAAGTGTCTTTGATCATTCCTCAGTATGAGCACACTTAACTCTCAATTGGAACACACAGTGTCACTGTCTGTCTGCCATCTTCTGTCAAGTGATCACCTCGTCCATTCCCTCATTGCCTCCTCTGACAGCATTGTAGGTAACTGGAGGGCACGCACTAGTCATAATGTTTATTTACTCACCTGTTAACTGGGTCCTCAGACCAGCTGAACCCCGGTGAAATGATCGCCGTTGTGTTCCAACTGCCTGCCGCCTTCTACAGCAGTGTCAGGCAGAGCACGCTACCCAGAAACTCTGAGTCACTGTTAGCAATTACTATTACAGTGTTTTCACAAGAGTATGAATATACTAATGTGATCAGAGTTCTGTTACCATGATGGAAACGAATTGTATCCTACATTAAATGAGTCGCAAAAGTAAGTGCGCCGTACGTGGTAAGTAAAGTAGAGGTGAATATTTGTAATAGCTAAACGTGCATCACAGATACTTGGAAGCGGTCTCACCATTATATTACTTGGGCATGCCTTCAAGTAAGGTGAGCATTTGGTCCTGCTTGGCTTGGACATTTTCTTAAACAAATCATACTGAACAGCTGATGTCACCTCTTAAGTCACTGTGGAGATTGCAGAAGAGATATTTCAGAGTGTCCTTCGACAGTTCTATTTCTCTGAACAGTAGTTTGATGACAGAATGACATTGTTTGCAATATGAATGTTGTTATGTGTAGGAGGTGTGAAGGAACAATATCACTTTGCTCTCTTCCATTATATGAATTCATTCGACACACGAGGTTAAGTCAATTACTATCTGCAATTTAGTTATATTTTTGTTTATTTGGTAGTACTGCGTTTTACGTTGAAGACGCATACTTTGTTTATTTGCTTTGCCATTTCCAAGCTGCTAGGTTAGTTTCATTATCGCTGCTGTGCTGTTAATCGTGGCTGCTCCGCTGTCTATTTGCACCAAAGAAGAGCAACGTTCAGAGATCCGTTTTTTGTGGTTGGAAGGCGTATCAGGGGACGAAATTCATCAAAGACATTCGGTACAGTACGAGAACAGTGTTTTGACACAACAGAGTGTATATGAATGGCTTGAAAAATTCAGAAATGGTCGCATGACCATTTACCACCACAAATGAAGAAACCATTGAGTGTTAACGTGAAATGATTCTCTTAGACAGACAATCAACTATTGCCAAAGTGGCACATTGTCACAGTTCTGCCTACAAAATCATCCACAACAGACTTGGGTTTTATAAAGTTAGTGCAATATTGCTCCAAAAACAACTCTCACAGCTGCATAAACAAACACGCTTGGACATCTGCAAAAAACATTTGGATCGTTACAGTAACAAGGGGGATAACTTCTTAGACAGGATAATTACTGGTGACAAAACATGGATCCATCATTACAAGCCAGTGAGTAAATGGCAGAGTATGGAATTGAAACATCCAAATTAGCTGTTCAAGAAAAAGTTCGAGACCCAACCGTCCGCAGGAAATCTGATGCTTACGGTTTTTTGGGACGCACAAGGTCCAGTACTGGAACATTATGGAGAAAGGGGCACAAAATAAACAGTGTATGTTACAGTGAGATGCTTACTACCAGGCTAAAGCCTGCAAATCGAAGCAAACACTAAGGTTTGCTGTCAAAAGGTGTTGTGTTGTTGCACGACAATGTCCTTCCGCATACTGCTGCCCACATTACTGAAACGCTCCAGAAACTCAAATTTGAAGTACTCGATCATCCTCCAGGTAGTCCTGATTTGCCCCTTCTGACCACCACTTGTTTGGTCCACTCAGACAGGCATTAAGGGGCCGTCGATTTGCCTCGGATGAAGCAGTGAAAGAAGCGATGCATTCCTGGCTCACAGCTCAACTGAGAACCTTCTTTTATGAAGGCATCAGGAAACTTGTACAATGATGGACCAAGTGTGTTGAAACGCAAGGAGACTATGTCGAAAAATGATGTTCTTGTAAGTTTCCTATTTGATTACAATAAAATTTTATAACTACTTTGTGGACAATAATTGACTTACCCTAGTATTTTTTAGTAACTCATCAAACCGTGGTAAAATTTTCCGGTTCCAAAGAGGTGTAATATAAATTATTGGGGGTTGAAATCGAAAACGTTTTGCAGGAACTGTGGTGTCGCCTGCTTTATTTCTTTGTTGATTGGCCTCAGTGTTGACGTACAGTCTTGCTATACTGACTGAAACATTGGGGGGGGGGGGGGGGGGGGGGGGTAGTTCAACACTGACTACTTTAAATGATGTAGCTGACAGTTGTGTTTCACTTCATTCTTTACTTTCACTGTCCTCCCCTCATAATACGCAGTTATATGGCCAGTTAACTATCAGCAAATTATGATAATACTCATTAATAATTTTCAGCCAAACGTCAGCATACTGCTACAATAGTTCACTGTTGAATATCTATGAACAGTAAAAGCCTAACCACACAAATCACAGTTCTTGCAAAAAAAAAAAAAAAAAATGGTACATATTGAACAGGCACTGTCATTGTCTTACACTTATTTCACAGTTAAGTTGATGCGTTGTTGTTGACCCAACCAGCACGGGTTTCTCGTCTGAAAATCGTCCATGGACTGACTGTCTCGGGACCAAAAATTGGGCCTTTATATATCACCACAACAGTGGGCACTGAAACTATACATTGTTCAATATTTAAGTTATAGAAATTACAATTGAAACATACTTCATTCAATTAACTGAATATATCGAAAAATTCCGTCTTTTTAACAGTTCATTCTACTGCAAGGGTTAAGCCCTACTATTTGTTTAAATCATGAAATTAACGGATATAGTTATGCAAACAATACTTTTGACAAAACTGGTAATTACTTTGGAATTAATTAAGAGCTGGCTTTGCTAACATGTTTTCGAATAGAGCCAAATAAATACTTACAGAATGCCAGTGTTTTGTCTTCCAAATGTTTATAATTAGTACAGAATTTATATTTGTTTATAGGTCAACAATGGAATTTAAGTTACGAAACAATTACTGATTTCACCCTATGACAAAAGATGCTAACTAGGAATACTCAAAATACACTCCTGGAAATTGAAATAAGAACACCGTGAATTCATTGTCCCAGGAAGGGGAAACTTTATTGACACATTCCTGGGGTCAGATACATCACATGATCACACTGACAGAACCACAGGCACATAGACACAGGCAACAGAGCATGCACAATGTCGGCACTAGTACAGTGTATATCCACCTTTCGCAGCAATGCAGGCTGCTATTCTCCCATGGAGACGATCGTAGAGATGCTGGATGTAGTCCTGTGGAACGGCTTGCCATGCCATTTCCACCTGGCGCCTCAGTTGGACCAGCGTTCGTGCTGGACGTGCAGACCGCGTGAGACGACGCTTCATCCAGTCCCAAACATGCTCAATGGGGGACAGATCCGGAGATCTTGCTGGCCAGGGTAGTTGACTTACACCTTCTAGAGCACATTGGGTGGCACGGGATACATGCGGACGTGCATTGTCCTGTTGGAACAGCAAGTTCCCTTGCCGGTCTAGGAATGGTAGAACGATGGGTTCGATGATGGTTTGCATGTACCGTGCACTATTCAGTGTCCCCTCGATGATCACCAGTGGTGTACGGCCAGTGTAGGAGATCGCTCCCCACACCATGATGCCGGGTGTCGGCCCTGTGTGCCTCGGTCGTATGCAGTCCTGATTGTGGCGCTCACCTGCACGGCGCCAAACACGCATACGACCATCATTGGCACCAAGGCAGAAGCGACTCTCATCGCTGAAGACGACACGTCTCCATTCGTCCCTCCATTCACACCTGTAGCGACTAGAGATGGGCAAAACTGTTCTTTTCAGAGATTGGATCAGAACTGTTCGCTCCCTGAAATTAATTAGCTCTTTTTCAGGACTCACCACTCATTTACAATAGAAAATAAATGGAAGGCACATTGCCCTTTAAACTTGGTTTATTCCAGTACTATACCTGTATTTTGATCTTATTTGATCCTATTTTGAAGTAACACAGATAATGAGTAAGAATTTTGTATTGTTTATTGAAATTTCCACGATATGACAAAGTTTTTGATTATTGATTTATTTTGCACTATCGTGGTTTTTTGGGTGATCGGAAAATGTTGTAACTTGAGATTTACATTAACAATATATTTGGCTATAATGTATTAAAATTTCATTAACCTCATACAAATACATCGCAAGCCATATATTTTTAAAGTGAACGTTTCCTTTCGAAGACGCCTAAAATCCCAAAATCCGTACCAGAATAAGAAAAAAAAATATAAATTTGACTGTAAAACGAAAGTGCTGCATATAGCCTTACGCAGAATAAAACAAGGAAAATATTGGTGTATCACATTTTGCGATACGTTTATCGGTTCGCTCGTAATTAAAGCGTAAATTCGAGTGTCCATAATAAAAATCCTATAGTAAGAGGAGTCATCAGGAACCTAATCTAATCAGTTTAAACAAATAAAAATAAAATAAAAACAATTGATGTATACATAACATAATAATGTAATATACATAGCGGTATTACTACGAAGAACAATATCCAGTAGAGACGGACTCCGATGCAGAGGCGCTGAGTCGAGTAGGTCGAGCCGCGAGCTGTATTACTGCGTGAGCTGAGACCGCAGAGACCAGCCGTGACACCTGAGTAGCTTTGCTCAACGCTCTGGCTAGAGTCGAGACGGTGGGGCGAGCGTTGAGCGGGCGAGTTCCGAGGGTGGGGGTAGCGGTGAACTCATTCGCT
Organism: Schistocerca cancellata; assembly: GCF_023864275.1. Lineage (NCBI taxonomy): Eukaryota > Metazoa > Arthropoda > Insecta > Orthoptera > Acrididae > Schistocerca > Schistocerca cancellata. The sequence goes on along the minus strand of NC_064637.1, from coordinate 55,803,647 downwards.
CCGAGACAAATAGTTCGTTCCCTTGCGAGCGGGTTTTTGCAAGTAGTTCCTATGTTATCCGCTAGGTGGCTCTCTGTCCTGTTACTCGCATCAACTGCCCAGAGGGCAGGACGTGCGACTGAAACGATCGCCGACAGAGAGCGATGCGAAGTTACGCTGCGCCAGACGCTGCAGGCGGCAGACGACGCACAGAGACGGCAGGGCATATGTGAAACACAAAATCCAATGGGGCACTGCACAATGCAGGCAGCCAAGGTAAAAGCAGGGCAGAGGCCAGCGCTGGCTGTGTTGTGTGGCGTGCACTGTGCTCTGACCAGTAGAGGCGCTGCTGATATGCTCCGTCTCTCTCTCTCTCTCTCTCTCTCTCTCTCTCTCTCTCTCTCTCTCTCTCTCTCTCTGCCGTGGGAAACGTTTGGAGCTACCGTTCTTTTTTTCTGAATCACTGATTGTTCACTCCTTTGAAAGACTGAACTCTATGAATTAGTTCAAGAGCGGATCCCCCATCTCTAGTAGCGACACCACTGGAGGCGGGCTGCACAATGTTGGGGCGTGAGCAGAAGACGGCCTAACGGTGTGCGGGACTGTAGCCCAGCTTCATGGAGACGGTTGCGAATGGTTCTCGCCGATACCCCAGGAGCAACAGTATCCCTAATTTGCTGGGAAGTGGCGGTGCGGTCCCCTACGGCACTGCGTAGGATCCTACGGTCTTGGCGTGCATCCGTGCGTCGCTGCGGTCCGGTCCCAGGTCGACGGGCACGTGCACCTTCCGCCGACCACTGGCGACAACATCGATGTACTGTGGAGACCTCACGCCCCACGCGTTGAGCAATTCGGCGGTACGTCCACCTGGCCTCCCGCATGCCCACTATACGCCCTCGCTCAAAGTCCGTCAACTGCACATACGGTTCACGTCCACGCTGTCGTGGCATACTACCAGTGTTAAAGACTGCGATGGAGCTCCGTATGCCACAGCAAACTGGCTGACACTGACGGCGGCGGTGCACAAATGCTGCGCAGCTAGCGCCATTCGACGGCCAACACCGCGGTTCCTGGTGTGTCCGCTGTGCCGTGCGTGTGATCATTGCTTATACAGCCCTCTCGCAGTGTCTGGAGCAAGTATGGTGGGTCTGACACACCGGTGTCAATGTGTTCTTTTTTCCATTTCCAGGAGTGTAAATTAGAAAATCAATTACATACATAAAACTAAGCACAAAATTAGGTCTGGTGCTATATTCTTTAAGACTGAGGGCCAATGTTTCTCTTTTATGGAAATGCAAATTATACTCACATATGTTAACAATAATTAGCCAAAAATGAAAAAAAAATGAATTTTAAGGAGGCAGATGGCAAAACAAGAGTGGAAGGAAAAATATCCCAGCTTGTTTCGTCACAAGATCTATCAAGGAAGTGGGAATACTAACTACTACTTCCCAACATATCTGAGGAGCCTAATATCAAAGTTGAATACATGCCACATCAATTAAAAACTAGTTACGAGGTTATTCTACAGAGTGTCCCACATAAAAAAGATACACCACTTGCCCAAGACTAACTAAAAATGAATAGATAATACGAGTAGTAATGTTAAAAAAGAAATCCAGTCACATGTTTATAAGAGAGGCTTGAAATGGTGGCCACAGGCACCTGGGTCTCACTGACTCTGTGTGATCAAACAATGGAAAATCCAGGATGGAATGTAACAATATTATGAGAAGGAGAGTTGATACTCACCATATAGTGGAGATGCTGAGTCACAGTAGGCACACCAAAAACACTCTCACAGTTCTAGAGAGAGAGAGAGAGAGAGAGAGAGAGAGAGAGAGAGAGAGAGAGTGTGTGTGTGTGTGTGTGTGTGTGTGTGTGTGTGTGTGTGTGTGTGTGTGTGTGTGTGTGTGTGTGGAGGGGGGGGGGGGGGCGGTGCAGGTCAGTTGGGCGCGCACGCTCACATGTCCATCTGTTGTTGACAAGGGCCTTAACGGCTGTGAGCTATAATTGTGACAGTCTTTTTACTGTGCCTATCGCGACTCAGCATAATCCGCTATATGGTGAATAGCAACTTTACTTCTCATAAAATTGTGACTTTGTGTGATGACGTTACCAGCAACACACTGTAATTCTGCAGGCTTCATGTTGTAAATTTGTCTAGTAATGTTCTCTTTAAGATCATCTATTGTGCAAAGATTGTCAGCATACACTTTGATTTTTAGTGTTTCCAATAAATAAACATCACACAACATTAAGTCCTAGGACCTTTGGTCGAGAGGCCCCTAGTGACAAATCTGTCCTCAGAGAATACATTGGTGATGTGGGCCGTAGTTTGGTCAGATGTGTGAGTGGTTACTCCATCTTGTCGTCGTATTGCATACATTAATTGTGGATAGAAAGAGTCAAATATCTCTAGATATCTGGCAGTGTTTAAAGTGTAATTGAAAAATATGAGGCCAGTAACGCACATCTGGGCAATTCACACCAAACACCAATCTTCTCTGAGTGCAGACGTTCTTTGTGCACAATATGTGGGCTTTCCTAAGATCAGTATCAATTCTGGGAATGAAGCGAGGCCTCATCTGACGTGAAATAGAGCAAGGTGTCCAAGTAACAGTTAGTAATTCACGTAAACAGCCAGTTACAATAATGAACTGTTGCTCTTCCCCCCTTCCCCCCCCCCCCCCCTCCCCTCCCTCAGATTTAAAATCTTGCACCACACTGACATGACAGACTTTTAACTTCATACCTTTTAGTACGCAGTAACCTCCTTACCGACTTGCGGGGACATCTCGTAATGTCCATACGTATTATTTCTATAGTTTCAGAGGACCTCGCTATTGGTCGCCTCTACCACTGGAAATTCTGAATGTATCCCACGGCTGACCATTTCTTATACAGATCTCCAACAGTGCTGTTTGTGGGGAGTTTACCACCAGGATACTTTGCTTGAAACATTTGTTTACATTCCTTGATGGAGCCTGTGTTTATGTAATACTCCACAATATCAGTTTGTTGTTCTAATGTAAACTGCTCCAGTTCTGTAACAACTCAGCAATATTAGCTTCTCACAACGACTGATGCTCAAACACACGTCTGCAGTCAACCTTCCGATAACATGCAATGTAGCCAACTTTCGAGACTGTGTTGCCACTTCACAAGCAATTCGGCTAGAGATGATTAAGTGGCATGTGAGGTGTGCCAGTTTTATGTGGAACACCCTGAAGTACAAGTTTCCATTGGCCTTTTAATTCTAAATGTAGTGTGTGTCAGAAACAGCCAGGAAGTATTCGTTTTTGCATCTGAAATATGAAAATTGTATTATAAGGGGACATTTCTTACACCAGTTTGTTTCAATCATGGACATAGACATTTTCAGCCAGGAAGGAAGCTTCAGAGTAATAATTTTCTATATGGTGATGAATGTGTTGATGCTCTAGCTGCTGATTATTAAGTCAGTTTATTGTAAAATGCTGCTGGTGAAGGAGTTATCTGTGTTAATTATAGTCAAACTGTTATCAGTTCAAAATATCAACATCCATATTTAATTACAGATATATTAGTAAGAAATATGGATCTTCTGTAAAATATCATTTGATACTAGTCCTCTCCTTTATTCTTTAGCAAAATTGGTTACAGTGATATACCAGTATGCCTTTTTCAAAGGGACAACTTGGATCATTGAATCAATACTAAATTAAGAATAATTTCCATAAATATTGAATGTCAGTCACTTAGGTCCAGAGAGATATGCACTAGTCAGAAACACACACAATCAATAACTTTCCAGCAACCATAAAAAGTTTATGCACTAATAAAGTTTATTCTAAGGGGAGGCCTAAAGTACTTGTTAGTGGCCAGCTCCTTGTACTATATTTCTGAATTTATCAACAAAACCAATACTTTGTTAACAGTATCATATAAAATAAATGTTATATTATCCTGTCTTCAGTGCAGTAATGTGATATGTGTGTGTGTTTTTTTATTTTTTTGTTTATTTTATTTGGCCTTCAGCAGTAAAACATTATTTAGCCGTGGACAGATGTAATAACTATGATATCAGTCTATCTTCTACACAATATTTTAGTAAACAGAGACACTGTAGAAAAAAACACTTCACTTGTAATCAATTCCAGAGGAAAAATGGTCATTACATTGTTTTATACAATGTTGGTCAAATTTTGTATCACTCCTTAAAATGGATCTTGCAAGACATTGAAGCACTGCATGATCTTCACTTATTAGCAGGCTAATAATATTTAATGGAAATGGAATCCCAAGATGTCCCAGCTCAGAGAGGAATTTTTCTCTACCTTAATCATACTTTTGGCAAGCAAAGTTCAGATGATTAATGCCCCCCATATCTGAGTAGTTGCAGTCATAGGTGTTCGAAGACCTAAGGTGAAGGAGAAATAAATGAGTAGGAAAGCTTTCGTGATTGAATCTCGTTCTTGTAACTGTAGAGATCGTGTTTCTGTGTACAGACAGTTGTGAAACTAAGGTAATCTTGGTTAATGGAGTTGTGTCTATTTATAACATTTGCCATTAGGTGCAGATGTGTGGCATTTCTCTTCTTACTGGGATCTGATTTCCATTTTCATGTAATGCAGAAGTTCTGAATATGGTAACTGAATATTTGAGAAGGTTCCAGAGACTGCAGCTTCCTTGGCCTGCTGATCAAGATTCATTGTATAAAATACCCCTATGAGTTTTAATCCACAAGAGAAAAATGTACTTGTTACATCGAAAGCATACCGTCATTTCGTGGGCTATGCCTGCAACAGGTTTACTACTGTACTTGCCCCAATTTCTGCTCTCTATGGCACTAAGAATGCTCTTTGAGTCTGATATAATTAAGATCCTTTTATAATTCAGGGTTACTGAGAACTTGATGGCCTTCACGATTGTTACCGCTTCCGCCGAATAAGAAGAAGCTGTTGGTGGAAGCTTGTATTGTTTGTAGTGACCCATTTGTGGACATAAGGTAGCACACCCAACCTTACCTTCTACTGTGATTAGTGATCCATAATTGTAACTTTGGAGAGCATCATTCCGTGTCTCATCGAGGTACGCGCTTGCTATCGCATTGTGGCTGCTGGCTGTAGCAATTGCCAGATTTCAACTAAAGCACTGGAGCAGGGGATGAGCACACTTGAAAATCACACTCCTATATCGGAAGTCTTCTTGATCTTATATGAGGGTGGTTTGATAATTTCTCAGAATCACAACGAGAGGTCAGTGCTAGCACAGCATGATATTCATTGGACTGTTGCCTGTAAACACATGCCACATCAGTGCTCTTGGAAGACAGCTGTGGTGGTGACTTGGCTCTGTTGTTGTTCCCCTGTAGTGATTAGTGAAGATGGAAAAAATTGAGATTCGAGCAATGATTAAATACTTCATAAAGAAAGGTATGAAAGTAAATGACATTCGTGCCGATTTCCAGAATACGCTGGGAGACTCTGCTCCTTCATATTCAACTGTTGCCAAGTTGACAGATGAATTTAAATTTGGTCAGGAGAGTTTAGATGATGATAGGTTAGAAAATTTAAAAAGGGAAATGGATAGGTTAAAGTTATATATAGTAGGAATTAGTGAAGTTTGGTGGCAGGAGGAACAGGACTTCCGAGCATATAAATACAGAGTTATACATACAAAATCAAATAGGGCTAATGGAATAGGTTTAATAATTAATAAAAAAAAAAAAATAGGTACACGTATCAGCTACTAAGAACAGAATAGTGGACGTGTTACGCTAGTGAAGATAGACACGAAGCCCACACCCACCACAGTATTACAGGTTTATATGCCAATTAGATCTGCAGACGAGGAGATTCGGGAAATGTATGATGAGATAAAAGAAATTATTCAGATAGTTAAGGAAGTTGAAAATTTAATAGTCATTGGGGACTGGAATTCAATAGTAGGAAAAGGTAGAGAAGGAAAAGCAGTAGGTGAATATGGACTGGGGGTAAGGAATGCAAGACGAAGCCATCTGGTAGAATTTTACACAGAGCATAATTCAATCATAGCTAAAACTTGGGTTGAAAATCATGAAAGAAGGTTGTATATGTGGAAGAGACCTGGAGACAATGTAAGGTTACAGACTGATTACATAATTGTAAGACAGAGATTTCGGAAAAATTGTAAGATGTTTCCAGGGGCAGATGTGGGCTCTGACTACAATTTATTGGTTATGAACTGTAGATTAAAACTGAAGAAACTGCAAAAAGGTAGGAATTTAGAGAGATGGTACCTGCATAAACTGAAGGAACCAGAGATTGTAGCGAGTTTCAGAGAGAGCATTACGGAATGCTTGATAAGAATGGGCAAAAGAAATAGAGCAGGAGAAGAATGGGTAGCTTTGAGAGATGAAATAATGAAGGATCAAGCAGGTAAACAGATGAGAACCAGCACAAATCCTTGGGTATCAGAAGAGATACTGAATTTCATTGATAAAAAAAGAAAATATAAAAATGGAGTAAATGAAGCAGGCAAAAAGGAATACAAACGTCTCAAAAATGAGATCTACAGGAAGTGCAAAATGGCTCAGCAGGGATGGCTCAAGGACAAATGTAAGGATGTAGAGGCTTATCTCACTAGGGATAAGATACGTACTGCCCACAGGAAAACTGAAGAGACCTTTTGAGAAAAGAGAACCACTTGGACGAATATCAAGAGCTCAGATGGAAAATCAGTTCTAAGAAAAGAAGGGAAAGCACAAAGGTGGAAGGAGTATATAGAGAATCTATACAATGGCGATGTACTTGAGGGCAATATTATAGAAATGGAAGAGGATGTAGATGAAGTTGAGATAGGAGATATGATACTATGCAAGGAATTTGACTGAGCACTGAAAGACCTAAGCCAAAACACGACCCTGGGAGTAGACAACATTGTGTTGGAGTTACTGATACCCTTGGGAGAGCCAGCCATGAAAAACTCTTCCATCTAGTGAGCAAGATGTATGAGACAGTCAAAACACCCTGAGGCTTCAAGGAGAATGTAATAATGCCAATTCCAAAGAAATTAGGTGCTGACAGGTGTGGAAATTATTGAACTATCTATTTTAATGAGGACAGTTGCAAAATAATAACACAAATTATTTGTAGAAGAATGTTAAAACTGGTAGAAGCTGACCTTGAGATTCTGGAGAAATGTAGGAGCATGTGAAATAATACTGACACTATGGCTTCTCGTAGAAGGTAAGTTAAGGAAAGGCAAACCTATGTTTAGAAGAAGCTTTCGACAATGTTGGCTAGAATTCTCTCTTTCAAATTCCAAATGTAGCAGGGAGCAAAAGGCTATTTACAATTTGTTCAGAAACCATATGGCAGTTATACGAGTCGAGGGGCATGAAAGGGATGCAGTGGCTGAGAAGGGAGTGAGACAGGGTTGTAGCCTATCCACAATGTTGTTCAGTCTATATATTGAGCAAGCTGTAAAGCAAGCAAAAGAAAAATCTGGAGTAGGAATTAAAATCCAGGGAGAAGAAATAAAAACTTTGAGGTTTGCCGATGATATTTTAATTATTTCACAGACAGCAAAGGACTTGGAGGATATAAGATGAGCATCAACAAAAGCAAAATAAGGATAGTGGATTCTAGTCCCATTATGTCAGATGTCGCTGAGGGTATTAGATTAGGAAATTGAGACACTTAAAGTAGGAGGTGAGCCTTGCTTTTTGGAGAAGCAAAATAACTTATGATGCCCAGAGGATATAAAATGTAGACTGGCAATGGCAGGAAAAGTGTTCCTGAAGAAGAGAAATCTGTTGGCATTGAGTATAGATCTAAGAGTCAGGAAATTCTTTCTGAAAGTATTTGTGTGGGGTATATCATGTATGGAAGTGAAACATGGATGATAGTTTAGGCAAGAAGAGAATAGAAGTTTTTAATATGCTGCTACAGAAGAATGCTGAAGATTAAATGGGTAAATCACATAACTAATGAGGAGGTACTGAACAGAATTTAGGAGAAGAGAAATTTGTGATATAACCTGACTAGAAGAAGCAATCAGTCGGTAGGGCACGTTCTGAGGCATCAAAGGATCACCAGTCGAGTACTGGAAGGAAGCATTGTGAGGGGGAGGGGGAGGGGGGGGAGCAGTAAAATTGTAGAAGGAGACCAAGAGATGAATACATTAAGCAGAGTCAGAAGGATGTAGGTTTCAATAGTTACTCCAACAACAACAACAGTTGTTCTTGTCCTCCCCTCCTAGAAGTTGTCCACATGTGTCTGGGAGCTGGGGAGCACAAGCATGATAATGGGGAGTGTAAGCATGCTCTATAATGGGGGATGCAGGTAAATTTATACTGACAAAGAGGCTTAGATCTGTTCATGTGGATGAATGTCATGAATCTTTGCTGTGTACTTTGTGGAGGAGGAAATTCCTTATCCCAATCCAGTTTACTTTTACACTGGTTTCCTGCCACTCAAGTATGTGGTCTGTGGTTAACATATTCTTATGCTTCTTTGAAAGAAATGTTGAGGACAGCTGAAGCTTTTTTAGTGTCTTGCTGTTTTAGATACATGGGACAAGTTTTGTCTCTTGACATGTGATTGCCTTTGCAATGTACACAACCTGTAGTTTGGCTTGAGCATGTTGGCTCCTCGTGGTTACTTCCACATTCATTACCGCCTATCTCTGACTGGTACTGATTACTTAAATGACCAAATTGTAGACAATGGAAGCATTGTCTGACTAAAGGAATGTAAGGCCTAATTGAACATCGCATACTGTATGTAGATTGTTATATATTTTGGTAAGAACTGTGACCAGAACATGATAACACGTTTGTCAAGGGATGCTGGTTACTGTACCCAAATGATCTATTATTTTTAACATTTTGTGTACACAAGTCTGGGGGTTGAAGACTGGATGGCTTCCTTCAGCTCCAACTCTGACAGATCAATGTCTACATTCCTTAGAACACCCTGGCGGAAGTTCTGTGATTCGGTATATTTTAGAGGGTTGTCTTCTACAAAGTTATTGGCAGCTTTCCCTGTAGTGAAATTAATGTGGACTCTGTTCTTCCCAACAGCCTTGAGATTCATGATTGTATTTTTAAACACGGCGTCTGAGGTGAATAATAATTTCCCAAAGCCATGGGATGGTATTTCCCTACATTACCATTGATTCCCTCAACAAGTGCATAGAAAGGACCAGTTTTTTTTTTTTTAATCATAAATAGTACAAACATTTTGATGGATTTCTGTCTGAGTGAAGTGCACTTCTCTCAATAATTGTCCTCTGACTGCATTCATCTCCAGTGGTGGAGCTATCATCTCTGTTAGGGAAATGGAGTGTGTCTGTCTGTTTACGGAATAAGTATCAGTCATACCTGGATTAAGTGATGTCTGGTTCAATACCTCGTTTGTTTGTTGATGAAGGTGATCTGGGCTCGCCATTCTCTTCTCCCTTAGGTCTTCATTTTGGTCCAGTGTATACTTTGATGCCAGTCTTGACATTTGGTCTACCTCCAAACTAAAACTCACGAAATCTTCTGCCCTGTCCAACCTGTGACAGGTCCATTTTATGTCTGTTGCACCATCAGCTATCAATAGTTATGCAAAACCAATGACCATGATGAACAAAATAGCTCACACACTAGAAAGGAAGAGTGTAATTTGAATTTTTTTCTGTATTTATTACAAATTAACTATTGAACACTAGTTGCTAATCAAAGGTCCACTTTATGGTTCCCTGCCAGCCAACTGCAGGTAACATGCGTTATTAACAAGTTTCCTTTTGGGGGTGTATTATGCATGAGTTTAGTGAGTTTTGCTTTCTTGCTAATAACAGCAGCATACCACGAGTTCGAAAACAACTCACTATGAATTCAGTGCTCAATTTATGAGGTAACATTGTGGAACAAGTTATGAGGAAGAAAGTAAAAGAACTTTGTGCAGCCAGACCTGATGTAAACATGAACTGAGAACAAAAACAGTGTAAATCCAAGCAAGGGTATACACACAATTTTAAAAGAGCAATGTACAATACAGCTGAGTGGTTGTGTGTGCTATACCACTATGCATATTTTTGTAATACCCAACTATAATTACAACAAATATGGTGTGTAAATTACAACGAGGTTGCTTGTGTTGCTCATGTCAGTCAGTCACAGCACAAGATCTGTGACGTCATAGAAACATCACTGTTTCATCACGCAAACACAAAATGCCACTATTTGAGCACAAGAAACATTGAAGTCTGAAGTTTGGAAATGAAAATACCAGAAACATTAAGCATGTACAAAATCTAACATACACAGCATTAAAGATCTCTCCAAAACATGTTTTTTAGTACAATTTGTTGTCGTAAACTGATGAGAAAAGTGATATTTGGGGATAAATAAGCTACATATGCATTTTATGCTGGATGTAGCTTTTGATGTTACTCAGTAGTTGATTATGAAACAGAAAGAAGATACAGTATGGAAATGTTTGGCTATAATGTGATATTGCGCAACACCCCCCCCCCCCCCCCCCCCAAAAATCTTCTTGTGATGACAGACTGATCTGAAGTGTAGCCCAAGTCTAGGTTAGTTCCAATCGATAAATGTCACAGCCTTCCATATCGTGAAAACCAAGAGCTTTGCCTGACCGGGATGAACACATTTGTTCTTCATTCTGATCCTCCATCATTTCAGTTAAGAGGCTCATTATTGACCTCATTGAGCCTGCAGGTTTTTGCAGAACCACTACCCATTGTCATTTCAGATACTGACAAAGAAACAAAATCAGCTACCAGTTTACACAAATATGTAACAGCCAATCGCGTAAAGTTTTAGTTCTTTAAAGGGACATATGACAACAAAAACATAAAACACTGACCAAAATGACAAACTGTGACAAACTTGCCTACTACATCTCCATCATATGGATTATCCAGCCCACATTAGGCCCAGTAGTGCTTCTGTATTCTTGTCATTTTTGGTGGCTGGTTTGCTAACCCCTTCTTTAAGAAAATTTCTTTCGTTTCATTTGCTATTTCCTTTTTAACCTTTTTCTTCACATTCTCGTACCTGTTGCTCACATTTTTTACGTTTCTTTTGGTGCCACTAAGAGGCTCAAACAATCCACCCTTTTTATCACATTTTGCTTTTCTGCTCCCACATTACAACACTGGTGTTCTTATGTTCAATGATGTGACATCTCTCCTCTACATTTTTAAGTAGAATTTCTTCTTCCTTATGATAAAAATTAGTCTATCTTGTCCTTTATTTACTATTAGCCAGCATAAGAGGTGGATTTCCTTCACAAAACTTTCAAAACAATGAAAACAACTGGCAGACAATATATATGCCATAAATGTGGCCTTGTAACATCAACCAAAGTGGCCTTGCTGTGCTGGTACTGCAAACAGCTGAAAGCTGTAATTTTTCCCAAGGGCATGCAGCTCTATTGTATAGTTAAATGATGATGGCATCCTCTTGGGTAAAATATTCCAGAAGTAAGTCTCCCATTCGGATCCCTGGGCAGGGACTACTCAGAAGGATGTCATCATCAGGAGAAACAAAACTGGCATTCCAGGATCAGACAGTGTAATGTTAGATCCCTTAATAGGACAGATCGGTGGGAAAATTTAAAAAGGGAAATGGATCACTTGAAGTTAGATATGGTGGGAATTAGTGAACTTTGGTGACAGGAGGAACAGTTGAATACAATGTTATAAATGCAAAATCAAATAGGGGTAATGCAAGAGCGGGTTTAGTAATGAACAAAAAAACAAAATAAGAATGCGAGTTAGCAACTACGAACGACATAGTGAGCACATTATTGAAGCCAAGTCAGACATGAAGCCCACACCCACCACAGTAGTACAAATTTATATGCCAACTAGCTCCATAGCTGATGAAGAGATCACAGAAATGTAGAACAAGATAAAAGAAAATGCTCAGATAGTTAAGGGAGATGAACATTTAATAGTCATAGAGGACTGGAATTCAACAATAGGCAAAGGAAGAGAAGGAAGAATAGAACATAAATATGGACTGGGCGAAAGGAATGAAAGAGACAGCCGCCTTGTAAGAGTTTTGCACAGAGCATAATTTAATCATCGCCACCACTTGGTTTTAAGAATTATGAAAGAAGGTTTTAAACTACAAAACATTTTCAGGGGCAAATGTGGACTCTGGCCACAATTTACTATAGATTAAATCTGAAGAAATTTGAATAAGGTAGGAAATAAAGGAGGTGGGACCTGGATAAGTTGAAAGAACCAGAGGTTGTAGAGTTTCTCAAGGAGCATTAGGCAATGACTGACTAGAATGAGGGAATGGAATAAAGTAGAAGATGAATGGATAGCTTTAAGATATGAAATAGTGAAGGTAGCAGAGGATAAAATAGGTAAAATGATAAAACTTAGAAGAAATCCGTGTATAACACAAGAGATATTGAGTTTAATTGATGGAAGGAGAAAATATAAAACTGTAACAAATGAAGCAGGCAAAAAGGGAATACAAACATAAGAATTTACGATATTTTTTTAGTAGAAAGACAGACACCACCTACAGGAAGATTAAAGGGGCCTTTGGAGAAATGAAAAGCAACTGAACAAATATCAAGAGCTCAGATGGGAGACCAGTCTAAGAAGGGAAAGCTGAAAGGCTGCATGGAGGGTCTACACAGGGGAGATAAACTTATGAAGGGAAGTAGACGTAGATGAAAATGAGATGGGAGATATGATACTGCAAATAGAATTTGACAGAGCTCTGAAAGATCTCTGTCTAGACAAGACCCCAGGAGTAGATGATTTCCATCAGAACTACTGATAGCCTTGGGAGAGCCAGCCACAACAAAACACTTCCATCGGGTGTGCAAGATGTACAAAACAGGCAAAAATACTGTCTGAATTCAAGAAGAATATAATAATTTCAATTCCAGTGAAAGCAATTGGTGACAGGTGTGAAAATTACCAAACTATCAGTTTAATAAGTCATGGTTGCAAAATACTAGCACAAATTCTTTACAAAGGAATGCAAAAACTGATACGGGTAATGCAGGAGTAGGCTCAATAATGAATAAGAAAATACGAATGCGAGTCAGCCGCTATGAACAGCATAGTGAATGCTTTATTGTGTCAGTCTCAGAAAAGATCAGCTTGGATGCCAAAGAAACGTAGAACCATCTGATGCTGTATTGACCTTACCACTCATCTTAGAAGTTACAGCATTTATACACTTACAGAAAGCTTTTGACAGTGCCATTTGGAGTACTTCCTTTGAAATTCTGGAGGTTTCAGGGATAAAATAGGGGAACAAAAGGCTATTTACAACTTGTACAGAAACCACATAGTGGTTATTAGAATCGAGGGGCACGAAAGGGAAACGGTGGTTGATAATGGAATAAATAAGGTTGTAGCCTATCTGCGATGTTATGCAATCTGTACATTGAGCAAGCAGTAAAGGAAATCAAAGAAAAATTTGGAGTAGCTATTAAAGTTCAGGGAGAGGAAATAAAAACTTTTAAGTTTTCCAAAAATATTGTAATTGTCAGAGGCAGACTTGGAAGAGTAATTGAATGGAATTGTCTTGAAAGGACAATATAAGATGAACATCAACAAAAGCAAAACAAGGATAATGGAATGTAGTTGAAATATGTCAAATGTTGCTGAGGGAATTAGAGTAGGAAGCAAGACACTTAAAATAGTAGATGAGCTTTACTATTTAGGAAGTAAAATAACTGACAATGCCTGAAGCAGAGAGGATATAAAATATAGACTGGCAATGGCAAGAAAAGCGTTTCTGAAAAACAGAAATTTGTAAACATTGAATATAGGTTTAAGAATCAGAAAATCTTTTCTGAAAGTATTTGTAAGGAGTGTAGCCATGTATGGAAGTGAAACATGGACGATAAACAGTTTAGACAAAAAGAGAAAAGAGGCTTTTGAAATGTGGTGCTACAGAAGAATGTTGAAGATTAGATGGAAATATCACATAACTATTGAGGAGGTACTGAATAGAATAGGAGAGAGAACCAATTTGTGGCACAACTTGAACAAAAGAAAGGATCAAATGGGAGGACACCTGAGACATCAGGGGATCACCATCTTAGTACTGGACAAAAGTGTGGGGGTAAAAATCATAGAGGGAGAACAAGAGATGAATGCAGTAAGCAGATTTAGAAGGATGTAGATTGCAGTAGTTACTTAGAGATAAAGAGGCTTGCACAGGATAGAGTAGCACGAAGAGCTGCATCAAACCAGTCTTCGGTCTGAAGACCACAAAAATAACAAATGTAAGCTCCTGCTACAAATGTTGGGCGGATTTATTGACTGACAGTAAAACTTAACCTTTAGATGATAAGAACCAAAGTGAATTTACTGTAAGTTTACTGTGACGGACATGTTTACTGGAGGTTAATTTTTACTCTTCGCTACTGTGAAACACAAATCCTCTATTGAAGAAGTGCTTATAGCTCTTAAAGTATGCATTCTAGAGCTCATGTTTACTAGACATTTTTTTCTTGTTTTGGTCTGTACTCCCCACCACCTCTGAAAGTTGCCTACCCTGCAGTCTTAGCAACAAGTGTACCAGTACCTTATCCCACTGTCGTCCGGCCCCGGTAGCTGAGTGGTCAGCGTGACGGAATGTCAGTCCTAAGGTCCTGGGTTCGATTCCTGGCTGGGTCAGAGATTTTCTCCACTCAGGGACTGGGTGTTGTGTTGTCCTAATCATCATCATTTCATCCCCATCGACGCGCAGGTCGCCGAAGTGGCGTCAAATCGAAAGACCTGCACCAGGCGAACGGTCTACCCGACGGGGGGCCTTAGCCACACGACATTTCATTTCATCCCACTGTCAGAGGTATCAGAACAGTTTTAACTTACAACTGTCTAATCATTTCATTTCAAGTACAGAGACCCTTACCTCACATTGATACATTCATCCTTCTCCATTATCCGAGAAAGTTTTATCATCATCATGGAATCACCTTGTATATACATACATTTACATGCGCCCGTATAAATTTTATGTTTGATGTTTCCAGATTTGGGTTACTATGTAAAACTTGTTCTAGTAAGTCTTCTCTACAATCTCTATAAGTGTGTCAATTGAACTGTGGAAGATCCCTTATAGGACGACATATAAAATGTCAAGAACCACACATTTTTGTAAACCAAAATGAATGGAAAAACATGAAGACACAGCCATTTTATAAATGTGGCAACGTCCCTATATAATTACCGGACAGTGTTTTTAAAATCCAAAGCCAGTTGTGAATTGAAAGAAAAGTTTAGATAAATAGCAACCTGAGTGGGGAAAAATGCCACGTTCACACGAAACTTTTTTTTCTAAGAATAAAACATAGAAAGTACCAAGTCAGCAAATCCACAGCACTTTTAAACTATGTGGTTAATCATTGAAATGGATGGAATGCATTGGAATGCCATTCAGTGAAGACTCAGAACAATAATTCCCTTGAGAGAGCAGATACAAAATGAGTGGTTTCTACATTTTCTTTAGCTGAAAATCCTCCTCTTGGTTGACAAAGCTGTTTGTAAACCAACTGAAATTTATAGCAACCTTTGTGATGTGTAGAGAAAAGGAATAATAAGTGAGGCAATAGTGCATTAATTTTAAAAATGCCGATACCAATATTCGAGGTGACGACCGTAAGGGTAGGTGTAGGATTGGGTCTGACAAATGGGTGATGATTCTGAGGGAATGAATCTTGTTGATTTCCTTGAACATGGCACAACAATTAACTCGCAGGAAAACTTAGTGCAAAAGTTTTGTTTTTCATGACAACACATGTCCACACACGGCCAACTGTATCTGAGAGCTTCTACAGTATTTTGGATAGGAAGTGTTTGGTCATCCACTACACTGTCCCACTTCGGTGCCGAGGGACTACCGCCTCTCCCCAGCAACAGACACGGCTCACTACGAAACACTCTGATGCTGATGCCAAACAGCGTGCCGATATAAACCAGTGGTTGCAATCGCAGGTGGCAGATTTCTACATAGATGGTATTGAAAAACTTGAGCCATTGTGTGATAAGTGCCTTAATTTGAATGGCATATGCAGAAAATCTGGGTTGGAATAATAACAATAGCATGAAAAGGACAGATTGCTACTCACCATGCCAATGGTGTGTTGGAATGAAATGCTGATGGCATCCCTGGACACGTCTGTGTATAAGGTGTAACTGGCAGAAGTTTCATCATTGTATGTCTGTTAGTTATTGTTCAGTGTTGTACTGAGTAGAATGTTGTGCTGCACAGTTTACAAATTTCAAGATGGCAGGGTTAGAGGAGCAAGGCGTCTGCATTAAATTTTGCATGAAACTTAAGAACACCTTTATTAAGACACACCAAATGATGCAGGAAGCCTACGGTGAGGAGTGCTTAAGCTGTACTTGCTGTTACAAATGGTTCACATGGAAGTTAAAGACGACCCTCATTCAGGATGCCCATCAATGTCTACTGACCGCACTCACATCAGAAACATCAACAAAATTGTGCGTGCCGATCAAAGACTGACTATCCAAGAGATTTCAGAACAACATTTCAGATGGATAATGGCATGAAATCTTGACACAGCATCTTCGAAAGCATCGTGTTGCCACAAAGTTCATGAGTCGAGACCAGAAATACCTTTGGCTAACAATCTGTGATGAGCTTTTGGATTGCGCAAATGTGATGTTCCTTAAAAGAAACGTAACTGGTGATGGGACAAAGGTTCAGTCATCACAACAGGCTCTCCAAAACCAAAAAAAAAAAAAAAAAAGGCTCATCAGCTCAGGTCAAATGTCAAGGCCATGCTGATATTTCTCTTTGAAGGATTCGTTCATCATGAAGGAAGACTTCATTGTAATATGTGGTGGTGCAAATGACGTCGCACACAACGATGGTTTGCATGCTGTTAATGCCCTAAAATCTCCCCTAAACCATCTAAATGACTCAAACGTCATTGTTCTCGATATTCCATACAGGTACGACTTGCCTCAATTCTCGTGTGTAAACAGGGCAGTAGCATAGACAAACAGTCAATATGCAGAAATTTGCAACCGTCATGCAAATGTACAAATGATTAACGTGCAACATTTTAGTAGAGATCTTTACACCACTCACGGCCTTCACCTCAATCGGCACGGAAAAAGTCACATAGCGTCCATTATTTGTGAAATCGTCGTAAATGCTAGGAACAACGTATACTCAATACACACACATTCGAAGAATGAGTGCTCCACAACACAAGAAGACTGCAGGAATGGGTATAGACAGACAACATTGGACAAACGGCTGCTGAAAACACCAGGTAAAGCTGATTCTTCCCAGGCTCCCAGTACATGGAAACAGACCAACTTGAATAAATGGATAGTGAAAAATACCAAACCCACTCTGTCAACTGATATTTCTTTTTTAGGGATAAATACAGGGCTATTACAAATGATTGAAGCGATTTCATAAATTCACTGTAGCTCCATTCATTGACATATGGTCATGACATACTACAGATATGTAGAAAAACTCATAAAGTTTTGTTCGGCTGAAGCCGCACTGCAGGTTTCTGCCGCCAGAGCGCTCGAGAGCGCAGTGAGACAAAATGGCGACAGGAGCCGAGAAAGCGTATGTCGTGCTTGAAATGCACTCACATCAGTCAGTCATAACAATGCAACGACACTTCAGGACGAAGTTCAACAAAGATCCACCAACTGCTAACTCCATTCGGCGATGGTATGTGCAGTTTAAAGCTTCTGGATGCCTCTGTAAGGGGAAATCAATGGGTCGGCCTGCAGTGAGCGAAGAAACTGTTGAACGCGTGCGGGCAAGTTTCACGCGTAGCCCGCGGAAGTCGACGAATAAAGCAAGCAGGGCGCTAAACGTACCACAGCCGACGGTTTGGAAAATCTTACGGAAAAGGCTAAAGCAGAAGCCTTACCATTTACAATTGCTACAAGCCCTAACACCCGATGACAAAGTCAAACGCTTTGAATTTTCGGTGCGGTTGCAACAGATCATGGAAGAGGATGCGTTCAGTGCGAAACTTGTTTTCAGTGATGAAGCAACATTTTTTATTAATGGTGAAGTGAACAGACACAATGTGCGAATCTGGGCGGTAGAGAATCCTCACGCATTTGTGCAGCAAATTCGCATTTCACCAAAAGTTAATGTGTTTTGTGCAATCTCACGGTTTAAAGTTTACAGCCCCTTTTTCTTCTGCGAAAAAAACATTACAGGACACGTGTATCTGGACATGCTGGAAAATTGGCTCATGCCACAACTGGAGACCGACAGTGCCGACTTTATCTTTCAACAGGATGGTGCTCCACTGCACTTCCATCATGATGTTCGGCATTTCTTAAACAGGAGATTGGAAAACCGATGGATCGGTCGTGGTGGAGATCATGATCAGCAGTTCATGTCATGGCCTCCACGCTCTCCCGACTTAACTCCATGCGATTTCTTTATGTGGGGTTATGTGAAAGATTCAGTGTTTGAACCTCCTCTACCAAGAAATGTGCCAGAACTGCGAGCTTGCATCAATGATGCTTTCGAACTCATTGATGGGGACGTGCTGCGCCGAGTGTGGGAGGAACTTGATTATCGGCTTGATGTCTGCCGAATCACTAAAGGGGCACATATCGAACATTTGTGAATGCCTAAAAAATTTTTTTGAGTTTTTGTATGTGTGTGCAAAGCATTGTGAAAATATCTCAAATAATGAAGTTATTGTAGAGCTGTGAAATCGCTTCAATCATTTGTAGTAACCCTGTATATAAGTGGTTCTGGTAGGGTGACACGTCCATCAAGCGTTCGACAATCCAAATGCACTTTCAAATTAATTCAGCAGAACTTTCAAAGTCTTGGATACCATTGCAGCAATTGATAACCCTGATGTTTTAGTTATAAGTGAACACTGGTACACAGATGAGCTAATTAGTGTATGTAAGCCACTTTCCATGAACTTTTGCTCTGCCTTCAGTAGAAAAGAGAAATGTGGTGGTGGGGTAGCTATCTTTGCAGCCAGTGGCAGTAATTATAGTGTAATAGATGTAAGTGCTTTCAGCATTGAGGTTGTAATAGAACTAGCAGCTATTAATTATAAGTGGGGGAAAGAGAATTTTATTATTATAGGCCTATACAGACCTCCATCTGGTAGCCTAGATAGTTTCTTTGATGTTCTTAATGACCTGCTTGTTGACATTGACAGTAAACACTGCAATAAAAATGGCTGGGTTAACATAATACTAACTGGAGATATAAACATTGACTTGCTGTCCAATGACTCTGTATCTAAAAAACTAATGCTTATACTAGCTCAATTTAACTTGACATTTCTGATAAACGAGCCCACTAGAGAGGTCAATAGTGTAAAATCATGCATTGACAACATTATAACTAACGTGTCCCACTTTACATGCAGTGCATCAGTTCTGTAGCATGCCATTTCTAACCACCATGCAGTACAGGTATTGATAGAAGCTGAAAATCTTCAAGTCAATAGAAAAGAGAAACAATATGTGACAAAAAGAATGACCAATGATGACAATGTTAAAGATTTCAGCAGTTTGCTAAAAAGCTTACAATGGGGTGAAAAAAACAGCATTACTTTCAGTGAGTTTTCATCAGATTTTTATTATTGCTTCAATGTCTTGTATCCAGAAATGACCTTTACAGTAAATGACTGCAAAAAGATACAAAAAAAAAGTAACTGGATAAATCATGAAGTAAAAACAGCGAGTGATAAACTTAGACTTTTCCAATATGCAATGATAAATAATAACAATAATAATAGACTAGAGGTAGAATTTAAGAACTATCAGGATTACTATAAAGATAAAAGTAAATATGTAGCCACAATGTTAAAAAACTCCACTAACACAGGTTTAGCTGTTTGGAAAGTAATAAATAGCTTTAGGGATTGTAAGGACAGATCAAAAAGTGATTTTACTATAAACCATAAAGGGCATATCATGAAATGTCAACGTCAGATTGCAAATGTTTTTAATGAGTACTTTTCTTCTGTTGTAAAATCTGTCAATGACCATTTTAAGAATCTTCAGCATAGATATAGGGGCATTCCAATCAAACAAAGCATATACTTGGCCCCAACCAATAACAAGGAAGTCAAAAACATAGTAATGTCATTAAAAAATACAAAATCAGCAGGCTATGATGCATTGTCTATCAGTACACTGAAAAGATGCATAGACAACATATCTGATGCCATGGCCACAGCAGTAAATGATGCAATTGCATCAGGTTGTTTCCAAGATAGTCTAAAGACAGCACAAGTAACCCCGATTCACAAGAAAGGTGATAAATCTAAAACTGAAAACTACCGCCCCATCTCAATCTTACCTGCATTTTCTAAGGTAGTTGAGAAAGTTATTTATACTAGACTAATGACATTCCTGAGTCAACACAATTTAATATTTGAAAATCAGAATGGCTTTATGAAAAACAAGTCAACATCAGTAGCAGCAGCACAATTAATAGACAAAATAATAATGGCCATAGAGAACAAGGAGTATGTAACTGGAGTGTTCCTTGATCTCGAAAAAGCTACGCAGATGACACGTCAATAGTGTGTAAACACAAAGACTATGAGAGTCTGGAGGTACAGTGCAACAGTGTAACTAATGAAATAGTCAAGTATTTTAATGAAAGCCATCTAAATGTAAGTGCTTCAAAGACTGCAATGATGGAATTTAAGACAAGGAAACAAATAGAATTTGACATGAAATTATCCATAGGAAATGACATTGTAAAAAAGAAAAAACAGACAAAGTTCTTGGGAATTACAATCCAGAACGGCCTCAAATTGGACACGCATATTGATTCCTTAGCATGTAAGCTCTCGAAGAATGTGTTTGCTATAAATATGATTAGCAAATATTGTAAGGACATGTGTGCACTAAAAACTGCTTATCATGTCCTATTCTCATCAAACTTAAACTATGCTGTAGAAATATGGGGGGCAACAACTCAAGCCAACCTAAGTACATTATTGATACTACAGAAAAAAGTTATCAGAATTATTTGTGGTGCCAAACCTCGAGAATCATGTCGGAATCTGTTCCCAAAATTAGGTGTGCTTACCATTATAGGTGTATTCATATTGAGAAACAATAAATCCAAATTTCAACTGTGACCTGCACCAGTATGATACAAGGCAAAAGTTCAGATACCATGTAAATAGCCACAGAACAGCTTTATATATTGGCTGAAGCTACCCAATGCCCTTCCAAAAAGTCTCACAACCCTTCCTACTAACAAATTAAAAGATTAGCTAAAAAGAATTCTAATTGAAAACCCTTTTCATTCCCTAGACGAGTATTATATCTGTATGAAAAGTGCTTCATAAGTATGTCAAGCTCATAGTTTTAAGTAACCTACAACTAATATAATGTTGATAAAAACAATATTTGTAATATCGTGATTGTATACTACCAAATGTAAAATCCATCAAAATGTAAAATTTATTAATACAAACAAATCTTTAGTTTGTAATTTATAAACTGACGAATTCAGAAGAATAATCTGTATGATGTCCTGAAACTTTATTATTTCTAGGGATTGTATTTGATTATTCGATGTTGAATAAATATTATTATTATTATTATTATGAATTTACACCACAGGGGCAAACTGATAATCGGTTGTACTATTGGGACATGTTGTGACATCTGTGAGAAAGAAACTGCCTGAAATGTGGGGAGACAATTCACAGCTCTCACATCGCAACAACGCACCTGCACATTCATCCCTGTTGGTCCGTCGCTATTGCACAAAAAACAAAATCACTGTGCTGCCTCATCCTCTGTACTCTGCAGACTTGACCCCTGCGCACTTTTATTTCCAAACTTAAAAACTGTGTTGAAAGGAAGATTTCCAATGACAGATGAGATAAAACAAAATTTACATATGGCGCCTTATTCAGCCCAGCAAGAGGTGTACCAATATTGCCTCTGGAAGTGGAAACAACATTGGGAGCAGTGTTATCAGTTGTGGAGGAGAGAATTTCGAAGGAGACCACACACAATAAGTAAAAGGTAAGTGTAGAAAAAATCTGTGGAAAATGATTTGGAATTTTTTTTAACAGACCTCATGTACCAGAGATGAGTCACAGACAGGCACAACACAGATTGCTAAACAAGTCAGATTTCAGCCAGAAGGCCTGAATTAGACATATATACCACACACACATTCACGGCTGCCAGACACAGTGGTGTGTGTGTGTGTTTTACATTTGTGTGAATGTGTGTTGTCGCGTTCAGAAGAAGCCCTTCTGGCTGAAAGAATCCTTTTTAATGTTCTTTTTGTTGCGCTTGTCTGTCACTCAGCATCTCTACTATATGGTGACAGAGTTACCACAAAGTCTGAAAATAGGGGAATTTCAAATGTGTCAGGAAAATGTAAGGCAAATTAAAAAAGAAACACTGGAAAAATCTCGTTTTTGTCTCAGAAGATAAAATGGTTTTTTTACTGAGATGTTGAGGATTGTCGCCGGCTTGGTGCAGCTGAGTGCATGCACTGCTTCCCTACTCCCTCATTCTTACTGCTTCTCCCCTTCCTACCTCTCCTCTCAGCTTGCAGTCAGTGCTACCACAACCTCTTGCCACTAGCCTAGCAGCTGCTGATGAGAGGCAGCGAGGTGTGAGTAGTAGTTTTTTGGGGTCTGATTCTCAGAGATTGTTGATATAGCGGCCGGAGACAGTGGTCATGTGTGCATGAGCTGTGTCGGAGTGATTGTGTGTGTGTGCTCCCATTTTCTGACAAATGCTAAGGCCGAAAATTTAGTTGTGAGAACGTGATTGGCTGTGGCTCAGTGATCATCTTTACGGTAGGTTGCTACCTATCCTCATTAGTATTGATTCTCAGAGTATCTGCGCAAGGTATCTGTTGCATGGATTGATCACCAAGGTCACATTTCATCAACATGGTGTCTGTGGAATGAGAGTGGCTGGCTACACGATTGGATTTTCGTGACTGGACTAAACCACAGGTACCTTTAACAGATTGGGCCTGCCCATCTGAAGCCCATCATTTCCCACTGATGTGCAGGCCCTGCCCATCAGATCTAGCCTCACTGATCTGCCCGCAGTGTGGGTCTGTTTGTGTGTGGCGTAACACGGCGGATTTTTGAGGTTTATCCGTGGACTGCAGTGCTCTTCTGCACACCAGAGGCCACAGGTGATGGATTTCAGGAATTGCGACTCTCGCAGCAAGCACATTGTGCAGTGCAGCATTTTATTTATTGTAGTACATCTCGGCACTTCGAAAGTAGTTTATATATTAGAAAATATGGATGATAAGAAGAAGAAAATTGTGTCAGTTGCTGGAGGTTTGTATGGTATGTACTCATATATTTCTCAAAGGAAAGATCACACAATACCCGTACAATAATAGACTTAACACAGTGGGTAATAATCAACAATAACGAACATAGTAGATCTAACATTTTATTGGCAGTCACACAGCTCTTTCCCACCGTATACACTTCTTTCAAGAGGTTTTCTGAGGTTATTTCTACAATCAGTGATGGTATTTTAAATCTGTGTTGCAACTCCAAGGAAATGGGTATTTTTGTCAAAATGGTTCAAATGGCTCTGAGCACTATGGGATTAAACTTCTGAGGTCATCAGTCCCCTAGAACTTAGAACTACTTAAACCTAACTAACCTAAGGATATCACACACATCCATGCCCGAGCAGGATTCGAACCTACGACCGCAGCGGTCGCGCGGTTCCAGACTGTAGCGCCTGGAACCGCTCGGCCACCACGGCCGGCTATTTTTGTCACCAAACATGTTTTGTTTTATTGAAATAAAATAACAACAGTGGTCTTAATGGAACACACATACCCTTTGGCTTGCTTTCTCCAGCTAACAACAGTTCTTTACAATAAGTGTTGATGTTAGTGCTTAAGATTTTTCGTCTACTTATGGCTTTACTTACCCTTGAGATCTCAAAATTTATCAGGAAAAAATGCTAAAACTTGTCTGGAAATCAGGGAATTTCACTTGGGGAAACTTGTGGCAAACTTGAGTAAGGAGCAATCTATCCTCCTCATAACACTGTGATTGTGGAGAAAAATAGCTCAGGAGTGTGCCTTTAAAAAGTGTACAGTAAAATTTGGTTTTTCCATGTTGTTAATTTTATTTCAAAACTTCTGTTACTTTCTGGATAACCCTTGTAGTTTTAATTCAATCAGAAACTTTCCATGTAGTTTCAGCCAAAATATAGGAGCCTGAATATTTCTTTTCAAGATGCACATCAAAATGATGATGGAATGCATTACATCATATCCTGTGGCATTTTCTAATACTTCTGCCACTGATTGCTGACACGATAACACAGGTGCTGCTATCAGTAATGAAGAAACTTTGCAAAGTACACAGGTAGAACATGGTCAACAACTGCATCTAGCTCTTGCTCAAGGGGAGCTTCCGTTCATGTAAATTAAGAGAATTAATGCAAACACACACACACACACACACACACACACACACACACACACAGAGAGAGAGAGAGAGAGAGAGAGAGAGAGAGAGAGAGAGAGAGAGAGAGAGAGAGAGAGAGCCCCTTGCGGGGCTGTCTGCATTGCCACCCATGCCGCCACCACGTCAGCCCACACGCTATTCGTTCATTTCTTTCTTCAGTTGACTTGACTCTACTGAATCAAGTAGTTGTACTTTCCTATTTAGCACACGCATCCGTGTCATCGTATTTTATATGCTGAAGTCTGGCGGAAACAGCGATCATAATGATGATGCTATGAAATATTGGAAAAGAACTGTTTTTATTCCAACACTGGACCATGTTACGACTGACATGAGAGAACGTTTTGCTGAAGAAAATATTTATCATTTAAAATTCAACATACTTTTGCCCTCACAACTACTGAAATATGACGGTAACGATCTGAGACATACACTGTATCACTGTTTAACTGAACTACCATTCTTTGAAGAAGAATCACTCCTTGTGATTAAAGAGAGACTGATGGGAGAGAATTTTCAATACAACCAAACGTGCATAAACGTCCTTAATGATCAAGATTCTGTTATGCAAGCATTGTCTGTTTGTCCTGGATCTGACTATACTACTTTGCACATGCTGCACAAAATATTTGCTTGTCTACCTGCATCACCGAGCGGGGTGGCGCAGTGGTTAGACACTGGACTCGCATTCGGGAGGACGACGGTTCAATCCCGCGTCCGGCCATCCTGATTTAGGTTTTCCGTGATTTCCCTAAATCACTCCAGGCAAATGCCGGGATGGTTCCTCTGAAAGGGCATGGCCGACTTCCTTCCCAATCCTTCCCTAATCTGATGAGACCGATGACCACGCTGTCTGGTCTCCTTCCCCAAACCAGCCAACCAACCAACCTACCTGCATCTGTTGCTAAGGTAGAAAGAAGTTTTTCAACACTGCGGCGTACAAAGACATGGCTGAGGTCGACAATGGAGGAGGATCGACTTAATGGCTTAGCTCTGTTGAACACACACCCTGACATTGATTGTCCTGTTGACAATGTAATTAACCAATGTGCCAGGAAGAAAACCACAACTGTAACTTTTTTATATCATAAGATGGCATTGTATTATATATGTGTACAATCAGTTTAAATAAACTTTCTTAAACTTTGCATATCACTTGATTATTTTTTATTACGGTATAAGTAAAGGTAACTCAAGATATCTTTAGTGCCCCTCCTTGAAGTTTTTCTGTATCTGCCACTGTCCTTGTACTAACTGGGCACAATGCTGGATGATTGTGTCCACAACTGGCACAGGTGGTACATACATATATTTTTTTCAGAAGTTTTTGAAAGATGTTTACTGAAACATTATGGTTTGGACTCAGCAAAAAGGGTTCCCACTTTTTTTTTTTAATTAGATCCTAATGGCACTCTCAGTCATGTAACAATGATGGTACTTGTCATGCAGTTATTCCAATAACTGCATGACTTTGACTGCAGCAGATAAATGTTGAAAACTTGAAGCAAAGAGTATAATTCTAGAATAATAATGTCTTCCTTGTTGTGGCAGTCCTACAGCTGTCACCGCACCCAGTGTCTGTCACCAAATCCCTTGATCTTCCCATCCGTCTTCACCTCTTCTCTCCACTGCTTCTTGGATACCAGCTAGCCACACTTTCCATGGTCTTCCTCTTCTCCCACTTCCAGGAGGATGGCATTAAATTCCTCTCCGGGCCATTTGTCTTCATCCATTCTTTCGATACGCCCAAACCGTGCTAGCTATCTTTCTTCTATTTTATTTGTAATACTGTAATGAGTCTATGTCCTTTCTCTTATTTACTCACTTCTTCTGTGGTCAAGTATGGAAATTCTACAGGTTGTCCTCAGGTGGTCCATTTTTAAAGCTTTTTCTACTTATTTCTGTGAGTTCCAAGCACTCACTCCTATAGGTTGTTATCAGTTCCATGATGGATTTGTATAAATGAAATTTAACCTTTAAACTTACATTCGAGGACCAAAGTACGAGGTTTAACTTTTGTATAGCCACCTTTCCAGATCTGTTGTTACGAGGGTAATCCCCAAAGTAAGGTCTCCTATTTTTTTTTTATAAATACAGAACTCTGTGTGGCAGTTGGTCACACGGTTATGAAGAGTGCTTCACGCACTGTGTGTAAACATGCGCATGCCGCACTGAGGCGATTAGTCTTGGCTCAGCAGCCGTTGAAAATGGAGCTCCCATTGGATGTTACCGCCAAGTGTGAACTGCGAACAGTTATTCAGTTTTTGAACGCAAAGGGCACTGCGCTGATTGAAATCCATCAGCAATTTATGGAAGTGTATGGTGAGTCGTGCATGGATATCAAAAATGTTTGTAAGTGGTATAGAGAGTTTGCAGCTGGTGCGCACAGTTATTCAGTTTTTGAATGCAAAGGGCACTGCGCCGATTGAAATTCATCACTAATTGATGGAAGTGTATGGTGAGTCGTGCATGGATATAAAAATGTTTGTAAGTGGTATAGAGAGTTTGCAGCTGGTCAGACCAAAATTCACGACAAACAAAGAAGCGGAAGACTGTCAACTTCTTGAGCAAAGCATGCGTGGAGATCGGCGGATCACCCTGGATGATCTCTGCACGTTAGCTCCTGAGGTTTCCCAAAGTCCCGCTCACAGAATTTCAACAAAAATATTGAACTACCGGAAGGTGTGCGCAAGATGGGTGCCACGCATGCTGACCGAGGACCACAAGTGGCAACGAGTTGATGCTTCCCGCGCATTTCTTCACAGCCTTGCAGCCGAACAGGACAACTTTCTGGACTCAATTGTCACGGGTGACGAAACCTGGGCAAACCACTTTACACCTACAACCAAGCAACAACAATCACACCAGTGGCAGCATCCTTCTTATAGTCCTGACTTGGTGCCCAGTGACTATCACCTGTTCCCTAAGTTAAAAGAACATTTGGCTGGAAAGCGATTCTGCTCCACTGACATGAAAGAAGAGGTTCATAACTTTCTGAACAGCATGGCGGCGAGCTGGTATGACATAGGCATACAAAAACTGCCACAGTGTCTACAAAAATGCATTGATAGAAATGGTGATTATGTCAAAAAATAGCTAAATGTTCCAAGCTGTAAACTGATGTAAACCATTGTAGAAATAAACAGGTCTATGTACTTATAAAAAAATAGGAGGCCTTACTTTTGGGATTACCCTCGTAGATATATTTGTCACATCTTCCATCATGTAATAGGATACTAACCAGGTACTTAAACTCTTTACACACTTTAATAAGATGTTCATCAAGGTCCAGATTACTTTCTGCTCCTCTGCAATGTAGATATTATGTCTTCTAAATATTAATTTTCAAACTACACATTTTATACTCTTCCAACAACTTCCCAAGCATGTAAGATATCCTCCTCATTATTATTTGCTCCAACAACCTGATCATCATCCAAGAAAAGTATGTACATGCACTGGTTCCCTACTTCAGTCCCCATGCCCATGCACTTTCTACACCACAGATCCAGCACCTTCTGCCCATACAACTTAATGGGTGTGGGAGTCAGAGAGCATCCTTGCATCAGTCCTTTAGTTACTCTGAAGATGTGTCTAGACATTTCTTTCCCTACTTTAATGACACATTCTTGGCTGACTTGAAGAGGTTTATATTCCTTCTTACATAATGTTTTGCATTTCCTCTGGCCACAGAACCTCAGACAATAACTTTAGTGGGACGAAGCTTTCTCAGGATCTATAAAAACTAAATGATGGGTTAGATTCATTTCTGATCTCTTCTCCGCTATCTGCCTTAGGGTAAAGATGATATCTACACACGACCTGCCGCTTCTAAAACCACTTTGTTTTTCCACTTCATTTACAAACAAAAAAAAAAAGTGCACGCGCATGCAGAGTCTTTGACTGCGGAGGCCTTGATAGATCACTTTCTGACAGTCTTTTTTTTTTTTTTTGTGCTTATCTCTGAATCGGCATTTAGGCTATACGGAGGGTAGCAACTATCCTGTTCATAATATTGTTTTATTCCATGATAACTGCTAAATGCTTTCTTGCTTCCTTTTTTATGTATGGATCTTAGATAGGTTACACTCTATTGGAATTTCCTCCGTGTCCCACATACATTTATTTAATAACTGTGATTTCTCTAAATCACTGTCAGTATGGTTCCTTTGAAAAAGCACGGCCTATTTCCTTCTGAGCTTGGGCTCCGTCTCTAATGAGCACAATGTTGGCAGGACATTAAACCGTACTTTTTCTTCCTCATTTTAGAATAACAATATATGACTTTCCAAACAAAAGCGCTGGCAGGTCGATAGACACACAAACAAACACAAACATACACACAAAATTCAAGCTTTCCTGATGAGGCAATCGTTGGTTGCGAAAGCTTGAATTTTGTGTGTATGTTTGTGTGTCTATCGACCTGCCAGCGCTTTTGTTTGGTAAGTCTCATCATTTTTTTAATATAATTTGTTTTGTTTTTACCTCAGACTAGCATATTCCTTGAAATGATATACAAGACAACATCTTGTTCAGAATAAACTCTTGTCAACAGAAAAAGAATAAATAAAGCACATTATTTTGCCACTTTACCAAAGTAACAAAGAGTTCACAACAGTAGTTTCGTAATGAGGCCAAAAGCAACGAAATCCAGAGAGAAGCCCGACACGTGGACTAATGAGAGCATTCCTTCTGAATTAACTCCAGTTCCAAAGATAAAAGTTCTTGACATGAAAAGCTTTAATAGATAATACAAAATTTTGAAATGAATCAGTCAATTTAAGAAGGACCATATTTTGAAATAACTGTTTTTCAAGCACTGGGGAAAAAAGGGCAAAACAAAACCCATTTTATCTTGTATGAGTAAGAATGTAAACAGCTTTTTAATAGTACCAAAAATAAGTTCATAATAACTGTCAGAGAATACATTAACTGTAGCCCATTGGAAGGTTTCTTGGGGAATGGCAGCCCATTCTTCACGGAGTGTTGCACTGAGGAGAGGTATCGATGTCGGTCGCTAAGGCTTGGCACGAAGTCGGCGTTCCAAAACATCCCAAAAGTGTTCTATAGGATTCGGGTCAGGACTCTGAGCAGGTCAGCCCATTACAGGGATGTTATTGTCTTGTGAACACTCTGCCACAGACTGTGCATTTTAAAAAGGTGCTCGACTGTGCTGAAAGATGCAATCACCATCCCCAAATTGCTCAACAGTGAGAAGCAAGAAGGTGATTAAAACATCAATGTAGGCCTGTGCTGTGATAGTGCCACTCAAAACAACAAGGCGTGCAAGCCCCCTCCGTGAAAAACACGACCACACCGTGACACCACCGCCTCCAAATTTTACTGTTGGCACTACACACACTGGTAGATGATGATCACTGGGCATTCGTCACCTTGTCATTAGATCGCCACATTGTGTACCGTGATTCGAGGAGGAGGAGGAGGAGGAGATTAGTGTTTAACGTCCGGGAAGGATGGGGAAGGAAATCGGCCGTGCCCTTTCAAAGGAACCATCCCGGCATTTGCCTGAAGCGATTTAGGGAAATCACGGAAAACCTAAATCAGGATGGCCGGAGACGGGATTGAACGGTCGTCCTCCCGAATGCGAGTCCAGTGTGCTAACCACTGCGCCACCTCGTTCGGTGCCGTGATTCGTCATGCTACACAATGTTTTTCCACTGTTCAATTCTCCAATGTTTACGCTCCTTACACCAAGCAAGGTATCATTTGTCATTTACCGGCATGTTGCGTAGCTTATGAGCAGCTGCTTGACCACGAATACCAAGTTTTCTCACCTCCTGCCTGTCATAATACTTGCAGTGGAGCCTGATGCAGTTTGGAATCTCTGTGTAATGGACTTTATAAATGTCTACCTATTACACATTACAACCCTCTTCAAATGTTGGCGGTCTCTGTCGGTCAACAGACGAGGTCGGCCTGTACACTTTTGTGCTGTACGTGTCCCCTTCATGTTTCCACTTCACTATTACATCGAAAACAGTGGAGCTAGGGATGTGTGGAAATCTCACATACAGACGTGTGACACAAGTGACACCTAATCACCTGACCACGTTCAAATTCTGTTGGGTTCTGTGGAGCGCTCCATTCTGCTCTCTCACGATGTCTAATGACTACCGAGGTCGCTGATATGGAGTAGCTGGCAGTAGATGGCAGCAGAATGCACCTAATATGAAAAACATATGTTTTTGGGAATTTCCAGATACTTTTGATCACATAGTGTACTCCCCAAGCGGTGGCAGCAGAACACACACACAAAAAGGTTTAACTTGTGCAATCTTTCGGAGCCAGTGCCTTCTCCTTCTGGAAGATGAGTTTAAGGGGAAGGAAGAGGGGTGAAGGGAAAGGACTGGAGAGGTTTAGGGAAAGGAGTACAGTTCAGAAAAGTCCCCATCCCGTGTCAGGGGAGGCTTACTGGACGGGATGAGAAGGAAAGACTATTTCTCGGCCTTTCCTTTTCATGATCAGACAAGATTATTAACAATGTTTATCTTTATATAAAGATACCAGAAATATTTTAAACAGGTCTACTTATATGACATGAGCCTAGTCGGCATGCAGACCAAATCTGTATTATAGATGTTTTGTATAAATTTTTAAAAGTGGCCAAAAGGGGACACATATATGTCTCTATTTATGGCTACGGCCATAACGTTGAACAAAGATTAAATTTGGATCCGTTAATTCCATAGAAATTTTATGGTATGTTTTTGAATTGCATCTTTTTAACTTGTAAGAAATGAAAGTATAACATTATTCCGCCAAATTAAGTTTCTTTTGATGTTTTAGTTTACTGTGTAGAATACAAATAACCAATCATGCATTGCTGAAAGGAAAATTCTATACAACTCAACTTCTTCAACACAGAACTTTTCATGAAATTAAGATTCCAAACAAGAACAAAGAAAGAAATGTTTATACACCTACTCAAACACACATTTCATGTTGTTTATAATAAGCTACTGTAAAATTCACTGTTATTCAAAAGAGCTTAAAAATTCACTAATTACATCAGAGTGGCCGTAAGTGGCCGAAACTGGGGACTCAATTTTATGAAAGCTTATGAGTCTGTTTACAGACAAAGCCTGTGTAACACAATGACAAGCTTGAGATTTCCAACTAAACTTACAGATTTTTGTAGAACGTGCATTGATGATAACATAAGCAGGGTTTTGCTAAATGAAAAAAATCTGACCATTTTAAAAACAAAACTTGATTACGGGATGGACATGTTCTGTGCCATTTTCTTTTTAATGCAGCCCTTGAAAAAGGGTTGTGAGGAAAAATCTGACCATTTTAAAAACAAAACTTGATTACGGGATGGACATGTTCTGTGCCATTTTCTTTTTAATGCAGCCCTTGAAAAAGGGTTGTGAGGGAACTCAAACTAGTACCTGCTGGAACCCTCAAAAGGAATTAAGTTACAGTTTTAGTGTATGCAGATGATGTAATACACACTAAAAATGTGAAACAGAGATTACACAGTTATTTATGGAGCTTATAGAAGCAGCACCCAAACTTAGCCTAAAGAAAATGATCAGAAAACAAAATACATGAACGTTCAAAGATGTAGAGATGAACAACACAACCAACTGGACTCTAATATCGGCAACTATAATATCTAATGCTTTTGAACAGTTCAAAGTTCTGTGCACATCGACGAAAAAGCAAAATCAAAGACAAACAGATATGAAACGGGGACTGCAAAATGCTAATGGAGCCTATTACTATATACAAAAACTACTAGGATATAAACTACTGACAAGGATAACTAAAATGAAGCTATATAACACAATCGTGAGATCAGCCCTAACCAATGGAGCAGAAACAAGTAGTTTAACTAAAATGGAAGAATACCAGTTACAAGTATTTAACAACAAAGTTTACACGAATATCTCTGGTCCATGCAGTGACAATGAATCAAAGTTGGAAGAGAAGGCACAACACAGAAATCTGCATGCTAAACCAACAATAATGAGCATAATAAATTCCGTAAGACTTGAATGGCCGGACCATCTGATTAGAATGAAAGAGGATGACATAGTTTCAAGGGCATTCACAGAAAAGTCATTTGGTAAAAGACCAAGAGGGAGACCCAGAACATTGGTAACTGAAATAAATGCAACCTGTAGCAGAATGGGCATAAGCAATTCGCAGAAAGTGGCACGAGATAGAAGCATTTGGAGACAACATGTGAAATCGGCATATGCCCTTTGAGCCCCTTAGAAGCCAAGAAGAAGAAATGAACATCTCATCTCATGTGTTGTGCTGCATACAAATTAAGTTTATTTGCTATACTGTATTTTTGCTCTGTTCTTTTTTTTCTTTTTTATTAAGAAAAAACAACTTTCATTTTCATTCTGAAGGAAAGTATCAATATAGTAGGCTTTTTCAGGGTCTATATCACCTACATAATGTCTTGCATTACAATCATATCTTTTTTATTTTGACTTGGACGATTATTGTTAGTGATTTTTTAATTTATTTATCGTTTATTCTTATTTATTTATTGTCCACTTCTGTAGTGTAGCGGTAGCATTACCGCCTACCATGCAGGGGCCCGGGTTTGATTTATGGAAGGGGACTGGGTGTTGTGCGCCCTTTATCATTATTGACTCGCAAGTCGCCGAAGTGGCGTCAACTAAAAAGGACTTGCAATACAGCGGCCGAACTCCCCAAATGGAGCCTCTCGGCCAACAATGCCATACGACCATTTCAGTGATTTATTTTCATGCATGGAATGTGAAGAAGAACAGCCTACAATGGTGGAACCATACAAATGCAACCATCACTCCTAATAATAACAATCTGGAAGACACAAAATATAGAACATTAATAAGATAAAAATTTTATTCTATTTATATACAGGTTGTTATTGCTCATCAAATTAAAGGCTAGACAGTCATGATCCTTGGAATGGTGTACATGCCATTCGTCCTGTAGAGAATAAATTCCACCCCAGCAGAAAAGAAAAAACATCAACCGCATTACTAAGCCACCAAAGATTACATGTCCCATTTCCCATAACACATACTCCTCCATTTGCAAAATAAAATATTCCAGTGGTTCACGGGACAATTATACTTAGCAAATTACTTATTGAGTTCTGCATTTTCAGCCACAATGCTAGGCAGTGGATAATTTCTGAAATGGGTATCTGGCTGATGAAGTGGATATCTGATAGCCTATTACCATTACCTTATAATACAAATTCAAGGATTGAATATCACAATTACAAAGTAATTATGTTTATTGTAAATAGCATGACTAGCATCAGTGTACTGGAGAAGGCCTATGTTCTTATAAGCATAGGTACCTATTTTCTTGGAAAAATATCAGTGTAGTACAGTAAATATGAAGCTACCAACAGAATATGAATATAAACTATTAAATACAACTGAGGGAGCAGCAGCTGCTTTCAAAGTAGTGGTTGTCAGCTGAGGCAGTGATATGCAAACTGCTACCAACGGTACTGAAATAATTGCAATATTATGGCAACTTACCTTAAAGCAAATAAAAACGGCAAGGAAAGTTCTGGCATGATATAAATACTTCAGAAGTAAAGGAGATCACGCACCAAATTGCAAAAGCGTTGAGTCGTCGATAGGCAAACATGAAAGAGAAGGTTTTACAACACTTATGCTCTTAGACGAATGGTCTCCTTTATTTCTAAACTACTGACTTGTTGCAAATAAGCTAATTGTAAATAATGAAAGTCAGTGACAATACAGTTCCTACTTAACTATAATTTAAATGTAAATGCTACTCCATTTACACCTCAAGTGGCACTCAGCTGCACAAACAAACAGTTTTTTGGGAATAATTCTGGATGATCACCCTGTCATGTAAAGAGTATATACATTACATTTGTAAGAAATTTAATACAAATATGCACTTACCGAAACAGGTCTCGGCATTCCTGAACTATACCTTAAGGCAAATATATTTCAGACTGATAAATCCGCATCTGGGTCTGATACAAGATGTGAGATAGGGCACTAGCAGTCTATACAGACAGGGTTTTTAGTCTAGGGGGGGAAAAAAGGGGGTGAGAAGAAGAAGAAGAAGAAGAAGAAGAAGAAGAAGGAGGAGGAGGAAGAAGAAGAAAGAAAGAAAGGCATTAAAAACTGTAGCTGTGGTACACAACAGAGAGCCGTGTAGAGGTATTTTCAGAAAATATCAAATACTAATTATCAGCTCTACGTGCATTCTGCAGGCAATCATGATTATGAAACTAAATCCTGAAATGAACAACAATGTATGTAACTTTACCACACGAGGAAGGGAAAGCTTTCACAAGATTACATGTAATAAACAGGCTGCAGATTGCAGTCCGCATATAAAGGGGATAGTATTTTTTTTACAACAGACTACCATCTGATTTTGAGATAGTTAATCTAAATACCTTAAGAATAAACTGAATCACTTATTAACACAGAAAATCAATTGAATTTCAAACTATAATGCCTGCCTGTTAAACTACTCATTTATTCAGCCATAAGCTTGTTTCTGTAACAGAAAATTGGTAACTTCTAATCCTTATTTTTTTTATATGAATATATGCACCTTTTTCTAGTAAGAGAAGTACAACACTGGATCTTACCGTAATATGTAAAGTAAAACTATGACAAAATCTGAAACTGATTGTTAATCTGATAGCAAATAAGTGAATACAGAAGAAAATTACTGGGTTGAATTTCACTATTGTAAACACTAATAGTATTAAGCAATACTGTGTGAGTTTAGGCCTAATGTGAACAGAATGAACAATTTTGAGTACCTAAAGAGTTGTTTCTCTTATGTCAAAGTGTGTCTTTATTTGATCGACATCCCTGAAGTTTCTTCTTTTTCTTGATGGAATCTGTGGAACATGATGAATGAATGATAGGAATGAGACATGGGTGGGTAGGCTATACAGTCAAATCACTCTTTTGGATTGCTTTTGAAGCCAAAATCATGGATAGGAGTGCCCACACATTGTTTATGCCCATCCTTCCTGTGCTCCTGTTTTAAATTTCAAGAAAAACTACATCACTAGACACATACCAAAAGCTATCTTTGACATACATAATGTTCACTCATCATCCTGAGAGTTAATCTCAAAAACTGTAATTTCTGAGCAAGAATGAAAATGTTAATCCCCAAATGTAGCCTACACAATGTGACAAAATACTATTTTTTTATGTGGCTAACCTAATAACATGCTAGGCTGAGATAAAGGTGAGTCTTGTAATGACGATGTTCCAAATTGAACTCTAAAATAAAGTAGTAAATGCTCTGATACACAGTCTATAAGTTAGTGGCATCATAAAAGAACTTACTCTAAATGACATCTGTCTGCAGCCTTACATAATATGATCTCCATGGATCCAAAAGAAACCCTCCATCTTTAAGGTGAATTAGAATGCACAATTACATAGAGTTGTACATGGCACAAATATTTATTTTTTCCTCAAAACAATAAAATTTACTTTAATGCATGTTATAAATGATTGATAACTTAAACAACATCTCAAAAAAATAGGAAATCAATACCGTTTGAACTAGATCACAGCAAATGCTCACGTATAGGGGGAACACTGAGAGGAATATGGAACAAGATCACAGCAAATAGTTATACATAGCAGGAATTCTGAGAGATATAATTCGGATCAAGATCACAGCAAATGCTTATACTGTATATCAGTGGAAAAGTGAGTGATAAACAGTCAGATAAGAGAAAAGTACTTAGAAGGGCAATGACAATCTCAGAAATAAATGGTTGATCCTTGAGATTTTAAGAGTACTTTCACATTATCACAGAACTCACCCTGTGAAAGTTTGGTGGTTGGGAAGTTAGTAGAATTTCTTCTAAAATCTAAAGTTAGATGACATTTGCCAAACGTACACAACGTGGGAAAACATCTCAACTATCCTCCACCCCTACCTCACCTCCTTGACTCATATTTATGTCCATTTTTTGAAGAAGGAAGCTGTGGTATCAAATCTCAAGATAATTTCTGAAGGAAGCCATTGCCCACACCAAAACTTTTCAGGTGCCTGATTGTCGTGTATGTTTCCTCTATACCATTTACAAAAAGTAACTGTAGTTTACCTCCCTATCACAATTAAACTGACTTTAATTTTACATAAAAAATATCAATATATAACTTTTTAAAATAAAAACACACAATAACTCTGCTGCACACTTTGGAAACATGAAAGTTGTCAATCAACACATAATTACACAACAGTTAAATAAACAATAAATAGGCCTACAGAGATCAAACTAACATGCGATTCTAATAAAATTTCCAAATCAAACTTCAGTAGGGCCTAAGTTCCAAATAATATATCAAAATATTCTGTTGATAAACATGGTTGTAAATCAGTGTACGAGAAACTAAAACATGATTTTTAAAAAAGGTACACCAATTTATATAGTAAAACTTTAAACATTGCCTTCAAACCTTTAATAGTCAGTAAAAATTCAAATCTTTCAGTAATGTACTATCATCTTTGGCTGTAAAATATCACTTCTGGAGTATCAAAAACTTGAATAATACACATTTAAACAACAACTGGAGATCAACAGGATTCAGTCAATTACAACGTATGGGAGGACACTCAATAAGTCTCCCTTATAGGATCTCTTTGATAAACACTCATGCCATTCCCTGAATCCATCATCAGTTTGATTCCTTCTGGGTCCTTCATCAAATATTCCTGTGACACCCTCCATTTTCACGAAACTAACACTGCAGTTTGCATCCTCATAACCTTTGACAGTAACTGCTTCCTCACACTGAACGACACTGCTGTCAGTCACATTCAACTCACTAGCGGATACTGTTAACTCAGGCTGTACCTCCCTTATAGTCTCATCCGGAGAGGCATCTACTGTTTTTCCTGGTACGTCTCTCTTTTCTGAAACTGTATCTTCATGATTTGCTGGAGATTCAGCAGCAGTACTCACGCTTTGTTCTGCTGAGGTGCCTACCCGCCCATTGTTGCTGTCTTCTAATCGCAGCAAGTGATCTTCAGTTACTGGTGTAGAGGAAGGCACAAATGTCCTTTTCGGCTGCAGCTTCAACTCACATGTTCTTTTTATATGCTCTCCTCGGCTTGTCTGGCTGCCAATACGTTGAGCACACAAATTTCGAGCACCTCCCACAGGTAAGTCTGAATTATTTAGCACAGTTTTAATTAGCTCTTGCGTAGTTTTCACTTTTTTCCTTGGCGTGAAGTTCGTAGCAGCTTTAGCCATTTTAGCGCAACCCGAGAGCTGCATATTTGTTGTCAGCTGCTGTCCTCTGTGCACTTTTTGCTCACAAAGTGACTTATTGTCTGTCACAGAACAATGCTTCTTGGCGTCCCAGTCTTGAGGGTTCATAGTAACTACCATCTCCTTAGTAGCTCGAATCGTGCTGGCAAGATTTTTGCACTTTCCTTCAACAAACCGATTTAAACTATCATTTCTCATTTTATTGTCAAATACTTCAGCCGCCGGCTCTTGTTCCTGAACAGACGACGAGCGAGTTGCATTAGCTCCAAGGAGACCGTAACGCTCCTTGGAAATCGTGGAGTCGCAATTCCTTGTTTTTGAGTTTCCATTAGCAGCCCATTCATGGGACATTTTTTTCCCATCTGTGTTATCTACATGGGCGTAATTTTCTATATTGTTTGCCTGTCCATTGCCCATCCGCGTGCCCTGTACAAATGCTGCTCCAGCGCGCAACAATATGTATTTTCTCCATCGTTTAACCAACTGCTTAGCTCGCTTCGCTAATGTTTCGTCCTTCAAGTTCCGACGTAAATCGTTCACAATTTTACCTAACCTCGTCGATCTCAGTAACTCTTCATTAATTTCAATATTTTCCAGACCTTCTAACACTTCCGTAATAGTTTCCGCGTCACGCACATTATGATTTCGATCTATCGCGTCTAATAACTTACACTTAAGCTTCAACACATCTGCCTCCATTGCTTGCTGCACGCGCACTGACGGACGAGTACAGAGTCACTGGACGCCAAAGAAAGTAGTACCTCAATGTCAACAGGTAGTAACATTTATTTGCAGATCGCTGTTGTAAACATACGAACATATGACTATGTTTTACGTCTAACAAATGTCTGTAAGGGGCACAAAATACATTACTGGAGAAATACAATATTTGTCGTGAATTTCACTAACGTTATTTAAATGCACATGGCATCTATCAGTATCCTTCCGCCAACTATTATTTGCTGTTCTTTGAATAATATATTTTAGTTGGGGCAAAGACAAGGTCATGTCATTCTGACAATACTTCATGAACTGGGGAGATGGCTTACAGACATGCTAATTCAGTCATACCTACTTCCCCATTAACCACAACATTACTGACAACAATGAGTGAAAGTCATCTGCAAGCACTCTGTGTTTCAGGTTCCGCCAACCTTCTCAATGACATTCGAAGTCGTTTCTCATAATAATGAAATCTCTCTTTGTAATTATTACGTTATGTTACTTACTCCAATCCAAAGAATACTATATAAGAAAATTACTTCGATGAGAAGGTGATTGATTTTTCGACTACTTCCTGATGGGAATAAACTAATTGGAGACAAATTTAAATTCAGTGTCTCTACAGAGGACAAGAGCTACTTAACTAACATTTCATATGTGCTGTAGTACGCCATTAAGCTTACAGAATATGTGTACAACTTTGAATCCTGCGTTCTCGGTACAATATGTGATATTGGTGACACTTAATACTGAAGCCCCTCCAGAATTCAGTGTTATTAAACTTGCAGGGACAAATAGATGCTAGTAAGCTGTTAGTAAATGTGCTTGGGACAAGCTAACGTCAGAAAAGGAGGGATTTTATTCTAGGCTGTGGAGAAAGAGATCAACACAGACTATAGTTACCTGTAGTCTATGGATAAAAGTAACCGTTGTAGCTAATGTCTGTGGCGGAAGGAATATGAGGCATGTAAACAATAAATAATATTGTGAATGCGAACTTTACTTTCCCAGTTATGGAGCAGGAGGACAAAGTGGGGTGTATGGAAGCAGAAGCACTGAAAAGGAAAGAAAGGTTAAAGCAATTGAAGAGGAAACATGAAGAAGTGAAGGATGGTACAGCGTCAGAAGAAAAATCGGAATCAGTTTCTGTCCTTCCAAAGTAAGTGCAACTAAATGACCTATAACGGAAGGTACTGTTCATGTGCTATCATTAATTTCTGTCATGGCAAAATTTCAGTTGCTTTATAGTAAAGTTCGTAGTTTACTGTTTCATATATCTGTTTACAGAGAGGTGAAGAGATGCTCTTGTACTTGCTGTAGTAAACCCCCATACGTGAACTTGTTATAGGCCGAAATTCCGAAGCTATCGACCCCAAGATGAAACGTTGAAGGAAAATGTTGTTCCTGAAGCTAAACCTGGAGATGTGGAGGAGGAAGTAAAGGATCAATTGAGCTCTGCACATTCGAAAGTTGTCATCGAAGAGTTGGTAAGTTTTATTTTAGTTTGTTAAGTACGTCAATCGCACACAGTATATTATGTATCCGCAGGGGTGGATTTTAAGACAGGGTTGTCATATTTTTGGTGACTGGTAGATGTCAACGCTAGTAAGGTTTTTTCATTTGTCACGACACTTAATTACATGCAACTTACTTTTTACAATTTTTTTTATTTTTAAGTAAATGTTTTGCTGTTGGGCTAAATAAGTTTACAGGTGTCCCCTCCCACCCCCCACCTCACCTTCTGAGGAGTGCAGTCATTTAAAGCTGTTTTTACTAAACAAACTGTAAATAATAATCTTCAAACGTTTCTCTTTTTGCCTTGATTGATGCAAAATTTGGGGAATGAACACCAAAGTGCTTCTTTTTGTGCTGCATAAGGTAGCCCTAAAGTAAAATTCATCTGTGAACCTTGCATGTTTGCAATCCACAAGTGTTACCTAGGGTAAAGCTACATAGAAACTAAAAAGGACATTAAGTTTCAGGATTGTTGGTCAAAGTACAGTGGACAAGTATATTCAGAATTTTCTCATTGGTGATATTCCAAAATTTGTAACTAATTATTTTGAGTTTTAAAAGCTATCAGTATATGTCCATATGAAATGTCAGTATTTACAGGATGTTTTCCATTTAGACAATATTATTTTTTGGAACATAATTTGAAAAACATAAAGGTCGGTATGTTAAGGGATTGAATCAAAATGTAACTATGATTTGCCACAGTGCCAGTTTGTGCCAGTATGCATGGAGCAGAATTGGGGAGTGAAGTGAGACTGCTGCATGGGCAGATGGTATCACCTGTTGTTTATATAAAATCTTGTGGTTTTATTGTTTTGATTATGAGAAATTATGTTATGAAAACTTGAACTTCATAATGGTGCCGTGTAAAAAAATGATTTCTCAATGCAAGTTTTGTCACAAGTTTCAAAAATCTGTAGCTTGGGGGCAAAGGAGTGTTGTATGGTTGATGAGGTGCATCCCAGCTTTGGACATTTTAGAAATTAAGCATTTGGCATTGTTAATGTTGAAATTTTATCTGAACCTTGGTTGTGTTGACAGAATGATACCAAGTATGCATGTTATATGGGAGCCTTTTTTGTTTTGTCACGTAAAGCCTGTTTCTTTCATTGGTATGTACAGCAATTTTTACACAGTTTGTGTTACACTACAGTAGTTGTATTTCATGGATCCAACAAAGAGTGGTCTGTGAGATGTGGAATGAAGTCATGATTAAATGCAATGCAGTGAAATGACATTTACATTATTGTATTAGTCCAGGTTTCCACATGTAACCAAAGTGACACTATTTGATCATCATTCAGGTGGTGTCACTGAAGTGCATGTGGAAACATGCAAAATCCTGTGGTGTCACTCGAATTGTACCACTAATATTTGAAGTTTCTTTAACTTTGTGATGCGACTTTTCAGCACGTATCACCTGCTAGCTACAGAGACTACATGATATAACATCTCCATGATTACTGCTAGCTAAAGAGACTACATAATGTAACCTCTCCACGATTGTTTCATTCGGCTGCCAGTTTGTGGCTGAATTTTGAACCACCGCCACTGTACTCTGCTTTTTGTTGAACACTTGTCCATAAAATTTGAGAAAGGAAGTAACCAAATATCTGGTAGCAGTATAATTTCAGCTTGGTTGTAACTTTAAATAAATAAACATGAATATTAAACCATCAGATATGTTACAGTGTCTTTTAGCACAGTTGGTCAAAGTATAGCTTCAAAGTTATGGTTACAATACCTGTGATGTCTTATTTAACAAATTGATGTGGGGTGCAAGAGTTAAAATATTAGCATTTAAATGAGTCTTCAGCTCACTGTGGATGGTGTCCAACACACCACACAACTAGTTAGGTGGTTAGTTTACATGTTCCCTGGATTATTTTGCATGACAGGTTGTAATGATTTGGAACAATTTATTTTACATTCACATCTCAAAGAACTTCAAGATTCTGCTTTTGAATCATAATATATGTCTACATCTATGTCCATACTCTGCAAACCATCATGAAGTGCATGGCAGAGGGTACTTACCATTGTACCAGCTATTAGGATTTCTTGCCATTTCTTTCACATATGGAGCCTGGGAAGAAAGATGTTTGAATACCTCTGTGTATGTGCATCTTAAAGTGTTTGCCAGTTCAGTTTCTTCAGCATCTCTGTGACTCTCTCCCATGGATCAAACCTACCTGTGGGTATTCATGCTGCCCTCCTCTGTATATGTTCAATATCCCCCATTAGTCCTGTTTGGTATGGGTCCCACACACTTGAGCAATATTCTAGAAGTGGTCGCGAGTGATTTGTATGCAATTTTCTTTGTAAACTGACTGCACTTCCCCAATAAACTGACATATACTACCTGATTTACCCACAACTGAACCTATGTGATCATTTCCCATTAATATCCCTACGAAGTGCTACACTTACGTACTTATGAGTTGGTTGATTCCAATTATAGTCATATGATACTATGTTTTTTTCATTTTGTGAAGTGCAAAATTTTACATTTTTGAACATTTAAAGCAGATTGCCAATCTTTGCGCCATTTTGAAATTTTATCAAGCTCTGACTGAATACTTATGCAGCTTCTTTCAGATAGTGCTTCTTTATAGATAGCTGCTTCATCTGCAAAAATCTGAGGTCCGCAAGGTTGTTA
The DNA here is from genome assembly GCF_023864275.1 of Schistocerca cancellata. Classification (NCBI taxonomy): domain Eukaryota; kingdom Metazoa; phylum Arthropoda; class Insecta; order Orthoptera; family Acrididae; genus Schistocerca; species Schistocerca cancellata. Next base: position 55,761,025 of record NC_064637.1, on the reverse strand, counting down.
GTATACAACATGAACAGCAAGGGTCCCAACGCACTTGTCTGGGGTATACCTGAATTTACTTTTACATCTGATGATCCAAGATAACATGTTGTGTCCGTCCTATCAAAAAGTCCTTAATCCAATGACACATTTCACTTTATACCCCATATGATCATACTTTTGACAATAAGCATAGGTGTGGTACTGACTCAAATGCATTTCAGAAATCAGGAAATACTGCATCTAATTGCCTGTTTTGATCCAAAGCTTTCAGTATGTTATGTGAGGAAAGTGTGAGTTGGGTTTCACATGATCACTGTTTTCAGAATCCATGCTGGTTGACATGGAGGATGTCATTCTGTTCGAGATACCACATTGTGTTTGATCTCAGAGTATATTCTAATATTCTACAACAAACCAGTAGTTTCTTTTAGGGGGATGTGACCTATGCCTTTTTACAGGAATTGGGCACTTACTTTTTTTGTCCGAGGGACCTATGATGGAGAGGGCGTAACTCAACAGCAAATACAGTATAGAATCTGATGGGGATTCCACTGGGCCATGGAGCTTTGATGAGTTTTAATGATTGCAACTGTTTCTCAACACCACTGATATGAATACTGATTTCACTCATCTTCTCAATGATATAAGGATTAAATTGGGGCAGTCCTGGGTTTTCCTTTGTAAATGAAAATTTGAAAATGGAGTTAAGCATTTCAGCTTTTTGTCTGCTACCACCAATTTAAATTCGTGTCTCATTCACTAGGGACTGGACACTAACTTTGGCACCACTGAAAGCCGTTACATATAACAAGTATTTCTTTGGATTTTGTGAAGGATCATTTGACAGTATTCTGCTATGGTAGTCATTGAAGGCTTCATGTATTGATCTCTTGACAGCCAAACGTGTTTCATTCTGCATCTCTGTATGTATAGCTGTATGCTTTGTTTTGCATCTATTATGCAGTAATCTCTGTTTCTTTAGTAGTTTCTTTTTAGTGACTGTATGCCATAGAGGTTCCCTCCCATTATGAACTGTTCTACTGGATACGTATCTGTCCATTGCATGGCCAACTGTTCTTTTAAACTTGAGCCAGAGTTCCTATACATGCTCATGTCTTGGAAGTTTCAAGTTCCTCTTTTTGAGATATGACATTACTGATTTTTTGTCTAGTTTACTGAATGTATAAAGCTTTTTGCTTTAAGTTGTCCTTTGTACTTTGGTGGTCATTGTTGCCACAACCATGTCATGGTCACTGGTACTGGTTTTGATATGGACATCCTCAAAGAGTTCAGGTCCAATTCTTGCCATTAGATCCAGTATATTTCCATCATGGGTGGGGTTCCAAACTATCTGTCCGAGGTGATTTTCAGAGAAGGCATTGAGTTATGTTTCACAGGATGTCTCTCTCACCCACCACTAACAAAACTGTAATTTTCCCAGTTTATTGTTGTATGATTAAAGTCTCTACCAATGATTACAGTATGTTGGGGAACTTATGTAAAAGTGAAATGGAGAGATGATAGATAATCACCAGGAGTGAAACATCAGAGTGTCACTTTTAGCTTCACTTGACCAAATACTGCATTTCTACAGTAGGAGTTGTATTTTTTAATTGAGATCAGCACACAATTTGACAAATACTTGAAATTTACTTTTTTTTTCTTCAAAAATGCTCAACAAATGAATCTTTGTTTATAAGTGGTACTTCCTTTATAAGTGTGTGCGTGGTGCCCCTGTGTTATTTCAGTGCAAAATCCTTCGAGATGAAACAGTTATGGTTTCTTTTCTATTTATTGGACTCTTAGCTGGATTCTAATGCCATAACCTCAATGATAGCTTTATTGTCTGTCCCAGAAATCTCGGATTGTTTTATCTCATAAACAGTGCCACTGGAATTTTGACAGGAGTACATAGAAACAGCTGCACATGTTACCACTGCAATAGCAGCCATTGTACCACTTGCTGTGGCATTAATTTAGTCGCATATGAAAATGCAGCTTTACACTGCTTATTTTAATTATATGTGAAACTAAAACATTAAATTTAAGAGTTCCTGGTATGATACTCTTCAGTTAAGTATGAATATTGGCATAGAAAGTTGCCGAATTGGTCTCAAACACCGCTACATTCTCTACATGACATTTCATGTGCTGTGGTAGGTTGTTGACTACACGTATACTTGTGTATCTAACTCTTTCCTGTACTGATGTTAACCCCATTAGGTCTTTGTGGAGATTGTGTTTGGTTCCAGGCTTACAGTCATGCATTTCACTATTTTTTGTGAAAAAAGGAGTATAGAGAATGGCAAAGGAACATACCTTCACTATATGTATTGTTAAGCAGTTGTTTTTTTAAGAGGTCTCAAAAGGATGTTCTTGATAATGTCGTTGACGAAGACGACGACGATATTTGGTTTGCGAGTTGCTTAACGGTGCCTGTACAAATTCCTAATCTTTTCACTATCCAGTCTCACCAGTTTCCTAATGACGATGAAGTGATAAGGTCAACACAAACATGTAGTCCCCAGATGGAGAAAATCCCTGACCCGGTGGGGACTCAAACCTGGGACCGTGTGGCCTGAATTAATACCAAATATACACTGTCTGATGGAAAAAGTGAGGCACCCAGATGATGTAGTCAGATGTCAAGTGTCAACACCATTGGCTCGTTTGTGGATGATAAGAGCTGCAGTGGTCTGTGACTGATAGAATGGCCACAAGAGTGTGTTAGTGGTGTTCTTATTTTGTTTTGTTAACAAGCCAGGTAGAGTATCTACATCTGCATACGTACTTCACCATATGGTGCTTGGCAGATGGTACCTTGTACCCGTAGTAGTCACTTCCTTTCCTGTTCTACTCATAAACAGAGCAAGGGAGAGTTTGCTGTCCATGTGCCTCTGTACGATCCCTAATGTCTCTTATTTTATCTTACCTTTGTGGTCCTTACTGAAATGTACATTGACAGCCGTAGATTTTTTTCTACAGTGAGCATGAAATGCCAGTTCTAGAAATTTTCTCAATAGTGTTCCACAAAAAGAAAGTCGTCTTCCATCTACAGATTTTCAGTTGAGTTCATGGAGTATTTCTTTAATACTCACATGTTAATTGGACCTACCAGTAACAAAAGTAGCAGTCAGCCTCTCAATGCTTTGATGTCTTCGTTTAATCTGACCTGATGAGGATCCTAAACACTTAAGCAGTCCATTAGCATTCTATATATGGCCTCCTTTGTGGAAGAACCACACTTTCACAAAATTCTCCCAGTAAACCAAAGTAGACCATTTGCCGTCCCTACTACCATCCTTATATGCTCGTTCCATTTCATATCGCTTTGCATCATGACACCCAGATATTTAATTGATAAATGACGTTACTCAGGGTTGCCACAAGTTCTGGAAATCAGGGAATTTCAAACATGTCAGGGAAATCGGAAATATCAGATAAATTTGGAAGAAAGGGGGGGGGGGGGGAGACACTGTAAGAACCTTTTTTGTCCCAGTAGATGAAATGGTTTGTTTACTGAGATATTGTGCATAGTCACTGGCTGGGTGCAGCTGAGTAAGTGCACTGCTTCCCTGCTCCCATATTGTTACTGCTTGCAGTAAGTACTGCCACCATTCTTGCTGCTAGCCTAGCAGCTGCCATTGAGAGGCAGGGAGGGGCGAGGAGTGTGGTTTTTTTTTTTTTTTTTTTCCTCTGACTGTTGACACAGAGGCTGGAGACGGCAGTCATGTGTGCATGAGTTGTCTGAGTGATTGTGTGAACGTGTGTGCGCTCTCATTTTCTGACAAAGGCTAGGGCCGAAAGTTTAGCTGTGAGAGTGTGTTTCTTTCCTACATGCCTGCCTGCACCTCAGTGATCATCCTTACTGTGAGTTTTACCTATCTTCATTAGTGTGGATTCTCAGAGTATTTGTGCAAGTTATCTGTTTCATGGATTGGTCACTGTGGTCTCATTTTATAAACATGTTGTCTGTAACATTTGAACGACTGGCTACATGAGTGGGCTTTTGCAATGGGTCAAAACCATAGGCCATTTCTCCCAGTATCTCTTAACGGATCAGGCCTGCCGATCTGAAGCCCATCGTTTCTCACTAATATGCAGGCCCTGCCCATCGGATCTAGTCTCACTGATATGTCCACGTCAGGTCTGTCTGTGTGTGGTGTAATGCGATCAGGTTTTGTGGTTTATCCCTGGACGCAGGACTGCACTGCTCCTTGGCAGGCCAGAGGCCATGGGCGATGGATTTCAGGAATTGCGACTGTCTTGCCACAAATCTCCAACCGGGTGGGAATCGAACCCAGGCCTGCTGCGTATTAGGCAAACATGTTATCACTCAGCTAAGCAAGTGGACACACAATACCTCTAAATAATAGACATAGCACAGTGGCTAATAACTGACAATAATGAACATACACTACTGGCCATTAAAATTGCTACACCACAAAGATGACATGCTACAGAAATGAAATTTAACCGACAGGAAGAAGATGCTGTGATATGCAAATGATTAGCTTTTCAGAGCATTCACACAAGATTGGCGTCGGTGGCGACACCTGCAACGTGCTGACATGAGGAAAGTTTCCAACCGATTTCTCATTCACAAGCAGCAGTTGACCGGCGTTTCCTGGTGAAACGTTGCTGTGATGCCACAGCATCCACATCCTTTGCCAGAACTTTGATTATCTATCATTAGGGGCATCCTACGCAAGGAGGAGAATTGCGTACCATTATGTTTCTGACTTTGATAAAGGTCGGATTGTAGCCTATCGGGAATGCAGTTTATCATATCGCGACATTGCTGCTCGCGTTGATCGAGATCCAGTGACTGTTAGCAGAATATGGAATCGGTGGGTTCAGGAGGGTAATATGGAACGCCGTGCTGGATCGCAACAGCCTCGTATCACTAGCAGTCGAGATGACGGGCATCTTATCCGCATGGCTGTAACGGATCGTGCAGCCACGTCTCGATCCCTGAGTCAACAGATGGGGATGTTTGCAAGACAACAACCATCTGCACGAACAGTTCGACGACGTTTACAGCAGCATGGACTATCAGCTCGGAGACCATGGTTGCGGCTACCCATGACGCTGCATCACAGACAGAAGTGCCTGTGATGGTGTACTCGACGACGAGCCTGGGTGCACGAATGGCAAAACGTCATTTTTTTCGGATGAATCCAGGTTCTGTTTACAGCATCATGATGGTTGCATCCGTGTTAGGCGACATCGCGGTGAACGCACATTGGAAGCGATATTCGTCATCACCATACTGGCGTATCACCCAGCGTGATGGTATGGGGTGCCATTGGTTACACGTCTCGGCCACCTCTTGTTCGCATCGATGACACTTTGAACAGTGGAGATTACATTTCAGTTGTGTTACGACCCGTGACTCTACCCTTCATTCGATCCCTGCGAAACCCTAAATTTCAACAGGATAATGCACGACTGCATGTTGCAGGTCCTGTACAGGCCTTTCTGGATACAGAAAATGTTAGACTGCTGCCCTAGCCAGCACATTCTCCAGATCTCTCGCCACTTGAAAACGTCTGGTCAATGGTGACCGAGCAACTGGCTCGTCAAAATACCCCCGTCACTACTCTTGATGAACTGTGGTATCATGTTGAAGCAGCATGGGCAGCTGTACCTGCACACGCCATCCAAGCTCTGTTCGACTCAAAGCCCAGGCGTATCAAGGCCGTTATTACGGCCAGAGGTGGTTGTTCTGGGTACTGATTTTTCAGGATCTATGCACCCAAATTGCATGAAAATGTAATCTCATGTTAGTTCTAGTGTAATATATTTGTCCAATGAGAACCTGTTTATCATCTGCATTTCTTCTTGGTGTAGCAATTTTAATGGCCAGTAGTGTTATTGAACCAAAATTTTATTGGTGGTCACCTATAGTGTTGGTTTATACTTCTTTCCAGAGGGCCACTTCTTTCTGAGCTTATTTCTGAAATCGGTGAAGATATTTTAAAACTGTCTTGTGAATCCAAGGAAATGCATATTTTTGTCACCAAATGTCTTTTGTTTTCTTGAAGTAAAATAACAGCAGTGGTCTCAATGGAACACACATACCATTTGGCTTTCTGTCTCCATCTAAAAACAGTTCATTATAAAAGATGTTGATGTTAGTACTTAAGATTTTTGCTCACGCGTTTAGAAATACAGAAGTCCCTACATTTTTTTGTCAACTTATATGTCTACTCATCCTTGAGATCTCAAAATTTGTCAGGGAAAACTGGTAAAACTTGTCTGGAAATCAGAGAATTTCACTTGGGGAAACTCATGGCAACCGTGGTTACTCTGTCGGGTGCCACAATTCTAATGTATTCAAACATTGCAGATATTTCCCTACTCATCTGCATTAATTTACATTTATCTACATTTAGAGCAAGCTGCCATTCATGACACCAGCTAGAAATTCTCTGCACGTTATCTGGTGTCTTCCTGTGCTTAGTCAACAGTGACCCTTTCCCGCACAACACAGCATCGTTGGCAAACGTCTGCAGATTGATGCTCGCCCTGTCCTTCAGATTAGGGAATAAGAGCGGCCCTATCACAGTTGCCTGGATCACTCCCGATGTAACTCTCGTGTCCGATGATCTCTCGTCATTGAGGACAACGTACTGGTTTCCATTATGTAAGCCACTCTGATATCTGGCAACCTAACCCATATGTCTTGCATATCTAGTAACCTGTTCCATATGGTTGTATTTTCGTTAACAATGTGCAGTGGGGCACCGTGTCAAAAACTTTCCGGAAATCTAGGAATCCGGAATCTATCTTTAGCCCTTCATCCATAGTTCACAAGATATTGTGTAAGAAAATGGCGAGCTGAGTTTTACATGAGGGATGCTTTCAATACCGTGCTCATTCATGGACATAGGATTCTCGATCCCAAGAAAATTTATTGTATTCAAACTGAGTATATGTTCAAGAATTCTGCAGCCAACTGATGTTAAGGACATTGGCCTGTAATTTTGTGGGTCTGTTCTTGTACCCTTCTTATACGAAGGAGTCAGCTGCACATTTTTTTTTTTCCCATTTGGTTGGGGGTTTTCACTTGGCTTGAGATTTGCGATAAATGTGAGCTAAGAGAGGGACCGTTGCAGGAAGTGCTGGTAGGTGGATTGGTCAGGTCTTGCCACTGGGTCTTCCACAGGGATATGATCCCCGTGGTAAGGGGTTAGGATCGGTAGTGGCACATGGATAGGCTAGGATACTGTGGAGGTCGGATGGGCAAAGAAACACTATTTTAGGAGGGGTGGGAAGAATCTTGCGTAGGATGCCCCTAATGATAGATAATCAAAGTTCTGGCAAAGGATGTGGATGTGTGAGGTTACAGCACGGGAAATCTGTTTGTGGACTAGGTGAGGGGGGATAGTGCCTGTCTGTGAAGGTCTCTGTGAGACCTTCAGCATATTGCACAAGAGAGCTCCCATCACTGCAGATACGCAGTCCCCGGTGGCTACGCTGTATGGGAGGGATTTTTTGGTGTGAAAGGGATGAATGCCAGGCAGTGCCGATTCCTCTTCTCCCACCTGTACGCTATTATCCCTCCTCCTTCCCCAGCCCACTCTGAGCTCTTCCCATTCAGTGTGTATCTTTTGCAGTCTGGCTGGAGTGGCCGAAAGTAGCAGTCATGTATGTGAAGTGTGTTTGTTTTTGCGAATGTGTGCATTTTTCTTTTCTGAAAAAGATTTTTGCCGAAAGCTTATATATGGTAGACTTCTCATCATGCCTGTCTGCAACTCAGTGTGTCATCTTTACAGTGAATAGCTGTATGTCCTTCCCATAATATTGTTGTTGCTATTATGTTTGCGTGCATTTGATCCTGCAAATGAAGAGTTTTTCTCCCAAAATTCACCTAATATGTGTAGTTTGTTGTTACTGTAAATATTTCTTCAGCATTTCAAATGGAAACACTGTTATATTACTGACTGTACAAATCAGCAATTATGCTGTCATTGTTTCCCAGTACTGCCCATGATAGATTTTACTAACAAACCTTTTAAAGTTAGGTAGGTATTAGCCTATTGGAAAGCTTGCCGTTTGAATAAAATCATGTTGGGTACAACACCAAGTCACATTGTAAAATGAAATAAACCAAATTAAGAAGTGAGGCTTCCATTTATAAAACATTTCTTTGGTTAACAAAAAAATTGTAATCAGTTGCCTTCTATTTTGATAGTTTTATTTTACTTTTACCAATTAGATAGTAATTTAATGTAGCAGTAACGGAGATGGATGTATGGAACAGTATGTGAAGTACGGGGTAGGTACACTTCGTAGACTGAATCAACAGATCTGTTTGGTTTGCACTGCATTCTTTATTGTGATCTTGTAGCAGTGGAGAGATGTATACATTCTTTTACAAGATGTGTACTTCTCCTTCCAAGCAGTGTATATTTTGGAAGAAATGTGGTTGGAATTGTGAATGTGATTAGATTGCAGCAGCACAATTTATTAGTAACAAATGAGAATTTGTGCCGCACTCGGACTCGAACCTAGATATCCTGGTTTATGTGAGCAGTCGCATTACACTTTGGCTACTCGAGGACACCTGCAGGGTCACTGAGAGTCTACATCCTGCACTCGCTCAATTGCTGTGTTTCCTGTGCAGGGATATGCATTTATTATTATTGTAGTGGCCTGTCTAGGCTTGTAATACCTTTTGCAGTGTCTTGTGTTTTTCAGTGTAATATGCAGTGATCTTCGGGCATGCATGCGTTTCTGAAGGACATTGCATAGTACATAAAAAAACACACATTTGCAAGGAGTAGTATATTTTTGTTTAAAGCAAACATAGAACTTTGAAGTGCTCCAATTATTTCTTCCTGTTCTCCAATTACTTCTCTAAATATCTATATATAAAACATGATGTCCCGACTGACTGACACATCATCGCTCAGCCCATATCTCTAAGGACAGAAGCCGTAAGTTTGGTGAGGGTATGGGTCTTATACTGTAGGCATCATTTAAGAAGGGATTGTTTGAAGTTCCACTCCTAAGGGATTGAAATAAGGGATGAAAGGCTTTTTTAAAATACACCAGTGTTAAGGGAACTTTGAAGCTAGAACTACGAAAATTGGTATTTGGTTTCTTAGACAGAAAGCAAAAAATGTTTTTCTGGAAATTCAACCACTGGGAGGTAAAATAGTGGGTGAAAGTTTTTTGAAAATAATTAATTACTAAAGAACTACTAAAGGATTTTTAAGGCTACGTCTTTGACAATTTGTATTTGACTTCTCAGTTACCAAAAAGAAAAAAAAAAATACTTTTTATTGTTTCTGGCAATTCAACCTCCAAGGGAGTGTAATAGGGGATGAAATTTTTTCATTACGTTAGAAAAATTATGAATCATAAATTTATGAAAATTGGCATTACACTTCTGAGTTAGACATAAAGAAATATTTGTTAGGATATGAAAATTGCTATGGAAATTTCCGGCAGGAACGCAAAAAGCATGATTAACAAAATACTTTTTACTACAATTACCAGAATTACTTTTTGGTCAGAAGCACATTCGGAATAGAATTAGCGTAAAAAGCTTAGGTGTTGCAAATTGTGAATAACTTAAAAATTTTATTAAATAAAAATGAAAAAGATCTCTGCAGGCCATACAGTGTATGCAAGTAAAGCACTGGGTTCTAAGCTAGTTTTAACATAAAACAAAAGTGAACGCATGTCAAGACAGACAACCAGTAAGATACAAATTAGTCTTGAATAATCAAATCTTGGAGCAAGTAAAACTAGTAGAATGCGACATCTCTTCCAAATATAACCATGATGTGGACCAGAAATTAAATAATTGTACATCCATATATGAAACCATCATAACACGTTTGCAGAATAAAACCAGGAAAGAAACCCAGCTGAAGTTTTATGCATAATAGGAGTACCAACCCTTATTTATGGAAGTGAAGTATGGGCAACAAGAATTCCCCAAGAAAGTAGAATACAGGCTCAAGAAATGATCAAAAAAGAAATGAAGATATAACTAAAGATTTAGGAATATATAATATAAACGAGAAAAAGGGAAAATAGGAGAAAATGGAAGGGATATGTAGACCATGGATGGAGAGAGATAGTTGTTGTGGGTTGGCAAGAGAGCCAACCCGGTATACTAGAGGAAGCCGAAAGGCACGCGTTTTAGCTCACGCAGGCAGGCGTGAGGTCTGGAACAGGACAAGGAATTGAGACTAGCAAAAAACGTACGTAGCTTCTGGAATACTTAACTTTAATCCATAATTGGTGAACGTCGCTCTTGACGGTACATGTTTTACAGTATCAATAGTAATTGGTAATGGCGCCTTGCTAGGTCATAGCAAATGACGTAGCTGAAGGCTATGCTAACTGTCGTCTCGGCAAATCAGTGTATTTTGTCAGTGAACCATCGCTAGCAAAGTCGGTTGTACCACTGGGGCGAGTGCTAGGAAGTCTCTCTAGACCTGCCGTGTGGCGGCACTTGGTCTGCAATCACTGATAGTGGCGACATGTGGGTCCGACGTATACTAACGGGTTGCGGCTGATTTAAAGGCTACCACCTAGCAAGTGTGGTGTCTGGCGGTGACACCACAATAAGTCCCAGTATAGGCTCTAAATTATAAATGCACTGGAAGAAATAGTGTAGGAAGACCATACAAGAGATGGGTACTGTATCAGGCAATTGGCCTAATACATGAAGTAAAGGAGAAGAAGAAGAAATTTGTTATCACAGGCATCACTAACACACATGAGAAAAGACCGTGAATAATAATCAGTTATGAATGTTATGCTAACTTTGAAACATTTGTCACAGAACCAATGGTGACAGATGCTACACTGAATACCATTCCTCACTTTCTTGTTACAATTATTGCAGTTGTTCACACTTTTAGATTCATTTTTAGTGGTGCAATTTTCACTTTCTGACTTTTATCATGTAGTGCCATCTAAATTAGGTCACCGACTGTGTGCACAATCTCTTTCCCTCTTTTTATAAAGTGCTTTCACTATCAAATATTTGATTCTGTCACTTTATTGAATATTATTGTATAAAGAAACTTTTTTCCTCCAGTGGATAGTTTTGTCCATTCAGTTTGTTACCTCTGTTACCTTTGCAACTATTACCCAGATAAACCCTGTACACTGATGCAAATGTGTGTTATACTGGGTGGGTGCCACATGAAAAAATTTTTCGTAGGCTCATCATAGTTGCTGTTGACAGCACTTAAATACCCCAGCTCCCCAACATTTTAATTGTGGCAGTGGCAGTACATTATAAAGTGAACAGGAGTAGAGAAAAGAAATTTTATAAAACAGAGGATAGAGCAGAAACTTCATAACTGTTCAGCGAAGCATGTGACAGATGAGCTAGTTCTTTTCAGGTGCAACACAAGATGTTGAAGTCATTGCTCAATAAAAGTGGGCCACAGCTCGAAACTCATCATTTCTGAGCTGTAACTCAATTTGGTATCAGTAAATATGTATCTCCAGCATAGTGTGAGCTGTGGCTAGCAGCAACTTGTCCCCTACTGCTGTGTCCTGCTACTAGTGCAAGTGAGTGTGTGGAGTGTAGTGTTAAATCAACCGTCAATTGTATAAGTGTGGACTGGCCACTAGAGGCTGCCGATAGGAAGCATGCACACGGCACAATCTCCTGCTGCACTGTCTGCCGGTGAGTTGCATTTATATTCACATGGAGACAGCACTGACTCACTCTCACTATGTTCTTTTAGTTTGTAACTCTCACATCAGATGCTGTGTGTGTCATTTATTTTGTACCTTCTGTATAAAGTCAAATCTACATCTATACTCTACAGACCACTGTGAGGCGCATGGCAGAAGATATGTACCAGTTGTCAGGGTTTCCTCGTGTTCCATTCACGTATGGAGCACAGGAAGAATGATTGTTTTGAATCTCTCTGTGCGTGCAGTAATTATTCAGATCTTACTATCACGATCACTGTGTGAGCAATACACAGGTGTTTGTAGTGTATTCGTAGAATCATTCTTTAAAGCCAGCTATTCAGACTTTCTTAATAGAATTTCTGGGGATAGTTTGTCCATTTGCAAGAGTCTTCCAGTTCAGTTCCTTCAGTATCTGTGCGACGCTTCCACAGGCTAAGCTAACTGCGACGCTTCCACAGGCTAAGCTAACCTGTGACGATTCATGCTGCTCTTCTCTGTATACAATCAGTATCCCCTGTTCGTTCTATTTGTTGTGGGTCCAACACATTTCAGCAGTGTTCTAGGATGGGTCGCACAAGTGATTTATAAGCAATCTCCTTTGTGGACTGATTCCACTTCCCCAGTATTCTACAAATAAACTAAAGTCTCCCACCTGTTTTACCCACAACTGAGCCTATGTGATCATTCCATTTCATATCCCTACAGAGCATTATACCAAGGTATTTTTGAGTTGATAGATTCCAAGTGAAGTACACAGTTTTACACTTCTGAACATCTAAAGCAAGTTGTCAATCTTTGCACCACTTTGAAATCTTATCAAGATATGGCTAAATATTTATACATCTTCTTTCAGATAACACTTCATTATAGATAACTGCTTCATCCTGATGCTACTGTTAATATTGTCAGCAAGGTCATTAATATACAACATGAACAGCAAGGAACCCAACACACTTCCTTGGGGTACACCGGAAGTTACTTCTACATATGTCAGTGATTCTTCATCCGAAATAACATACTGTGCTCTCCCTATTAAAAAGTCCTCAATCCAGTCACAAATTTTGCTTGATACCCAGTATGATCAAACATTTGACAAGAAGTGTAGATGTGGTACTGAATCGGATGCTTTTCGGAAATCGAGAAATACTGCAACTTACCTGATTGGCTTAATCCTTTCGGAATCCATGCTGGTTGGCATTAAGGAGGTCATTCTGTTCAAGGTACCTGATTATATTTGAATTATATTTGAACTGAGATTATTTTCTGAGATTCTACAACAAATTGATGTCAGGTATACTGGATGGTAGTTTTGTAGATAACTTCTACTATTCTTCTTGTAGACGTTTGTGACCTGTCCCCCCCCCCTCCCCCCCTCCCTGCAGCCCCCCCCCCCCCTCCCAAAGAACAGGGCATATTTTTTTGTTCAAAGGATCTAGGAGAGATTATAGGTAGAAGAGGGACTAACTCAGCTGCAAATTCAGTATAGAAGCTGACGGGGATTCCATCAAAACCTGGAACTTTGTTCAGTTTTAACAATTTCAGCTCTTTCTCAACACCATGTGTGGAGTCGCAAGAGACTTATCTCTGTTACTGTCAAAGGTTTATGAATAAAGCCATATTTGTGTTACTTGGATTGGGTTTCGTGTATTTCTTGGTTACTACAGCTACACTGGTAAGTTTTGTTGTATTAATAAAAGCAATCATGACTTGAAAAAGTGAGGTGTGGCTTGCAGCTCCTTAAGTCAACTCAGCTAGCTTCTCAGCACTGGAGAGTGAATACTTCTGTACAATCACAGACTTAGTGGCAATGTTTCCTTCAAAAAGAAGAGTAAGTTATAAAACAGAGACTGTGGAACCTCAAAATAAAGATCTGCCATTAACTGGATGAGAACTGGCAACCTCTGCAGCACTTAACACCACTCAGTCACCTTATGCTGGAATTGAAAAATATGTTGTTCTATTTCGTGTCTGAGGAAAAATCATATGGTGCTTTTAAATAATAATTTAATTGAAGATGGTTTTATATAACAATAACAAAGAATAACAGAGCTGTGATGTGCAATCATCTTTGTTGTTGTTGTTGTTGTTGTTGTGGTCTTCAGTCCTGAGATTGGTTTGATGCAGCTCTCCATGCTACTCTATCCTGTGCAAGTTTCTTCATCTCCCAGTACCTACTGCAACCTACATCCTTCTGAATCTGCTTAGTGTATTCATCTCTTGGTCTCGCTCTACGATTTTTACCCTCCACGCTGCCCTCCAGTACTAAATTGGTGATCCCTTTATGCCTCAGAACGCGTCCTACCAACCGATCCCTTCTTCTAGTCAAGTTGTGCCACAAACTTCTCTTCTCCCCAATCCTATTCAATACTTCCTCATTAGTTATGTGATCTACCCATCTAATCTTCAGCATTCTTCTGTAGCACCACATTTCGAAAGCTTCTATTCTCTTCTTGTCCAAACTATTTATCGTCCATGTTTCACTTCCATACATGGCTACACTCCATACAAATACTTTCAGTAACGACTTCCTGACACTTAAATCTGTACTCGATGTTAACAAATTTCTCTTCTTCAGAAACGCTTTCCTTGCCATTGCCAGTCTACATTTTATATCCTCTCTACTTCGACCATCATCAGTTATTTTGCTCCCCAAATAGCAAAACTCCTTTACTACTTTAAGTGTCTCATTTCCTAATCTAATTCCCTCAGCATCACCCGACATAATTCGACTACATTCCATTATCCTCGTTTTGCTTTTGTTGATGTTCATCTTATATCCTCCTTTCAAGACCCTATCCATTCCGTTCAACTGCTCTTCAAAGTCCTTTGCTGTCTCTGACAGAATTACAATGTCATCAGCGAACCTCAAACTTTTTATTTTTTCTCCGTGGATTTTAATACTTACGCCGAATTTTTCTTTTGTTCCCTTCACTGCTTGCTCAATATACAGATTGAATAACACCGGGGAGAGGCTACAACCCTGTCTCACTCCCTTCCCAACCACTGCTTCCCTTTAATGTCCCTCGACTCTTATAACTGCCATCTGATTTCTGTACAAATTGTAAATAGCCTTTCGCTCCCTGTATTTTACCCCTGCCACCTTCAGAATTTGAAAGAGAGTATTCCAGTCAACATTGTCAAAAGCTTTCTCTAAGTCTACAAATGCTAGAAACGTAGGTTTGCCCTTCCTTAATCTAGAGTCTAAGATAAGTCGTAGGGTCAGTATTGCCTCACGTGTTCCAGCATTTCTACGGAATCTAAACTGATCTTCCCCGAGGTCGGCTTCTACTAGTTTTTCCATTCGTCTGTAAAGAATTTGCATTAGTATTTTGCAGCTGTGACTTATTAAACTTATAGTTCGGTAATTTTCACATCTGTCAACACCTGCTTTCTTTGGGATTGGAATTATTATATTCTTCTTGAAGTCTTAGGGTATTTCTCCTGTTGCATACATCTTGCTCACCAGATGGTAGAGTTTTGTCAGGACTGGCTCTCCCAAGGCCGTGAGTAGTTCCAATGGAATGTTGTCTACTCCGGGGGCCTTGTTTCGACTCAGGTCTTTCAGTGCTCTGTCAAACTCTTCACGCAGTATCGTATCTCCCATTTCATCTTCATCTACATCCTCTTCCATTTCCAAACTGAGCTCTTGATGTTCATACAAGTGGTTCTCTTATCTCCAAAGGTCTCTTTAATTTTCCTGTAGGCAGTATCTATCTTACCCCTAGTGAGATAAGCCTCTACATCCTTACATTTGTCCTCTAGCCATCCCTGCTTAGCCATGTTGCACTTCCTGTTGATCTCATTTTTGAGACGTTTGTATTCCTTTTTGCCTGCTTCATTTACTGCATTTTTATATTTTCTCCTTTCATCAATTAAATTCAATATTTCTTCTGTTACCTAAGGATTTCTACTAGCCCTCGTCTTTTTACCTACTTGATCCTCTGCTGCCTTCACTACGAGTACTTCATCCCTCAAAGCTACCCATTCTTCTTCTACTATATTTCTTTCCCCAATTCCTGTCAGTTGTTCTCTTATGCTCTCCCTGAAACTCTGTACAACCTCTGGTTCTTTCAGTTTATCCAGGTCCCATCTCCTTAAATTCCCACCTTTTTGCTGTTTCTTCAGTTTTAATCTACAGGTCATAACCAATAGATTGTGGTCAGTCCACATCTGCCCCTGGAAATGTCTTACAATTTAAAACCTGGTCCCTAAATCTCTGTCTTACCATTATATAATCTATCTGAAACCTGTCAGTATCTCCAGGCTTCTTCCATGTATACAGCCTTCTTTTATGATTCTTGAACCAAGTGTTAGCTATGATTAAGTTGTGCTCTGTGCAAAATTCTAGCAGGCAGCTTCCTCTTTCATTTCTTAGCCCCAATCCATGTTCACCTACTACGTTTCCTTCTCTCCCTTTTCCTACTACCGAATTCCAGTCACTCATGACTATTAAATTTTCGTCACCCTTCACTGTCTGAATAATTTCTTTTATTTCATCATACATTTCTTCAATTTCTTCGTCATCTGCAGAGCTAGTTGGCATATAAACTTGTACTACTGTAGTAGGTGTGGGCTTCGTATCTATCTTGGCCACAATAATGCGTTCACTATGCTGTTTGTAGTAGCTTACCTGCATTCCTATTTTCCTATTCATTATTAAACCTACTCCTGCATTACCCCTATTTGATTTTGTGTTTATAACCCTGTAGTCACCTGACCAGAAGTCTTGTTCCTCCTGCCACCGAACTTCACTAATTCCCACTATATCTAACTTTAACCTATCCATTTCCCTTTTTAAATTTTCTAACCAACCTACCCGATTAAGGGATCTGACATTCCATGCTCCGATCTGTAGAACACCAGTTTTCTTTCTCCTGACAACGACATCCTCTTGAGTAGTCCCTGCCCAGAGATCCGAATGGGGGACTATTTTACCTCCGGAATATTTTTCCCAAGAGGACACCATCATCATTTAATCATACAGTAAAGCTGCATGCCCTCGGGAAAAATTACGGCTGTAGTTTCCCCTTGCTTTCAGCCGTTCGCAGTACCAGCACAGCCAGGCCGTTTTGGTTATTGTTACAAGGCCAGATCAGTCAATCATCCAGACTGTTGCCCTTGCAAGTACTGAAAAGGCTGCTGCCCCTCTTTAGGAACCACACGTTTGTCTGGCCTCTCAACAGATAGCCCTCCGTTGTGGTTGCACCTACGGTACGGCTATCTGTATCGCTGAGGCACGCAAGTCTCCCCACCAACGGCAAGGTCCATGGTTCATGGAGGGGGGGCGACTCAATTGTCTTTAGTCCGCCTAAATCTTTGCTCTTTCTTCAGCATGAGTTTTCTTTTTTCTTTTCTGTACATAACAACCCTAACTGTAGTTGTTTAGTTTGTTCTTCTTTCCTTGCACCGCAAGCATGTTTGACTGTTTTTTCATAAGCAATATATGTACTTACCAGGCTCTATTTGTATATCACATCTTAATCTACACAATTACTCTGTAACAAACATTGGAAATTCCAGTTTGGAATATCAAGAATATTAGGAAAAGGATAGGTTGCTAGTCACCGTAAAGATGACCTGTTGAGTTGCAGACAGAGGTGGTCCAAAGACTGTTGCATATAATAGTTTTTGGACGAAGCCTTCTTCTGTGTGTGTGTGTGTGTGTGTGTGTGTAGGGGAGGGGGGGGGGTTTCTTTGCTGAATAAAACTTTGGCCAAAAGCTACAATGCTATAATGCATCTGCAACTCAATGGGTCATCTTTACGATGACTAGCAATCTATCCTTTTCCTAATATTGTTGATTACTCTGTAATTCACACTTAAGATTTTGGCATGGGCTTCATACAGCTACTTTCACAATTTCTCAATCTTTCCACTTTTAGATATCTCTTGTGAAACACGAACATCTAAATCTTTTTGTACGAGCTCTGATTTGTCTTATTTTAGTACAATGGTAATTTCTCCCTAATTAGGTTATAGTAAACAAAATATTTTGGCATTAATAGGGGATAGTTGACAATTGAATTTTTGTGAAAATATATCACCTCAATGTAAAATGTCTTAGCCTTAATTATTGTCAGCCCAATTCACTAATCTTGTCTGCGAGTCCCCCCCCCCCCCCCCCCCCCCCCCTATTTCACAATAATACAAAATGAGCTGCTCCTCTTCAAACGTTCTCCAAGTCCACTGTCAGTTCTGTTTGCTAAGGATCCCATCCATGCAGCACTACTCAAGAGAAGGATGGACAAGCAAAGTGTAGGCAATATCTTCAATAGATTTATTGCATTTGTTATGTGACTGTTCCAATTTAAGTTGTTTTTAATTGTAATTATATGTACGGTATTTAGTTGAATCTGTGGTCTTTCATCTTGTATTATCATGAAACTGAAATTTGATGGAATTTTTTTGTACACTTTTAGATGACCTCACACTTTTTATTATCTAGCATAAGTTGCCCCTTTTGGCACTGTGAAGGTATCTTGTCTAAATCATTTTGAAATTTGTTTTGATCTTAAAAGTGATTTTAGTAGACAGTAAATGGCAGCATCGACTGCAAACAATCTAAGAGGACTGCTCAGATTGTCTCCTAAAACAATAATATATGTATAAACAATAGCAGATGGCCTATAACATTCTCAAGGAACCCAAGATAACTGTTTGCGAGAAGACTTCCCATCAGTTATGGGAAATCATAAATCTGGCCTCACAGCTGAGATGATACTCCATGGGCCCACAGTTGGATTAGAAGCCGCTTGTATAAATGATATCAAAAGCTTTCTGGAAGTCTAGACATATGGAACCAACTTGTTATTTCCTGTCAGTAGCATCATTACCATATGTGAATAAAGAATCTATTGTTTTCCACAACAGGACGTTGTTAATCAGACCTGGTTATGTGTCAGTAGATTATTTTCTTTGAGCTATATTAATAGATGTTAAATACAATATATGTTAAGAAAGCCTACTACTTATTGATGACAATGATATGGATCTAAAATTAGTGGGTTACTTGTATTTACTTTCCTGTATATTGGTGTTACTGTGTAATTCTCCAGTCTTTAGTTATGCATCTTCCGTCTGGCAAACAGTTGTATGTGATGGCTAAATGTGGAGCTACTTCATCAGCATATTCCGAAAGAAAGTAAGATTAATATAGAACCTGGATCGTGTCAGACAGGAGTCATTTCCTGCTCACAATAGACCCATAAATGCTTTCCTGTTAGTGATATGCCATTTAAGCATGCAGAGCTACTCTTATTTTCTTCCTTTTCAGTTCCAACAGGTGTGTTTTGTTTAAAAGGATACTGTGAGGTGGTGGACAGTCTGTTTCACTGACCTAATAGGCAGCAGACCAAGCCAAGCCTCCATTTACTGTAGATATGGATTGTCCAGGAGGGGTGTCTGTATCGATAAAGAGCAGACGAGTCGCGGCTTGCCAAAAAAATGTCTTGAGTTTTCCAATGAACCGTGACTTGTGAGTCACATCTCCACTGCAGTAATACTACCCATTGCATGCAGTCCGTACAGTCCATACAGCAATTGTATGAGAGACCAACTCTGCCTACCTTAGCCCCTCCATATTGTATCACCCCTTGTGTAAACTAACTTAATCAGAAAGAAAACCTGACACGGGATGCATGAAATTGAAGAGGCAATAGAGCATTTAAATGTGTAGGGAACAGTAAGGAAATGGTTTTCTCTACAAACATTCCATGTACTTGTATGACATGACTTGATGGCTGAAGTGTGAGGGTTCTAGTGCTTGTTCACATAGAAAAAGTAGCATAACTAGGGGTAGGGATCGTCAGTAGATAAACTCTGCTTAAAATTATTGACACTAGTAAATTAAGTGTATCAGGTGCTTGTAAGCCATAACAGCAAACATATTACGTAACAGTAATACTTCTAAGTGAGTACTACACACACTTGTTTATTCTCTAGTAAATATTAAATCTTTAGAAAGTAATTTCATCAGCTGTATCAGTAGAAACTGTTGGATATTGGTAGAACTTCCAATCACTGGACTCAAACTGGACTCAAACTCACTGCTTTGAAGTCCAACCTGTGTTACAGCCTCTTGAAATTCTTGATCCACTGGATCTTTTGAATATTTTTAATGTGTGCTCTGGAATTATAACCACCTGGTATTTGCAGCTTTTTGGCAGTGTCCTCCTTCAGAAGCAGAGCTCTCTCACATTTACGCAACAGGAATCTGCGCACATGTGGCCACTGTCACTTGATGCTGAGGCCTGAGTGTGCCTGTGTCTGATGTGAGAGCAGTTTATGTAGACTGAGCAGTGGGGATAAGGAGGTGGCATGGGACAGGGAGAAGGAAGGTATAGCTGGGTAGCGGTGGGAGGTGATGCTAGTGCTGTCTGTGGGAGCTTGCAGGTACATGGTAGGGACAGGATAGGGCTGCTAGGTGGGGCTATAGTGGAACAGAGAGATGAGAGAGGTAAGAGAAAAGGAAAGGGCTTGTAGTTGCATTGGCAGGGCAGAAGGCAAGAAAAATACTGGAGAGAGAACAGAGAAGGGCCTAGGCAGGTGGAGGACAGGGGCAAATGAAAGTTGAGGCCAGAAGGTTACAGGAACAAAGGATATGTTGTAAAGAGGGTCCCCACCTGCGCACTTAAGAAAAGTTGGTGGCGGAAAGAAAGAATCCAGATGGCATAGGGTGCAAAGCAGTCATTACAGTGAAGCACATCATTTAGGGTGCCATGTTCAGCAAGTAAATGGTCCGACTGTCTGTTGGCCACAGTTTAGTGGTGGCCATTCAGTCAGTCAGTCAGTCAGTCAGTTTAGTGGGTGTCGTGCCCACATAGAATGTGGCACAGTTGTTGTACCCAAGTCTGCTTCCAAAGGTGGCTCTGCATTTGATGGGGCTGTAAATGGCAGTGGTAAGACTGCAATAGGAGGTGTGGAAGGATGTATGGGATAGGTCTTGCATCCGGGTCTTTTGCGGAAATATGAACAGGGATGTAGTAGGGATAGCCAAGGATGTTGTGTAGGTAGGGGGGGGGGTGAAGTTGGGTTGATATTTCGCATTGTAGGGCACTACACGTGATGATCAAAACTCTGGCAGAGAATGTGATTGAGTTGCTCCAGTCCTGGGTGGCGTTAAGTAACAAGAATAGTTCACTTTTGTGAATGGATAGTGGGTATGTGGAGATAGTAGGAGACTGGAGAGACAAGGCATTACATCTGTTTTGGAACAAAGGTGGGTGGGTCATTCTGGTCTGTAAAGGACTCAGTGTGGGTTCTGTCATATATGGAGATGGATTACTTGTCACTTCACTACAGACATGATGAACATGGGTGGCTAGGCTATATGGGAGGAAGTTCTTAGTGTGGAATGAATGGCAGCTGTAAAAGCAGGTAGGTTCAATGTGGACACAGGTAGTGGTGTAGTCATTCATGAGGTGAGGTAGACATAGAGGATAGTGCCTTGTTGGATTGAGAATGACTAGGTGAAGTGAATGAGAAGAAAGTGTTGAGGATCTGGAGGAATGTGGATAGGGTGCCCTCAGCCAGAGACCAGCTCATGAAGATGTGATGAGTGAATCTGAACCATGTGAGGGGTTTGAGATTCTGACTGGTTAGGAAGGGTTCTTCTACACGACCCACGAATATGTTATAGGATGGTGCCATGTGGGTGCTTATTGCTGTATCACGGATTTGTTTGTAGTTGATGCCTTCAAAGGGGAACTAAATAACGGTGAGGGTATAATTGGTGACCAGGAAGGAGGTTGCAGGTTTGAAGTGACTCAGGAGTTGGGAAAGGTAGTGGTCACTTGCGGCAAGGTCATAGCGTTGGGCATGTTAGTGTAGTGGGAGGTGAAATCAACAGTAAAAAGCGGGACACCATCTCAATTTTTTGAACTGGCACCAGCTTTTTTAGATTGTGCATGTGATAACTCTTCTTACTCCCCCCCCCCTCCTCCCCCCCCCCCCCTGCGTGCCCCCTCTGTGGCCTCCAGTTCTCAGTTCTACTAGTCCCTGTCCACCACCAGCCAATCCCATTTCCTGTTCCCACTACAGTATTGCACATGCCTTCTATCCTGGAGACGAACCTACATAGTCTCTCTGCGCCGCTCACCTTTCTCCCTCCCTCACTCCCCCACCCACCCCTCCCAGCACAGTGTTCTGACACAGCACCTAGCAGCCCTATGCTGTGTCCACCACACCTCTGCAAGTTCCCACAGGCAGCACTAGCATCTTCTCCCAACTCCTACCCTTCTATCCCTCCCCCTCCTGGATCCACACCTTCTCCTTATTCCCCCTACCCTCTCCAGGTAGATTGCTGCCTTCATCAGACTCGGTCTCAGTCAGGCCTTAGTGTCTTGTTACAACAGTGACCATCTGTGTGTGAGTTATTGTCATTGTTGTGTGAATGTGTGAGAGGTCTACTTCTGAAGAAAGACTTCTTGTGAAATCCTGAGGTCATGTGCACTGACAAAGATGCTATGCTTAAGCACGCGTGGCATGCGGAGAATGAACAACATTTGAAGATAACTACAGTAGTAGCCCTCCATAAAGTACTACGGTATTTGGAAACAACAGCCTGATGGAAAATGTGTCCTTCATAGTTTTTTACTAACAAGGGAATATCCCCGTCGCACCCCCGTTAGATTTAGTTATAAGTTGGCACAGTGGATAGGCCTTGAAAAACTGAACACAGATCAATTGAGAAAACAGGAAGAAGTTGTGTGGAACTATGAAAAAAATAAGCAAAATATACAAACTGAGTAGTCCATGCGCAAGATAGGCAACATCAAGGAGAATGTAAGCTCAGGAGCGCCGTGGTCCCGTGGTTAGCGTGAGCAGCTGCAGAACGAAAGGTCCTTGGTTCAAGTCTTCCCTCGAGTGAAAAGTTTACTTTCTTTATTTTCGCAAAGTTATGATCTGTCCGTTCGTTCATTGACGTCTCTATTCACTGTAATAAGTTTAGTGGCCGTGTTTTGCGACCGCACCGCAAAACCGTGCGATTAGTAGACAAAAGGACATGCCTCTCCAATGGAAACAAAAAACATTTGATCGCAAGGTCATAGGTCAACCGATTCCTCCACAGGAAATCACATCTGATATATTCTATACGACACTGGTGATGGCATGTGCGTCACATGACAGGAATATTTTGTCGACCCACCTAACTTGTACATTTGGCGAATGGGTAAAAAGATTCTTCTACCTTGCCCGATTTAGGTTTTCTTGTGGATGTGATAATCAGTGCCAAAAAAGTGATGAAAACATAAGAGTTTGTCACATAAAGTTTTTAATGTTTTCAAATTTTTCTGTGTGTAGGCCATCAAATCCTGCATATGTCCAAGCAAATCTGAACATGTCCTTTAATTTTGGAGAGTGAAGTTGATTATGTGTGAGTGCCGGAACTTTGATAATTGACACATGATCACGTAAACAATACTGCTCTGTGTACCTGTGCAGCTTCGCAAAATCATAGAATCTTTTCACAAAGTATTTCACGTGCCGAAAACCACACACATCTAATGGTTGTACAACAGGTGTACAACCTGGAGGAATGGTAATCATGTGTACTCCCACACTAAAATTGTACAATGCCTGATCCTTGAATCAGATGGACGGACAGGTAATAATTGTCTGAAAATAAAAAGTTAAACTTTTCACTTCAGGGAAGACTTGAACCAAGGACCTCTTGTTCCACAGCTGCTCACGCTAATCACTGGACCACGGCGCTCCTGAGCTCACATTCTCCTTGATGTTGCCTATCTTGTGCATGGACTACTCTGTTTGTATATTTTTTTATTTTTTTCATAGTTCCACACAATTTATTCCTGTTTTCTCCATTGATCTGTGTTCAGTTTTTCAAGGCCTATCCACTGTGCCAACTTATAACTAAATCTGAGGGGGGTGCGATGGGGAGGTTCCCTTGTAAGTTTATTTTGCTGATTGCTGCTGCCTGCCTGTCTCTGTGCGTGTGTGCGTGCATGTGTGCTTTTCAACCAGTTTGTCCATATTTTTGTGGTAAGTTGTAGAAAGACCTGGTTATTGGCTACTGAGAAACAATAAAGTTACTAACTAAACCCTGACATTCAGTGTAGGTAAGACAGCTGCACTTCCCGAAATGTCACGGTTATTATCAGTGACCACATTAATTATCCTTCCTTGTAGCTCTTACAAATTGAACAGCAATCAACGCAGCAACACATGATCTGACATGACCTCATAAAGAAGGGCTCACATGGGGTTAGGTCAGGTGATGGTGGGGGCAACTGAAGAGTAGAAAGAGTCACAATGGGAAGTACATCCAGTCCAGTGCTTAGTCATTTCAGTCTTGAGGTAATCACAAAAATATGAAAACAATTGTTGTGGAGCACCATCTTGTTGCAAAATAAAGTCTCCACTGTGTTGCTGTGATTGTGACCAAAGCCATTGCTGCAGCATATCCAGGTACTTGAAACCAGTCACAATTTATTCCACAAAGAAAAATGGTCTTCAAACTTTTGAAGAGTGCATGTCAGAAAATATTTTAACTTTAGGCTAAACACGAAAGTGTAACACAATCTCGTGTGGTTGTCCTGTGCCCCAAATACGCATGTTATGGCAATTCATCTTTATAGACTTGTTAAAGGATACTTTGTCACTGAAAACAGACTTCTTTGAAAAACTGTCTTCCTCCAGTAGCCACTGCAAACTATTGCAAAAATCAGAATGAAGTTCAATGTCCCGAGTTGTCAGTGCATGTAACAACTGCAACCAGTATGATTGTACATGTAAATGTTTGTGTTGAATCTTTCAGACCATTGCTGCAGTACCTGCAGTTCTCAGTTTGCACCTGTTATCAATTTCTTTGGGCTCCTGATGAATGGTTGCTGCTCATACTTCACCTCCTCTGCTAACAATCCTGCCAAGTGTGTTTTCTTTGCACTACATAGGCAGTCTGTCTCAGAATTTGCTGTACTCTTCACAGATTGGCTTGTTCATTGCAACTCCCCCCCCCCCCCTCCCCCCCTTCCCTCCAACTTGGCGAGATGCCGTAGCCACTGTATGTGTCATTTTTCTGTATGTCTTGTTGTTTTTGTGCAGTCACCTTCTGAAACGCAGAAAGTACTTGTGAGTAACCCTCTAATTACTTCCCCTTTCAGTGTCTAATGTGGTCTCGAGTAACTGAGTCAATTTTTTAATGTTACACAGGACATAACAAATCTTGCGCCACGCAAACCGGACTGGGATCTGAAACGTGACGTTGCCAAGAAGCTGGAGCGGCTCGAGAGGAGGACGCAGAAGGCGATTGCAGAGCTGATTCGCGACAGGCTCCGGAAGGGTCAGGAGGACCTCGCCAACAGTGTCAATGCCGGTGCACGCATCAACCAGATGGACGCTGCCAACGAAGATTGACGGGATGTGGCCCTCTTTCGGTAGAGTCTGCAGGTTCCTGAAATAGGTGCTGAAGCTGCTGGGAATGCTACCTGTTGCCGGCAAGTGGCAGTAACCCTGTCAGACACAGTGGCTCTCACCTGCAATCGCAGAACGATCGAGATGTTGCAAGCCGTGAGTTAATCTGCTCAGTAGCGTGTCTTTAGCTGATGCACCGAACTGTTTCCCGTTTATTGAAGTGCAGTCAGTTGCACTCAGACATATACCAATACTAGTGAAAGTGCGACTGGAGTTTCAGATCGTGTGTGGAAATTTGTACTGAAAGACTGATTGTATTAGTAATGCATCTTGTCTGTAATTGTGCTACTGGCACAAATTATATAATTCGTGATCATAATGATTGATAATTACATTTTATACAGCACAATTAAAGTTACACCTTCAGACAGTTTTATTATTTTTATTTTTAACTTGTGTGTCTGTTCAAATAGGCATTTTCAGAATTTTGTAGTTGACAAGATCTTGACATTAATGTTTAGAACATATTCTCTAAAAACTTTTGTCAGGAGTATGAGGTGTAATCAAATAAAACAATGATCTCAATACATTATATAAATGTAATGCTCTGCCATTATTGGTTCCCTCAAATTAAATAGTAAAATATTGCCATTAAAATACAAAGCAAGGTGTTACATGGAAATGTGATGAGACTAACATATCTTAGAGTAAAAACATTAAGAGAGGTGAAAAAATATAAAAAAATATGGTTATCAGAACAGGATAACATATGTAATTGTCATCAGAGCCTTTTACTTTACTGTAAATTATCAATAAAATGCATGTGCATGTGCAACCACCATGCCCCGACCCCGTGCGCATTCTCTCTCTCTCTCTCTCTCTCTCTCTCTCTCTCTCTCTCTCTCTCTCTCTCTCACACACACACACACACACACACACACACACACACACACACACACACACACACACAAATGTGAAACAGAGTACATAAAATTTGCAGTCCTAAAAGTAAACATCATGCATTTATTTTGGCATATTACGTACTGCTTATGCAAATGTAGTTATCAAACTTTGACTATAGGCAGTACCGGCAGTGTGCTACATTGCCAACTGCCTGTTAAGTTGTATTGTTGACAAAACAGTACAACCGTATCGAAGATAATAGGAAGGGCTGACTACATAAGAAATAAAACAATACTGTAGGCTCATGAGTTCTGCAAAATTTGTCCTGAGGTAATGACTCTTGGCTAGATCCTGTCATCCAGAGCACATACTTCCATTAGGTAGCCACAACTGTACATGACATACTGAATGTACACAGTTAAAGAAATACAACTATCCCTCTACTACTATCATTGTTCCAAAGGTTGTGTGGGTAATAATTTTATTTTCACCGTTTTGCAGCTTTGGGCGTACATGGACACCTGGGAGGTAGAACGTTCAGAAGGTGCAGGCATTCATTTATGCCCAGAGAGTAGGACGGCCTGACGGCTGTGGGCATTCATCTACACTCTGGCACAGGAGCGTAAACAGTAGGATTGCAGCTTCCTGTTGTCTGCGTGTCAACATTTGTGTCAGTGCTGCCATTATTGTAATCTCAAAAAGCACTATGGCTTTTACTTGCTCCTAGGCCCCTTCCGTTTACAAGTTGAGCATTGGGCCAGTCCTGTGTCTGCATTTAGTGAGATATAGCATTTGCTATATTACTTTTGAAATGTCTGAACATGATTTATCAGGCAAGGAAATCAAGGAAATCCTCATGAATAGTAGTGATGGATCTGGTATTGCTACTTTGAACCTTTCTTTAGGTGAAGATATGGGTATGTGTGGACCTATTGCTAAATCTTCAAACTATTAGGAACTTTATCAGAAGATTCTTCTTCTGAAGAAGGTGAAGAAGATGAACTTGGGAAGGACAATTTTGTTACAGAAAAGAATGTATGACAAGGTTGAGCAATCGTCTCGTGACGAAATGCCACCACATTGCGAAGACATTTACTAGTGTAAAAATAGACTTCTAAGATTCAACAAGTCATTTGGATTTCTTGCACTTTATGTGTTTCTGATTTCTTTCTGCCACTTGTACATACATGAATAATTATTTCATATTTATCACTGAAAAAATTACAATTACCATGCAGCTTTTCGCGGATGATGCTGTAGTATACAGAGAAGTTGCAGCATTAGAAAATTGCAGCGAAATGCAGGAAGATCTGCAGCAGATAGGCACTTGGTGCAGGAAGTGGCAACTGACCCTTAACATAGACAAATGTAATGTATTGCGAATGCATAGAATGAAGGATCCTTTATTGTATGATTATGTGATAGCGGAGCAAACACTGGTAGCAGTTACTTCTGTAAAATATATGGGAGTATGCGTACGGAACGATATGAAGTGGAATGATCATATAAAATTAATTGTTGGTAAGGCGGGTGCCAGGTTGAGATTCATTGGGAGAGTCCTTAGAAAATGTAGTCCATCAACAAAGGAGGTGGCTTACAAAACACTCGTTCGACCTATACTTGAGTATTGCTCATCAGTGTGGGATCTGTACCAGGTCGGTTGACACAGGACATAGAGAAGATCCAAAGAAGAGTGGCACGTTTCGTCACAGGGTTATTTGGTAAGCGTGATAGCGTTACGGAGATGTTTAGCAAATTCAAGTGGCAGACTCTGCAAGATAGGCACACAGCATCGCGGTGTAGCTTGCTGTCCAGTTTTCGAGAGGGTGCGTTTCTTGATGATGTATCAAATATATTGCTTCCCCCTACATATACCTCCCGAGGAGATCACAAATTTAAAATTAGAGAGATTCGAGCACGCACGGAGGCTTTCCAGCAGTCGTTCTTCCCACGAACCATACGTGACTGGAACCGGAAAGTGAGGTAATGACAGTGGAACGCCCTCTGTCACACACCGTTGGGTGGCTTGCGGAGTATAAATGTAGATGTAGACAACAGTACCCAGCAGATTAGCATGATGGAAGCATATAGAACCTGCAGATTTTTATTACTACTTGGCCTTTTCCCGGCTTATGCCAAGAAGTTAGAAGTGAGTGAATTTGGTCAACAGATCCTTTGCTTCAAACACCAATATTTTTTACTTAATGATCTGAGGCCTATACAAACTGATTCTGTGTTTATATCAATTTGGTGACAGTTTGACAGTATCTCAGTGTATTTTTGTAAAAGTTTGTCTCATTGTAAAACATACAAGAAAAAAATCTGAGAGGCCATAGTCCCATTTGAAAACTTAGTGATAGATGTAAGTGTGTTACTTTATTTTTGTGACGTACAAAGCAGTTTGTGGTTAAATTGTCTACACTGGTGGTGCCATAGAAATAGAATCTGGAAATGTTGACTGGGAAAAATCATGTGAGTGTTTTATTGCCATACCTCAACAAAGATGATAACATCTATTTAAACAATTGGTATTTGAGTCCCAAGTTATTTTCATTGCTCTGTGAGAAATATACTAATGTCATTGGCACAGTATGTTTCCTACTGTTGCCTGAAAAAAGGGAAATAAAATTCAAATCCTGTGGAAGACGGTTGGCACTAAAATGGATGGAGAGCGGAGAAGTTCTTTCCATGCTAAAAGCTTATACTTCTACTATCCCTTTCCCCCTCTGCCTCTCTATTGGATGGTTTTCTTGGTGCAGACCCTGCTAGAACCTGGTTTATGATTTAGGACTTGAGTTTGCATTTCTGGTATTTTCTGCAACTTTTTAATAAATAAATACATGGTCCCCGTTTTTGGATTTGACCTGCCATGAATTTTCAAAATTCTCCAGAAGTGTGGGGAAGGTCACCCAATGTTGCGTATACTCCACCTTTGTGCCTCTCCATCTTTACACCCTTCCCTTTAATAAGGTAGTACATCCAAAAACACTGCATGTTAGCCATCTCATGGTAGGAAGGGAGGGAAGGGTAATTAAATATGTCCACAGTGGGATTGCTGTGTAGATGCCTGAGCTGAAAACTCCCCATGTATATCAAAGAGTATGTGCATGACTGGGGCATGGGCCTCTGAGCAATGGTTTACCAGCCAGATAGCCGTTGCCTGGCTAGATAGCTCCTTACCTAGGTCCCACACACAGTAAAATGACAGAAGTGAGAATGCTGGGAACAATAAGTTTCAACCATCAGGCCACATCTCTCTCCTTCGAATGTATGCGCAAAGATCAGTTATCTCCCACTGGTGGCTAAACAACCCCAGCAATCTCAATGGAAGGAAAATACTCATTTACTGCAGTGAGGTATGACCCTAAAATGTTCCCTTCCCTGGCTGCGCCATGCGAGAAGTATAGAGCTAAGTGTCAAACAGAGAAATACTCTCCCCAACACTTGGTTTGCACAAGGGCTGGTGGGGTTTCCTTCTGGCCACACAGTGATTATTCTTTGTGGAGAACATACAAGACAAGTGTGGGGAACTGGCAGCCATCTCTAAAATGAAAAGTGGGTCAATTTTCATCAAAAGAGCATGTCCTGCCCAGTCATGGGTGCTGCTTGCTTGTAACGAGCTGGGTGACATACCGGTGATTGTCACTCCCATAATAGAGTAAATATGGTTCAGGGCATCATCTTCTACCAAGATCCACTCTAGCAAATTTAATGAGCTACGTGCCAACTTGGAGTGACAGTGTTCAAAGAATGCGCAAAGCGCACTGTTGACGTCAGAGACCGCGGGTGGGGGGATTGCTATTGGCAAGTGGTCAGTCAAGGCTGTCCAAACAAATATAGGTATAAAAGGACTGTAGTATGCGGCAGATGCAGTACTACTGTCATGGGATAATTTGCTCTCCACCTCTAGTGGCAAGTAGTCTTTGTTATGTACCCCACAGGGGGTCCACAACCCTTTTGTGGATACGTGTGTGGCGAGCACGGGACACTGAGCTAGTGCGGCTCTTTCCTTCCCGGGCTGCATACCTTCCTTCTCCACACCCTTCCCCAACCCCCATCCTCCCTCCCCCTCATCTCCGTCTCTTCCCTTCCCCTTCTCCCGCGATGGGAGTATGTTTCGTGCCTATGTCCAGAGACGGACGCTTGTAATTGTAAGACAGTCTCTCTTCTCTTTCTATGCTGGAAAGTCTCTGTCCTTCCTTTGTCCTTCTCTTTTCCTTGCCTCTTCCTTTACCCTCTTCTCCGCTGCGGCGTTTGAGACCTCTCTTCTTTTCTTTCCTTTCCTTTTCTTTGTTCCTCCCTTTCTCTTTTTTTCCTCCCTGTGCGTGTCTGAAGGCCGACCCATGCATTCCCATGCGTAGCCGATGATGGGGTAACGTGTAATTCCCCGCCCTGGGTAGACAGGTTGGACACGTACGTACCCCCTGGTAACGGCCAGGTCCAGGGAGGGGTGATTACCTGAGCTGGCACCTTCCGAATGTGCTGATTGGTCCCTCCATCCATTTTTCGTGAGGTGTGAACAATCACCTAAGGCGGGAGTGCCATCAAAGAGGCCCCCCACATGGAAGGAGTGCGGCATCGGAGATGCCGGTAATCATGGGGTATACTTCCGAAATGGTTTCCTCATCATCTACAGTGTCTGCTCACAAGAGAAAGTTAAATGAGACTCAGCTGCGGACAATTATTCCATCAGTGCCACAGTTCCTTGTTGTTTCTCGGTCGGACGAAGGTCAAGACTTCTCCACAGTCAACCCTTTCATTATTCGGAAAAGTGTCGACACAATTGCAGGTTGTAATGGTCGCCTAGTCGTAGATATTGCTAATTGCTCTAATCGCACTGTTTCACTCCCATTTACGGAGCTTGTTAGCACTTGATGTTAGGTTGGCGCCATTAAAATGCATTGTGTTGTGCCGTTGTGGTAATCGCTGCTACTTGCTGGATCGCTGCCGTGTCTCGATGCTGATGCTGGCTCTAAATCTGGTTGTCTAGGGTTAAAAACATGAGGTCCCGTGTTTTTTATGTGCTTTTGATGATAAAGAACGATCGAAACCAACAAATATGTAAACTTCAAATATTTATTACTCTGGTGGCCATCTTAATTCCACTGTCCACCAAAGACCATGACACAACACAAAGTAGTACTTCCTTTACATGTTCTTTGCATTGTTTATCCACCTCAAACAATAACACACAAACACACTTCACCAAAGTGACATTCCGACTGCCTCGCGACCCTTCTTGCTGCTTGTATTCATAACATTGTCAAAGAACTACTAAAAATAGATATAGTTTATAAGTCACATGTACATCTGTTATCATAATTTGTGCAGAAAAGTTATTAATTTGCATCGAGTGACATAATTTAACATGTTATTAAAATGACAGACAGATTTGTTGACTTGACAGAATAATTCTTTGTTACAAAAAGGCCGTTTTTTAGAAGTTTGTCAATTGACTTCTCTAATTTGCATAAATAAGTAAATAACATGAATTATTAAGAATTACATTGGTTTTCGTCTAAAATAGGATTGATTTCGTGAATACTGAGTGAAACCGCTCCTAGTGAACAAATAGGTTTCACTGGGTGATTTTTATTTAAGGAGATCTAAAATACCAAAGTTGGCCACTATTTTTCGTACTTCATATTAATTATTTAAGATGAACTTAGCGTTTTTACATGACGACATTTGCTGTATCAGTGATCAAGTGATATAAACTTTTGTGTGGGTCAGTTACTCAGTGTAATTTAATGGGTTGACTGTTTATGGAGACATGTTATGCAATCATTGTTAACATACACAATAACTTTTCTATAATCATAAATACTAGTTAAACTGGTTGAATTTGGAGGGTATCGCATACTTCGGTACAGTAAAGCCTTTAATATGTTCCGTTACAAGGTCCTGTAAAGTCTTGTTCCCGATTACGAAATGGCACCTTGTTAGAAACAGTCAGAGCCCTCCAGGCACAAAAATTGCTGCGAAGTTCACTGCTACACATCTTCCCTGTCCGGGTGGAAGTGCACCGCACTTTAAATTCATCACACGGGTTGGTTTATAAATGCTCACTCGACAGATCGTCCAAAGAGGAAATTCAAAACTACT
The DNA here is from genome assembly GCF_023864275.1 of Schistocerca cancellata. NCBI lineage: Eukaryota > Metazoa > Arthropoda > Insecta > Orthoptera > Acrididae > Schistocerca > Schistocerca cancellata. Next base: position 55,728,982 of record NC_064637.1, on the reverse strand, counting down.
TGTCTGACCAGGGTGTAACGGCTGTACATAGTCATGAAAAGGGTTGACAAGGACTTGGTTCCAACCTGTACTATCTTCTTGACATTTTACAGAGTTCAAATTCCTTCAAACATTAAAGCGGGCTATGAGATAATTTCACTTTGCCCTTACATCCCCTACCCTACATGTTCTATCGGTGTCAGCAGTTTAATCATACCAACCAGTCGTGTTCCAATCTGGCCAAATGTGTTACGTGTGGCAAGGATGCCCATGAGGGTGCTTTCTGCCTCCATCCCCTCGTTGAATCAACTGTATGGGTGACCACATTGCTTCTTCTAGAGATTGCCCCATTTTCAAACATGAATGGCTTATTCAGGAAATCAGAGTGAAGGAAGAGGTGTCTACATTTGCTGCTCGTAAGTTATTCGCCAGCCGAAAGCCCACTGTGCCTCCAGCAGGAAAATATAGCACTGTCCTTGCATCTCCTTGGCCTACTAAGGAGGCAGCCACACAGACTTGTGATCTCACCTTTAGTGCCACAGTAGCCAGATCGGCCAGAGCAAAGATTGCCCATTCAACCTCCCCACTATCACCTGCTCGCTCTACGGCTCACCCTTCATTGGCTTCTGCTAAATTATGAGCCCCAAAATCAGACACCCGGACTTCCAAAAAAGAGCCTATTCGAGAAGATTTTTTTAATACCCCAACTTCACAACCATTGATCCCTTCCTCATCTCAACACCCTATTTATAAGAAGGCTCATAAGAAACAAAGTTATTCTCCTTTTCCGCCACAGCATGTCTCACCTACAGCACCACCTGGCAGTAACCGACCTCGGTCGTCTTCCGTGTTGCCAAGGTGCACTGCTGGCGCCCGATTAACCGGCCGATTGCTGGTGGCAGGAGCTGCCTCTGAACAACCTATGGGTCAGGATCTTCTGCCTTTGGCTGACTGCCGATCCACGCTGTCGGCCGCCGGCTCTCAGCAGCTGTTGAGTTGAGAGCAATTGTGGTAAGATTTTTTCCCCTTTTTCTGTCCACCCTATGTCAATTATCCATTGGAATATCTGCGGCATTAGAGCCAGTCGGGATGAATTGTCGATCCTGTTATGATCCTACTCGCCAGTCATCTTCTGTCTTCAGGAAACAAAGCTATGTCCCCACAATCGCTTTGTTTTCCCTCATTTTCAGTCAGTCCTGTTTGATCTCCCCTCTGTTGATGGCACTGCAGCACATGGAGGACACATGATTCTTCTCCATGATAATGTCCATTATCACCCAATCCCCTTAAACAGTTCCTTCCAAGCTGTTGCTGTCTGGAGTCCCGAAGCCTTTTAACATCTGCCCCATGCGATTTCCGAAAGCATCGTTCTGCAGTTGACCATCTTGTTGCTCTCTCCACTTATATCATGAACAATTTTCTCAGGAAATACCAAATGATAGCAATATTTTTTGATCTGGAGAGAGCATACAATACCTGTTGGAGGACAGGCATCCTCGGCACACTGTTCTCTTTGGGCTTTCAAGGTCAGCTGCCCCTTTTTATTTGTGAATTTATGGCAGAGTGCACATTTCAAGTGCAGGTGAACACTACTCTCTCCCAAGAAAACGGGGTACGCCAGGGCTCCGTGCTAAGTGTTGTACTGTTTGCCATCGCCATAAATCCAATCATGGATTGTCTCCTTCCCGATGTATCGGGCTCCCTCTTTGTGGACGATTTTGCAATCTACAGCTCTCAATGGAGCAGCCTTCTTGAACGACATCTTCAAGGATGTCTGATTGCCTCCACTCTTGGAGCATTGAAACCGGCTTCCACTTCCCTCCAAGTAAGACCGTTTGTGTCAATTTTTGATGTCGTACAGAGTTTCTTCCGCCTTCCCTACATCTAGGCCCCGTCGACCTTCCGTTTGCAGACAACGCTAAATTCTTGGGTCTTATGTTTGACAGAAAACTATGCTCCTCCTCCCATGTTTCCTATCTTTCAGCTTGCTGTCTGCAATCTGTTAACACCCTCTGTGTTCTGAATGGCACCTCCTGGGGAGTGGACCGAGTGGTCCTTCTCTGCTTCTATCACGCCTTAGTGCGTTTGAAATTGGACTCTGCTCGGCCGTCTATTCTTCGGCGTCTCGACTCTGTCCGCCACCGTGGATTGCGTTTAGCGTCTGGAGCTTTTCACACCAGTCCTGTGGAAAGCCTTTATGCTGAGACTGCTGACCCTCTGCTGTCCAATCGACGAGCTGTCTTTCTGAGTCGTTATGCCAGCCATCTGTCTTCCGTGCCTGCTAATTCGGCCCATGACCTTTTTTCGACACCTCCTTGGATTTAGGGTATGCAGGCCGCCTTTCCTCTCTACTACCACCGGTAGTCCGCTTCCTTCAACTGCTACGTTCTCTTTCCTTCCACTTTCCTAAAACTTTCTTGACAACTGGGGTTACAGCACCTCCTTGGCTCCACCCCTGGACCCACCTGCTCCGTGACCTTTGTCAGCTTTCCAACGTTGGTACCCCCTTCTCTCATTTATCGTCAGGCATTTGCTGCTCTATGCGCACAAATGAAGGATGCCACATTTATTTACACTGACGGCTCAAAAACATCATTTGGTGTTGGGAGTGCCTATATTGTTGGCGACACCCCTAATCGATTTAGACTTCCCAACCAGTGTTCAGTTTTTACTGCGGAGCTTTACGTTGTTCTCCAGGCTGTCCAATACATCTGTCGCCACCAGCTGATACAGTATATTATATGCTCAGATCCACACAGCTCTCTCCTCAGTCTCCAAGCTCTTTACCCTGTCCACCCTCTGGTCCTCCGGGTTCAGGACTGCCTCCACTTGCTTCACTTGGGGGCTGTCTCTGTGGCATTCCTCTGGATCCCTGGACACGTTGGTATCCATGGAAACGAGGCAGCCGATATAGCGGCCAAGGCTGCAGTCTCTCTTCTTCAGCCTACTGTTTGCATGGTTCCCTTCGTCGATCTACAGAGTGTTTTATGTCGTCGTGGTGTTGCTCTTTTATGGCATGCACATTGGTCTACACTTCCCAATAATAAATTGCGGGACGTGAAAGCTCTTCCCTGTGCTTGGACCTCTTCCTCCTGAACTCGTCGTCTGGAGGAGGTAATTTTAACTAGACTCCGGATAGGGCACTGTCTTTTTTAGCCATCGACATCTTTTAAGTGGCGATCCTCCCTCACTTTGTTCCCACTCCTCAACTGTGGACGGTGAGACAACTTCTACTTTTTTACTCCGTTATGCGCTCGTCTACAGCTATTGCCTGATATATCTTCCATTTTAGCAGATGACATGCACTCAGCTGATCGCATCCTCGAGTTTATTAGTGTCAGTGAGATGACGTCGGTCATTTGAAGCTCTTTTGGGGAAAGCTACCCCCCCGCCCCCTTATGTAGTGGTTTTCTAAGCTTTCCTTCTGTTTTTTAGTTTCCCCACTTTTTTGAGTTTCGCTCCCATTGTTGCTGATTTCCAATTTGTTGTTGTTGGTGGTGGTGGTGGTGGTGGTGGTGTTTTTTTTTTTTTTTTTTTTTTTTAAAAAAGCCACTAAGCCGCAGGCTGGGCGCTAACGATCGTAGCAATTTTTCGCCCTAAAACTGTATATATTTTATGTAAAAGCACTAGCAGAGTTAATTTATTTTTTAATTTTATTTCTAGGAATGTCAGACGAACCACCTTTTGCAGGTGTAGAAACTTTGGGCACCAATTCTAGTGATTCTCTTCCATCTATATCAGGTGCAAAGGCAATGTTAGAATGGGATTCAGACGAATCTGATGACATTATTTGATATTCAGATGAGGAATCAAATAGAACTATCTCTGATTTACAAATAAAAGAACGTTTGAAACATATTTCCTTTGAATGCACAAAAGATATTACAAGTAGCCTATAAATCCATTGAACTACAGAACTACATCTGAACCTGATATATTTTCTTTTGAATTAACCTGGCCTAAATGTGTTTTTAATTTACAAATTCATCAAGTTATTGGAAAAACAACTTATGAAAATAATTTTCAGTGGTCTTTTGATTGGAAATTAAAAGAATTTAGAAGATATGATCATTTTATGTGGTATTTAGCTATAACACCTGATATATGTTGTATAAAATGGTCAAGACCAAATCAATATAAGTTTGCAATTACAGAAATTATTTTGGTCAACTGTATATACCGTGTATGTAATATTGGAAAACTACATGTTTTTTGTTATTTACATTCAACAATTAACTAATGTACATGCATATGTAGGTAGCAAACCTTACATCTATGCAGCTTATTCTCCAAGTCAAGGTCATTATGCTTTTCAGACAATGGAAATTAGGTGTAAAAGTGTTACCAATATGTTTGAAACAATATTGCAAATGAGTTCAATTCTTTTTTGCAATGTATGTTCAAAAAGCAACATTTGGAGAAAGAACACATACAAAATTTGTTGATAAATATATTTACCATGATGTCACAAATACAGACTAAAGTGTAATTTTGAAATGTTTTAGGTTACTGAAAAAAAGGAAAGAAAGACATATATTATTTTTGTCCAAATCAAAAAGAAATTAACCAATTATTTGGATGTAAAACCATCTCCAACAATAAAAGTGCTACTGTTTCCTCTTCAGACTATTCTGATACTGAAGATGTTACCGACCAAGAACCTCCTAAAACCCCAGGTAAAGATCTAGAAGTTGTTGTTTGAGGAGGAGGAGGTACCAATACAAATTCAATACCTAAGAAAAGGGACAGGAAAAGGAAAATTGAAAGTACTGATTCAGTACCATATTTAGAAATTATATCTTTACTGATTAAAATTGTTAACTTACATCAATCAGAACAAGAATGTATAGATTCCTTGTATGGTTATATAACCACTTTATAAAAAAATATACGAGTATCACTATTCAAAATAGTGAATTGTATACAAGACAAGTGGAACCATTCCAAAAACCAGGACATTTTGTTAATTTCTGCAATATATTCAAACTCCAAAGCAATTGGTCACGTAACGTCTTCAGGCAAAACCAGTATAAAAACAATTATAAAATCATTACAATTTTTTTATAGAAAATTCACACAAAACATGGAAAATTCATCTTTCTCTTCCTCGAAAAGGCAGGAAGTAATGGAGAACACATCCACTTAATTCACAACTGTAAATGACATAACGGGTCATGCAGATGTATCTTCCCCCAACAGCATCACTTCTATCTTTGGACGGACCGAATTTACTAGGGTCATCAGACCTTACGACTCCGATGGAAAAATCAATCTCCTCAAGTATTTCATTGTGAAACCAAGACAGATATGTTTCTTCGTCATGGTTGGACAAACCAGAAAATGTATTCATGATTTGTCAATTCTACAATGGGCAGAAAACCAAAATATTACCTCACCATGTTTGGTACAAAGCCAAATTAAGGGAAATTCAAATGTATGTGAATTTGTAGAATCCCAATTTGAAAGTGACTCAAGTAGCTCAGAATTTGATAACAATTGTGGCAATTGTATAATTATCTTTTGAATGCAAAGGAAGTGTGTTTTCAAGCATATGCACAACAATTTGATTCATATTATTTCAATGAAAAAAAAAATTGTTAGATATAATTAAACATTTGTTACAATATGAATTTGGAGGTGACTGGGGTATGATTTATGATTTTATATGTACATTGTATAATGTATTTAACAAAAAAAGATAACGAAATTGTATTCAGTTAATAGGTCCACCAAATAGTTTCAAATCTATGTTTACTCATGTAATAGCAAGTGCTGTGATAAATACAGGATGGTGTAATAAAAACAATAAACATTTTACGTTTGGGTTGATGGAATGTGCTAATAAACGTTTAGTATGTATGGTGATCCCAATTTTGATCGGGATCATTTGAACAATTAAAATGAATTTTTAGTGGTGATCCTACTAATATTCAAATAAAGTTTGAAGGAGATTTTACTCTTGATAAAACTCCTGTATTTGTATTTTCTAATATTGAATATTTCAAAGGAGATGTATGGGAACAAAGGATTTATAAATATTATTGCACTACGTGGGATATAAAATTAGAAAAACAATTAAATCCATTTTATTTGTACAATTTGTTTATTGAATATAAACTTTTACAAAAATAATACCTATTGTTTTATCTTAAATCCAGAACATCCTTTTCACCTAAAGTAGGTGATCTACTACGATCACGGTTCCTACCTTTTTTTTCTTTATTTTTGGTATATTTAAATTACTAGAAATAAAATAGAAAGAAACATTCCACATGGGAAAAATATATTAAAAACAAGAAACTCTTTGCCTTTTAATGTGTCTGCTGGTGTCTGTATATGTATATATATATATATGTGTGTGTGTGTGTGTGTGTGTGTGTGTGTGTGTGTGTGTGTGTGTGTGTGTGTGTGTGTGTGTGTGTGCTTTTTTTTTTTGTGTGTGTGTGTCTGTCTACCAGCGCTTTCCCGTTTGGTAAGTCATGGAATCTTTGTTTTTAATATAAATTATTAGAAATACGTGAAGAGGATCCAGCTAATATATCAGTGCTATACATTGCATTAGAATGGAAACAAACACCTCTAAAATCGTCTACCTATGGTTTAGTAGAAGAAGTCATCCACATTTCGTCAGTATGACTTAATGTACATGTTTGAGAATTATATGTTTCATAATTAGTACCTATAGCAATTCTAGTTGTCATTTGAATTACCATTTTAACATTCACAAATGAATTTCCTTCTGTAGGAGTATTATTTGGCACAGGATTAATACTTAAACTAAAACTAGGTATTTGAGGTGCTTGATGAATTTCATTCAATTCACCTATTTCCTGATCTTTTTCAATACACTGGTCGTACACAACTGTTGTGTCCATAGGGGGCCAAAGGACAAGTACAGTTCCCTTCATTTTGTCCTCTGAGGGTGACTCATTGCCTAAATAGGTCAATGTGATGGTATACTGACATGATGTGGTACTATGTGTTCCCTCCCGTATGTGGTGCTTCAAGTGTATGAAATGCAGGCACTTGGTTTCACATTGCAATACTAGTTCCATCTATAGAGATTGAGGATGACCATTGCATGCAAATGCTTCTTGTACACCTCCTCCATCTATGCGAACTTTGGAAAGCACCATTCTCTGTGCTTGCCAGATTGCACTGCTTTCCATAAAGAGAAGGAAACACAACAATATAAAATGCTGGACAAACTAACTTCTCAAGAGGGCAAGAAGTAGTAAAACTCGTTGCACCCAACATGTATAACAGTGTCATACACTACAGCTACAATAACGCCACCCCCTTTGGTGATGGTATCTTTCCCATTACACCTCCTACAGTGGCCCTCGGAGCTGCTCAAACATGCCTGCTGCCCTGATGGTTGGAGGCTCTCCTCTTGCAACTGGACCTGCCGCACCCCTTTCTTTGCTGCCTTCACTATTTCATCTCTTAAAGCTACCCATTCTTCTTCTACTGTGTTTCTTTCCCCTGTATTTGTCAGTTGTTTCCTAATGCTCTTTCTGTGACTGTCTAAACCTCTGGTTCTTTCAGTTTATCCAGATCCCATCTCCTTAAATTCTCACCTTTTTGCAGTTTCTTCAGTTTTAATCTACAGTTCATAACCAATAGTTTGTTGTCAGTCAACATCTGCCTCTGGAAATGTCTTGCAATTTAAAACCTGGTTCCTCTCTGGCTTACCATTATATAATCTATCTGAATTCTTCTAGTGTCTCCAGGCCTCTGCCAAATATACAACCTTCTTTCGTGATTCTTAAACCAAGTGTTAGCCATGATTAAGTCATGCTCTGCTCAAAATTCTGCCAGGCGGCTTCCTCTTTGATTCTTACCCCCATTCCATATTCGCCTAAAACTTTTCCTTCTCATTCTATCCCTACTATCGAATTTCAGTCCCCCATGACTATTAAGTTTTCGTCTCCCTTAACTGTCTGAATAATTTCTTTTATCGCTTCATACATTTCTTCAATCTCTTCATCTTCTGCTGAGCTATTTGCCATATAAACTTGTATTACTGTGGTAGGGGTGGGCTTTGTGTCTATTTTGGCTACAATAATGCGTTCACTATGCTGTTCATAGTAGCTTATCCACACTCATATTTTTTTATTCATTATTAAAACTACTCCTGCATTACCCCTATTTTATTTTGTATTTATAACCCTGTATTCACCTGACCAGAAGTCTCATTCCTCCTAGCACCGAACTTCACTAATTCACACTGTATCTAACTTTAACCTATCCGTTTTCCTTTTTAAATTTTCTAACCTCTCTGCCCGATTAAGGGATCTGACATTCCTCACTCTGATCCGTAGAATGCCAGTTTTCTTTCTCCTGATAATGACGTCCTCCTGAGTAGTCTCCATCCGGAGATCCGAATGGTGGACTATTTTACCCAAGAGGACTGTAAAGCTGCATGCCCTCGGGAAAAATTACGGGTGTAGTTTCCCTTGCTTTCAGCCATTCGCAGTACCAGCACAGCAAGACCGTTTTGGTTGATGTTACAAGGTGAGATTAGTCAATCATCTAGACTGTTGCTGCTACAACTACTTAAAAGGCTGCTGCCTCTCTTCAGGAACCACACTTTTGTCTGGTCTCTAAACAGATACTCCTCTATTGTGGTTGCACCTACGGTATGGCTATCTGTATCACTGAGGCACACAAGCCTCCCCACCATTGGCAAGGTCCATGGTTCATGGGGTGGTTCTAATATATAGACGGTAAAAAGAAGAGCTCCTATGATAAGAAATTTACTTATGGATAGAGGAAAGATAGATTTGATATTCCTAATGGAGAAGTAAGAAAGGAAATAGACAGGTATATTACGATCGAAGAAGAAATGAAGACAGTAGCCATAAGTGGATTCCCTTAATGACCCCACACCCCAGGGACCTCATCTGCTTAAGTACTTAACTGTGGCGCCGAAGGAAGTTGTTCGGCATTCCCTGCAGAATTGACTTGTCACAGCTTCACCATCACAGACACCACAATAATTAATCCTAACAAACCCATGTGAAATGCAATGGTGTAGGCAAGTATATTCATGTAAGTCATCGTCAATGGGCAGTATAATTTCTCTAGTCGATCTATTCATTGTTCAATATTTAACAGAGATGGTATCACTACCCTTAATTAACCTCCCCTAATAAAATTCAAACACAAACTCAACCATATTATTATTATTCTTTCTTTATGTTTAAAAAATGTACGGTGCTTTCCAAAATAACAGATTTAATTATCACCCATTCAGAATTTTCTGACTAAGAGTTGTTGCCTCATTGTTCGTGTCACTTAATCTCACTAAACTTATGGCAAAAATCACTCCCAGTCCCTCAATTTGTTTGACATTACTAATACCTGATGGCAATCCTGATAATGCGTTGGGGACTATATTCTGCAATCCTTTAATATATTTAATTTTTCTAATATTATTGTTAAAATTCAGCCCTATGCATGAGTCTCTGATGCAATAAAGTGCTTTCCATCAAAAATGACAATGCTTTGATGGTCTGTATAGATAATAATCTCTCATTCCCATATTGTTTGAAATATTTTAATACTCTGTACTATTACTAGCAATTTTTTCTCTGTGGCTGCATGAATCATTTCATGCTTTGTTAAACATCTGCTAACATAGGCTATTGTTCCATGGTCCCACTCTTTGGAATTCCACTACCCTTGGAATAATTCTGCCGAATTTTTGTACTTTGATGCATCTGTGAACAGCTTAAATGGCTCTTTCATTACACAATGACTCAAAATAGGGGCAGCTACCAGCACCTGTTTCATATTTGTAAACACTTATGTTGTACCCTCATTCCATGGCCACACAGACCGTGGCTTTAAAAGATGTAGTAACTGTAGATCATTCAGTACTTGTCTCAGAACATATTGACAGTAGAATGTTGCAAATTCAAAAAATGAACGCAATTGTTTTTCATTTTGAGATTCCGAACATTCCTGTACAGCTCTTATTGTTTCTGGGTTTGTTTTACACCTTAACACCAACTAAATGTCCCAAAAATTTTAATTCCTCCCTTGCAAAATGTGATTTTCACTATTTTATGATTATCCCCTTTTCATTTAACCTTTGCAAAGTTTCTGTGAGTAAATGACAATAGTCAAGTTTTCAATAGTAGCTAAATGTCATCTATATAAATAATGAATTCTCTTAACAGTTCTTTACCTAATGCTTCATTGAGTGCCCATATGAAAACGGACACTGAAATATTTAACCCAATGATAATACTCTAAATTGGTAAGATTTTCCATCAAATAAAAATGCGGTACATTTTTTTGTCATCATGTAGCTTGATCTGTTAATAACCACTGTCAGATCCATGAAGGTGAAATATTTGTCCTGTCCGAATTTGGTTAATAATTTCTCTATACTAATGTGTCGGCCCCTTTTGGTATCTTTATGTCTTTTAAATGTATGGGCATCCAACACAAACGAACCTCTGCTGTAGTCTCCACTACAAGTAATGGATTATTACATAAGCTCAAACTTCATTTGATGATTTTCTCTGCTGTTGACAATGGTTGTTCGTAAGCTTTGTTAAATATCAGCCTTTCACCAGTTAATATGCCATTTGCCATTTCATCGTGCAAAACTAACGAGCAGTTGCAATTAAATGTATTTCTGTGACTAAGGTAAGAGTTGGCTTTATCTTAGCATCTGACTGGTATTTCACCACTACTTCCAGTGAAATTACAAAATAAGGTCCTGGTATCAAAATTTACAACTATTTTATACTTTAACAACCATTCCATACAAGTAACACAGTCAAATTTATATTTGGTGCTATTAATACAGTTTGCCAAAATTCGTGTTCTCTGTTGTGATATGTATTCTTGTTTCATGCTTCATTGGCTTGCCTTTTGTTCCAGTAAAACCTACTATATATTCTCCTGTAACTGGTAACAATGGAAATACAGATTTGGTTTTCGTAGTATATACTAGTTCTTGAGAAATTAAGGATACTTCATTTCCTGAATTAATATAAAGATCTGTATGTTTTCCATAAATTGCCCAGTTACTATGGGTTTTGGTTGAATAGCCCCCTTTTCTCTTTCTTCCTTTTCTAAAAACCATTCTCTTGTAGGCATCCTACAGGTAAAGGAAACTACTTTTTCTGTATGTGGGCCTAATAGGTGTTTATTGCACCCTGGATGGTGGCCCCTGTTCCAGGACATTCTTATTGTAGGATAATGCATTGCAATCACTGTATTCTCTGTTCCTGGGTTCTGTTGTTACTACTAGCTGCTACTCAAGGCACAAATACCTGTGAAGGTACATTGTTGTTTTGACACACTTTATTGTGGTGGGGGTAAGAAATATTTTCACACTCATAGGCGCATTCCTAATTTTGTTTTCTCATTGTACTCAGCAAAGATTAGTGTTTTGTTTCTTAATGAACATGTTTGGGAATCATTTATTATCCATGCTATGACTTTCCCTGTTACCCTCTGGCATATATTCACTCCTTTCTTTGTTCAGTATATCTAAGCCCCAACAAAATTTAATAAATTATTGCATCATCCATCATAAATACCACACTTCCTTTCATACATAATATGGTAATCTTCGTACGAATATTTTGACTAAATGGGACCCTCCTCTACTGGATTATCTAAATATATTTAAAAAGAAAGATGATGAGACTTACCAAACAAAAGCGCTGGCAGGTCGATAGACACACAAACAAACACAAACATACACACAAAAATCTAGCTTTCGCAACCAACGGTTGCCTCGTCAGGAAAGAGGGAAGGAGAAGGGAAGACAAAAGGATATGGGTTTTAAGGGAGAGGGTAATGAGTCATTCCAATCCCGGGAGCGGAAAGACTTACCTTAGGGGGAAAAAAGGACAGGTATACACTCGCACACACACACATATCCATCCGCATATACACAGACACAAGCAGACATTTGTAAAGGCAAAGAGTTTGGGCAGAGATGTCCAAATTATCTAAATATATAGAACAAGTCAGGTGCCACTCTATATACGTCTAAAAACTTCCCCAAGACTTGTTATAGTATTTTGGGTCTAATAACCCTAATGTTAATTTATTTTGTGTGCTAGTAGACCAATATTTTCTTCTAAATTTCTCCTTAAAATCCTCCAAAGATGAAAAATCCTCAGAATGAGCAGTGCCCCATTCTGCTGCATCACCTATCAAATAATTCAAGGCAAAATCTATGCTTTTCCCATCCTCCCAGGGTTTTGGTAAGATCTAGAAAATACTCTCAAAAAATAGGTGGGGGTGAACTTCTCCAACAGGTTTGAATTCTAGAATTTGTTTTGATAAAGCCATATTCTCCATCAGGTTTGAATTCCAGATTTTTTTTTTTTTTTTTTTTTTTTTTGGTAAAGTCATATTACTTCCAATTGTAACTTCTCTAATAAACTACTTGATAACCCACATTATTTACATTTGCCTTCTTATGGATGTCCTGCTTGGTGCTCTCAGTAGCCTGCCATAGTCTTGTTAATTCTTTTATGTGTTCTTCAGCATCTTGCTTAAAGAAGGAGTGTTAGTATTAAGCGATTCTACTTTCCCTTGTATGGTGGATTTTACAAATTCATGTAATTGTTCCTCCAAATTAGATAGCATTTTAGGAGTGTTAATTAATTCTCTACATTCTTTGCATTGTTCTAAAGCAGTTATGGGCCCATTAGCCTCTGAGATTTGTTCTTTAACCTGGTTGAATTCTCTACTGGCAAACTGTCAATTTTACCATCTAATTCTTTAAATTGCTCTTTTACTTCCTCGTAAACTAAATTGCATTGATCTTATCCTTTAACTTCTGAGGCAACTGAGTCAAAGTACTTGCAGTATTAGTTAATTTAGCTTCTATTTCCTGTTTGACGCATTCTGTTATTTCTAATTTTAGTTCTTCTTTCACGTTTTCTGCCTAGACAGACAGTTCATAACATTTAGTCTCTACTTTGTCAGATAGTTCCTTTCTAGTGTCAGATAACTCATTCCTATTGTCAGATAGTTTCTTATTTGTTGAATCTGCTTCCTAGATAATTTTGTAAAATTAGAATTCATTTCATCAGACATTTGTTGTAATACCTTTAAACCATTCTTGAGCCTCTGCAGCTATTTCCAAGTAAAGATGAACATACATTGCAAATATTCTCTATTATGTACCCTCTATCACTCTAATAAATGGTTATTGCACAGTTTTCTTTAATGCAATAACACCAAAACACTGTGTCACTGTCTAGGTGAAAAAAAAGTTTTCATAGTGGATTTCCGTATTTTCTTAGCAGCTCACCCTTTCCAATGAATGGCACTCTCTTGTCATGTAGCCAATGCAATTGACTGCACTTGGTGATGTAGGGTGATCATTTGCCACACCCGGCACAACCAGTATCTCAAATGCAGTGACAGGTGGACTGCGCTGTGACGTACAGCAGCACCCCTGCAACTTCGCTCAGCTACTACTGCATCCCGGCCAATGTCAGGATTTAAAGTCTTTTTCTCTGCATCTGCTGAAAAATTCTTCTCCTCCAAACCTGCTGAGAAATTGCTCCATCTTATTTATAACATTCTTTCATTCACATGTCGACATTGCTTACTTGACATGTACGAGGGTTGTACCAAAAGTAAGGTTCCCTTATTTTTTACAAATAGAAAACATTATTTATTGTTATTAATTTATACATTGTTGAAAAGCTTAGACTTTTGTCTATTTTTCAACATAGTCTCCTTTTTTTTTTGACACACTTTTGAAAATGGTGCTCCAGTTTTTGTATTCCTAAGTCGAAGAAGTCTCCTGCCAACCTGCTGAGCAAGCGTGTAACCTCTGCTCAGACATCATCATCGCTCTTGAAGCATTTGCCACCTAAGTGTTCCTTTAGCTTGGGGAAGAGGTGATAATCACTGGGAATTAAGTCCGGGCTGTATGGGCATGGAGCATAACAGTCCACCCAAATTTCTTCAAATCCTCCTGTGTTTGACGAGTGACATGGGGTCAAGCGTTGTTGTGAAGAAACACTACTCCCTCCATCAGTCATCCTCTGCGGCATTTTTGGATTGCCCGCCGGGGTTGGGTCAGTGTTTCACAATATCTGTCTGAGTTCATTGACATCCCAGGTTGCATGAAATTGATAAGGAGTACCCCCTTCTGATCCCAAAACACAGTCACCATAACCTTTCTTGCCGACTGCGTTTGTTTGAGTTTCTTTGGTGGCAGTGAACCGGAGTGATGCCACTGACGAGATTGTTGTTTTGTTTTGGGGGTGTAATGAAACACCCCTCCCATGACGACGGAGTCAAACAAATTCTCGTTGTTGCCTCCCCCCTCACATTGTAGAAGAAACTTGCAAGCACAGTCAAGGCGTTGCTCCTTGTGTCCATCAGTCAGCATCCAGGGGGCCCAGCGAGCACACAACTTGCAATAACCCAATCTTTCTGTAAAAGTTCTTTCATTTGTGTTGTGGGAAACTTCAGGAATGTGTTCAAGTTCACGGACAGTGACCCTCCGATCTTTGAGCAGCTCACTATAGATCTTCTGGACAATCGCATCCGAAACCGGCAATCTTCCACTCTGTTTTTCATCGTGAAACTCCATGTGATGCTCAGTAAAAACCCTGCACCATTGGCAGACATGCTGAACGGACATGCACTCTTCACCATAAACCTCAGTCAGTTGCTGATGAATCTCCACGGGCGGTAACCTCCTTGCGTGAAGAAACCAGATTACTGCTCGAACCTCGCACATAGTGGGAGCAGCGATCAACACTTCCATCTCTGACAGCTGCCAAGCCAACACTGAGTGACGTAGCGAATAGCAGATGTGCAGGCTCGAGAGTGGGGGAACCACTGTGCACGGTACTGTTCTTGGATTTAGCCTAGCACCTCTCCTCAAGGCTGTAGCTCATTGAGAACCTTACTTTTGGTACAACCCTCGTAAATTTAACTGAAGTTGCTTTAATACTTGTACGACAATTGTGTAAGTATGGTTTGTCTTCAGATGTTGTGAAGCCTTTTGTTTAATCCTTGTTTCTCTTAGCAATGCTGTAATTTATCTCTTGTTGAATTTCCAGAATTTGTAAATTTATAATTCCTTATTTCCTTCCTTTTTCTCTAATGTGCCACATCCTATCACGGTCGCCAAATGCAGTGGTTTTCGTGTTGGTCTAAGGTTTTTTGGAGTTGCTGGCTAGCTCATTGTTGTTGATACTGAGTTAGAACACTTCATGAGACCTTTCACCCGACGTATTATCTGGCGCATTTACCTTTTTTTGAAAAAAAATCTGATTGCTGCAGTTGATTCTCTTGAAGCAGAGATCCTGCTAATCAGTGCCTCTGAAATCCCATGTGTAACTGAGGAAAGGCTTGACTTCTTCATTGGAGCAAAATAAGATTATTCGTATCACAAAAAAACACGTCCACCACTTTCCTTTTAAAAACATATATTTCATTGGATGGGTGTGCAGATCATTAGAGAAGAACACTACATGCATCTCGAGGGCTCAACATGACATTCAAGGTTACAATATGTATAATTTGTCATAAAACCATCTTGCCTCTTATTTCCATTCTTTGAGAGAGTTTGTTCCTCGACAACCAAGCCGAGCAACAATGCGAAAATGTTAAAGGCCCCATCCACAGCAGGTGGAGCCATTTATTTATCATCACACCTTGCTGTTTTGTTGTATTCCACACCTCCCATTTAATGTCAGCACACATGAAAATGAACACCTGCGCACAGTATATGTTCGGCAACTTACTCCCTACTTAATATTAGTCACGATCATCTTTTCTTTCTTCATCTCAGGGTTCAGAAGCAGCCCATACTGATGGCACGATGGACGTGCCATGTAGGCTTTACATATACTAACGCGGGCCACACTGAACTGTGCTCCTTGCCAGATAGCTGTAGTGTTTTCCATGTGGAGATGGTAGCTATCTCTTGTGCTCTTGAGCATATTTGTTCATGCACTGGTGAGTCCTTTCTCATCTGCAGTGACTCCTCGAGCAGTTTTCAAGCTCTCGGCCAGTGTATACCCTTGAACAGTGACCTCTGTCTGGACCCCGGGCCACTCTGGGATCCCGACAAATGAACTCTCTGAGGGCTTGGGCAAACAGGCTACCAGTAAACAGATCTCTGATCGATATTATGCTGTCAAGTTTCAGATATCTAGAATACGGAATGACTAACTCTGACTTTGCCAAACTAGCTACAGGTGGTCAACGAGACTACGCATCTGTGGCAGTACTCCGTGCAGGCCTCTCGCAAGAACTCTACTGTCCTTTGCCGGCTCCACATCGGCCATACTTGGCTGACTCGTAGCCATCTCCTCTGTTGCATCCTGAGTGCCCACCCTGTTGTCACTGCGGTTCACATTTGATGACGGTCTACATTGTGCTGGACTTTCCCAATCCAGCTGCCCTACAGCAGACTCAATCCCCCTGACTCACTGCGCATGATGTTAAGAAACAATACCTCAGTGGCTGACTTAGTTTTATGTTGTATTCGTGAAGCTGGCTTCTAGCTCTCTCTTTAAAGGAGGATCACTTAACCTTATCGGCTCATTGAAGGGTTGACAGAACACACTGTTGCCTCATCTGCCCTGACCGTGCAGCAACAGTCTGGGCTTGGTGGTCTATTCCAGCCATCATCCTACCTCATCTTTTAATCTTCCTCTCCCCTCTTGCATGGTCTGTTTGACTTGTTCATCTTTTGTCTCTTTGTGCTTTTATTGCTCTGCCTAAGTTGCTAGTCTTTCCTAGAGTGGTGTACCTGTGGTAAGTGGCAGGAGCCGGGGGACATATGCCCCCTCATTAGACTCTGCTTTTTGGGCTTTCCAGCTGCTCCCTGGATGAGGCACCTCATCTGCTTTTCTTCCCTTTCTTCCTGTGTCTCTCTTTCTTCTTTCTTGTCCCTTATCTAGCCTTTGTTGAGCTTAGGTAGACCTTGGAGTTTCCTTCCCCCGTGTTTTGCATGGTAGCCGTCTCTGATGTTATCTGATCGAGGAAAAAGGAACTGACGAGCTACTACGTTGGTCCCTTTAATTATCCAATGAATCAACTGACTAAGAAGTCTGAATCCTTTCTGTGATTAACAGTTGATAAGACAGCCACGATGTTAAGTTCCATACAGTGCATCTGAAAGACAATGAAGTGGTATGAGAAAGCACTCTTTCACTTGGCTTACTTGAGTATGCTGAATTCAAAAACAATTTCTGAAATACAAAAGCAGCAGATGATACCTCTGATGAAATTACAGTTCGAACTGTTCTGCCAGTTGATGGATAAACATGTAAAACTATGATCCCACAGACTCCGAAAGAAGAAACCCATTTTGAAAATAAAGAACAACGTTATCCATGATTCCTTTGAGCAATGGAGAAAAAGGAGATTCACCAGGGATGTTGTGTAGTCTGTGCTGTTTACTCACCATGAAAAATGACCTGCAGAAGGTGCAATGTTGATCTTTGCATGGTGCCACATTTTGAAAAATATCACACACTAAGGGAATATTAGGTTGTGTTAGTGATTGTATATTTCAAGGAAAGGAAAATAAAAAAAGGAAGAAAAAGGTTACAACTCAGCCAAATGGCAGTCCAAAGCCTGTGTCAGAAATGAGGATGAGAAACCACTAAACGAAATCGTACTGAATGTGATGAGCTGGAAGAGAAAACATGGGACAGGAAGCAGGTAGAAACATGCTGTTAGACTTCTTTCTTTTTATTTATTTTATTTTATTTTATTTTTTTACTGGAGAATCAAATTTAGGCTTTTATTACAAATGAACCAAGAGACCTATTGCAAAATGTGCTGTACCAATTTTTTTTTTGTTCAGTTCAATATCAGGCAACAGGAGACAATTTGGTTTTAAAGTTCAAAAAATATTTTTTATTTATGCTTGTAGGGAGAACTGCTAAGTTTTGGGCATATTTGCTTGGAGCTGCCAAAGTTAAAACTATGTATCTTGAAATATATTTGTCCAACGTTAATTAAAATTTAAGAAATTATAGGCACATATGTTGGTAGTGTAAATCTGGAGTTACAGAATTTTTTATTCACAAATAAAAAATAAAAATAAAAAAGTTTTCTAAAGTAACTTTCTGCCAGTCCAGGAAAAATTTATAACAGAAAATGTAGGTTAGTTCTGAAGCTGTCTTTTGCGTTTATCAGAAGCTGCAACATCTGTGACCATACTGTGTGATACTGATTTTATAGAGTATTATTTAAGGCTGGTTCTATGCATGCTGGGATCTACAGTTAGCCTACAGTGGCTGTAACATGCAATGGCTTTCGAGCCGGGTCGACCGCCCGCCTGCTGGCCAGGTGCACAGTGCATTCACCCCCATCAGCTGGCCAGCAGACAGGACGCAGACCTCATAGCCATGAAAGTGTTAAGATGTGGCAAAAACAGAGGAGGAAAGGTCAGGCAAAGCAAATAGTATCGTAGTGAGTCAGCACCCTATTCACATAATTTGTGTACTCATAAACTGCAGACTGTGTATTCAAACTTTAATAATTTCTCAGAAATTATTGTGAAACTTTTCACAACTCAACTCAGTTTTTTCTGAAAGTGCCTTATCTGGGAATTTTACAGAGTAAGTGTAGATTTCTTTTTTCCTGTAAGACATTTGTGACAAATCTCTTTCCTCTACAGTGAGTTTTATGTTGCATATTTTTTATTTTCTTTCCATAACGTGTGTGCTCAAAGCTGATGGGTCACTTGTGTTTAAGTTGTATGTACTCTAAACCTGATACCATCAACATTCCTGTCTGACCAATGTAGAATTCCAACATGTCATTAACAGTTAATCTTGTAAATACTAAATACTGTCATTTTACAAGCATACATTTTGAGGTGCCTAATCTTGTGTTCAAGATTGTTGTTAGTGTGAAATGCTGCTTCGAGTCTTGCTTGCTGGAATATGTTAAATAACCATTACCCATAAAAGGCAGTTACTGGTTGCTCGAAGGCTACTAAGATGAGACTTGTCTTTTTTGCACTGTTTCATTTACCTGTGCGTTTGATCTTGTACATTTGTATCGAAACCATTACTTCTGGCTACAATTTGAAGTGTAGCTAACTTATTTTCTACAGCAGTCACCTTTAGTGGAATCTGTAATTCCCTAGTCATACTCGCATAAAAGTAAGCCACTGTATGATTTTGTGAGTGGCATGAATTTGTGTGGATAACTGCTTTAGCAATTTTTCCTAAAAGTGCTGAACTTATTCTAGCCTCCTTTCCTTGTAATTGTGAAATCAAAAAAATTGATCTGGTTATCTACATCATTCTCTTCTGTAAATTACATTTAATTATGTCCAGTGTTAAATGCATATACTAGCGATTTTTGCTCATTTGCACTATGTTTGAGCAAAATAGTCATGGCGTCCACATACCTCTTGTAATATGTCACCCTAATCATTAGTTGGTAGAAGGAAAGTTGCTCAGCATCTCCGATTTATGGTGAGCGGCAACTTTTTTTTTTGTGCACTGATTGCAGGTTCGAACCCTCCCTCAGGCATGGATGTGTGTGATGTCCTTAGGTTACTTAGGATTAAGTAGTTCTAAGTCTAGGGGACTGATGACCTCAGATGTTAAGTCCCATAGTGCTTATAGACATTTGAACCATTTATCCATTGTTTGAGTTTACTCGTTAGTTGTGCATTTTCAGAAAAAAATCCTGTTCTAAATACTGTTAACAAAAAAGTGGCAGCCATTCCAGGCAATGAACTCCCCATGGCAACACAATTGTGTTGTATATGTACTTCACCCTGAAAATTAAAATAGTTGTATGATATTATGTGGTCTATTAATACTATAAACTCATGAACGTCAACAATGCCATTTTCTTGTTATGTGTCAAGTTGCTCCTGATTAGCTCCATCCATTGAAATGTTGGTGTGTAGATGTATAATGTCTAGTGAGAGGAACCAGCTAACACTGTTGATGCCATTGGCCAATTCATGTCTTCCTAACAGAATACTGGTTATCATGGGTATAAAAGCCTTGAATAATTTTTTTCTTCAACTCCTTACCAATATGTTCTACTGGAATATTAATGAAATTTGTGATAGATATAATTGGTGTGGCTTCTTTTTGTATTTTGGAGAAGTCACAGTGGGAGATAGTGCTCTTGAATTCATAATTACGAGGGAGAG
Source organism: Schistocerca cancellata (assembly GCF_023864275.1). Classification (NCBI taxonomy): domain Eukaryota; kingdom Metazoa; phylum Arthropoda; class Insecta; order Orthoptera; family Acrididae; genus Schistocerca; species Schistocerca cancellata. The sequence continues at coordinate 55,708,848 of NC_064637.1, read as the reverse complement.
TCAAATGAAAACTTTAAATATTGTTTTTAAATTTTCTTATTTAATGAAATTGGAACACAAGTGTGTCATTTTTGACACAGTCTCGGTGTAATTCAACACACTTTCTCCAGTGCATAGGGAGCGCACAGATTCATCTGGAAAAAAATAAAATGAAAAATAAATTATTTCGGTTGTGTGCACAGCCACTCATGTACTGCCTGCTGCACCTCTTCATCGAAATGAAATTTCTTTTCTCCCGTTACCTCTTTGAGTGATCCAGACATGTAATCACTCTGTGTGAGATCTGGGGAGTGGGGCAGCTGCGGCAGATTATCAGAGTGCAGGTCATTGACAGTTGCAAGTGTTCCATGGGCAGTATGAGGTCAAGCATTATCATGTTGAAAAACGTCTCATGTAGTCAGAAGTCAACATTATTTTGATGTAATTGTAGGTCGTGATCTTTTTTAACAAATTGAAATATGATGCATTGTTGATGGTGTTTCCCCTAATAGTGCAGTGTTCCAAGACAGCACCTTGTTCATCCCAAAAGAGAGTCGACAGAACCTTCTCTGCAGATGGCTGCGTCCATATCTTCTTGGGTTGGATACTGAGGAACAGCACCATTCCTTGTTTGTTCTCTTCATTTCAAGTTGGTGGTTGCGCACCCAGGTTTCATCTCTCGTGGTGATCCCTGCAAAGAGACCATCACTTCTGCTTTAAAGCAGCATGAAAGTTCTTCACAGACATCAACATGTTGCTCTTTTAGTTCTGAAGTGAGCTAATGTGACACCCATCTTGCAGACACTTTGTGAAACTTAAACACTTCCTGAATGACATGATGATTTGAGCTCTGACTGATGTTCAGATCTGTGGCTATTTCACCCACCATCATATGGTAATTTCCTATCACAGCTGCTGCAGTAGACCCTGTTACCACAACACAGTGTGTCCGACAGTGGCCACTGAGTGTCTGTCCATTTCCGAATTTTATACTCCACTCATATGTGTTCAAAGGTATCTGCACACACCAAAACATACATTTTTCATATTAGGTGTACTGTGCTGCCACCTTCTGCCAGGTACTCCATATCAGCAACCTCAGCAGTCATTAGACATCGTGAGAGAGCAGAATGGGGTGCTTCATGGAACTCATGGACTTTGAACGTGCTCAGGTGATTGGGTGTCACTTGTGTCATACGTCTGTATGCAAGATTTCCACACTCCTAAACATCCCTAGTTCCACTGTTTCCAATGTGATAGTGAAGCAGGACCATGAATGAACACATACAGCACAAAAGCGTACAGGCCGACCTCGTCTGCTGACTGACAGAGACTGCCGACTGTTGAAGAGGTTGATAATGTGCAATAGGCAGACATCTATCCAAACCATCAACTCCAAACTGCACCAGGATCCACTGCAAGTACTATGGCAGTTAGGCGAGAGGTGAGAAAACTTGGAGGTCATGGCTGAGTGGCTGCTCATAAGCCACACATCACGCTGGTAAATGCCAAACGATGCCTCGCTTGGCATAAGGAGCGTAAACATTGGACGACTGAACAGTGAAAAAACGTTTTTGAGTGATGAATCACGGTACACAATGTGGCGATCTGATGGCAGGGTGTGGGTAAGGCAGATGCCCAGTGAACATCATCTGCCAGAGCATGTAGTACCAACAGTAAAATTTGTAGGTGGTGTTATTATGGTGTGGTCGTGTTTTTCATGGAGGGGGTTGCAGCCCTTGCTGTTTTGCATTGTACTATCACAGCACATGCCTACATTGATGTTTTAAGCACCTTCTTGCTTCTTCCTGTTGAAGAGCAATTCCGGGATAGCAATTGCACCTTTCAACACGATCGAGCACCTGTTCATAATGCACAGTCTGTTGCAGAGTGGTTACATGACAATAATATCCCTGTATTTATTTATTTATTTACATGTCAAGTTCCGTAGGACCAAATTGAGGAGCAAATCTCCAAGGTCATGGAACGTGTCAGTACATGAACTTACAACATAAAAGTAATAACAGATAAAAATAAATGTTCATGAACCTGAAAGAAAATCAGTCCATAAGTTTAAGCAAACGCTATCAGCAATACAATGAGAATCAGCTTAATTTTTCAATGAACTCCTCGACAGAGTAGAAGGAGTGACCCAAGAGGGAACTCTTCAGTTTCAATTTGAAAGCACGTGGATTACTGCTAAGATTTTTGAATTCGAGTGGCAACTTATTGAAAATGGATGCAGCAGTATACTGCACACCTTTTTGCACAAGAGTTAAGGAAGTTCAATCCAAATGGAGGTTTGATTTCTGCCGAGTATTAACTGAGTGAAAGCTGCTTATTGTTGGAAATAAACTAATATTGGTAACAAGAAAAGACAATAAGGAATATACATATTGAGAGGCCAATGTCAAAATACCCACACTCGTGAACAGAGGTCGACAAGAGGTTTGTGAACTCACACCACTTATTGCCCGAACCGCCCGTTTCTGAGCCAAAAATATCCTTCTAGAGTGGGAAGAGTTACCGCAAAACATAATACCATATGACATAAGTGAATGAAAATAAGCAAAGTAGACTAATTTACGTGTCGAAGTATCACTTTTTTCGATACCGTTCGAATAGTGAAAATGGTAGTATTAAGTCTTTGAACAAGATCCTGAACGTGGGCTTTCCACGACAGCTTACTATCTATCTGAACACCTAGGAATTTGAACTGTTCAGTTTCACTAATCATATGACCGTTCTGTGAGATTAAAACGTCAGGTTTTGTTGAATTGTGTGTTAGAAACTGTAAAAACTGAGTCTTACTGTGATTCTTCAAGCCATGAACTGAGGTCATGTACTGCACTACTTGAAACCGAGTCAATGTTGCACACAACATCCTTTACTACCAAGCTAATGTGATCAGCAAACAGAAATATTTTAGAGTTACCCATAATACTAGAGGGCTTATCATTTATATAAATAAAGAACTGGAGCGGCCCCAACACTGATCCCTGGGGCACCCCCCACTTGACAGTACCCCACTCAGATCCCACATCACAGCCGTTATCAACATTGTGAATACTGACCTTTTGCTGCCTGTTGCTAAAGTAAGAGGTGAACCAATTGCGAGCTACTCCCCTTATTCCGTAATGGTCCAACTTCTGGAGCAATATTGTGAGATCAACACAGTCAAATGCCTTTGTTAAATCAAAAAATACACCAAGTGTTCAAAACTTTTTGTTTAGCCCATCCAGTACCTCACAGAGAAAAGAGAATATAGCATTTTCAGTTGTCAAATGGCTTCTAAAGCCGAACTGTACATTTGATGGCAAATCGCTTGATATAAAATGATCAATTAACCTTACATACACAGCCTTTTCGATAACTTTTGCAAACACTGATGGCATAGAAATAGGTCTAAAATTATCTACATTATCCCTTTCTCCCTTTTTATAAAGCGGCTTTACTACTGAGTACTTTAATCGCTCAGGAAACTGACTATTCTTAAAGGAAAAATTACAATTATGGCTAAATACAGGGCTAACATGTGCAGCACAGTACTTTAATATTCTACTAGACACCCCATCATAACCATGAGAGTCCTTAGTCTTCAGTGATTTAATTATTGACTCAATCTCCTTATTGTCTGTATCACAGAGGAGTATTTCGGACGTCAATCTCGGAAAGGCATTTGCTAAGAAATTTATATGATTTCCTGTAGAAACTAATGCTCAGAAAATGGTTGTTAAATACTGTACATATATCTAATTTATCAGTAACAGAAATATTATTACTACAAACTGAGTTTATATCATCAACCTTGTGCTGCTGACCAGACACTTCCTTCACAACTGACCATATGGCTTTAATTTTATCCTGTGAATTAGCTATTCTATTTGCATACCCATAGTTTTTGCCTTGCTAATAACATTTTTAAGCACCTTACAATACTGTTTGTAATGAGCTACTGTAGCTTGATTGTGACTGCTTATAACATTTTGATATAATTCCCGCTTTGTTCTACATGATATCCTTATCCCACTAGTCAGCCAACCGGGCTGTCCATTACTGCTAGTGCCCCATTTAGAATGTTCTAATGGAAAGCAACTCTCAAAGAGCATGAGAAATGTGTTATGGAAAGCATTATATTTATCATCTATATTATCGGCACTATAAACGTCTTACCACTCTTGTTCCTTGACAAGTTTTGAAAAACTCGCTATTGCTGTTGGATTAACTTTCCCATGTAGTTTGTAATTAAATACGACATTGGTTTGAGTACAAAAACCTTTTAGTGTTAAAATTTGCGCATCATGGTCTGAAAGGCCATTCACCCTTTTACTAACAGAATGCCCATCTAGTAATGAAGAATGAATAAAAATATTGTCTATGACTGTGCTACTGTTCCCCTGCACCCTAGTTGGAAAAAACACAGTTTGCATCAGATCATATGAATTTGGTAGATCTACCAACATCCTTTTTCTTGCACAATCATGTACAAAATTAATATTGAAGTCACCACATAGAACTACTTTCTGGTACTTCCTACAAAGTGAATCAAGAACCCTCTCTAGTAGTGTGTTTACATTTTGCGGTGTGCACTGCAGCTGTAGCTGTTATAAGCTAAGTACTGACAAACTTATTTGTGCTCTGTAATACAGTTATTAAATTTAATAGATTTCAGTGGTGTTGCATGCCGTTTGTGGTGAAATAACGACTTAATAAACTTTTGTAATCGTTCGCTCGCTGTGTTTTATAGAGTTTTCAGTGTGTTGAAGTCGTTTAGTAAATTTCGTGCTTTAGTTTTCAACTGACGTTTATTATTCTTTCTAGTGAAATATTTCAGTAAAATTTTCATTTAGTGTTTTAACTTCGCTTAGTGTTACAGTGGTCATTTTAATTTTTTGGTTTTAGCTAATAATTTTGTGAAGTTTTGCTGGTATTGGTATCGGCTGTGTTGTAGTAGTATTAACACAAGTAGCTGCTTTCTTAGTAGGCAGAGAATTTCGAGACCATTATCGTTAGTTCTTAAATAGATCTACTGGTGTAACTGAACTTTGGTAACGTAGACATATAGTTTTTTTTCAGTAACTGTAAAATTTTACCATGAGTGAAAAGTGTGGGCTTTGTCGTAGGTTTGTGAGTAGTGGATTACGGTGTGGGATTTATTCAAAGTATTTTCATTGGGGGGAATGCAGTGGGGAAGCCAGTGGTCATTTTAGGGAGATCCTCTCCTGGGAATGTAGAATCTGTAGTAGAAACAAGTTAACAGAGGAGCAGGAGCGTAAGATCTGTGCCTTTCAGGTGCAGTTACAATGCGCAAAGGAGGAACTAGATAGGTTGAGGAGGGTGAAGGGTGGTGGGGAATGGGAACTGGCAGTTGGCAATAAGGTAGCTAGGAAGAGGAGGTATTCAGACAGTTTTACTTTGCATACATGCAATAGATATGACCAACTGTCAGAGTTGAGTGGAGAGGAGCCTCGTGTAGCCGTAGATGTTGGTAACTTGCAGCAGTCCTCAGCAATTAGGAAGCCAAGGTTAGCTGCAAAGTCTAGCAGAAAGAAGGTTCTGCTGCTAGGTAGTTACCACGGTAGAGGTGTGGGCCAGCAGTTGCAGGAAGTGTTGGGGAGTGAGTACCAGGTCACCAGCATTGTGAAGCCTAGTGCAGGTTTGGCTCAGGTGACTGAAAGCATAGGGGAGTTATGTAAGAATTTTACGAAAGAGGATCAGGTAGTGATAGTGGGTGGAACAGGGAACAGTCTCGATAGGGACAGGGAATATGATGTCAGTGGTGACTTGGTTAAGATAGCTACTCAAACTGGTGGCACTAATGTGCATTTCGTGCAACTGTTTCAGCGTCATGATCGGCCTCACCTTAATGCAGCTGTTAGGCACGTTAATGTGGGGCTGGGGAGGGCACTGATGGCGGAGGGCATGGATCACATCTCAGTGGTGCCAGTTGGGTCTATCAGTAGATGGGGTTTCACTAGGCATGGCCTGCACCTCAATATGTATGGGGAGGCTGGCTAAGCTTATAGGTGACAGTGTAGTGGGTGGCAGTGGTAGTGGTATCACTCATGGAAAAATTCCTGTAGTAGTTGGTATTAGAGCTGCACCTTTTTTAGACTGAAGTCAGCTGCTTAAAGGAAGTGCCTCTAACTAAGGGCTCACCTCCAGAGGATGTAATGTTTCCAAGTAGAGAAGGAATTAGCATATTTCATCAAAATATAAGAGGTATTAGAGATTAAGTTAGTGATCTGCTAATAGATGTTAACTCTGAAATTATTGGTATATCAGAGCACCACTTAAATAATTTGATAATTCAGAGGCTTCCTTTACCAGGCTACAGATTAGCTGGCTGTTTCTCAAGGAGTTCCTTGCGGGGTGGGGAGTGGCTCTGTACATAAAAAACAGTATTTCATTTGAGTCCATTGATGTATCATGACACTGCACTGAACAGATATTTGAAAGTTGTGCAGCATTAGTTGAATTTAGTGAAACTAAACTTCTAATTGCTGTTGTTTATAGGTCCCCTAACTACGACTTCAGAGCATTTTTGCTTAAGCTAGAGAGGGTTCTTGATTCACTTTGTAGGAAGTACCAGATTGGCCTGCACAGAGTCCTTACCTGAGTCCTATAGAACATCTTTTGGATGTTTTGGAACACCGACTTGGTGCCAGGCCTCACTGACTGACATCGATACCTCTCCTCAGTGCTGCACTCCCTGAAGAATGGACTACCATTCTGCAAGAAACCTTCCAGCACCTGACTGAATGTATGTGTGCAAGAATGAAAGCTGCTGTCAAGGATAAGGATGGGCCAACACCATTATGAATTCCATCATTACCAATGGAGGGCGCCATGAACTTGTAAGTCATTTTCAGCCAGGTGCCCGGATACTTTTGATCACATAGTCTACATGCATCACCATACTGGACCTTTATTCACCAATGGATTTCAATAAGTTTTGTACCTTCACAGCTCGGAAAACATATGACAGTATGCTGTTCTTTCTCATGCATGTCACAAGCAGGGCAGCCATTTTGAACTGATATTATGGCTGTGTTTTGCTTTTCTGTAGTATGCTGCTCCCAGTAGGGCATTCCTTACATTACTGGTAACAGTGCAGCCAACTTGCAGAACAATGGCACAAAATGTTAATTTTTAATTACACTTTTAAGGTTTCCATTCAACTCCCCCTCCTACAGTCTCTCTTGTATCCTTCTCTGTAAATAGAAAACTGCATTGTCTTCGCACTGCCTTATAATGAAAGTGTAATCTAGTGTTTGGGTCACAACTTCAGCTTACAGCTATCATTCATATTAAAATCCTAAAATGTTACTGATATATTTGTTTCTGTTTAAAATTACAAGTGTCCTTCCATTGTCAGCCTTAATTGCAAAGTTCCTGCCATTCATTGGTTTTAACACCATATTGTGATGCGCTTTCATTCTTCTTGTGTTCCGTGCAACTTTCTTGCTCAGAATACCCACAGTTTTGCTAATCATATTATCCATCTTCTTCATTGGCAGTTCCCCTTGATTGATTGTCATCTTAGCTGCTGCCATTAAATTTTTATTTGCATTTCTCAAAATCCCAGGTCATAAGCAGTTCTCTGTTCCCTTCTTCAATAGTTCAACCTCTGTGCTTGTAAACTGAATTAATTGTTTAATTAACTGCTCTCTTGTAAAAATGTTATTTTTCATATTCCTGTTTACATTTTTTCCTTACCCACTCTGCTTGTTAATGAGGTCAACTTCTTTTCGTGTTTGCATCTAATCTTCACTTCTCGATGTGACATTGATGTGTTATGTATCCCAACATTTCTGCATACTGATTTGTGTTCATCCCTAATCTCCACTCTTAATAATTTCATTTTCACCATACTTCCTTGTTAATATGACAGCTCTGCCCTTAAGATCAATAAAAATGTGTTTGAGAACAACGTGTCTATATGCACAATTATAGTTAAACCTAACAGTGCCAGTGCACTTGATGAACTTCAGTGATGCTTTCAAGAACTGGATGGTCTAACCTCTTGTCTGATAGGCCAGTTTGCTGAAGTGTTCCAATTTGTGTCACCACAGCTGTGTTGATAACGTGTGAAATAATGACTCTACCCCAGCTGTTTGATGTTCCTTTTCAGTGTTCCATCAAACACTACAGGTTTCGAGTGTGATGCCCATTTTCAAGCATATCTGTGTATAACTGTTACAAGTGCATCTATGAAAATGTTTAAAAGTAGTATACAGCATGCGTCAAAAAAATGTATACACACTTTGAACTGTCATAGAAAATTTATTTCCCGTTCTACAATGTTAAATTTCTGGAAATTGAAAGCTTAAAGTCCAATTGGAAAAATAAATGTACTTTGAAAATGTGATTAATGTTCAAACTGGTGGCCTTCAGCATCAATACATTTCTGAATACGAGTCACCACTGACTCTGTACATCGTACCAAAGTACCCAATGAGATTTCTGCGCACACCGCCTGAATCTCATTCCAAAGTGTGTCCAGGTTACGTGGTTTACATTTGTACACCTCATCTTTTACTGTGCTCATAAGAAGAAATCCAGTGGCGTGAGGTCTGGAGAGCGTGCAGGAAACTTGATTGGTCCCCTGCATCCTATCCACTGGCCTGGCACATTGTGATCCAGGTATACTCGTACGTCGCTATGATAGCGCAGCGGGGTGCCATCTTGTTGGAAGTAGAACTCATCATTACCATATAATGCATGAATGGCAGGGAAAATGGAGTCAGCAAGCATTGTTAGGTACGTTTCTCCAGTAACAGTACCTTCAAAGCGGAAAGGCCCAATGAGTCCCCTTGCAGACAAACCACACCACACATTTACACCAGGCAAATTCACAGCCTTTTCAACTGTAATGTGAGGATTATCTTCAGCCCAGTTCACACAATTGTGCCTATTGACAGTTCCAATGAGTTTGAATTGGGCTTCATCCAACCTAATTATGCTACCCGAAAATTCCGGTCCACGTCTCACCATCTCCTGAACCCATTCACAAAATTCTAACCTTCGATCTGGATCATTGTCACTTAGCTGTTGCACCAGCCTTGGAATGTACACACGAAACTTGCCTTTCTTCAGAATGCATAGCACACTACTAGCACTTACATTACTCTCACGTGCTGCTTGCCTTGAAGACTTTTTAGGTGAACGCTGAAACAGTTCCGAGACCGCAGTTGTGGAAGCATCAATTGTAGATGTACGAGGTTGCCCTGATCGACCTTTATGCACATCACACACTGTTCCATGAATTTCAAATTTGTCTCATAGACATGTAATTGGTAACCTTGAAGGTGGTTCTGTACCATACTCACTTTTCCACTGTCTTCGAACTGCAGCTTCATTATCAAACTTCCAGTACCACTTAACTATCTGCTTCTGCGCTTCAAAGCTCAAATGCACGTCTGCCATGTTGCAGTTACTTCCTTGCCACTGCTGCCACCTGTTGAAGAAAGATAACATTACTTTCTCACAGATATTTAACCTTGTAGAACGGGAAATAAATTGTCTATGACAGTTCAAAGTGTGTATACATTTTTTTGACGCACCCTATATATGTACTTAATAAATGGTGCAGTTCACCTAAAGATAAGACTCTTTATTAGTGTGCAGAACAACAGGTAATTAATTCCTATCACATATTTACATCTACATCTACATGGCTGCTCTGCAGATCACACTGAACTGCCTGGCAGAGGGTCCATTGAATCACCTTCAAAATAATTCTCTGTTACTCCAGTCTCAAACAGCAGACAGAGAAACAAACACCTATATCTTTCTGTGTGAACTCTGATTTCCCTTATTTTGTTATGTTGATCGTTTCTCCCTATTTAGGCCAGCACCAACAAAATATTTTCGTGTTTGTATGGGAAAGTTAGTGATTGAAATTTCATAAGAAGATATCCCACTGCAACAAGAAACGCCTTTGTTTTAATGATGTCCACCCCAATTCCCGTAACATGCCCGTGACACTCTCCTCCTCTTTCTTGATAACACAAAATGTGCTGCCCTTCTTTGAACTTCCTCATTGTACTCAGTCCTATCTGGTAAGGATCCCAAACTGTGCAACAGTACTCCAAAAGAGGACAGACAAGCATAGTGTAGGCAGTCGGTTTAGTAGATCTGTTACATCTTCCAGGTGTTCTGCCAATAAAATGCAGTCTTTGCTTCAACTTCTGTACAAAATTTTCTATGTGGTCTTTCCTGTTTAAATTCTTTTTAACACTGGTCTACAAAATTCAACTTTGTAAAATTTTCGAGCACCAAAATAGGTTATCCTTATGTGTTTTAACCTGCTGAACATATGGCACTGATTTTTCCACAACATCCAAAGCTTTTGTGTAAATTTTACTAGTCACTATCAAATTGTATTTGGTTATTGCATTGCTTAAACAATATGATTTCGTCTATAAATGCTAATTTATCAACACAAAGAGCATGAAATGGTAATGAAATGTGTTTCATACATACCTAAATTATTTTTAGATGTTTGCTGCATCTCTTATATGTGGCACTACTATACCGCAGTAGCATCCAATGATAGTCAGCCACCATATGTGTTACACATTGCCCTGATATCTACTGTAGATATGATTTGCTGAAATCCTTCCCTTTGTGCATTGAGGACTTGTCCAAGAACACCAGCAGGAAAAGAATTCAAATGTGAGTGAAGAATGTGCAGTTTTAAAGGCATGTTACCAACTGAGATTGAAGTAAGATTGTGGTAGTTTGTTGATTAACACATCACTATTGTCTGCTCTCTTGTTCCCAAAGAAATCAGAACACAGTTGTTTGAAATAATTCAAGCAGTCCAGTTCAAGAGGGATCAAAGCTGTGACAAAATCCAGATTGTGACTGATCTATCTAATTTGAGGGCCAATAAACCTGTGACAAAATCCAGATTGTGACTGATCTATCTAATTTGAGGGCCAATAAACACACCTGTTTTCACTTTGACTTCACTCAGTATATGGAATTTCTAATGCAAGCACATAAAACCAGGTCCACCTTTGGCCATTGCATCAAAGAATGACTTCTTAAGTCTATAAACTTTATGTGAAGTGGTGGTAACAAAATGTCTTTCAAATTCACCAATGGAACATTCGCTATATTCTTCCAACCAGGTTTCATTTGTGCACGGGCAGGCCAAATCTGTCTGTCATGATGAATCTTTCAATCACGGCTACCCCACTCTCAAAGCAAACAGCAGTGCTATGTATATCCAGACTGTAATCCTGTAAGCATCCCAATTAGTTTGAACTCAGTGCAGATTTGCCACCTGGGGCTGTTTTATTGAATTTTCTTCAACAAAAGTTCCATACTGCTGTATGTTTCCTTCAAAATAGTGGCATAAGCTATGGAAGCAAGTGGATTTACGTTGCTACTGTTCAGAAGTACTGATCTGGGGCTAGTTTTGGAGCCATCAACAAATAGTTGCAATTCCCTTCATGTATGTTTCATTCCCATGGCATTAAATGGACCATTCTCGTCATTGCAGTAACAGAGTGAGTCTTCCATGTCAAAGAATGGTGCAAAGTCAGCCTGATGATGTCAAAAGAAACAAATCCTAACATATTTGTCTAGTAAATTTCACTGTTTCAGATGAAAAAGTTCAGCTTGGTGTCTTAGAAAGATTCAGGTCCATAACGAGGTCACTCAAATCATTTTGTGTCAGGAGATGTGGTGTCATTTCCTTGTAATCAAACCAGAGCTTGCATTCTTTGCATTTGTATGAGATTCAAACCGGGGTTCAGCTTCCATTGACCAAGTCGCTGGAGAAACAAGGACAGGTAAGGAAGAACTTTGTGGTATGGGTCGAATAGGTTGATGGAAGGATACTTGATCGTCTTTCTATCCTTGCCCTTCACTCCTGCTATTTTAACAATGCAGAAATACTAATCATTTATGGGATTGGTCGGTACCCTCCTTATCATCGGATTAGCAATAGACGCAACTTTACCTTTTTTTCTTCACCCAAAAATTAAGACAAGATGAGCAGTTCACACAAACGATATATGGTTCCCAGTTTTGATGCTGATCACTTAACTTGCACCTGTGGTAAGGAGCATATAGTTTCTTCCTTATGGGTCATATGTCACCTGCATGATTTAATAGTATACCCCCGCACAAATGTAGCCAAAGTTATTTGGCTGATTTAAACATACCTGTAACATTGTACAAATACTAACACAAATGCAGCACTAAAACAAAATGACTCAACACAATGTGTATTTAGATCACATTACTCTCACATACAAAGACAAACTGAAGAAAGCATTTTCTAACAACTGATAAGATCATTGTGTTCAGGAGCAACAGACTATGAGTCACACAAACAGCTGCCATATTGTAAAAGATTAATAAAACTTTTTAGTAGTAGCATTATGAGGGTGGGCTCAATAGGTTGCATTTCTTAAGAAATCTATTTATTTGCTTTTTATAACCATTCCTGTGCAATGAAGTATTTTTAAAACTTAAGATGCTTCAAAATCACACTCAACATATTCATGCTGGGGGGCTCATAGGGCTAGTTGTGTTTCGCAAGAACAATTTTTTTCTAAATCTGTGTTGACTGTGTGTCAATAGACCATTCTCTATGAAGTAATTCATACTGTTTGAAAACAATATATGTTCCAAAATCCTGCTGCATATTGACATTAATGATATGAGATTGTAATTTAGTGGAAAATTTGTATTGCCTTTCTTGAATATTGGTGTGACATGAGCAACTTTCCAGTCTTTGGGTATGCATCTTCTGTTGAATGAGCAGGTGTATATGATTGTTAAGTATGGAGCTATTGCATCAGCTTACTCTGAAAGGAACTTAATTGGGATACGGTCTGGACCAGAAGATTTGCTTTTATTTGATTTAAGTTGCTTCAGTACTCTGAGGATATCCACTTCTAAGTTACTCATGTTGGCAGCTGTTCTTGGTTCAATTTCCGGTATATTTTACTTTGTCTTCTGTGGTGAAGGAATTTTGGAAGGCTGTGATTAGTAACTCTGATTTCGCCTCACTGTTATTGATAGTATTTCCATTGCTATTGCACAGAGAAACCATTGATTGTGTCTTGCCAATGGCATACTTGCCGCATGAACAAAATCTCTCTAGATTGTCTGTCAGGTTTCAAGACAAAGTCTCACTGTGAAAACTATTATAAGCATCTCACATTGAAGTCTGCGCTAAATTCTGAGCTTCTGTAAATGATTGCCAATCTTGGGGATTTTGCATCTGTTTGAGTTTAGCATGCTTTTTTCATTGATTCTGCAACAATGTTCTGACCTGTTTTGTGTACCACAGGGGATCAACTCCATCATTTAATTCATCTGGTATAAACCTCTCAATTGCTGTTGATACTATTTCTTTGAATTCGAGCCACATTTGGTCTTCACTTACATTGTTAATTTGGAAGGAGTGGAGTTTGTCTCCCAGGAAGGCACCAAGGGAATTTTTATCTGCTTTTTTAAATAAATATATTCCCTTTGTTTTTGGTGGATTTGGGCGTTAGCAGTATTCAGTCTTGCTACAACAACCCTTTGTTTCCGAATCACTGTATCCATTTTGATTCTCATTACCAGCTCAGGGTTATTTGTTGCTAAAAGCTCAAGTATGTTTTCACAATCATTTACTATTTGAGTGGGCTCCTCAACTAATTGCTCCAAATAATTTTCAGAGAATGCGTTTAGCAGAATTTCATATGACATCCAGAATTAAACTGTATTTTCACCCTCATATTGAGGGTAAATTGAAGTCACCATTAACTGTAATGGTATGAGTTGGGTATGTATTTGAAATCAAACTCAAGTTTTCTTTGAACCTTTCAGCAATTATGTCATCTGAGTTGGGAGATTAGTAAATGGATCCAATTATTATTTTACTCCAGTTGGCAAGAATGACTTCTACCCATACTAACTCACAGGAAATACCTACTTCAATTTCGCTACAAGATAAACTACTTCTAAGAACAACAAACACATCATTGCCAACTGTATTTACCCTATCCTTCCTGAACACCATTAGGGCCTTTGCAAAAGTTTTGGCTGAGCTTGTATCTGGCTTTAGCCAGCTTTCAGGGCCTATAATGATTTGAGATTCAGTGCTTTCTATTAGTGCTCTGAGTTCTATAGAATATTGTTAGAGCTCTCTGTCAATCATATTACCCAGTAAGATATTCAGATAACATGGCACAGTCACAATTAATAATTATGATACAACTTGCTCGAACAGTCCATGGGTGTACTGCCGGTTCATAGTGTCCAACGGGCACAATATTTCGGTGATCAGACATGTCGCCATCATCAGGTGCACTAACTAACTGAGCTCCTGAGGGTGGGCGGCTGACTTAAATCCCCTCCCCCTACGGGCTGCTCTCTTCGCCGTCCGCGCCCGCGTGCCGGTGGTCGCGAAGACGTGGGCGTCGGAATCTGTCATAGTGTCGATGTGCTCACTACATCTGCCAGTTTGTACTTCTTGCTGAGAGCCTTCTTAATTACATTCAATGCTGGGTCCCAAGCCTCGCTGAGACTGTAGCCGCAATCTCGGTTGATAAGATCTTCCCTGGCGCGAATTTTGATAGCCTCCCTTATAACGCTGTCCCAATATTTAGAGGTCTGAGCCAGGATTTTGGTACGCTCATAATCCATCTCGTGTTTCTCAGACAAACAGTGCTCTGCTATCGCCGACTTATTTGGATATTTCCGTCGAGTATGCCTTTGATGTTCTCGGCAACGATGTACGGTGGTGCGTACCGTTTGTCCGATATAAGTCTTCCCACACTCACAGGGAATTTGGTATATGCCAGCCTTCCTCAAACAGAGGTCATCTTTCACACTTTCCAGTAATGCCCGTGCTTTATTGTGTGGGCAAAAGACAGTTTTAACTCAGTGTTTCTTTAATATATAGCCGATTTTCCCCGATAGTGCGCCATTGTACGGAATAAAGGCAGTGGCTACCTCTTCTTCCGTGACTTCATCCGTCTCCACAGGTTGTGCTGTGGTGGTGGGACGGAGAGATCGTCTAATCTGCCATTCTGAGTACCCGTTTTTTCGGAACACGGTTTTGAGGTGTTCCAATTTCTGGGGCAGATTCTCTGCATCTGAGATGGTGCGCGCCCTGTGTACTAGTGTTTTTAGTACTCCATTCCTCTGAGAAGGGTGGTGGCAGCTGTCTGCATGCAGGTACAGGTCAGTGTGAGTTTTCTTCCTGTACACACCGTGGCTCAGGGTACCATCATACAACTTGGTTATTTTAGATGATGTGTGTCCATCAGCACCACACACTGTGATAGCAATGTACTAAATAGATAGAATGTACTAAATGCCAAAAGCGCAGTCTTTGTGGCATTGATTGTTCACAATGTTGGCAACGGATAGCTGTGGAGTAGGCTACAAGCTGAGTTGCTACACCACGCCTTCACGCGGAAAGGAAAATATTTTTTTGGATGAACATGAGTTTTGAAATATCTGCCTGCCTGAAAATGAGCTGCATATTTCATCTGTAATGAATTATTGCTTTGGCTGGCATGGAAGGTGCAGCGGCAGCGCGGTTCCTTCTGTCCCTTTATGACGATCCTGCACCTACCTGTGAACATTGTCTCAGCATATCATCAGTAGGGAAGCCGAGCGAAACCTACTGTACTTCGACGTGAACCAGGCTGCAATTAAAGTCACTAATCTATGTTTTGGGAGAAAGTTTTCACATGAAATGAAAGGTTGAAAATTTTGTCCTCAATTAATATATTCTGAAACTTAGGTGAACAAGTATCACTGCCAAGCCCGTGCTAATCTTAACACAGTCACTCACAATCTGTTTCACTCACATTAGCATGTTTATGGTGTTGCATTTCCAGAAAACATAACAGGTTCAAAAATACTGATTGTTTTTGATTGATAATGCTCGCCAAATATTAAGTCTGTCGGTACCAAATGCAGTCAGTTTTTAACCACCAACCTGCTCAATATGCCACGCAGAATATATGTCTTTTCTTGTCACAAAATTCACTTAAAAATTCCGAAATAATCGGAATAATTATGCCGTCACTTTACAACACTTTTGATGTAAGAAACACTGCTAGATACGGCAACTGATTATTTCCATCGGAACTTCTAATACACACATCCGAACTGTTTCATGGTTAGTCTCCCACTCTTCTCTAGAATACTCTGTCTTCTCTACCAGCAGAGAAAGGTGTGCGAAGAATATTGCTTTACCATTGGTCAGTTTACTCAACAGCCAATAGCAAAACAACATTCTCCCATGTCAGTCCGCACTTTTCATCAATAACCAATCACAAAATAGTAAACCTAACGACTGCACTTTTTACTGATATAATTATCTAATATGCTGAAGTTTTGCTTATGCATAAAGTTATTTACTATTGTTATTTATACCTGAATTAACTTTCCCTTTACCATAAACTTACTTTACAAATCTATTCTACAAAAATCCCCTTTGTCCATATCCATACTTCTTCGAAATGTTCCCACACTAAATCCTACTACATAACGCATTAAACAATTATCTTCATATTAACCTTAAACCACACTCACACATCATTCATACTGCTAAAACACATTTATAACATTTTACATACACAAAAAGACACAATAACACTTTATGAAAATACTAGAACAGTTTATGAAAAACATTCTATTTTTTAGTGCACTTTAGTGGGCACAATTGAAACTAAAATCACAGTCCCCCTATCCAATTTTGTCCTCTATCGGCTGATACATAGACTACGTGCATGTCCAGTCTCGCATCACTATCTGTCACTATCCAGCTCTGAGACACATCTCCCACTCAACCACCTCCAAGACAGGATTGGTATACAGTGCTATGCCTAAAGGGGTCAACTGGTGTTGCCAGGCGACTGCTGCCGCTGGGTGGGTCTCCTGGCAAACACCACTGCACCAGATAATGC
The DNA here is from genome assembly GCF_023864275.1 of Schistocerca cancellata. NCBI lineage: Eukaryota > Metazoa > Arthropoda > Insecta > Orthoptera > Acrididae > Schistocerca > Schistocerca cancellata. The sequence continues at coordinate 55,691,929 of NC_064637.1, read as the reverse complement.
TGTGATGCCAATTGCTGCAGCACGGCAACTGTTCTGCGCCCAGTGAAAGCCTGCATTTTGGTGGTATTTCTGCTCTTTGGTAGACTGGCCATCTTGCGCTGTTCAAGAGACACCATTGTAACTGACCCTTTAACACACAGAGCGAGTGTTCTGTCATTAGGTCCTGCAACTGTGTACGGGCCTCAGTAGGGTGGTTCCAGTGATCGGCACAGTGGGCTGCATTTGAGAAAAATGTGCTTCATCATTGCCAGGTCTTAGGAAACATTAGAAGACTGTTTTCTGTGTTGTGAAGTTGCTTTAGGTTGCACGGCCTCCATTTGCTTCTACAGTCCCACAAGGAAGTCTCAAGTAGAGTGGGGTTGGTGTTTGAAAAACTATCCTGGTAGGTGCGGAGATTCGCCATACCCTGCTCTGCTGTGGAAGCCTGCAGCTCTTCTTTTCATCGAGTACACAATCCCATCATCACTACTGGAAGGATGTCAATCTGCAAATCTGTCACGTAGCCTATTACAGTGGCCCTTGAGGAATGGTGTAGGCCCTGTAGAAAGCCATTTGTAACTGCAAGTTAATATAATGTTCTTATTAGTGTATTCTTCACAGTGGGACCATTGCACAAAGTATTTCTTGAAGATAAGACCTCGTTGGTTGGTTGGTTGGTTTGGGGAAGGAGACCAGACAGCGTGGTCATCGGTCTCATTGGATTAGGGAAGGAAGTCGGCCGTGCCCTTTCAGAGGAACCATCCCGGCATTTGCCTGGAGTGATTTAGGGAAATCACGGAAAACCTAAATCAGGATGGCTGGACGCGGGATTGAACCGTCGTCCTTCCGAATGCGAGTCCAGTGTCTAACCACTGCGCCACCTCGCTCGGTAAAGACCTCGTTGGTATTTATAACAACAAAGGAAATAACTGGTATCACATGTTGTTGTTGTTGTTGTGCTCATCAGTCCTGAGACTAGTTTGATGCAGCTCTCCATGCTACTCTATCCTGTGCTAGCTGTTTCATCTCCCAATACTTACTGCAACCTATATCCTACTGAATCTGCTTAGTGTCTTCATCTTTTGGTCTCCCTCTATGATTTTACCCTCCACGCTGCCCTCCAATACTAAATTGGTGCTCTCGATGCCTCAGAACATGTCCTACCAACCGATCCCTCCTTTTAGTTAAGTTGTGCCACAAACTCCTCTTCTCCCCAATTCTATTCAATACCTCCCCATTAGTTATGTGATCTATCCATCTACGAGTAATTTTCAGCATTCTTCTGTAGCACCACATTTCAAAAGCTTCTATTCTCTTCTTGTATAAACTATTTATCGTCCATGTTTCGCTTCCATACATGCCTACACTCCATACAAATACTTTTAAAAACGACTTCCTGACACTTAAATCTATACTCGATGTTAACAAATTTCTCTTCTTCACAAGCGCTTACCTTTCCATTGCCAGTCTACATTTTATATCTTCTCTACTTCGACCATCATCAGTTTTGTTGCTCCCCAAATAGCAAAACTCCTTTACTACTTTAAGTGTCTCATTTCCTAATCTAATTCCCTCAGCATCACCCGACTTAATTCGACTACATTCCATTATCCTCGTTTTGCTTTTGTTGGTGTTCATTTTATACCCTCCTTTCAAGACACTGTCCATTCCATTCAACTGCTCTTCCAAGTCCTTTGCTGTCTCTGACAGAATTACAATGTCATCGGTGAACCTCAAAGTTTTTATTTCCTCTCCATGGATTTTAATACCTACTCCAAATTTTTCTTTTGTTTCCTTTACTGCTTGCTCAATATACAGATTGAATAACATCAGGGAGAGGCTACAACCCCATCTCATTCCCTTCCCAAAAACTGCTTCCTTTTCATGTCCCTCGACTCTTATAACTGCCATCTGGTTTCTTTACAAATTGTAAATAGCCTTTCGCTCCCTGTATTTTATCCCTGCCACCTTCAGAATTTGAAAGAGAGTATTCCAGTCAACCTTGTCAAAAGCTTTCTCTAAGTCTACAAATGCTAGTAACATAGGTTTGCCTTTCCTTAATCTTTCTTTTAAGATAAGTCGTAGGGTCAGTATTGCCTCACGTGTTCCAATATTTCTACAGAATCCAAACTGATCTTCCCCGAGGTTGGCTTCTACCAGTTTTTCCATTCATCTGTAAAGAATTCACGTTAGTATTTTGCAGCTGTGACTTATGAAACTGATAGTTCGGTAATTTTCACATCTGTCAACACCTGCTTTCTTTGGGATTGGAATTATTATATTCTTCTTGAAGTCTGAGGGTATTTCGCCTTTCTCATACATCTTGCTCACCAGATGGTAGAGTTTTGTCAGGACTGGCTCCCCCAAGGCTATCACATAATGTACTATTATCATTCCACTGGTTATTTTACATGTGTGTCAGGGAACCGCCCACACTCTGATTCTCATGTGGTGGCATGTAGCAATCAATGTACTGCCTGCTGAAGAGTGTGGTTAATACATATGTGATACTTGACAAAATACAACAATAATGCCAATACCGAATAAGATAGCACTGTGGTCAGCACATTGGACTCGCATTCTCTAAGATGATAGTTCAAATCTGCTTCCTGCCATGCAGGTTTAGATTTTTTGTGATTTCTGTAAGTCACTTAAGGCAAATGCCAAGATGCTTCCTTTGAAAGGGCACAGCCAATTTTCTTCTCCATTCTTCCCTAATCTCAGCTCGTGCTCCACCTCTAATGACTTAGTTGTCGATGGGTTGTGAAACATTAATCTCCTCCTTCTCCAATAACGTCAATACACTATACAAACATATTACTGTGCCGTTATTTTTAGTGTGTAACTGTTGACCATGGTGAGGTACACATGTGCAGAATATGCCAACATGATGTTATCGAATGGTGAAGCTCGGTGCGATGGGAGAGCTGTTCATCAATTTTATGGGGAGCATTTTCTACACTGGCTGACACATTTGCACTCCCTCTTTACTACAGTATACCAGTAGGCCTGAGAGAGGGATATTAACTGTCAGCAGGGCTGACTGGCAATCCACGTCAGTGCTTCACACTTAAGTTTGAAGAAACTGTAGTCCTTGCAGTGGAAGAGAATGCAATGACAAGTACCAGAAACACAGCAGACTGAATGTGGGTCACCTAACTGTCTGGTGTGTTCTGCATGAGCAGCAGCTACACATGTACCACCCCCAGATGACACAGGCAGTGCAGCCACAGGATTTTCCATCAGACCCCAATTCTGCAGTCAGATCTTGCGCTGTCATCTGGGTCATTCCACAGCATACTGCATAGGGTCTCTGAAGATGTACCAGTGCATGTGTGTCAAACCGTGTGGTTCTGGCACAGTAGCGAACCACTCATTTTTTGTGTGCAGTCTGGGACCCTCTGAATCAGCGATTTTAGCAGCAGTGTTTAGGTTCAAGTGGTTCAAATGGCTCTAAGCACTATGGGACTTAACATCTGAGGTCATCAGTGCCCTAGACTTAGAACTACTTAAACCTAACTAACTAAAGGACATCACACACATCCATGCCCGAGGCAGGATTTCAACATGCGACCATAGCAGCAGTGCGTTCCCGACTGAAGCACCTAGAACTGCTCAGCCACAGTGGCCGGCCAGTGTTTATGTCTCGGTGGCCCGATTGCTTAGTTCTCCTGACTGGAACCCTCTAGAGTACTTCTGTGAGGCCACAAGAAATCCTTGATTCGTGAGACTCTTGTACTGATGCAAATAATGTATGAGGACCAGCAATTGGCCACGGTATGTACTGGAACATGCCACAGAGGTACTATATATGTGCTGACATTGGTGGTTGTCGCATTGAGTCCTGCTTGTAAGTGGACCCAGACAACATGCAACAGGAGTTGGAGAGCAACGTGTGTTGTGGTTTTTTGTGGTACGTTTCCGGATATGAGCTCATGTGAAAAACTTAACCATCTTTGTTCCCACTACAAGTCCTCCAAGTGTGTGAACAGAATTTAGTTACACTTGGTATATGCTGTTTCAAAGCACAAACACACAGAGGATCATTTGAAAATGCATCATTGTTGGTATGACCTCTTGTAATAAAATGATGGGAAACATAAGTTCATCATACTGGGTAGTGGATAGACATCTGGAATTCTGAAGTAAAATATAGGTGGTTTGCATACTCCTATACTCAGACTTTTATTTTTTTATTCTCTTTCGTTTTATAAAAGATTATGAGACTTTCTTATTAATTTTGTGAACTTGTTGGAGAACATGGACCAATGAATTGCAAGACCCTTTGGACATCACTGTCTGATTCTATTGCAATGCTGTATTTATTTATTCATTAAAAAAATATATATCTATATATATACCTAAAAACAAAGATGATGTGACTTACCAAATGAAAGTGCTGGCAGGTCGACAGACACACAAACGAACACAAACGAACACAAACATACAAACAAAATTCTAGCTTTCGCAACCAACGGTTGCCTCGTCAGGAAAGAGGGAAGGAGAGGGAAAAACGAAAGGATTTGGGTTTTAAAGGAGAGGGTAAGGAGTCATTCCAATCCCGGGAGCGGAAAGACTTACATTATGGGGAAAAAAGAACAGGTATACACTCGCACACACACACATATCCATCCACACATACACTCCTGGAAATTGAAATAAGAACACCGTGAATTCATTGTCCCAGGAAGGGGAAACTTTATTGACACATTCCTGGGGTCAGATACATCACATGATCACACTGACAGAACCACAGGCATATAGACACAGGAAACAGAGCATGCACAATGTCGGCACTAGTACAGTGTATATCCACCTTTCGCAGCAATGCAGGCTGCTATTCTCCCATGGAGACAATCGTAGAGATGCTGGATGTAGTCCTGTGGAACGGCTTGCCATTCCATTTCCACCTGGCGCCTCAGTTGGACCAGCGTTCGTGCTGGACGTGCAGACCGCGTGAGACGACGCTTCATCCAGTCCCAAACATGCTCAATGGGGGACAGATCCAGAGATCTTGCTGGCCAGGGTAGTTGACTTACACCTTCTAGAGCACGTTGGGTGGCACGGGATACATGCGGACGTGCATTGTCCTGTTGGAACAGCAAGTTCCCTTGCCGGTCTAGGAATGGTAGAACAATGGGTTCGATGACGGTTTGGATGTACCGTGCACTATTCAGTATCCCCTCGACGATCACCAGTGGTGTACGGCCAGTGTAGGAGATCGCTCCCCACACCATGAAGCCGGGTGTTGGCCCTGTGTGCCTCGGTCATATGCAGTCCTGATTGTGGCGCTCACCTGCACGGCGCCAAACACGCATACGACCATCATTGGCACCAAGGCAGAAGCGACTCTCATCGCTGAAGACGACACGTCTCCATTCGTCCCTCCATTCACGCCTGTCGTGACACCACTGGAGGCGGGCTGCACGATGTTGGGGCATGAGCGGAAGACGGCCTAACGGTGTGCGGGACCGAAGCCCAGCTTCATGGAGATGGTTGCGAATGGTCCTCGCCGATACCCCAGGAGCAACAGTGTCCCTAATTTGCTGGGAGGTGGCGGTGCGGTCCCCTACGGCACTGCGTAGGATCCTACGGTCTTGGCGTGCATCCGTGCGTCGCTGCGGTCCGGTCCCAGGTCGACGGGCACGTGCACCTTCCGCCAACCACTGGCGACAACATTGATGTACTGTGGAGACCTTACGCCCCACGTGTTGAGCAATTCGGCGGTACGTCCACCCGGCCTCCCGCATGCCCACTATACGCCCTCGCTCAAAGTCCGTCAACTGCACATATGGTTCATGTCCACACTGTCGTGGCAGGCTACCAGTGTTAAAGACTGCGATGGAGCTCCGTATGCCACGGCAAACTGGCTGACATTGACGGCGGCGGTGCACAAATGCTGCGCAGCTAGCGCCATTCGACAGCCAACACCACGGTTCCTGGTGTGTCCGCTGTGCCGTGCGCGTGATCATTGCTTGTACAGCCCTCTCGCAGTGTCCAGAGCAAGTATGGTGGGTCTGACACACCGGTGTCAATGTGTTCTTTTTTCCATTTCCAGGAGTGTATACAGGCACAAGCAGACATTGGTTGTTTGTGTTTGTCCGCGTGTCCATCGACCCGCCAGCGCTTCTGTCTGGTAAGTCTCATCATCCTTTCTTTCACATATATATATATATATATAGATGATGTGACTTACCAAATGAAAGTGCCGGCACGTCGACAGACACACAAACATACACAAACATACACACAAAATTCTAGCCTCCGCAACCAACGGCCGCCCCGCCAGGAAAGAGGGAAGGAGAGGGAAAGACGAAAGGATTTGGGTTCTAAGGGAGAGGGCAAGGATACAAATATATATGTGTGTGTGTGTGTGTGTGTGTGTGTGTGTGTGTGTGTGTGTGTGTGTGTGTTTGCGTGTGTGTGTGTGTAGGTGGGTGCGCGCGCGCGCGAGCGAGTGTGTACCTGTCCTTTTTCCCCCTAGAGTGGGTCTTTCTGCTCCCGGGATTGGAGTGACTCCTTGCCCTCTCCCTTAGAACCCAAATCCTTTCGTCTTTCCCTCTCCTTCCCTCTTTCCTGGCGGGGCGGCCGTTGGTTGCGGAGGCTAGAATTTTGTGTGTATGTTTGTGTTTGTTTGTGTGTCTGTCAACGTGCCAGCACTTTCATTTGGTAAAGGAAGGATGATGAGACTTACCAGACAGAAGCGCTGGCGGGTCGATGGACACGCGGACAAACACAAACAACCAATGTCTGCTTGTGCCTGTATATGTGTGGATGGATATGTGTGTGTGTGCGAGTGTATACCTGTCCTTTTTTCCCCCTAATGTAAGTCTTTCCGCTCCCGGGATTGGAATGACTCCTTACCCTCTCCTTTAAAACCCAAATCCTTTCGTCTTTCCCTCTTTCCTGACGAGGCAACCGTTGGTTGCGAAAGCTAGAATTTTGTGTGTATGTTTGTGTTCGTTTGTGTGTCTGTCGACCTGCCAGCACTTTCATTTGGTAAGTCACATCATCTTTGTTTTTAGGTATATTTTTCCTACGTGGAATGTTTCCTTCTATTATAACTATATCTATATATATATATTCTAAAAATTCTGCTACTGCATAGGAGCAGTGATCTACCAAGAATGGCCTTAAGGTTTTGCAAAAAACGTGAGAACAATGAAATAATTTGATCTATATTAGATTTGCAATGGGACTTTTAAAAGGTGATGTCATTACTAACTGAACATGGAACTTTCCTTTTTACCTGATAATCTATTCATGGATATTGAAGTTTTCATTTATGTATACTACAGACAGAACTTCTGTTTTACACATGTCCATTTTCATAAACAAAATCTATGATTTGCACATCAGATGCAGTTGTCAGCTGCCGACAGACAGCACGCAGCAGCTGTGATGGATACAATGTCTGTTATGCTTTGCAATGAGTAATATGTCCTGTGTGAATACAAACCCCTGCTAATGGTATAGATCGTAAATCCCAATCTCCTGTGGTGTATACTTCTTGTGGGCATTGGTTGTCTAGGTTTGCAAGTCCATTGTTTGTTTAACGTTATCCTAATTTTATAAATAACAAAAAAAAGTGTAATACTTGTTTAGTAGTCTTCCTCCCCACAGCTTCACTTGTATACAGATTCAGCATATACATTACACATGTCTCCTTCCCCCCTTTTGGCCCATCTGCTCTTCCTCCCAGTCTGCCTAATACCTCCTCCCATTTCTTGCTACCCCTCTCTCTGTCCACCACTTCCTCATGCTTCCTCTCTCTTCGTCCTCATGATTCTGTCTGCCTCCTCCCTTTGACCATCAGTTCCTGCCTTTTCCCGACCATCTCCTGTATCCTCTTGCCATTTATATTGATCTTCTCTTCCTGTCCCCTCTCTCTGCCCATCTCCTTGAGCTTCCTTTTTTCCTATTTCATCATCCCCATCTCAGCCCATATCCACCTCCTCCTCCCTCTCATTCTTTCTCCCCCCCCCCCCCCCCCCCCCGAGCCTCCACGTAGCTTTCCATATCCTCTGGACTCTTGGACACCTTTTCATGCCCATCTAATGCTGTTTCCTCTCCATACTCATCTCCTCCTGCCCTCTTTTTGCAATCTCAAATTGCCACATCCTTTTCCCTATCCACTTCTTCCCCTCTTTCTGCCCTCCTTCTCCTCCCCTGACCCCCTCCTGAGCTTCCCTATTCCCGTGTAACTTCCCATCTTCTCTGGACCCTTCTCTCTGCACATCTCGTCCTACTCCCCCTCCCCTGTGTCTACCCACCTCCTCTTACCCCCTCCATATTCCCATCCCCTCCTCCTTTCTCTCTCCATCCCTCCCCTCCTCCCTACCTGCCTCTATTATCCTTTCCACCTCAATGCTCATTTCCTCCTGGCCTGTCATTGTCCAATTCCTCCTCCCCTGTGTGCCTCTGTCCTCTTGCCCCCTCTCTGTGCCTTTCTCTGCCTACCCCCTCTCTTTCCCTATCCCATCCCCCTATTTGTTGGTCCATCTCCTCCTCTTTCCACATCTACATCTCATTTCCTCTGCACCTCTTTGTCCATCTCCTCCTGTGACCTACTTATGACCATCCTCTCCTGTTCCTCTCTCCCCCCATCTGCTTCTGCCCTCCTCTCTCTACCTGTCTGCTCTTGCCCCCTCTTTCTGCCCATCTTCTCCTGCCCCTCTCTTTGCCATATCTCTGTCCAACTCCTCACACAGTAACTCTCTGTTCACCCCTTCCCCTCCCCCCATCTCACCGCCCTCTCTTTTTCTGCTCATCTTCACCGGTCTCCTGTCGCTACCCATTTCCTCCTGCTGCCTCTACTACCCATTTGTTTTTGCCCTCTCTTTCTGCCCATCTCTTCCTGCCCCCTCCCTCTGTCCAACTCCTCCTGCCCTCTTTCTCTGCCCATGTTCTCTTGTGTCCTCTCTGCCTGGCACCTCTATCTGCCTTCCTTCTTTCCCCATAACCTTTTCCCCCTCTCTCTTCCTCCTCCTCTCTGCTCCTCCTCTTCCTCTTCTTCTTCCTCCTCACAATGTGCCTCCCCACCTCTCTACCAAACTCAATCACCTTTATCTTTGTACCCATCTCCTCCTGCCCCCCCCCCTCTCTCTCTTCATCCCCTCCTGCCCCCTCTGCTTATTCCCTCCTGCCCCCTCTGCTCATCCCCTCCTGCCCCCTCTGCTGATCCCTTCCTGCCCTCTCTGCTCAACCCCTCCTCCCCCCTGTCTCTGCTCATCCCCTCCCACTCCCTCTGCTCATCCCCTCCTGCCACCTCTGCTCATTCCTTCCTGCCCTCTCTGGTCATCCCCTCCTCCCCCTCTCTCTGCTCATCCCCTCCCACCCCCTCTGCTCATCTCCTCCTGCCCCCTCTCTCTGCTCATCTGCTCCTGCCCTCCTCTCTCTCATCTCTTCCTTTCCCCTCTCTGTCCATCTCTTCCTGCTCCCTCTCTCCATCTCTTCGTGTCCATCTCTTTGTGCCCATCTCTTTGTGCCCATCTCTTCGTGCCCATCACTTCATGCCCATCTCTTCGTGTCCATCTCTTTGTGCCCATGTCTTCTTGCCCATCTCTTCGTGCCCATCCCTTCGTGCCCATCTCTTAGTGCCCATCTGTCGTGCCCATCTCTTCGTGCCCATCTCTTTGTGACCATCTCTTCATGCCCATCTCTTCATGCCCATCTCTTCGTGCTCATCCCTTCGTGCCCATCTCTTCGTGACCATCTCTTCGTGACCATCTCTTTGTGCCCATCTCTTTATGCCCATTCCTTCATGCCCCTCTCTTCCTGCCCATCTCTTCCTGCCCATCCCTTTGTGCACATCTTTTCATGCCCATCTCTTCCTGCCCATCCCTTTGTGCACACCTTGTCATGCCCATCTCTTCATGCCCCCTCTCTCTGCCCATCTCCTCCTGCCCTCTCTTTGTGCCCATCTTGTCCTGCCTCCTCTCTAAGCCCATCAGCTTCTCCTTGTCCAATCCTCTCTGCCTCTCTTTGCCACTCCACTCTCTGCCTGTCCCCTTCCACCTCCTCTTCCCTCTGCCCATCTGCTCCTGTCCCCTTTTCCCTACCCATGTCCTCCTCCTCTTCCTCCACCTGCTCCTCCTCCTCCTTCTTCCTCTCTCTGTCCCCCACTCCTGTCCCTCTCTCTGTATACCCCCTCCTGTACTCATGTCAGATTTTCCCCAGACCTCCACATATTGCTCCTGCAAAACAGGTCATTAAAGCAGGCCTATACTACTGCCACAAATCACCTATTGTACAGCACAAGAGCAATAATACATATGTGATGCCACTGAAATACACTCCTGGAAATTGAAATAAGAACACCGTGAATTCATTGTCCCAGGAAGGGGAAACTTTATTGACACATTCCTGGGGTCAGATGCATCACATGATCACACTGACAGAACCACAGGCACATAGACACAGGCAACAGAGCATGCACAATGTCGGCACTAGTACAGTGTATATCCACCTTTCGCAGCAATGCAGGCTGCTATTCTCCCATGGAGACGATCGTAGAGATGCTGAATGTAGTCCTGTGGAACGGCTTGCCATGCCATTTCCACCTGGCGCCTCAGTTGGACCAGCGTTCGTGCTGGACGTGCAGAACGTGTGAGACGACGCTTCATCCAGTCCCAAACATGCTCAATGGGGGACAGATCCGGAGATCTTGCTGGCCAGGGTAGTTGACTTACACCTTCTAGAGCACGTTGGGTGGCACGGGATACATGCGGACGTGCATTGTCCTGTTGGAACAGCAAGTTCCCTTGCCGGTCTAGGAATGGTAGAACGATGGGTTCGATGACGGTTTGGATGTACCGTGCACTATTCAGTGTCCCCTCGATGATCACCAGTGGTGTACGGCCAGTGTAGGAGATCGCTCCCCACACCATGATGCCGGGTGTTGGCCCTGTGTGCCTCGGTCGTATGCAGTCCTGATTGTGGCGCTCACCTGCACGGCGCCAAACACGCATACGACCATCATTGGCACCAAGGCAGAAGCGACTCTCATCGCTGAAGACGACACGTCTCCATTCGTCCCTCCATTCACGCCTGTCGCGACACCACTGGAGGCGGGCTGCACGATGTTGGGGCATGAGCGGAAGACGGCCTAATGGTGTGCGGGACCGTAGCCCAGCTTCATGGAGACGGTTGCGAATGGTCCTCGCCGATACCCCAGGAGCAACAGTGTCCCTAATTTGCTGGGAGGTGGCGGTGTGGTCCCCTACGGCACTGCGTAGGATCCTACGGTCTTGGCGTGCATCCGTGCGTCGCTGCGGTCCGGTCCCAGGTCGACGGGCACGTGCACCTTCCGCCAACCACTGGCGACAACATCGATGTACTGTGGAGACCTCACGCCCCACGTGTTGAGCAATTCTGCGGTATGTCCACCCGGCCTCCCGCATGCCCACTATACGCCCTCGCTCAAAGTCCGTCAACTGCACATACGGTTCATGTCCACACTGTCGCGGCATGCTACTAGTGTTAAAGACTGCGATGGAGCTCCGTATGCCACGGCAAACTGGCTGACACTGACGGCGGCGGTGCACAAATGCTGCGCAGCTAGCGCCATTCGACAGCCAACACCGCGGTTCCTGGTGTGTCCGCTGTGCCGTGCGTGTGATCATTGCTTGTACAGCCCTCTCGCAGTGTCCGGAGCAAGTATGGTGGGTCTGACACACCGGTGTCAATGTGTTCTTTTTTCCATTTCCAGGAGTGTATTTTGCTCCATAAGTGTTTCCATCTTCACATTACATGAAAACAGTACACTGACATCTTGGAAGCATGCACACCTGCAGTTGTCAAGTAGCCTACTTGCTGTGCCTTGCCGATAACCTCACCACAATTTCTTCTGCTACCCAAGTGTCCACATTCAACTGTACACATCTGCAGCTCAATTTCATCCAGTGGCTTTTGATGTCATTCCCATGGCATCAAATGATCCCCATATCAAAGTTCTTATGAACTGAATTAAGTTTTGTGCTATTTAAAGCTGTACTGATGGCCAGTTATTCAGATAATTCAGTGCATATAAATGATTCAGAGTCTCTCTCTCAAGTTGCCAGTTCTGTGTGAATGCAAATCGTCCTTGTAATATAGAGGAAAGTGCCCTAAACTGGAATTCTACCCCTAAAGTGTACCCCTGGTCTCTTGGCTCTGCATTTTCCTGAACTTCAGTGGGCCTAAGTGTAAGTAGTGGTTTAGGCTTGTACTACTCTGTAGCAGAGCACACACGTTGCTCACTTTAAATGTTGCTTATCATTTTGCGATTGACAATGGAAAAAACTTTTACATTGTGCTACATGTGTCATCATTTCTCCTAGATATTGGCAGGTAAGCTTTTCAACCTATACAAGGTTGTTGGGAGCAAATTGGTTAGTCTCTTTCTTATATACTACAAAACCAAGCTGCCAGAAATAAATCCTACAGAAACATCCTATAACAAGGCTCTTGGGTTCAGCAAAGAAAAGACACAGAAATTCTATTGCTTTCTGGAAGATGTTATATTATACCTACTTTGAAACTATGTTATGTTTCCTTTGATTTAATACCTTTTACCAATTTTGTTTTGTGTTATTTTGATTATGTTTATAAGAGGTCAAATTTTGGCAACTATGTGGGTTGTCCAGAAATTAGATTACACTTTGCACTTAAATTCTACTTTTCAATATAATTTTATTACAAATTTTGGACACTTATCACAACAGTGAACAAGCTTCAAAATTCCATTGTCATAAAATTCTGCTGTCTGAGACTTCAAGCAGTCAGTCCCACTATGTGATACCTTAGCTTCTGTGCAACTATTTGACATACAAAAACAAAAATACTGTGATGAAAATAAAACTGATTATTATTGCACTGTACACTATGTGGTCAAAAGTATCCAGACACCCCCAAAAACATATGTTTTTCATATTAGGTGCATTGTGCTGCCACCTACTGCCAGGTACTCCATGCTAGTGACCTCACTAGTCATTTGACATTGTGAGAGAATAGAATGGGGTGCTACGCAGAACTCACGGACTTTGAACGTGGTCAGGTGATTGGGTGTCACTTGTGTCAGACATCTGTACGAGAGATTTCCACACTCCTAAACATCCTTTGCTCCACTGTTTCCAATGTGATAGTGAAGTGGAAATGTGAGCACAAAAGTGTACAGGCTGACCTTTTCTGTTGACTGGCAGAGACTGCCGACATTTGAAGAGGGTCGTAGTGTGTAATAGGCAGACGTCTAACCAGACCATCACTCAGGAATTCCAAACTGCATCAGGATCCACTGCAAATACTGTGACAGTTAGGCAGGAGGTGAGAAAACTTGGATTTCATGGTCGAGCAGCTGCTCATAAGCCACACATCACGCTGGTAAATCCCAAACAACACCTCGCTTGGTGTAAGAATCGTAAACACTGGACGATTGAACAGTGGAAAAACATTGTGTGGAGTGATGAATCGCAGTGCAAAAGGTGGCGATCCGATGGCAGGGTGTGGGTACAGCAAAAGCTGGGTGAACCTCATCTGCTAGCATGTGTAGTGCCAACAGCAAAATTTGGAGGTGATGGTGTTATGGTGTTGTCATGTTTTTCATGAAGGGGGCTTGCACCCCTTGTTCCTTTGCATGGCACTATCACAGCACAGTCCTATATTGTGTTTCAAGCACCATATTGCTTCCCACTGTTGTAGAGCAATTTGGGGATGGCGATTGCTTCTTTCAACATGATCGAACACCTGTTCATAATGCATGACCTGTGGTGGGGTGGTTACATGACAATAACATCCCTGTAATGGACTGGCCTGCACAGAGTCCTGACCTGAATCCTATAGAACAGCATGGGTTGTTTTGGAATGCCGACTTTGTGCCAGGCCTCATCGACAGACCTCGATACCTCTTCTCGGTGCAGCACTCCATGAAGAATGGGTTGCCATTCCTCAAAAAACCTTCCAGCACCTCTTCACTTAAAACTTCCGGGCTGATAGGCCGTGGTCGAAGTATAAAATATAATACTTTGACCACGGCCTATCAGCCCGGAAGTTTTAAGTGAAGACAATACCGGCCGTGAAAGCTTACATTGTATGATCTTCCAGCACCTGATTGAATGTATGTCTGTGAGAGTGGAAGCTGTCATCAAGGCTAAGGGTCAACCAACACAACACTGAATTCCAGCGTTAGCGATGGAGGGGGTGCCACGAACTTGTAAGTCATTTTCAGCCAGGTGTCTGGATACTTTTGATCATATAGTTTATATCAAGCTTTGATCAGAAGATTGTGAAACTGAAATTGTGTTTTGTCTAGGAAAAGTATTACAAAAGAGACACTGATATTTAACTAAACCATAGTCTTTTAAATAAAACTAATTATCAGAAATAAGGTATTTTGACCTTGTAATGGTCACATAGTCGTAGATATTGCTAATTGCAATAATCGCACTATTTCACTCCCATTTATGGAGCTCGTTAGCACTTGATGTTAGGTTGGCGCCATTAAAATGCATTGTGATAATCGCTGCTGCTTGCTGGATTGCTGCTGTGTCTCGATGCTGATGCTGGCTTTAAATCTGGTTGTCTAGGGTTAAAAACATGAGGTCCCATGTTTTTTATGTGCTTTTAATGATAAAGAACGAGCGAAACCAAAAATATGTAAATTTCAAATATTTATTACTTTGGTGGCCATCTTAATTCCACTGTCCACCAAAGACCATGACACAACACAAAGTAGTACTTCCTTTACATGTTCTTTGCATTGTTTATCCACCTCAAACAATAACACACAAACACACTTTACCAAAGTGACATTCCGACTGCATGCCCAACCCTTCTTGCTGCTGGTATTTATAACATTGTCAAAGAACTACTAAAAAGAGATATAGTTTATAAGTCACATGTACATCTGTTATCATAATTTGTGCAGAAAAGTTATTAATTTGCATCAAGTGACATAATTTAACATGTTATTAAAATGACAGACAGATTTGTTGACTTGACAGAATAATTCTTTGTTACAAAAAGGCCGTTTTTTAGAAGTTTGTCAATTGACTTCTCTAATTTGCATAAATAAGTAAATAACATGAATTATTAAGAATTACATTGGTTTTCGTCTGAAATAGGATTGATTACATGAATACTGAGTGAAAACGCTCCTAGTGAACAAATAGGTTTCACTGGGTGATTTTTATTTAAGGAGATCCAAAGTTGGCCATTATTTTTCGTACTTCATATTAATTATTTAAGATGAACTTAGTGTTTTTACATGATGATATTTGTTGTATCAGTGATTAAGTGATATTAACTTTTGTGTGAGTCAGTTGTTCAGTATAATTTAATGGGTTGACTGTTTATGGAGACATGTTATGCAATCATTGTTAACATACACAATAACTTTTCTTTAATCATAAATACTCGTTAAACTGGTTGAATTTGGAGGGTATCGCATACTTTGATAAAGTAAAGCCTTTAATATGTTCCGTTACAATCTCTTGCTTTGACCAAATACTTTAATTGTGTCAAAAGGTTTTTCTAAATAGCCTATGTGTCAAAATTAAGATGAACCGCTCTATCATACTGGGTTTTGCAGGATTGATTCATATAAGCTATCCCACTAAACCGGTTATGTCACCACAAATATGAAGCAGTTCTGACCCCTGATACATGGCAGTAAAGCTGTTAGGCTGGGTATAATTTCTAAAAGAGAAACCATGTATGAAAACTCAAAATATACTAAGAAAGCTGATAAACTAAATATGAGAAAATAAACTGATTTGGAAAGGGACAGATAGAAGCAAGTCTATGTAGTGGCCAAAAGTGACTGTTATGCTAAATCACAACCAACTGATATTATGTGGAATATTATGTTATGATGTACAAAGCAGTTTTATCGGAAGCAGTCGATTTGCAAAGTTCTTTCTTTATTCAGCACTAGACCTTGCTCATCCATCTTCACCTCTGTCAGGGCAGATAACACCACCAGTTGCAAAGGATATTATTATTTTATTTTCTTATGCCAACTGCGGTGTTTTTATGAGATGAGTGAACTGCAGCAGAATATTGATGTAGGACCATCATTCTCTGTCAGAGAATCTGGAAAGAACCTGACAAAATAATAAGAGAGACAAATTGCTCAATCAAAAATTAAATTGTGTGATGGTGTAGTGAAGGCAAAAACAGGTGGGTGCTTAAGAAATTTAGGCTCAGTTTAATGTGAAGAGAGGTTTGAAAGCACCAACAAGTTGGCTCACACAGTTTTTGTGCAGTTTTATTTTTTTCCTTTAACGTATATGTTTTCTGTACTGGGTGTCAGAAGACTGTCACAGTTCACACAGCCAGGTGGATGTTCGTGTAATGGAAGATACTTGTTAAATGAACACCAGTTTTAGAGATCCTTGTGTGAATTTCAACACTCAGCCATTTACCACCATCACTGGTCTACATTTTACCAATCTCACATGAATATGCATTCACTCTGGAGCAAAGTAAGGGTGTATCAATCCATCAGACTCATTAAATGATTGTACAACAACATAGCTGACAGTGTCACCTTGAGGCCCTCATTGTTGGAGACTCCAGGTTCCTATTCTGCATGAAACCAAACTGGACATCAGAGGAGATAAATTACAGTTTTACCTCTTGTCTTGTTATATCGTTTCTTTGTGGTAGGAAACATCCAGTTACACTGTGCTCTCTACTGGTGCTAAAACTTCAGGACTACATAATTTCATGTATCCCACAAATGACAGGTTTTTTAAGGAATTCTCTAAGGGGTTTTATTTGTAAATTGGCAACTGAAATATGTAAATATACTCATGCAAGTAGCGCAAAGTGTTATTTTATTACTATATCTGAAAATCTAATGAGAAAATTTTTCATATGAGGAGGTTTCAAATTGAAAGTTACACATTATTATGGTGGGCCAAGTAATGTTTATTGAATGCTGTGCTACACTACAAAGTGACACAAATATATGACACTGCTTTTCTACATAGTGAGACCAAGCCTCCATAAACAACAGTCAGAACCTTCCACCCGTCATTCATTTCCTCTATCTAGAAATCCACTCCTTGATCATGGAGCCATTTGTGAACCACTGTATGAACATCATAATCAGAAAAATCTGCAATAGCTGCAAATAAATTTCTCGATTTCCTGAACCATTTCAATACAGCTGAACACAACCCTAAATTTGGTCCATATATCACCAAAATTTATTGGTGAATCTGTGTGCAATTTAGATGTTTTGTCCACTAGAGTCACACTGCCCCACATACTTCAACTTTGGACTACATTTCTGGTGATCTTGCCATTTCTGTCCAATGGAGGGAAGCACATGTTATCCAGAGCACAGCAGAACTTTGTCTAGGTCACCTAGAGCATTACTCGCTTCCAGCAATGCAGTGGTCTTATTATGGAATGATAGGGTCATTCTTCAATTTTTATATGGAACTACAAAATACAGTAACTTTTTGCTGTGTATTAGGGTATGTTTGTATTTAGTGCAGTGCACATAAGTGGAACTATTATACCCGGGCAAACCACATCTGAAATTACTTTTCCAGGTTTTATTCATCATCTCAGGTAAATGAGACATCCTTGTTGTTGGTGATGGCACAGGCTTTGGTATTTTGGGTGTTTCCTCATTGGAACTATATCACCTTTCTCACCACAAATTTCTACTTGTGTTCATTCTGTCTTCCTCTTGTATTCTCTCTTGTGAAAGTGAAAGTATAGGTTGTTGTCAAATGTAGACTCAGATCTACAGTGAAAAAAAATGTACCATCATATTGTAGTGAGGAAATAGTTATTCAATAGTGTAGGGTGTATTAGCATGTCATAACATATTCTAAACATATTCTGGTTCAAAATTACTAAAAACAAACAGAAATTATGTTTATTTCTCAGGGCCATGTCAACACTGCAATAAATAGCTTTCTGTGATCAGATTCTGAAACCTTTGGGAGCTTACAGAAATGAAAACAAATGATGCACATAAATTACATGGCAGAAAGTATACACTGCAATCATGCACAGCTAGTTTTGTTAAGTTGGATGTAGTGCGTATGCTGCACAGCGACTCAATTATGATTGTTTCTTTACAATATTACTATGTCACCTGGTGCTAGACTACACACATATGTTCATTTATTGCAGTAACCCAAACATCAGTTAGTCTGCAAGAATCTTAATTTGTTCCTAAAAAAAGCTAAGTGAGAAATTTTTAAACATCATTCAAAATTAATAATATCACAACTAAAGGCTGCTCCAATCATGTATTTACTTAGTATCACTGTACGGCTGAAAATTTGGTACCTGCAGACATTAAAGTGACGTATAATTGGTGTGAAAGAGCTGATGCTGCTGGAAGGTTTGGAACACCATGCAGAAGGACTGTGTAATAGTTACAATCTAATTTTTGATTGGAAACTCTATTAAGGGTCATTGCAATTGTGCCCCTTGTGCAGAGAGAGAAATGGAGTCTTGTCAGTTATGTTCTTTTCACAAAAAAAGTCCTTTGAATTCTCAGAAATGTGAGAAAATACATGCCCACCCCCCCTTCCCCCATGAACCATAGACCTTGCCGTTGGTGGGGAGGCTTGCGTGCCTCAGCATTACAGATAGCCGTACCGTAGGTGCAACCACAACGGAGGGGTATCTGTTGAGAGGCCAGACAAACGTGTGGTTCTTGAAGAGGGGCAGCTGCCTTTTCAGTAGTTGCAGGGGCAACAGTCTGGATGATTGACTGATCTGGCCTTGGAACACTAACCAAAACGGCCTTGCTGTGCTGGTACTGCAAACAGCAGAAAGCAAGGGGAAACTACAACCGTAATTTTTCCCGAGGGCATGCAGCTTTACTGTACGGTTAAATGATGATGGCATCCTCTTGGGTAAAACTTTCCGGAGGTAAAATAGTCCCCCCATTCGGATCTCTGGACCGGGACTACTCAAGAGGACGTCATTATCAGGAGAAAGAAAACTGGCATTCTGTGGATCGGAGTGTGGAATGTCAGATCCCTTAATCGGGCAGGTAGGTTAGAAAATTTAAAAAGGGAAATGGATAGGTTAAAGTTAGATATAATGGGAATTAGCGAAGTTCGGTGGCAGGAGGAACAAGACTTCTTGTCAGGTGAATACAGGGTTATAAATACAAAATCAAATAGGGGTAATGCAGGAGTAGGTTTAATGATGAATAAAAAAATAGCAGTGTGGGTAAGCTACTACAAACAGCATAGTGAACGCCTTATTGTGGCCAAGATAGACACAAAGCCCACACCTACTACAGTAGTACAAGTTTATATGCCAACTAGCTCTGCAGATAACGAAGAAATTGAAGAAATGTATGATGAAATAAAAGAAATTATTCAGACAGTGAAGGGTGACGAAAATTTAATAGTCATGAGTGACTGGAATTCGGTAGTAGGAAAAGGGAGAGAAGGAAACTTAGTAGGTGAACATGGATTGGGGCTAAGAAATGAAAGAGGAAGCTGCCTGCTAGAATTTTGCACAGAGCACAACTTAATCATAGCTAACACTTGGTTCAAGAATCATAAAAGAAGGTTGTATACATTAAGAAACCTGGAGATACTGACAGGTTTCAGATAGATTATATAATGGTAAGACAGAGATTTAGGAACCAGTTTTTAAATTGTAAGACATTTCCAGGGGCGGATGTGGACTCTGACCACAATCTATTGGTTATGAACTGTAGACTAAAACTGAAGAAACTGCAAAAAGGTGGCAATTTATGGAGATGGGACCTGGACAAACTGACTAAACCAGAGGTTGTACAGAGTTTCAGGGAGAGCATAAGGGAACAATTGACAGGAATGGGGGAAAGAAATACAGTAGAAGAAGAATGGGTAGCTTTGAGGGATGAAGTAGTGAAGGCAGCAGATGATCAAGTAGGTAAAAATATGAGGGCTAGTAGAAATCCTTGGGTAACAGAAGAAATATTGAATTTAATTGATGAAAGGAGAAAATCCAAAAATGCAGTAAATGAAGCAGGCAAAAAGGAATACAAACAAGATCAAAAATGAGATTGACAGGAAGTGCAAAATGGCTAAGCAGGGATGGCTAGAGGACAAATGTAAGGATTTAGAGGCGTATATCACTAGTGGTAAGATAGATACTGCGTACAGGAAAATTAAAGAGACCTTTGGAGAAAAGAGAACCACTTGTATGAATATCAAGAACTCAGATGGAAACCCAGTTCTAAGCAAAGAAGGGAAAGCAGAAAGGTGGAAGGAGTATGTAGTGGGTCTATACAAGGGCAATGTACTTGAGGGCAATATTATGGAAATGGAAGAGGATGTAGATGAAGATGAAATGGGAGATATGATACTGCGTGAAGAGTTTGACAGAGCACTGAAAGACCTAAGCCAAAACAAGGCCCCAGAAGTACACAACATTCCATTAGAACTACTGACAGCCTTGGGAGAGCCAGTCTCGACAAAACTCTACCATCTGGTGAGCAAAATGTATGAGAGAGGTGAAATACCCTCAGACTTCAAGAAAAATATAATAATTCCAATCCCAAAGAAAGCACGTGTTGACTGATGTGAAAATTACCGAACTATCAGTTTAATAAATCAGGGCTGCTAAGTACTAATGCAAATTCTTTACAGACGAATGGAAAAACTGGTTAAGCCGACCTTGGGGAAGATCAGTTTGGATTCCGTAGAAATGTTGGAACACGTGAGGCAATACTGTTAACAGTTGTAGACTTAGAGAAATCTTTTGACAATGTTGTCTGGAATACTCTCTTTCAAATTCTGAAGGTGGCAGGGGTAAAATACAGGGAGTTAAAGGCTATTTACAATTTGTACAGAAACCAGATGGGAGTTATAAGAGTTGAGGGACATGAAAGGGAAGCAGTGGTTGGGAAGGAAGTGAGACAGGGTTGTAGTCTCTCCACGATGCTATTCAATCCGTATATTGAGCAAGCAGTAAAGGAAACAAAAGAAAATTCAGAGTAGGTATTAAAATCCATGGAGAAGAAATAAAAACTTTAATGTTCGCCAATGACATTGTAATTCTGTCAGAGACAGCAAAGGACTTGGAAGAGCAGCTGAACGGAATGGACAGTGTCTTGAAAGAAGGATATAATATGAACATCAACAAAAGCACGAGGATAATGGAATGTAGTCGAGTTAACTCAGGTGATGCTGAGGGAATTAGATTAGGAAATGAGACATTTAAAGTAGTAAAGGAGTTTTGCTATTTGGGGAGCAAAATAACTGATGAGGGTCGAAGTAGAGAGGATATAAAATGTATACTGGCAATGGCAAGGAAAGCGTTGCTGAAGAAGAGGGATTTGTTAACATCGAGCATAGATTTAAGTGTGAGGAAGTCGTTTCTGAAAGTATTTGTATGGAGTGTAGCCATGTATGGAAATGAAACATGGATGATAAATAGTTTAGACAAGAAGAGAATAGAAGCTTTTGAAATGTGGTGCTACAGAAATATGCTGAAGATTAAATGGGTAGATTACATAACTAATGAGGAGGTACTGAATAGAATTGAGGAGAAGAGGAGTTTGTGGCACAATTTGACTAGAAGAAGGGCTCGGTTGGTAGGACATATTCCGAGGCATCAAGGGACCAACAATTTAGTATTGGAGGGCAGCGTGAAGGGTAAAAAATCATAGAGGGAGACCAAGAGATGAATACAATAAACATATTCAGAAGGATGTAGGCTGCATTACGTACTGGGAGATGAAGAAGCTTGCACAGGATAGGGTAGCATGGAGAGCTGCATCAAACCAGTCTCAGGACTGAAGACCACAACAACAACAACATAACCCTGACAAACTTAAAGATAAGATGTATAAAGTATCATAGCATATTAACAACTTCATGGAAATGAATGGAATTGCAGGAGCATGTTGCCAGAAGTCTCCCTGTCATGCACGGAAAACTGGACGGCACACAGGGATAGGTCAGTGTGACCATAGTGCCTAATGGGGCGAGACCTACAACGTGAGTCTGTCGAAGGAACAGGATAAGTCAGTTAAGTCAGTTTGCGTCAGTCACTGAACAGTTTTGGTGCACTGTTGTGGTGTTCTTTCTCAGCATTGCCTGGAGCCTACATCTGGACGACTTATAACGGGGAAGAATTGTCAGGAAACTGGAAGAAGGACGAAATGTGATACGTGTAGTGCAGGAGTTTGATATTGTTCACAACACTGCTTCACGTGCATGGGGAGTGTTCGAAACAGCAGGCACTGCTGCCTAAAGAAGAGGAGGTGGTCGACCGTGGTCAACAACAGCAGTGGTCGACCACTACAATGTGCGACAGGGAAGAAGGAACCCACGCCGAACGGCGGGTGCAGTTGCAATGGCATTTAACAGGACTGCAAGGCACACATTCTCATGCTCTGCAGTTGCCTGATGACTGCACAAGGGCAGTCTCTCTGCTCGATGACAGTACATCATGTTCGGTTGACACCTGCACATTGGCAGCACCATTTTCGATGGTACGAAGAGCACGGGAAATGGCCCAAAGAGAAGTGGGATTGTATGCTCTTCTCAGATGACAACTGATACAGTCTAAGAAGTGATTCTGGACACATCCTCACGTGGCAAGAGATGGGAACATGCAATGCACTCAGGAAAAATGATGAATATGATT
This sequence comes from Schistocerca cancellata, assembly GCF_023864275.1. Taxonomy (NCBI): domain Eukaryota; kingdom Metazoa; phylum Arthropoda; class Insecta; order Orthoptera; family Acrididae; genus Schistocerca; species Schistocerca cancellata. Next base: position 55,669,342 of record NC_064637.1, on the reverse strand, counting down.
GTTCTGGTGGTTCAGGTGTTGTGTTGTAGGGAGGCAGAACATTTCAGGTGTGTACTGAACTCTAAATCTTTGAACACAGTACATTCACCAGTTTACGTTATTATGAAACTGTATTCCCTCTCCAAATGCATCTTTTCTGTGGTGCACTCAGTCCTGACTTCATTTTTATGGTTGACAATGTGCGACCATATTGTACAGTGTAGGGGCTCTAGGAACAAAAGGATATTTGGTGAATGGAGTGGCCTGTCCATTTTGCTGACTTAAACCCCACCTAGCAAAACTGGGCTGTGTTGAGGAGATGTGTTGTAGTACATCCGCATGCAGCAATGATCACCCAGCAGTTGCCATCTGCACTAGTGGAAGAATGGAATGCCCTACCATAAGAATATGTTACCAGTCTTGTGGCCAGTACAGGACCACATCACAGAGCTTGCATCGCCATTTGTGGTGCTCACACACGCTATTAAGAACCACATTCCACCATTTGTAATGTCCAATGGACTGCCATTAACCATTAATTATTGTCTTTGAATAAAAGCATCTTTTCTGACGACCTCATCACGTATTTCTTTCAGTTACCTTCTTTACTATACTGTAGCAGTTCTTTCTATGCACAGTACAAGTTTCATTGAGCGACAATGTCTGGCAGTAACACTCCATATAGTTCTTTAGTTTTACACACCAGTGTAGTATAGCAGAAATCCTGCAGGAAACTGAAAAAAGAAGAAGAAAAAGGATTACGAGGGTGATTTGAAAAGTTCTTGGAACTGAATAGAAAAAAGTACTTACATCACTGAAACTTTTTTTTATTTTTCAGTGTAGGGTCCTTGTAGATTAATGCTCTTGGTCCAATGATGTTCCAGTGCCTTGATCTCATCTCAAAAATTAGTTTCCTCCAGGCCTGCAAAATAGCTGTCAACTCTGGCTGTCAATTTTTCGTTTGAAGTGAATCTTTTTGCACCAAGTACAATTTTCAGTTTTGGGAAGAGATGGAAGTCTGACAGAGCCGTATCAGGTGAATAAGGTGGGTGTGGCAACAATTCATACCTTAGTTTGTGTAATTTTGCCATGGTGACGGCACATGTGTGTGGGCACGCATTGTATTGATGGAAGATGACTTTCTGCCTTGCTAAACCTGGCCTTTTTTCGTGTATCTTTTGTTGTAATTTGGCCAGGAAGTTAGCATAGTATTCTTCAGTAATTGTTTGCCCAGTGGGGAGATAATCTACAAACAGAATCCCCTTCGCATGCCAGAACACTGACGCCATGACCTTTCCCACCAAAGGTGGAGAATCAGTATGTTTTCACTGCTCTCACTGTTGTTTTGTCTCTAGGGCATAGTAGTGCACTCAAGTCTCATCTGTGACCACAAATTAGTGCAAAAAATCTTGTTCATTTCTCCTAAAACGGGCCAAACATTGTTCCGATACATCCATTGTCATGCGTTTTTGATCCAGCGTCAAAAGTTGCAGCACCCATCTTGCTGATAATTTTTTCATTTCTAATTCTTCAGTTAAAATGTGATACACCCTTTCAGATGACATCTGGCAAGTGTGAGCAATTTCATGACTTTCAATTGGCGATTCTCTGTGACCATTTTGTGCACTTTTGCAGTGATTTCGGGAGTAGTGACACATCTTGGCCGACCATTGTGCGGATCATCATCTAAGCTCTCCCAACCAAATTTAAATTCATCTGTCCACTTGGCAACAGTTAAATATAAAGGAGCAGAGTTCCCCCAATGTATTGTGGAAATCAGCATGAATGTCCTTTGCTTTCATACCTTTCTTTACAAAGTACTTAATCACTGATTGAATCTTGATTTTTTACATCTTTGCAAATCATTATGTGGGAACAACAATAGAGCCATGTCACTGCCACAGGTCTCTCCCAAGAGCACTGGCATGGCACGTGGTTACAGGCAACAGTCCAATGACTATCACATGAACAACTCATTGCGCTAGCACTGACCTCTCATGCTGATTCTGAGAACCTTTCAAACCACCCTTGTAATACTTGAAATTTTGAGAACAGAGACAGTTTTCACAGACAGTGGTGTGAATACTGTATAAGCATTGTCCCTCATGAAGGCTGTTCAACTGCACTGATTCACTCAATCCTTAATGTTATTTTGAAGACAACCCTTATTTTGAAGACAACCCTGGAACTGGAAGACTTGATTCGTTGTGGCAAGGCTGGAGAGAACGTTGTGCAATTAGTCTGTCATAAAATTGCAATGACAACTGCCTAAAAGAGCCACTGTCAGAAATACTCCTGTTTAATTGCAGACATTAGGTGTGTTCAAGTCATCAACACTTGCACTGTATAGTCAGAATTCTCATCTCAAATGGCTAAGTCACACTTTGGTAGTGAATGAACTCCATGCTGTTACTGACAAATTAACTATGGTAAGTATACTGTGTATTTTGTAGGAAGGGCAACTATTAAGATAGGATGGTCAAATGGAGTTTCCAAAGATATGCAGGGTCACATGGGTGACCTAAGGAAGGTAAGTACATTTATTGAAACCAGTAGGATGTAGTAAAATCTACTGGAAATGCTCTGGAGTGCATTGCGTTATATAGCTGTATGCGAGATAAGTTAAACTTTGTCTGAGATATTTTGGCTGACAATTGTGCAAATTTATGTACATATACATATATAAATGGCAATATCAATGAAGGGTACATAAGTAAAGAGATTAATAGAAATCAATTATTTTCAATTAATGCCCAAATTATAGATTTTTATAGTTTCTTTCCTTTGAGTACGTTTTAATGTGAACTTACTTCTGATGCCATAGGCTATATTCATCTTCTTCTGCCATGAATATTTATCTGTTGACTGTGGCCATAACAGTTCTTAATCGGGCTTCTTCTTCCGGATGCAGGCCGCTTGTGGACCTGACACTGAGATCATGCGTGTAAGAAAAGAAAACCTTCGTGGTTTCGCACAAATAATAATTATTATTCACACAACACAAATGGCTACCACACACATCTTACAAAAATATGTCTTATCCACTCAAGAACTAAAGACAGAGTCTCTCTACTACTACTACTAAAAAAAAAAAAAAAAAAAAAAAAAAAAAAAAAAAAAAAAAAAAAAAAAGTTGAATGGAATTTTTATCATCTGTCATCCAGCTTCTGGCATAGCAAAATATATCTTTATCGGCACTTACAGCGGCCACACTAATGACTATTATCATTGGTTTTAAATTTTGTCGTAGCTTGTTGAGGCTTTTCCTTATGTACCTATACACAATTTAAAATGAGCAACACATAAAAGCATGATTTCATGATCAGCTAATCACAGTTGAATGTGCCAATTTCAGATGTTCTTATCCATTAACCAGGTTCTATCAACTTGGTGCATTGCTATTTCAACATTACATACAGTACGTAACATTCACAAACTACAGATTACTGACACTGACATTTTATCATCATCATCATCATCATCATCATCATTTAAGACTGATTATGCCTTTCAGTGTTCAGTCTGGAGCATAGCCCCCCTTATACAGTTCCTCCATTATCCCCTATTCAGTGCTAACATTGGTGCCTCTTCTGATGTTAAATCTATTACTTCAAAATCATTCTTAACCGAATCCAGGTACCTTCTCCTCGGTCTGCCCCGACTCCTCCTACCCTCTGATGTTAAACCTATTACTTCAAAATCATTCTTAACCGAATCCAGGTACCTTCTCCTCGGTCTGCCCTGACTCCTCCTACCCTCTACTGCTGAATCCATGAGTCTCTTGGGTAACCTTGCTTCTTCCATGCGTGTAACATGGCCCCACCATCTAAGCCTGTTCACCCTGACTGCTACATCTATAGAGTTCATTCCCAGTTTTTCTTTGATTTCCTCATTGTGGACACCCTCCTGCCATTGTTCCCATCTACTAGTACCTGCAATCATCCTAGCTACTTTCATATCCGTAACCTCAACCTTGTTGATAAGGTAACCTGAATCCACCCAGCTTTCGCTCCCATACAACATAGTTGGTCGAAAGATTGAATGGTGCACAGATAACTTAGTCTTGGTACTGACTTCCTTCTTGCAGAAGAGAGTAGATCGTAGCTGAGCGCTCACTGCATTAGCTTTGCTACACCTCGCTTCCAGTTTTTTCACTATGTTGCCATCCTGTGAGAATATGCATTTTATTTACACTATAATTACACTGTTACTTGGAATCTGGGTGATTACACATCCTAATTGAACTAAGAGTTGTGGTATTGAACCATTAAATTTTCTATCTACACTGATCTGTTATGTTTCAAATGGCCCTTAACTGATTAACTATGAATATAGCAGGTTCCTCAGTTGTGACACTACTGATGGTGCATACAAGAAAACTGTCATGAATTTTTCCACTGTACGCATCCAGACTGTTACACTCTTCATTCATCCAACGTCTGATAGATCACAAAATGACAGTTGTTTTGCATAAGTGGGGGCACTTGTTTGAACTAAGAGTTGGGGTATTGAACCATTCAATTTTCTATCTACACTGATCTGTTATGTTCAAATGACCCTTAACTGATTAACTGTGAATATAGCAGATTCCTCAGTTGTGACACTAGTGATGGTGCATACGAGAAAACTGTCATAAATTTTTCCACTGTACGCATCCAGACTGTTACACACTTCATTCATCCAATGTCTGATAGATCACAGGATGACAGTTGTTTTGCTGAAGTGGAGGCACGTGTTTGAACTAAGAGTTGGGGTATTGAACCATTAAATTTTCTATCTACACTGAACTGTTACGTTTCAAATGACCCTTAACTGATTAACTGTGAATATAGCAGGTTCCTTAGTTGTGAAGCTAGTGATGGTGCATACGAGAAAACTGTCATCAATTTTTCCACTGTACACATCCAGACTGTTACACACTTCATTCATCCAACTTCTGATAGATCACAGGATGACAGTTGTTTTGCTTAAGTGGGGGCACGTGTTTGCAAAGTGTTATCAATGGAAGACATATGATGTACTTTGTGTTCTTAGTTATAAACCCATTCTGCTTTTGTGGAATGCCACGTGTTCTGGATTACCCACCAGTTACTAGTTCACATATTAGCTCACTTAGGTGAAATGGTTGGAACATAGTAAATAACTATGTGTAATCTATTACAATACAAATATTGGTTCTAATTTACACTGATATGATTTATCATAAAATTAAACAATTTAACTACCTTTGCTCTATATTATATTACTGTTTCATAATATATCCATGTACTGTTGTGTAAATTATACACCACATCATATGAACTGTATTATGTTACTGACACACGAAGATACACAGCCAATCACTTTGTGTGCCTACACTGCTCTTACAATATTAATACACCTGCATCTGTCGTAGGCCATCTTGTTTTGGTGCAGTTGTTATAAATATGACACTATGCAAAGCTTTTGTCTTTTGCTAAGGTTTTAACACTTTGCTGGTCACGTTTTCGTATGAAATCGGAATTGTTTTAGTTTAATGGAATTAATGTTTGATAAATTGTGGAAGAAACTGTAGACAGTTGATATTGCATTGTGTACAGTTAGATAAAAGTTGTATTTATTGTATTCAGAGACCTGAAGATGGTACAATGTAACACTGAAATCAGTTGCAAATAAATAACACCCATAAATATAGCTGAAGTTGTCATCCATACTCCATAAATATTTTTACACTACTCATATGTCTTGGAGTAAGGGACCAACATGAAAAGTCTTCAGAAGTGGATGTTGAAACAGGATGTAGCTCAAAGTTGGTTATGTTGTTTCCATTTCTGGGCAGTTTTGAGGACATGTTAAAGCAAAAGACATCCATAAATTTGGTATTATTATTTAGTGCTTTAACTTGTGTTTATATGTCTTTTCTGTAGGTAAATCGTGCTCTTGAGATTACTTCCAACTCTCATTTGATCCTGCCCTCATCAGAAGAACAAATTGTTATTGAGCTACTCAGTTTCATGGTGATTTTTAAGGAGGAGATTGACAATATAGGAACTGAGAAAACACTCTGTTGACATTTGCTGCCTTGTTAAACACTGCACATCCATTGACAGTGAAAGCACTTCAAATGACATACTTAAAATCTAAATAGTAATTAGTGTTGAGATTTTGCTTTATGTGCTAGAGCAAGTACTCAGGATTTTATGACCACTGTTCTGGAACCTTAAAATGCTGCCACTGGAAAACAGAGAGACACATTGGACTCTTTAGGTTAAATCATTTGTTTCATGCAAATGATGACAGAGGAAACACTGATTTAACCAGATGCTAGATCTGCACTGAGAGCAAAAAACTGTGGGCCACAATTCTATGTGTAGATAATGTGGGCAAACTTGCCCACCCAACTGATTATGATGGATAACATAAATGGTGTGGCAATTCTGAAGGGGAGGAGTGGCATTCGAGCATAGTTCAAGGATAGTCCCAGAAAGGAACCAGATTAGCTTAGATGGGGGCACCTGAGGGGAACAAGTTTTCCATTTTGCAGTATACAGGCTGACGCAGCTAAGTCATAACACCCCTTGTATCTCCCCAACCATAATAGATAGAAAGATGTCATTTGGATAGTGAATTGCAGGGACAGGTGCTACTTGAATACATTTCATGTTTGTGCTATTTTTTATTACAGAGATATGAGCTCATCTATCGTTTTTTTAAATGGAACCCTATGTTAAATTTTAGCGTAACATGATGGGCTTAAAAAAGATGGTTTGAAATATGTGTATATCATAATATTTAGGTGAATAGTTTCTGAGACGCAGATAACTTCTCATATCGTGTTTGTCCTTCGATGCGGCGTTGTCCAATGCGACCTTTCCTGTTGTGTAGAGCAACAGTAAATGTTGCGAGTCTGTCCTTACACAAACACGCCCATTTACTGGACAATTGTAATCTATACTGCGATATTTTGCGCAAAAATTAAATAATGATGTCGCACAAATATTATTTAGTTATTTGACAACTGTGATACCAAAATAGTAGACAACATACAGTATTATAATACTACAAAATGTTAATACATTTTAAAAAACAGAAATAAAAAATGTAAATGAGGAGGCCCTTATTGGTCACAATTATTTCGTATGTATTTGTTTTTTAATTGAAAATATTTACTATTGATCACAATATGAACCAAATACACACAAAGATGCAAAATACATACTGTACATGATACAAAACTTCACTGAAGCATGTGCCCTCTGCTGACATGCACATCTGTAGTTGCGATTCAAATGATTTGTGAACGGCTGTGAGGGTGTCTCATGGGATATCAGTGCACGCTTAGTTGTTATATATCAATGATCTGGATATACATATTGATTTCCACAAAGTAATACTGTTTGCTGACGACACAACAATACTGGTAAAAGCAGCAAAAAATGAAGATATACAAGAAGAAGTAAACACAGTTACAAAACATCTAAGTAATTGGACAGCAGAAAATCAGTTGATAATAAACTACAACAAAACAGTAGCCTTAAACTTCCATAACCACCAAAACACCACATTGATATATCCAGAAATAAAAATCAATCAACACCCCATTGCAAATTTCTCGGCATCTGGATACAAAGAGACTCAAAATGGGACAAACACATAGAACAAATTAATGCCAAGCTGAACACGGGCTGTTATCTTCTTAGGGTTCTCAAACGATGCATAAATGAACAGGCACTATTGTGTACCTATTATGCGTACTTCAATGCCCATCTCAAGTATGGACTCATATTCTGGGGAAATTCCCCAGCAGCTCAAGGGACTTTCAGAATAGAAAAAAGAGCCATTAGGATTATGAAAGGGAGTGGTGCTCGACAGTCCTGCAGACTAATATTTAAAGCACTGAATATACTACCTCTACTGTGTATGTTTATTGTTGACACACTAATGTACGTAAAAAAGTATATGATTGGAAATGATGATAATACTTTAAAAAACAAAGATATACATGATTATAATACTCGAATAAAATATAACTTGCATGTACCCTCAGCCAGGACCAGTTTGTATCAGAAAGGTACATGCTATCTGGGTATTAAACTCTATAACAGACTATCAAATAGTATAAAATGCTTAAAAAATATTAGTGCTTTTGAAAGATCTGTCAGAGAATATCTACAGTACCACTGTTTCTACTCAGTAAAGGAATACTTGGACCAGAATAACTGTTAAGAACTAAAGCTACTGTAATTTGTAACATTGTATGATTATAAGAACTACAACTATTGAAATTGGTAGCATGTTGAAAAATGATTATTTAAATAGGTATCATTTTGAACTTAGTAATAAGTCAAATATCATCCTGTACACTGTACTACATATGAACAAAGGACTCAATAAATAAATAAATAAATATGTTGCTTCATATAGTCTGGCATAGTTGGTATTTGAGCATACACTTTATGTTTGTTTGTTCCGCACAGAAAACAAATCAAGAGTGGTCAAATGAAGGGACTGGGCTGGCCACTTCACTTCGGCAGGTCGTCTTATCCAACAATCCGGGAGCTTTTCATTTAACAGCTCTGCAGCCACATGGGAAGAATGAGCAGGACAGCCGTCATGTTGGAACCAAATGCACTGACGCATAGTTAGTGGTACCTCTTCCAGCAAAATGGGCAGAACGTTTTGCAGGAACTGTACATAGTTATTGCCGTTCAGTATACCCGGAATGACATACGTCCCAACAATGACATTTCCGACGATGCCGCACCACACACGTTAACACTCCACGGTTGCTGATGCTGTATCTGTCGAAGCCAATGAGGGTTCTCTATTGACCAGTAATGCATATTATGCAAATTTACATTACCGTGGTTGTTGAAAGTCGCTTCATCAGTAAAAAGCACCTGTTGAAAAAAGGTTGGATCATCTTGTAGGCGCTGCAGTGCAAACCGGCAAAATTCCTGGCGCCATTCGAAATCCACAATGGAGAGTGGATGATGTAATGAGAGGTGAAATGGGTGAAATCTATGCCAGTGCAATATGTGTAGAACACTTCTCTGACTTATACCACATTCCGAGGCAATACGTCGCGATGAAACAATAGGGTCGTTATGGGCCAACGCTAGAACACCCTCTTCATGTACCTCACCAGTTGAAGTTTCCTGCCTTGTCCTCTGTATGACATGCCATGATCTTGATTCAAAAAGTTTCTAGCAAATATGTGCAAGAAGCTGGTGCATAGGACGCTCACGATTAGGATACAGCTCTCCATATCACATTTTTGCTCTAACAGCATTTCTTCTGCTTTCACCGTGCAGTAGAAGTTTATCTAAGTTTTCTTCGTTGGTGTACGTGTCTGCTTCAAGAAACTGTGATGGAAATGCAATGTCTCATTTTTTTTTTTTTTTTTTTTTTTTTGAGTTTCAGTTCCACCCGAAGGGGGCGGGCTGGCAGCAGATTAGTACGCTGATCTACACCCTACAGACTTTTTTTAAAAAAAGAAGAAGAAAGAAACAAGAAAAACAGGTGATAAAATGGTGACTTAAAGTGTAAAATGGCGGAAAAATGTGGAAAGTTACAACAGAAAGCAAAAGGTGTTGGCAATGTTGATAAAATACACATGAATCAGACAAGTAACATAGTAGACACACAAGTAAAATAAAAAAAAAAAGCATGGCGACAGTCTGGTTTCTGTTCACAAAAGATAAAAAATCACACCCAGCGACAGTATGATGGCTGTTCGCTACATTTCCCAAAAGACACAACATGGAACACTCACTGTAAAAACACTCACTGTAAAACACTGCACGAAAATGGCAGCACAAATATGACACTCCTGAGCCAAAGGCAGATGGGGGGGGGGGGGGGGGACCTGGAGGAGGGGGAAAAACAAGGAGGGAGGAGAGGAAAAAACAAAAGGGGGGAACCAAGGAGGGGGAGGACTCACAAGGGGGGAGAGGGGCAGGGCAGACGTGAGACAGAATGAGAAGAGGCAGAGGAGGGAAATGCAAAAGGACTCAGGGGAAAGAAGGGGGCAGAGAGAGGGGAGGTGGGGAAAAAAGAGGATGGAAGGGGGGGGAGAAGGAGTCCGGGAAAAGGACAGATGAAAGGAGGGGGAGTGAGGATCAGAGTTGATAGGAGGGATAAATGGAGGGAGAGAGGGCATTATCCGGGAGGGGGAAATGTCTCATTACCCGAGCAGCACATTTATACCTTCTCTCCAGCTACCTCGTGCATCACTTTGCGATGTGATCGAGAAGCAGGAAAACAATGCCTTCCCTGCTAAGTTCCTCAGTGGTCAACAGGAAAGGTCACATTGGACAACGCCGCTTTGAAGGACAAACGCGGTACGAGAACATATCTGTGTCTCAAAAACTATTCACCTAAATATTATGATATACATACATTTGAAACCGTCATTTTAAGTCCATCATGTTATGCTAAAATTTAACATTGTGTTCCATGTAAAAAAAACCAAAGATGGCCTCATATCTCTGTAATAAAAAATAGCACAAACATGAAATTTGATGTATTCAAGTAGCCCCCGTCCCTGCAATTCACTGTCCAAACGACATCTTTCTATCTATTACAGTTGGGGAGATACAAGGGGTGTTATGACTTAGCTGCTTCACCCTGTATACTGCAAAATGGAAAACATGTTCCCCTCAGGTACCCCCATCTAAATTAACCTGGTTGCTTTCTGGGACTATCCTTGAACTATGCTCAAATTGTCTATCAGATCTGTCCCCACTGACACAAAGGAATTAAAGGCATTAGCTGCCAATGGGCACTGGTTTAAATCAATAACGAAAATTAAAAATTTGTGCCAGATTGGGAACTGAACTTGTTTTTAAACGATATCATAAAAATTTATTTCTTGTAACGATGAACAAAGATAACAATGAGGTAAAAAATTTATGAATTTCGTGTGTTGTTTCAATTATTAAAAGTATTAAATTTTCCTTTTACATTTTCTTTTTGTTGTTTGGCTTCATGTCAAGAGTTCATTGCATAGTTCTTCAGAGTTATTTGCTTGTATTCTGTTTTAGGTACACAGTTCGCTACAGTCAATGTCAATTCTGTTAATTTTGCGACGTGGCAGTGAGAACGGTAACAATAGTAGCAAATATACGGTACACATTATTACAAAGAAAGGGTATTAGCTTTAGCAAACGTTACATGAGTCTTGGAGCAAAGAAACAACACATATTAATGAAACTTCCTGGCAGATTAAAACTGTGTGCCAGACCGAGATTCGAACTCAGGACCTTTGCCTTTTGCAGGCAAGTGCTCTTCTACCATCTGAGCTACCCAAGCACGACTCACGCCCCGTCCTCACAGCTTTGCTTCCGCCAGTACCTCGTCTCCTACCTGCCAAACTTTACAGAATCTCTCCTGTGAACCTTGCAAAACTAGCCCTCCTGAAACAAAGGATATTGCGGAGACATGGCTTAGACACAGCCTGGGGGATGTTTCCAGAATGAGATTTTCACTATGCAGCGGAGTGTGCGCTGATATGAAACTTCTTGGCAGATTAAAACTGTGTGCCGGACCGAGACTCGAACTCGAGACATTTGCCTTTTGCAGGCAAGTGCTCTACCATCTGAGCTACCCAAGCACGACTCACGCCCCGTCCTCACAGCTTTACTTCTGCCAGTACCTCGTCTCCTACCTTCCAAACTTTACAGAAGCTCTCCTGTGAACCTTGCAGAACTAGCACTCCTGAAATAAAGGATCAGCCTGGGGGATGTTTCCAGAATGAGATTTTCACTCTGCAGCGGAGTGTGTGCTGATATGAAACTTCCTGGCAGATTAAAAAAGTGTGCCAGACTGAGACTCGAACTCGGGACAAGTGCTCTATCATCTGAGCTACCCGAGCACAACTCACGCCCCATCCTCACAGCTTTACTTCTGCCAGTATCTGGTTGTTCTGCAAGGTTCGCAGGAGAGCTTCTGTAAAGTTTGGAAGGTAGGAGACGAGATACTGGCAGAAGTAAAGCTGTGAGGATGGGGCGTGAGTCGTGTTTGGATAGCTCAGATGGTGAGTTAATAGAGCAACGACGAACTGAAACGGGTGTCATCCGTCGTCCGCCCCGAGCAGATACAACGACCGAAATGGAACAAAATGTTCTTAAAATAAAAAAAAGAAGATACTTGGCAAGTCCTACATAAAGAAAATCGCCGGCACGGTAACTCAGCGTGTTCGGTCAGAGGGTTAGCTGCCGTCTGTAATAAAAAAGCTGAGTTAATGGATCAACGACGAACTGAAAGGGGTCTCTTGCGACGTCCGCCCAGAGCAAATAAAACGAACAGAATGAGATTTTGCAGGGGGGTAGGACGTCAAACGGACCGACTTGTAGCAGGAGAGGCACCACGGGACATTTTATTTTCTACTGTGTATACTTTTAAAAATAAATTCATAGAACTTTGTCAGCATGACCAGGAAGGATTCAGGATTCACACTCATAGCAGTGGAAGTGCAAAAACATAACAAAATCACTTTCTTTTTTAGATATGAAATTTCATCATTTTTTCACTTACTATTGGCTTCATTTGTTGCTATAGGTACACTTTTCTTCACAAGTAAGAGAGATTCTTTGATCAATTTTGCACAGCATACAAACCATACTTACAGGTGCATGAAACTCCAGAATTTTCCAAATCTATTAAAAACTGTGGTAAAAATTGAGATAATTAACTACAAAATTTGTTTTTTTTTCTAAACATAAAGTTTAGAACGTAACAAATCATTTATTTTTTCATAAATTAAATAGATTCTAGAGTTTCAGACACCTGCAAGTATGGTTTGTACGCTGTGCAAAATTCATCGAACAGTCTCTCCTACTTATGAAGAAAAGTGTACCTATAGCAACAAATGCAGCCAATAGTAAGTGGAAAAAAATGATGAAATTTCACATGTAAAAAAATTATTTTACTATGTTTTTGAACTTCCGCTGCTTCGAATGTGAATCCTGAATCCTTCCTGGTCATGCTAACAGAGTTTTAGGAATTTATTTGTAAAAGTGTAGACAGTGGAAATTAAAATGTCCTGTGGTGCCTCTCCTGCCCCAAGTTGGCCCATTTGACGTCCTACCCCCCTTAAAAATCTCATTCTGTTCGTTTTTGTTCGTTGTATCTGCTCGGGGCGGACGTCGCAAGACACCCGTTTCAGTTCGTCATTGACCCATTAACTCAGCTTTTTAATTACAGAGGGCAGCTAACCCTCTGACCGAACACGCTGAGTTACTGTGCCGGCACCATCTGAGCTACCCAAGCACGACTCACGCCCCGTCCTCACAGCTTTACTTCTGCCAGTATCTGCTTGTTCTGCAAGGTTCGCAGGAGAGCTTCTGTAAAGTTTGGCAGGCAGGAGACGAGGTACTGGCAGAAGTAAAGCTTGAGGAGGAGCTGTGGGTCGTGCTTGGGTAGCTCAGATGATAGAGCACTTGTCCACAAAAGGCAAAGGTCCCGAGTTCGAGTCTCGGTCTGGCACACTTGTTTAATCTGCCAGGAAGTTTCAGATCAGCGCACACTCCGCTGCAGAGTAAAAATCTCATTGCAAACTGTTTTAATCTGCCAGGAAGTTTCATACCAGCGTACACTCCCCTGCAGAGTGAAAATCTCATTGCACACTGTTTTCATCTGCCAGGAAGTTTCATACCAGCGTACACTCCGCTGCAGAGTGAAAATCTCATTGCACACTGTTTTAATCTGCCAGGAAGTTTCATACCAGCGTACACTCCGCTGCAGAGTGAAAATCTCATTCAAAGGGTAGATGGGTTCGGCACGATTTTGAGTTTCGTCGAATCAAGTTTATTACGACGGAGTAGCACACATTTGAGATTAGCACTTTTGTAGGCAGAAATCACTGTGTATCATTTTTGTATGCTCAATCACTGGGGCACATTGATTATTCTTGCGCAGTTCACTACGGCATTGTTGCTGAGATGCGAGTGGAGAGCGGTTTGGCGGGGAGGGTGGGGGAGGGGTGCTGCGGTTTGCGGCTGGCCACTGTCCTACCTCAGCTGTCTCTCCGTCTGTAGTGGGCGGGGGGAAGACCTCACGCGGGGGGGGGGGGGGGGCGATGGCTTTTCTGAAAGCCGCCTCCCGGGCTATCCGTAGAAAATTCATGAATTCTGTTCGGCAGCTTTCGGACACCATGACTTTTCTGTTTCCTTCCCATTTATTGACACACAGCATGTTTCAGAAAATATCGTTCTTGTGAAACGCAACCAGCTCTTTATACTCGTGAAGTAATAAGTGCTATCGACAGGGGATGTCAAATTGATTCCATATTTTTAGATTTCCAGAAGGCTTTCGACACCATTCCTCACACGTGTCTTCTTACCAAACTGCGTGCCTACGGAGTATCGCCTGTTTGAGGCGTAGCGCCGTATCCTGCCTTGGAGGCGGTTAAGTGGATGTGTATCAGAGCTGGATGCTGACAGGTGGTGACGCGAAACTGGACGCCCACGTAGTTTATGTATAAGACGATAGAGGACAGTATTGGATAGGGGACTGTGATTTAGTTTCGATTGTGCCCACTAGAGTGCACTAAAGTAATAGAATGTTTTTCATAAACTGTTCTAGTATTATCATGAAGTGTTATTATGTCTTTTTGTGTGTAGGTAAAATATTATAAATGTGTTTTAGCAGTATGAATGATGCGTGAGTGTGGTTCAAGGTTAATATGAAGATAATTGTTTAACGAGTTATGTAGTGGTATTTAGTGTGGGAACATTTCGAATAAGTATGGATGTGGATTGTTGTAGAATAGAATTCTAAAGTAAGTTTATAGTAAAGGGAAAGTTAAGTCAGGTATAAATAAGAATAATAAATAACTTTATGTATAAACAAAACTTCAGCATATTAGATAATTATGTCGGTAAAAGTGCAATCGTTAGGTTTACTATTTTGCGATTGGTTACTGATGAAAAGGGCGGACTGACGCGGGAGCGTGTTGTTTTGCTATTGGCTGTTGAGTAAACTGACCAATAGTAAAGCAATATTCTTCGCGCCCCTTTCTCTGCTGGTAGAGAAGACTTAGTGGCAGTCATTAAAACAAAGGCGTTTTTCGTTGCGGCGGGATCTTCTCATGAAATTTCAATCACCAATTTTCTCCTCCGATTGCGAAAACATTCTGTTGGCACCCACCTACATAGGGAGAAATGATCAACACGATAAAATAAGAGAAATTAGGGCTCACACAGAAAAATTTGAGTGCTCGTTTTTCCCGCGTGCCGTTCGAGAGTGGGACGGTAGAGAGGCAGCTTGGAGGTGGTTCATTGAACCCTCTGCCAGGCACTTTATTGTGAATAGCAGAGTAATCACGTAGATGTAGATGTTGATAGGTATGTGAGATATTCAATTCTGTCTTTGTGTTTGAGGTCTATTATTGAGAGGAGTAGGATCCATGAAACTGTTGCTTTCTTTTGTCTCGGAAAAGGTTTCATGTCTGGTGCGGTCAGCAACTCGCATGTTATGTTTATTAGCGCTACCATTTTTTTTAAGGTGGAAGGAGTATACAGGGTGTTACAAAAAGGTACAGCCAAACTTTCAGGAAACATTCCTCACACACAAATAAAGAAAAGATGTTATGTGGACATGTGTCCGGAAACGCTTAATTTCCATGTTAGAGCTCATTTTAGTTTCGTCCACCTACGCTCAATGGAGCACGGTATCATGATTTCATACGGGATACTCTACCTGTGCTGCTAGAACATGTGCCTTTACAAGTACGACACAACATGCGGTTCATGCACGATGGAGCTCCTGCACATTTCAGTCAAAGAGTTCGTACGCTTCTCAACAACAGATTCGGTGACCGATGGATTGGTAGAGGCGGACCAATTCCATGGCCTCCACGCTCTCGTGACCTCAACCCTCTTGACTTTCATTTATGGGGGCATTTGAAAGCTCTTGTCTGCGCAACGCCGGTACCAAATGTAGAGACTCTTCGTGCCCGTATTGTGGACGGCTGTGATACAATACGCCATTCTCCAGGGCTGCATCAGCGCATCAGGGATTCCATGGGATGGAGGGTGGATGCATGTATCCTCGCTAACGGAGGACATTTTGAACGTTTCCTGTAACGAAGTGTTTGAAGTCACGCTGGTACGTTCTGTTGCTGTGCGTTTCCATTCCATGATTAATATGATTTGAAGAGAAGTAATAAAATGAGCTCTAACATGGAAAGTAAGCGTTTCCGGACACATGTCCACATAACATATTTTCTTTCTTTGTGTGTGAGGAATGTTTCCTGAAAGTTTGGCCGTACATTTTTGTAACACCCTGTATAGAGGGTCTATACAAAGGCGATGTACTTGAGGACAATATCATGAAAAAGGAAGAGGATGTAGATGAAGATGAAATGGGAGGTATGATACTGCGTGAAGACTTTGACAGAGCACTGAAAGACCTGAGTCGAAACAAGGCCCCCGGAGTAGACAACATTCCATTAGAACTACTGACAGCCTTGGGAGAGCCAGTCCTGACAAAACTCTACCATCTGGTGAGCAAGATGTATGAGACAGGCGAAATACCCTCAGACTTCAAGAAGAATACAGTAGAGCGTCGATAATCCGCTTAACCGAACTGTGTACTCGCTCCCACCTGTTACTCTCCCACCCTAGCGTCCATCATCCCCCTCACTCCCAAACCAAGCAATAGATTGCCACGAATGTGATGCAGAAGACGTTCATGAATGGATGAATATCGATGATGCAGATCCAGGACACCAAATCATGCAGGACACCGAGATTGTCAACGTCGTCACTGATAAAGATGACGTCGTCAGCATCTCATCAATCAGTGCTCCAGAAAGTGAAGATGAAAGTATACCAACAGCTTCTGAGGCGTTCACTTGTTTAGACACTGCCTTGCGATGGTTTCAGGCCCAAGATGAAAGTGACAAGTTTCAGATATCTGTAATGAAAAAAGTACGTGACTTAGCTGCTCGTGAGCGTGTAGGCTTGCTTAGACAGACCAAAATAAAGGATTTTTTTTAAACGTTAATTTTGTATACTGTGTGTATTGTTCATGCAACATGCGTATGTAATATGTTTATATTTTTGTTTAATAAACTGTGCCACATACTATATATTCCTACTGAAGTTGCCTTTGTATGTTACTTTCTAACACTAAAAGAGATGCCTGTTTTTGTGAATAAATTTACTGTACAGTACTTCTTTTTGGCAAATAAACATGTACAGTTCGATTATTCGAACAAACGAGTTTTCCGAACACCCATGTCCCCCAATTACTTCGGATAATCGACGCTCTACTGTATAATAATTCCAATCCCAAAGAAATCAGGTGTTGACAGATGTGAAAATTACCGAACTATCAGTTTCATAGGTCACAGCTGCAAAATACTAACGCGAATTCTTTACAGACGAATGGAAAAAGTGGTAGAATCGGAACTCGGGAAAGATCAGTTAGGATTCCACAGAAATATTGGAACACGTGAGGCAATACCGACCTTACGACTCACCTTAGGAGAAAGATTAAGGGAAGGCAAACCTACGTTCCCAGCATTTGTAGACTTAGAGAAAGCTTTTGACAATGTTGACTGGAATACTCTCTTTCCAATTCTAACGGTGCCAGGGGTAAAATACAGGAAGCGAAAGGCTATTTACAATTTGTACAGAAACCAGATGGCAATTATAAGGGTCGAGGGGCACGAAAGGGAAGCAGTGGTTGGGAGGGGAGTGAGACAGGGCTGTAGCCTCTCGCAGATGTTATTCAATCTGTATATTGAGCAAGCAATAAAGGAAACAAAAGAAAAGTTCGGAGTAGGTATTAAAATCCATGGAGAAGAAATAAAAACTTTGAAGTTCGCCGATGACATTGTAATTCGGTCAGAGACAGCAAAGGACTTGGAAGAGCAGTTGAACGGAATGGACAGTGTCTTGAAAGGAGGACAAAAATGGTTCAGATGGCTCTGAGCACTATGCGACTTAACTTCTGAGGTCATCAGTCGCCTAGAACTTAGAACTAATTAAACCTAACTAACCTAAGGACATCACACACATCCATGCCCGAGGCAGGATTCGAACCTGCGACCATAGCGGTCGCTCGGCTCCAGACTGTAGCGCCTAGATGTCCTCAGCAGTTGACTCCCATAGTGGTCACAGCCATTTGAACCATTTTTGAAGATTTTAGCCTGTCTGACTACCCCCTGAAGCAGATCTTGTTGTTGTTGTGGTCTTCAGCTCTCCATGCTACTCTATCCTGTGCAAGCTTCTTCATCTCTCAGTAACTACTGCAACCTACATCCTTCTGAATCTGATTAGTGTATTCATCTCTTGGTCTCCCTCTACGATTTTTACCCTCAATGCTGCCCTCCAATACTAAATTTGTGATCCCTTGATGCATCAGAACATGTCCTACCAACCAATCCCTTCATCTAGTCAAGTTGTGCCACAAACTCCTCTTCTCCCCAAATTCTATTCAATACCTCCTCATTAGTTATGTGATCTACCCATCTAATCTTTAGCATTCTTCTGTAGCACCACATTTCGAAAGCTTCTATTCTAGTCTTGTCTAAACTAATTATCGTCCATGTTTCACTTCCATACATGGCTACACTCTATACAAATACTTTCAGAAACGACTTCCTGACATTTAACTCTATACTCGATGTTAACAAATTTTTCTTCTTCAGAAACGCTTTCCTTGCCATTGCCAGTCTACATTTTATATCGTCTCTACTTCGACCATCATCAGTTATTTTGCTCCCCAAATAGCAAAACTCCTTTACTAGTTTGTGTCATTTCCTAAACTAATTCCCGCGCCGGGAATTGAGCGTTCAAATTTGTTATTGCCCCTGCATATGTATTTATTCTTGGCAGCTGCCCGGGTAGTCTACGTGGGCAGTTGTTTCGCATGTGGTCCGCAGCGTGACAGACGGAACTTGTCTGCGGTTGTCCGCTGTATGCGACGAAACCGCTGTGTCCACATACCGTGACGAAGAACGGGATGTGTTTTCGCAGGTCTACTTTCACGGACTGCACGAAGTTGGATCCTATACGCACTTGGCCACTTTTCCTTGGCTACCCCCATTACGTGCCCGTACATCCTATTCTTGAGTACTGCTCGAGCGTTTGGGGACCGAGCGAGGTGGCGCAGTGGTTAGCACACTGGACTCGCATTCGGGAGGACGACGGTTCAATCCCGTCTCCGGCCATCCTGATTTAGGTTTTCCGTGATTTCCCTAAATCGCTTGAGGCAAATGCCGGGATGGTTCCTTTGAAAGGGCACGGCCGATTTCCATCCCCATCCTTCCCTAACCCGAGCTTGTGCTCCGTCTCTCATGACCTCGTTGTCGACGGGACGTTAAACACTAATCTCCTCCTCCTCTTCCTCCTCGAGCGTTTGGGATCCCTATCAGGTCGGATTGAAGGAGGACATAGAAGCAATTCAGAGGCGGGCTGCTAGATTTGTTACTGGTAGGTTTGGTCATCACGCGAGTGTTACGGAAATGCTTCAGGAACTCGGATGGGTGTCTCTAGAGGAAAGGAGGCGTTCTTTTCGTGAATCGCTACTGAGGAAATTTAGAGAACCACAATTTGAAGCTGACTGCAGTACAATTTTACTGCCGCCAACTTACATTTCGCGGAAAGACCACAAAGATAAGATGAGATTAGGGCTCGTACAGAGGCATATAGGCAGTCATTTTTCTCTCGTTCTCTCTGGGAGTGGAACAGGGAGAGAAGATGCAAGTTGTGGTACGAGGTACCCTCCGCCACGCACCGTGCGGTGGATTGCGGAGTATGTATGTAGATGTAGAGTTTTCAAAATCTCCTCGTCTGGCACTTCAAAAGGCAGGTTGTATATCTGTATGTTTCTAACGCCATATTCTGAATACTGTATCGTGAAGTTGCTCATTTGTGTGTCCCTATGGCGGAATTTTCATATACCGTTCTTTGTCCCCAGAATCCTCTCTATTTCCTCAGTACTATCAATTTTTATGAGCAACGGGTTCACTATGAAGTCCAGTTGCAGACATGTAACGTTTTCCGCGGGAATTTTTACATCGTCTATTACCTAATCCATAGTTTCAAAGGCAGTACGTCTCTCAAAGTTTCGATCAAACGTGCACTGCACGGTCTCACTACGGTTTAATTACCAAAGACAGAAATCAAGAATGAAATTGTTGTGGGTTGGCAGGAGAGCCAACACCGGTATGAGAGGAAGCCGAAAGGCACGCGTTTTAGCTCACGCAGGCTGGCGTGAGGTCTGGAACAGGACAAGGGAATTAGACTTTAGCAAAAAAGGACGTAGCTGTGGAATACTTAACTTTAATCCATAAATGGTGAACGTCGCTCTTGACGGTACATGTTTTACAGCATCAATAGTAACTGGTAATGGCGCCTTGATAGGTCGTAGCAAATGACGTAGCTGAAGGCTATGCTAACTATCGTCTCGGCAAATGAGAGCGTAATTTGTCAGTGAACCATCGCTAGCAAAGTCCGTTGTACAACTGGGGCGAGTGCTAGAAAGTCTCTCTAGACCTGCCGTGTGGCGGCGCTCGGTCTGCAATCACTTATAGTGGCGACACGCGGGTCCGACGTATACTAACGGACCGCGGCCGATTTAAAGGCTACCACCTAGCAAGTGTGGTGCCTGGCGGTGACACCACAAAAATGAAAGTTCGTACTCGCCAGGGCGGCGATAGCCGCGTCTCAGGCCACGTGCACCCCAGCGGCGGGCGCGGGAGTGGCTCGTTCCGTTGGCGGCCGGGAAAACCCGTCCTACCTGCGACGCACAATGTGCAGCGGCAGACGTGTTGCCAGGCGGGCAGCCAGCCAAGAACCCAGTCTTCTGCTTTCCAGGCAGATTCGCTGACCACTATGCCACGCAGATACAGTGGTCACTGCGACAGTCACTGTGTCCAAATGGCACAGTTCCGCTTCGAGCGCCCAGTGGGAAGGCTCTTGTACCGGGCGATCAAAAAGTCAGTATAAATATGAAAACTTAATAAACCACGGAATAATGTAGATAGAGAGGTAAATATTGACACACATGCTATGTATGACATGGGGTTTTATTAGAACCAAAAAAAAAAAAGCAACTCATATTGCTAGACACTTGAAAGAACTTTTGCGCGCGTCGTTTGGTGATGATCGTGTGCTCAGTCGCCACTTTCGTCGTGCTTGGCCTCCCAGCTCCCCAGACCTCAGTCAGTGCGATTATTGGCTTTGGGGTTACCTGAAGTCGCTAGTGTATCGTGATTGACCGACATCTCTAGGGATGATGAAAGACAACATCCGACGCCAATACCTCACCATAACTCCCGACATGCTTTACAGTGCTGTTCACAACATTATTCCTCGACTACAGCTATTGTTGAGGAATGGTAGTGGACATATTGAGCATTTCCTGTAAAGAACATGATCTTTGCTTTGTCTTACTTTGTTATGCTACTTATTGCTATTCTGATCATATGAAGCGCCATCTGTCAGACATTTCTTGAACGTTTGTATTTTTTTGGTTCTAATAAAACCCCATGTCATTCCAAGTATCTAGAATTTTCCAATTTGAAAATGGGAATATCCCGACAGGGATGCTGAAAGACAACATCCGACGCCAATGACTCACCATAACTCCGGACATGCTTTACAGTGCTGTTCACAACATTATTCCTCGACTACAGCTATTGTTGAGGAATGATTGTGAACATATTGAGCATTTCCTGTAAAGTACATCATCTTTGCTTTGTATTACATTGTTATGCTAATTATTGCTATTCTGATCATATGAAGCGCCATCTGTCAGACATTTCTTGAACGTTTGTATTTTTTTGGTTCTAATAAAACCCCATGTCATTCCAAGCATCTAGAATTTTCCAACTTGAAAACTGGAATATCCCGAGAGCTGACAACAAACTCCAACCAACACAATGTGAACAGTCTTGACTTGCTGGTAGGTTAAATCAAAACTCAAGTACTGTGTCCATGGTCGGTGATCCACGGACCTCGTAGCAATGGGAACAGTGCCTCATTCTCCGACACCGCGTAGAGACCGCCAGCGAGCCCTGGCCAAACTACGTCCCACCGAGAGTTCCTCACTGCTCCACGCCAACCGACCGACTCATAAGAGCCAGTATGCCGACAACATTTAAAATAACTTGTGAGTCAAACTCACACAAACTACACACAGTTTAACGAACACTTGCACGAAGAACTAGACAATGCTAACGGCAGTGACTGTACAATAACAGGGACGAATCAAGCGTCAGCCCACACAGCCAACCGACAAGCAATCGCCGGCCAAATGCAAGTCGTCCAGCAAGACGACCTACCGACGACCAACCGAAGTCCTCCCCACTCCAGTCATGTGCGTCAGCAACCGTCGGGCAAGTCATGGCGGTCCGGACCTCACTGCTGCTGAACCCCAACTGAACGTGTGCCGCGTGCCAGCTCAAACACTGTCAGGTTCCAACTAACTGCTGGCACGTTCCAACTGACTGGTCGACACACGACGACTGGGAAGTAACAGCAGTCCTGCAAAGATAATACGGCCGGGCCTATATCGATAAGCGCTGCTGCTGCCGCTCACGGGCAGGTAAGGCAGCAACTCACTGACACCAGTAATTGAAATTTAACATAACGAGGTGGCAGTACGTTAATAACAGGGTGTAAAATAAGAAGTGGTATGAACACGAGCCACGCACAGCTCAGTCTGTTGGTCATGTTGCGGACTTTTTTTTGTTTCGAGAAATCCCCATGTCATTTCAAGCATGTGTGTCAATATTTACTTCTACACCTACATTATTCCGTGAAGTATTTAATTTTCAAATGTTAATGCAGTTTTTGGTCGCCCCGTACTTAATATTTTGATAACTTGATTTTCCGCGGCGACGTTCTGAAATAATTCTTGATAGAGTTCTTGCCCCATCAGATTTGTATTCAGGACAGTGGTCGGGAAGTGGATTGAATAACGTGTCTGACCGGGACTCTGCGTGTTTCATCTGTCGTAGCTCCAAAGAAAGGAAGGAATGCTACAGGCAGATCATCTTTTGATGACTGAGTATCTTTTGAAAATAATTTAGTTTTGCGACCAAAGCTCAACTGAACTGTTTTGTTTCTGCCCCTAAGAAGCATCAACTTAATCTGGAAGGGGTAACAAATCCCATGGCTGTGGCTAAGCCATGTCTCCACAATATCCTTTCTTTCAGGAGTGCTAGTCCTGCAAGGTTCGCAGGAGAGCTTCTGTGAAGCTTGGAAAGCAGGAGACGAGGTACTGGCAGAAGTAAAACTGTGAGGGCGGGGCTTGAGTCGTGCTTGGGTAGCTCAGATGGTAGAGCACTTGCCTGAGAAAGGCAAAGGTCCCGAGTTCCAGTCTCGGTCCGGCACACAGTTTTAATCTGCCAGGAAGTTTCAAACCTCAGGTTGGAAAACACTTGCTTGAGGGTGACACACGCGACAAAAGCTGTAGAGGAAGATTAGAATATATTCAGCAAAAATTGGGGACGTTTGGTGTAAATGCTTCTCTGGAAGATGCAGTCGTGGAAGACAATAGTCAGAAGTGTTGGCTGTGTGTGTGTGTGTGTGTTTTTTGGTGTTCATGGGCGCTCAGCGGCGTGGTCATGGGCGCCCTTACACATATTAAAAGAAACGAATGTGGGAAAAATTATTAAAATGTGATGATACACGTTACGAGAACGGGAAAGAATAAAAGATGCTACGCAAAAACATTGAAATTTGTGGTAAGGAATATGGGACCAAACTGCTAAGGTCATCAGTCCCTAGGCTTACGAACTACTTAATCTAACTTAAACTAACTCACGCTAAGGACAACACATACGTCCATGCCCGAGGGAGGACTCGAACCTCCGACAGGGGAAGTCGCGCGAACCGTAACAAGGTGCCTCAGACCGCACGGTTACCCCGCGCGACACCGGCTGACCACTTACATAATATGTGGGCGAGCCAGTCACCCTTTGAACACATTAAGACCATCTCCATAAAATCTTGGTAAAAGTGTTGGGCAATTCGGAAAACTTTAAAAAACTCTAACCACATTCGTTTGATCAGTACTTAAAATAGACTGTAGATCCGTCAGCAACTCAGCTGCGGCCCGCTGGTGGCAAATGAAATGCAGTCTAATAAGATGTGGCACACAGTGAACTGTACACCACAAGTGCCACACATTGGAGGATCCTCTCACCGGAGCAAAGCCATGCGTCATTGGGCTGTGGCCTGTTTTAAGGCGAGTGAGGAGGACCTCGTCCCGTTTACATGGCTGGAAGCAAGTACGCCACAGCCTCATTGTGGAGTTCACTACGCGGAGCTTATTGTCGGTCACTTCCAGCCACTCATCCTCCCACTGATGCAAGACTGGAGCTCAACAGCGAGATACACAAAGGGGGATGGCACACTGAAATACCTGAGGATCATGACTCGCCTCCTTGGCTGCTAGATCCGCCCTTTCGTTTCCCACAATTCCCAGGTGCCCTTGTACGCAGCTGAAACACACTATGACCGTGAGATAAGACAATGGAGACAGAACAAACTGGGATTCGGTTCCGAAATACTCCAGCAAAGTATAACCAACAGTATACGGTTGGTTAGGAACAGATGTTCTCCCAGCTCAAAAGTAAGTAATAACATTACATATTAAAACCGGTCGTCATCCTAATTAGGCATTCTTGCGTGAAGCAAAATGATAAAGCAGAAGGCAGTGCT
The DNA here is from genome assembly GCF_023864275.1 of Schistocerca cancellata. Classification (NCBI taxonomy): domain Eukaryota; kingdom Metazoa; phylum Arthropoda; class Insecta; order Orthoptera; family Acrididae; genus Schistocerca; species Schistocerca cancellata. Next base: position 55,644,698 of record NC_064637.1, on the reverse strand, counting down.
AAGGCTAGTCTAACCTTCCTTGACACACACACTAAATTTTTTTCTTATATCTGTTCATACTACAACATAGTAACCTAACCTAGCAGATAAATGTGCTACTAACAAACAAATGGCGAATAAGATACGAAGGTAAGTCAATTATTATCTGCAATATAGTTATATTTTTGGTTATTTTGGTAGTACTAACGTTTTACATTGATTACGTATGCTTTGTAAAATTTGAAATTTTCCCAGCGAATGAACAGTTCGAAAAGATTTCGACAGCTGAGTATTGCAGTTCCACCAGCGAGGGCGTTGTAGCTGGGCAGTGTGGCCCTTCTGTCTCTGCGACTGCAATGCACGCTTGGCAGTACTATCAGCGCACTATATAAGACAGAGCGGAGAACGTCTTCGTCGATATGGGGATTGCATCCTTCCGCCATCCTCCACATCTACAAATCCCTCATCCATCCTATCCTATGTTATGCCAGCATTGTCTGGATCTCCGCACCAACCCGCTGTTACAAGACCCTCCCAATCCTCGAATGCCATGTGCTCTGCCTTGCCTTCCATATCCGCCTTCAAATGGTTCAAATGGCTCTAAGCACTATGGGACTTAACACCTGAGATCATCAGTCCCCTAGACTTAGAACTACTTAAACCTAACTAACTTAAGGATATCACACACATCCATGTCCAAGGCAGGATTCGAACCTGTGACCGTAGCAGTCTCACGGTTCCAGACTGAAGCACCTAGAACCGCTCAGCCACAACGGCCGGCTATCTTTCCTTTGACTTCTTCCCTTTCCCCCACCTCCTCCTTTTCCTCCAACATCTCCGCATCCTTTACACTGTCTGCAAGCTTGATCCCTCGCACCCCCTGGTTTCCTCCTTTCTCTCCACCCCCACTTATTGCCACACCTCTATCGCTGTATCCCTCCATTTCTCCACCTCCACACCCTCCATCTCCTTCATCAGGGCAATTTCCAACACCTCCCCTTCCCGGATGATGAACTTTGCCGTGACATATACCCTTCCTTCCAACTGTAACCAGGCCTTCTTCCACCCCCTCCCCAGGGCCCCCTTTTCCCTCACCCCTCCTTCTCCCAGAGCGGATTTTGCTCCTTCCCTCCCTGAGTCCCTGCACCCCCTCCTCGGCTGTTTTCCTCTCCCCTCCCTTCCCTCCCGAGCCCTCATTCGGCGCGTCCCCCACCTACCCTTTCTCTCCCCTCCTCCTCTTACTTTCCCCTTCTTCCAATTTCCCTTGTAACCCCCCCCCCCTCTTGCAGATCCTCACAGGTTTTTATTCGTTATTAGTGTGCTACGTTAGTGTTTTGTTCTACAGTGTCATCTAGTGATGTGGATTATAATTGTGCACTCGACTTGTTTATCGTCCATGACAGTTCCTTGCTAAGCCATCTGTCATGTGGCTGTTTTACTCGTTCTACGGACTTTTATGCTCTGGCCGTACTTTGCCTGGTGTCTTTTAATGTAGTGTGTGGTTTTTTTTCTGTAACATACTTTTTTAGATTTTTATCTCCGATTTACAGTCAACGCTTTGTATGTCTTCTTTGCTTCTGTTTCGCCTTTTTTGTTTCTACATTCCGCCATGTTATCTCCTTTGTATTGTTTTTAAATGTCTTCCTGTCTATTTTTGTCTCTTGGCTGAAGAGCAGCTCTTATGCAGCCGCCAGCCCGCCCCTGATGGGGAATGGAAATGACAATAAAGGAAAAAAAAAAAAGAAGTCTTCGTCAGTCCGCGTTCGGCTCACCTGAAGATGGCTGGCAGTTGTCCAGCCGAAATATCGTGCAATAAAGATTACGGACGTATGCTTTGTTTATTTGCTGTTATATCTTTGCAATTTTCAAGCTGCTAGGTTAGTTTCTTTATCGCTGCCGTCCTGTTAATCATAGATGCTCCTCTGTCTATTTGCACCAAAGAAGAAGAACTTTCAGTGATCTGCTTTTCGTGGTCTGAAGGCGTATCAGGGGCCGAAATTCGTCGAAGACTTGCGGTACAGTACGGGAACAGTGTTTTGCCACAACGGAGTGTCTACGAATGTATTGAAAAATAACGAAATGTTCGCTCAAGTGTTACGCAGGATGAAGGAGCCGGTCAACCGTTTACCGCCACAAATGAAGAAACCATTGCGAGTTCGCGTGAAATGATTCTCTTAGACAGACGATTAACTACTGACGAAGTGGCACATCGTCTGCAAATTAGTCACAGTTCTGCCTACGAAATCATTCACAACAGACTTGGAGTTTCATGAAGTGTGTGCAAGATGGGTCCCAAAACAACTGACCCAGTCATAAACAGACGCGCTTGGACATCTGAAACAAACATTTGGATCGTCATGCTAACGAAGGGGACAAATTCTTAGGCAGGATCATTACTGGCGACCAAACATGGATCCATCATTCCGAGCCGGAGAGTAAACGGCTAAGCATGGAATGGAAACATCCAAATTTGCTGCAAGGAGAAGTTCAAGACTCAACCGTCCACAGGCAAACTGATGCTTACGGATTTTTTGGGACGCAAAAAGTCCGGTACTGGAACATTATGGGGAAAGGGGCGCAACAATAGTGTACGTTACAGTGAGATTCTCACTGCCAGACTAAAGCCCGCAATTAGAAGCAAACGCCTAGGATTGCTGTCAAAAGGTGTTGTTGTACGACAATGCCCTCCATCCGCATACTGCTGCCCACACTCCTGAAACGCTCCAGAAACTCAAATTTGAATTACTGGATCATCCTCTATATAGTACCGATCTTGCCCCTTCTATCACTTGTTTGGTCACTCAAACAGGCATTAAGGGGCCGTCGATTTGCCTCGGACGAAGCAGTGAAAGAAGCGGTGCATTGCTGTCTCACAGCTCAACCGAATACCTTCTTTTGTGAGGGCATCATGAAGCTTGTACAACGATGAACCAAGTGCGTCGAAACGCAAGGAGACTATGTCGATAAATGATGTTCTTGTAAGTTTCTTATTAGATTACAATAAAATTTTATAACTACTTTGCCGATAATAATTGACTTACCTTCGTAGTAAATAGTAACATAAGCCTCTCAACAAGACGTATCTTAAATGAACTGGGTGTAACAGTTTATAAAACCAATCAACGAACAGGAAAAAGCTTGAAATGACTCTGAATATAATCAGGGGGTCTGTTAATGGTCATGAACTATAACTTCATTGACTAGTACAGGCTCTCTATGTCTGTGCATTAACCAGCTTGCATTAGAATAGATAACACAGTAAATAGATCTTTCTTAAACTTGGATTGAAGCAGCTAAACAGATTGCAAATCTAACTACTCTGGTTCTGAACGAGCTTTTGCGTTGCTTCATTAACTAACTAGCCTAGTACTTGAAGACCCTTAAACTTTCATTATTTGGAGAACCATGCTCATTAACAAAACTACACCAGTAAGTATGAGAAATGGTAAGTATTCTTATCATTAATTATTAATTAATTAAAGCACAACAAACTATAACTATTTAAATAACGAATGTGCTTTCATAATCAGTTTTTGGAACTAGTCAAAAGTACAATTCAAGTTCAACCATTGTCTCATACCAAATTAGGACACTCGGAATTAAATTCACTAGGATAGGAATCCTGTCAAGGTTTCATAGAGTTTTTAGCAACTCCACGATTATTATTATAAAATCGACAAAATTTCACAATTACCTGGTCCATTTACATAGTGCCAAATATAAACAATTTAGTGGAAAGCTGGTGGCACTGGAGGCGTAATTTGCAGTGGCTGTTAACATGGCGGCGGTGCAGCCATAACAATACTGTTGGCCTCGCCCTCGTACATATCTTCTTGGCGTCAGAATTATATTGATAGGGCCAAAAACCATGCCATGATAATGGTATCACCAAATGCAGCATCCGAGGCCCTTAAATACTGCCCTTAAGCTCTTCTGGCCTCAAAACTCCAGGAATGTGAGCCGCAATGATCCGATCCGCTACTGCTGCCGAGATGTTAAATCAGCCAAGACTCCTTACCCGTCACAAAGGACGTGTTGCCTCTTGCGCACCAACCACACCTTTTCCACTCCACCAGATTACTTCCGTAGCTGCGGGGCTTCCCTACATCTTTTACATTCAGCCCTATGTTCCCTAATTATGGACCAAGTCATTTACAGTATATTATGTAACAATCGTCACAGAAATTATTTAAATTCATAAGCGAGTATTAGTTGAGGACCAATTGGATGAAAATCAGTGTGGGTTTAGGCCTCTTAGAGGTTGTCAGGACCAGATCTTTAGCTTACGGCAAATAATGGAGAAGTGTTATGAGTGGAACAGGGAATTGTATCTCTGCTTTATAGATCTAGAAAAGGCATATGACCGGGTTCCTAGGAGGAAGTTATTGTCTGTTCTACAAGATTATGGAATAGGAGGCAAACTTTTGCAAGCAATTAAAGGTCTTTACATGGATAGTCAGGCAGCAGTTAGAGTTGACGGTAAATTGAGTTCGTGGTTCAGAGTAGTTTCAGGGGTAAGACAAGGCTGCAACCTGTCTCCACTGTTGTTCATATTATTTATGGATCATATGTTGAAAACAATAGACTGGCTGGGTGAGATTAAGATATGTGAACACAAAATAAGCAGTCTTGCATATGCGGATGACTTAGTTGTGATGGCAGATTCGATTGAAAGTTTGCAAAGTAATATTTCAGAGCTAGATCAGAAATGTAAGGACTATGGTATGAAGATTAGCATCTCCAAAACGAAAGTAATGTTAGTGGGAAAGAAATATAAACGGATTGAGTGCCAAATAGGAGGAACAAAGTTAGAACAGGTGGACGGTTTCAAGTACTTAGGATGCATATTCTCACAGGATGGCGACATAGTGAAAGAACTGGAAGCGAGGTGTAGCAAAGCTAATGCAGTGAGCGCTCAGCTACGATCTACTGTCTTCTGCAAGAAGGAAGTCAGTACCAAGACTAAGCTATCTGTGCACCGTTCAATCTTTCGACCAACTTTGTTGTATGGGAGCGAAAGCTGGGTGGATTCAGGCTACCTTATCAACAAGGTTGAGGTTACGGATATGAAAGTAGCTAGGATGATTGCAGATACTAGTAGATGGGAACAATGGCAGGAGGGTGTCCACAATGAGGATATCAAAGAAAAACTGGGAATGAACTCTATAGATGCAGCAGTCAGGGCGAACAGGCTTAGATGGTGGAGTCATGTTACACGCATGGGAGAAGCAAGGTTACCCAAGAGACTCATTGATTCAGCAGTAGAGGGTAGGAGGAGTCGGGGCAGACCGAGGAGAAGGTACCTGGATTCGGTTAAGAATGATTCTGAAGTAATAGGTTTAACATCAGAAGAGGCACCAAAGTTAGCACTGAATAGGGGATCATGGAGGAACTGTATAAGGGGGGCTATGCTCCAGACTGAACGCTGAAAGGCATAATCAGTCTTAAATGATAATGATGATGATGATCATAAGCACATCTTAAACAAAGTCGGTCAAAAGTTTCACATAAGTGAGACATGTATCCGTACTCAAAGAATTTCCATGACAGATACAACATTATACATAAGCAATACAGCAAACTGGAACTAACGGCCTTGCCGCAGTGGTAACACCAGTTCCCGTCAGATCACCGAAGTTAAGCGTCGTCGGGCTGGGCTAGCACTCGGATGGGTGACCATCTGGTCTGCCGAGTGCTGTTGGCAAGCGGGGTGCTCTCAGCCCTTGTGAGGCAAACTGAGGAGCTACTCTACTGAGAAGTAGCGGCTCCGGTGTCGTAAACTGACATACGGCTGGGAGAGTGATGTGCTATCCACATGGTTCCATATCCACATCCAGTGACGTCTGTGGTCTGTGGATGACACGGCGGCCGGTCGGTGCCTTCGGGCCTTCATGGCCTGTTCGGGAGGAGTATAGTTTAGTTTAATACTACAAATAGACATAGAAATATCGATACAGATACAAAATATGTCAAAAATACGTGTTGCAACACATCCTTCCCCAGCCATTGTAGTTGGAGGAGGGCATCCTGGATATGGTGGACTACTTTATCTGCTGGGCACAAACGCTTTAGACAGTGAAGGGCACTCATAGACTCGAAACAGACTAGAAATTTAGCACTCGAAGAACGTCTCATCCGCTCCAGTGGCCGCAAGATTGCATACAATTCTGCATCGAAAACAGTAAACGCTTGAGGTAGTCAGTTGTTGAGGACAGGATATGAGAAAATAACAGAGAACCTTCTCGACATAAAAGTTTTCTGCGTTTGGTACCGCGTCATAATGTAAAAACTACTGCTGCTGGAGAAAAACCAACGTTTCGGCCACGATTGCAGCGGCCTTCTTCTGGGTCTAATGGTGCGTTGTAGTTAGGCACTGTCCTTTATATTTTGTTGTTGGTGTTCACTGCACATGCCATTACATCACGATTTTAAGGGGAGCCGGAGGTGCCTATGCTGCTCATGTTAAAACCACTAAGTTTTAGGAGCATTTATGAATAAACTACCAAATAGAAAAATTTGAATTTTGTTTTACATATAGAGTATTTTTTTTTATTAATGACACAAATTTTTTTACAAATAATTGCTTTATAATTAAACTGAAATGAAACTACAGAACATATTGCCAAATGGCTGTGTTACAATATAAGTTTGACCACTAGGAGTGCTGTATAAAAATTTCATCTCTCTAGCTTGAGTGGATTTTGAGAAAATGTTCCTTATATTCGAAAAATTCTAATTTACGGGAAATGGCTATCAAAGTTTCTCAATACATTCCTGCACTATAGGATGGATTATCAGGGTCTTCTTCTTCATCCTCCAAATGCTTCCTCTTCTGTCTTCTTTTCTGGCCTGTTGTTCCATCATACTTCCTATGCCTTTCTCTTCTTTCTGCTCGTCTTATCCTTTCTCTGTCAATATTTCTTAGTGCTCGTGCAGTGTTCACCCAAGCTGTAAATCCTATTGCCTTCAGAACTTCACACTTCACACTGTTCCCTTGATTGTAGGTTGCTATTGCATCATAAATGCCAAAGTGCAGTGTTTTCATGCTTACAAACACCCTTTTAGGAATCACTTTCCAAATCAAATTGTTTACACTCTCATTAGGATTCTGCATCTTTCCGTGTAGACATTTGTGTAACAATTCTGGCTGTGCTAAGTCATGAAAAATTGGTTTTATTGCATTTATCACAGCCGCTGGCAAACCATGTTTGTTATCATAGTCCTTTTTTGCATTATATTTGCACCAGGAATCTTTTGGGCACAGGTTGTGTTGAGGGTATTCATTGGAAGAGGCAGTATGAAGGAACAATGCCCACACTGCTTTTTGCATGTCACTAACATTACTAGTATTTTGTCTTAAAGCATACCCATAGTATCTCTGTAGACTTTCAATCACCTCATCAGTAAGCCTGCCTCTCCCTCCTATTGTCTTTCCATCACTGAGCTTACTTGAACCCAAAGTTTGTTTGAGCCTTCGAAGCCATGCACCCATACGCTTTTGCACATGCCGAATGCATTCCAACTTTTCAACTACAAATTCATTTCTATATGGTTTCAGTTCCTCTATAATCTTGAAACCTTTGGAGTCACCATCCCCAAGGTAGTATTTGTACGTAACGTTGTATCTGGGAACTGAACGTTCAAAAATTTGTTTCACTCCATCCACTTCCATTGCTCCACTTGATCCACTAAAATTTGCCTCACAGGTTCCACTGTGCTCTCCTTTGATTTTATTTTTGCACCTACAATGTTTTAATAATATTGCAACATCTATCACTTTTGCACTATCACCACAAGTAGCAGTTACAACCCCATTCAGGGATTTATGACCCCTCTTTTGCCAGGAACCATTTAATGCCACTATCAAATCCCTAGAACCACCGTTCATTTCTACAGATTCCTCCACTGCTTCCTTCATGGTTTTCAAAGCCACATCTTCAACAGAGGATCCTACCAGTTCGCAGTAGTACCCAAATTTGCTTGGAGGCGATGGCAAGCTCATAATACCACAAAACAGTTTACCACCAGCAGACCCTTTTCCAATGGAGTGAAGACCATACACAAGTCGAACATTCACATCAAAAACTCTAGATCGTCCATTTTCACCAAAGAGACTGGCATGTGCATTGTAGAAAGTCACTTGATACTTGCAACATGTACAGATTATCTTCATCTCACAAGCTAAACCAAAGTGCTTTGTTATCTCTAGTCCCACTCCTACACTTGAACACATTTTGCACAGAACACTTTCTTTCAGCACAGAAGATAATAATCCAATATTCAGTACTTCGTTAATATCATCACTGTCACTAACATATTCACGAAATCTGTCACTTCCACCTGTCAGCTTCTTGCTAGAAGATGTCACAGGTCTATGGCCATCCATGTGTTGCTTAGCAGAAGAACGCACTGTTTCATTAATTGTAGTATCGCAACTTGGTATTAGTGTTAATTTTCTTTTCCCTATGTTCTTCCTCTTCTTATATACACGGTTACTGAAACGTGGCATCGTAACCAGAACAACTGTTTACACAAGAAGTACAATACTACCAACAACAGGCGCAACACTGAAGTAATTCGAAACGGTAAAGAGCAAAGAGACGATGTTCCGCGCTCTTAGCGCTTCATTTGTCACAGAAAACAATGTAGCCAACCCTTGCACACTCACTGTATGCGTAACATAAGGCGCTGTATGCGTAACAGGCCGAGAAAATCCCAAGCAGTTCGCCAGGAAGCCACGAGAGGGTGTTAGATGCATTCAGCGGCCACCCATTTCCTCTGCAGGCGTGGGGGAAAATGGTAATAACTCCAATTCTAGGGCGAGTAGAACAATAATTCAAAGTTTACATTAAAGAGGAATGTTCCAATTAATTTTCGGTAGCAAAAAAAAAATCGTAATTTTTTGGATTTGACCACCTCCGGCTTCACTTAAAAAGGTACTTAGTTTCATTGGTGACTTAAGGAAGAAGGAGGGGGAACTTTATTTTAATAGATTATTGCGGTGGAGGGTGACCTCTGTTGTCTATTGGCTCTTGTGTTATGAACCATGATTGGTGGCCTCCGTCGAATGAGAAGTTTTGGCTGCTGTTTACCAACTGCTGGATGTCGGCCGCATGGCGGAAGTTACTTGTCACTATAGTTCAATTCTTTTATCTTGGCGGTTCGCACATGCCCGCCCAGACGCGGGAGACTGCTGCGTTGCCAGTTGTACGCGCCAAGAGAAGCAGCGCCATAGTATAGTATAATTCGCAAACTTATGTTTAGGGGGGAGCGCGCAGTTTATGAAGTAAAGCCACCACGGTCCCATTAACTCTTTCACTGCTACAGAGACGTGCTCCCCGCATTCCGTGATGTGCGCGATTTTGTCATCATTGCACTGCTCGCCTGTGCAGACACATGGTGTTTCGACTGCTTTCTCACACGATTTCACAAAAACTATTTGGCACAAAAATTTGATTTTTACACATTTTCTTGACTGATACCTTCCCCCCATAAATGACTTAATTTTGTTTCGATGTTCAACGCAGTTATTGTGCAGCATTAGATGTAGTAAACCATTGCACGAAATTTTGAAGAGTTTGCAGAGCTAAAAGTCCATAGCGTATATTTTCTGTATGGTCGATTTTAGTTGCTACTAGAAATTTCAAAAAAATACATTCAAACGAATAAAATTCATGAAGTAAGACACTTCGATATTGTTTTTACATACAGAAAACATTAAGCACCAAACAAGGTTTGAAATCTGAACCTTTCATATAGCAGCCATACACTTTAACCATTACACTAACGCAGCTCGTCTTTCAATAGAACTCCCAGAGGACTTTGAAATGCCACGCAAAATACTGACAAACACTGTTGGTATGACTATTAATTACTCACGTTTCGTCGAAGTACAATAGGAAATAAACAATTACCGCTGTTCTTTATTGCGAAAAAGTGGTTAGTGAGAATGATACCAACACCTTTCCTTGCTATCGCCTGCATTAGGAGGCTTATTGCTTGTTTGGTTTAATTAATTAATAGAATATAAAGCAACTGGTATAAAGAATGCTTTTTCCAAACTTTCTATAAAAAAAGTCTGCTATCAAGACATTGCTTTTGTTCAATTACTTTATTTATGACTGATCGTTTCTAAAAGTGAAGACACTCGTCCGTGCTCTGCACTGCAGTCGAGCTCTGGCAACGTCATTCTCTGTTCATTGGCTGATGTGTTTTGTGACGTCAGATGCGCAGAACGAACCTAAACTCGGCTGCGGTCGTAAATGACACGCCCTTTAGTGCTCGTGCCTCGTGTTGACAGTGCGGTCTGTTGGGCTCTGATTGCTGGCAGCCAAGATGGGGCAAGCCTGAGTCCATCCTCCCTGTTCGTGTTGTTAGAGTATTTCGATGTCGTCTCTGATTTTGCGTTTCGTCATAATTGGCTGCTTGGCCAACACACAGGCTTCGCTGAATTTTATTTCTTTTGCGCAGTTTTGCTGATATTCTGCCACTGCAGATTTGTTGTGTTGCCCTAGACGAATATAACGCTCGTGTTACCGAATGCGCGTTGCTATTGGCCTACCAGTCTCGCCGATGTATTCCTCTCCACATTCGCATTCCACCTTGTACATGCCTGCAATGTGTAATGCATCCACCTTGTCCTTAGTGCATCCTACGACCACTATAGAAGACAGGCTGCACCCCAACGCGGCGAAGGTGTTTGCCTATTCGGTCGGTAACGTTTTTCATACAGGGTGTTTCAAAAATGACCGGTATATTTGAAACGGCAATAAAAACTAAACGAGCAGCGATAGAAATACACCGTTTGTTGCAATATGCTTGGGACAACAGTACATTTTCAGCCGGAGAAACTTTCGAAATTACAGTAGTTACAATTTTCAACAACAGATGGCGCTGCAAGTAATGTGAACGATATAGAAGACAACGCAGTCTGTGGGTGCGCCATTCTGTACGTCGTCTTTCTTCTGTAAGCGTGTGCTGTTCACAACGTGCAAGTGTGCTGTAGACAACATGGTTTATTCCTTAGAACAGAGGATTTTTCTGGTGTTGGAATTCCACCGCCTAGAACACAGTGTTGTTGCAACAAGATCAAGTTTTCAACGGAGGTTTAATGTAACCAAATGACCGAAAAGCGATACAATAAAGGATCTGTTTGAAAAATTTCAATGGACTGGGAATGTGACGGATGAACGTGCCGGAAAGGTAGGGCGACCGCGTACGGCAACCACAGAGGGCAACGCGCAGCTAGTGCAGCAGGTGATCCGACAGCGGCCTCGGGTTTCCGTTCGCCGTGTTGCAGCTGCGGTCCAAATGACGCCAACGTCCACGTATCGTCTCATGCGCCAGACTTTACACCTCTATCCGTACAAAATTCAAACGCGGCAACCGCTCAGCGCCGCTACCATTGCTGCACGAGAGACATTCGCTAACGATATAGTGCACAGGATTGATGACGGCGATATGCATGTGGGCAGCATTTGGTTTACTGACGAAGCTTATTTTTATCTGGACGGCTTCGTCAATAAACAGAACTGGCGCATATGGGGAACCGAAAAGCCCCATGTTGCAGTCCCATCGTCCCTGCATCCTCAAAAAGTACTGGTCTGGGCCGCCATTTCTCCCAAAGGAATCATTGGCCCATTTTTCAGATCCGAAACGATTACTGCATCACGCTATCTGGACATTCTTCGTGAATTTGTGGCGGTACAAACTGCCTTAGACGACACTGCGAACACCTCGTGGTTTATGCAAGATGGTGCCCGGCCACATCGCAAGGTCGACGTCTTTAATTTCCTGAATGAATATTTCGATGATCGTGTGATTGCTTTGGGCTATCCGAAACATACAGGAGGCGGCGTGGATTGGCCTCCCTATTCGCCAGACATGAACCCCTGTGACTTCTTTCTGTGGGGACACTTGAAAGACCAGGTGTACCGCCAGAATCCAGAAACAATTGAACAGCTGAAGCAGTACATCTCATCTGCATGTGAAGCCATTCCGCCAGACACGTTGTCAAAGGTTTCGGGTAATTTCATTCAGAGACTACGCCATATTATTGCTACGCATGGTGGATATGTGGAAAATATCGTACTATAGAGTTTCCCAGACCGCAGCGCCATCTGTTGTTGAAAATTGTAACTACTGTAATTTCGAAAGTTTGTCTGCCTGAAAATGTACTGTTGTCCCAAGCATATTGCAACAAACGGTGTATTTCTATCGCTGCTCGTTTAGTTTTTATTGCCGTTTCAAATATACCGGTCATTTTTGAAACACCCTGTATAAGGTAAGCGCACAGTTAGCTGCAGTTTGTCTATTTCTTGCATATCTTTCTTACTTGTGTTCGTCGACAAGGTTGTGTTTATCGACTTATGGCTGTAGCCGTTGGCCAGAAACATTGTGCGTAACCTTTTAAGCTCAGGTGTGATGTTTTGAGCATCACTTCGGCGCTGCGCACGGATTGCCAAAGAACGGTTGACAGAGTTCTTCTGCGCTGGGTGGTGGTGGGATTGGGCGTGCACACACCTGTCTGTATGTGTAGGCTTGCGATACACTCTGTGTGCCCACCGTTCTCCTGTACACTTCGGCGACTAGAAACGGGATAGCACCGTTCTTTTCTACTTCCAGCGTGAATTGCATTTTCCCGTGTATATTTTTCAAATATTAGTGAAACTTGTGTAGCTCCGTTTCACCATGAGGCCATATAGCGAACGTGTTGTCCACGTATCTGAACCAGCAACGTGGGCGTAAAGGAGCTGAACCGAGGGCCGTTGCTTCAAAGGCTTCCATGAATATGTCGGCTGCCAGCGGAGATATGGGAGACCCCGTTGCTACGCCGTCTGTCTGCCCGTAGTATTTTCCTTGCCATTTGAAGTACGTTGAACTCAGGCATAACTCAACCAGGTCTCATACGTCTGGCGGTACATGTCCTGAAGGATGCAGAATGTTTCATCTACTGGCGCGTTCATAAGTAGTGACTTCACTTCAAAGCTGACCATGATGTCCGTAGGTAAAATTGTTTCTCCCTTTAGGCGTTCTATAAAGTGCGTCGAATTCTTCACATAAGAGTCCGTCTTTAAATGCCAACATTTTTAGGTTAGGCTTTACCGTGACTGTTACTGACATTAAATGAAACAACAAATTCACTGTTACCAGTCACCGTTTTATTTATTTCCACGACGCGTTTCGAAGGTTTAAACCTCCATCATCGGGTGGATTTACATTAGTAAGTATTACATTCGTCTGTGTGTTGTGTTACGATTTTTGGAGGAACTTGTGGCACTGCCTAGTGGAGAAACAAGACACTATTTCAGAATACTTTTGACAAAAAATTAACTGATATCTAATGGTAAACGTTAAATAAGTAAACTAGAATACGACAGCAAAAGGAACCTGTGACCACTGAAGGTACTCTAGTTTACTTATTTAACGTTTACCATTAGATATCAGTTATTTTTTTGTCAAAAGTAATCCTAAACCGTATTCTGAAATAGTGTCTTGTTTCTCCACTAGGCAGTGCCACAAGTTCCTCCAAAAATCGTAACACAACACACACACAAATGTAATACTTACTAATGTAAATCCACCCGATGATGGAGGTTTAAACCTTCGAAACGCGTCGTGGAAATAAATAAAACGGTGACTGGTAACAGTGAATTTGTTGTTTCATTTAATTAGAGTCCGTCTTGCCAACTAGACGTCTTAGTTCGCAGGCTAGGTACTTTGCCAAGTTGTAAGTAGGCGAATTGATCCCGTTCACTATTGGTCTCAAAGGACAACTTTCCTTATGTATCTTTGGAACACCGTAAATCCTAGGAGAGACTGGTACTCTGGGAATAAGACCCATGGGTGTGTCAGCGTCAAGTCTCGAGTCCTTAATCGCAGCCTGCTTCTTTCGAAATATCTTGGCCGTAGGGTCCGCCCTTAGTTCTTTGTAGATGGGATCATTTAATAATTCTTTCATCTTGTTCTCGTAGTGCAAGGTGTCTAAGATGACAGTAGCATTGCCTTTGTCTACTGTTAGTATCACAATTTCGTCTGCAATCGTGGTCGAAACGTTGGTCTTTCTCCAGCAGCAGTAGTTTTTTACATTATGACTCGGTACCGTGTCGACTGACTCTGGCTGCGGAAGCCTACGCAATTACATTAGCAATCTTTATGGGCAGGAAACACACAGCAACATCCGCAAACTGGGAAGATTCAGGAAGAAGAAAGGGAAACTTCTCAACGATCTTATCTACTTGAAGAGGTGTTGGGATCATGACATTGTACCTAAATTTCTTCAGTTGAAATTTAACATCGACACTCACAAAGCAAGAACAGGCGAGCCAGTAAATCTCTTCTGAAGGAGCGTATTCAGCAGGTGCGGAGAGAACTTGACTTCAAGCTGAGAAAATCAGACAGGTAACCGTTCGAGTTCTACTGCGTGCCAAACCACAGAAACACAACCTTAACAAAGAGGAAAGAGCAGCTATCAGGGAACTGAAGAACAACGACGAAATTGTGATATTAACAGCAGACAGAGGCAATGCTACTGTCACTTAACACACCTTGCACTACCTTCGCCGTGTTGGGGTGGAGCCTGTCTTCTATAGTGGTCGCAGGATCCAGGACGCGCTAGGCTTACAAGTTTACAAGGTGGAATGCGAATGTGGAGAGGCATACATCGGCGAGACTGGGAGGCCAATAGCAAAGCGCATTCGGGAACACGAGCGTTGTATTCGTCTAGGGCAACACAACAAATCCGCAGTGGCAGAACATCAGCGAGACTGCGGAAAAGAAATAAAATTCAGCGAAGCCTGTGTGCTGGCCAAGCAGCCAATTATGACGAAACGCAAAATCAGAGAGGCCATCGAAATACTCAAACACCCTAACAACATGAACAGGGAGGATGGACTCAGGCTTGCCCCATCTTGGCTGCCAGCAATCAGAGCCCAACAGACCGCACTGCCAACACGAGGCACGAGCACTACCGGCGAGTAACTACCGACGTCCAGCAGTTGGTAAACAGCAGCCAACTTCTCATTCGACGGTGGCCACCAATCATGACACATAACACAAGAAACAGTAGACAACGGAGGTTACGTTCTCCCTCCACCGCAATAATCTATTAAAATAAAATTCCCTCTTCTTCTTCCGTAAGTGACCAATAAACTAACTAAAATTATGACGTAATGGTGTGCGCAGTGTACACTAACAACAAAATATAAAGGAGACTGCATGGCTAGAACGCACCATTAGACACAGAAGAAGACCGCTGCAACCGTGGCCGAAACGTTTGTTTTTCTCCAGCAGCAGTAGTTTTTTTACATTATGACGCGGTACCATACCCAGAAAAGTTTTATGTCGACTGTCTCTGGCCGCGGAAGCCCACGCAATTAGAGAACCCCCTGTCTCGACCTGTGCGTAAAAACAGCGACATCGCAGTGATGCTCAGACAAAAGTCAGAAAATATATGTGTCAAAGCTGAGCTGAGAAGGTAAGGGAATTAGAATTAATGGAAGAAGGCTTACCAACTTGAGATTTGCTGATGATATTGCCTTACTGGCCAAAGACTTCGCAGAGCTCCAAAACTTAGTTACAGATCTTGCATCGGAATGTCAGCTGGTTGGCTCGAACATGAACCTTTCCAAAACAAACGTAATATCCAACAAATGGGTCCCAGCTGGAGATGTGAAAGTCGAGGACAGTCTACTAGAAGAGGTCAGTGAATATGTCTACCTTGGCCAGATTATAAATATGAAGGGAGACATAAGGCCAGAAATCTATTGACGCATCAAGCTTGGCTGGCAAGCATTTGGGAAGAATTCAAAAGTATTCAGATCAAAAATGCCAGTAAATCTGAAGTAAGCAGTATTTGATCAATGCATTCTTGCTGTGATGACGTATGGCTGCGAGACATGGACACTGAACTCATTCACGAAAGGGAAACTCAGGACAGCACAGAGAGCCGTGGAGAGATCAATGCTGGGCTATACGAGAAAGGACAGGAGAAGGGCAGGTGACATCCGGTCTGTGACGAAGGTTAATGACGTCTTAGAGAGAGTAGGTTCCTTGAAATGGCAGTGGGCTGGCCACGTCGCAAGAAGAAAAGACAACAGATGGACGAAGCTAGTACTGGAGTGGAGTCCGAGAGAGCACCGGAGGCCTAGAGGAAGACCACCAGACAGATGGGACAAAGACGTCAAGAAGATCGCTGGTAACACCTGGCAGAGAACTGCCCAAGACCATCCCACTTGGAGAAGACTGCTGAAAGCCTACCTGAATCCACGACTCGAAGAGGCCACATCATCTAATGATTGAATTGGCTGATGATGATGATGATATTAAAACCGGAAGCAGGAGTGCAATCTCCAGTGGCGTAGCGTGGTTGGAAAGGTTGGGGAGACTTAACAGTAATTATAGGGAGACAAAATAGTACAATAAACAATAATTTAAACAAATGAAACAAAATGCATCAAATAAAACAACAACAACTACTACTACCACCGCCACTAATAATAATAATATTAATAATAATAATAACTAACTTGTTCAAGAAAGGATGACAAATTTGTAGAACTCCAGCAGCAATAGAAGAAGCACTTATATTTTCTTGTACACAAGTGCAATGCGCCTGTCTTTTCTTTACACGAATATATAACTCGGTCTACAAAGATCTGATCACTCGGTAGCTCTCCAAGTAGTGTCTTTTCTATTGCTCAAACACGACAGCCGGGTGTTGGACATAGAATTCCTTAAATAATTCTTCACTCGTTTAAGAGTGCTCATGCTTCGTTCTATGCTTGTTATAATTGCGGGTAGGGTCAAAACCAAAAGCGGGAACTTCGTTGTTTCTTCATAAACAGAGTTTAAATCATTGTTGACAATGTACTTTAAGAGGATTCTTGGAGATAAGTGTTTTTTCTCATCGTCGTATATGTTACACAGTTCATGCTCAAGTTGTTCTTGTTCGTAAAAAGGATACTGTTCTAATAACTGAATCAGTTTCAACTTTTGGAATTATTTTTGATAGTTTGGAAAACACTTCTA
Organism: Schistocerca cancellata; assembly: GCF_023864275.1. Classification (NCBI taxonomy): domain Eukaryota; kingdom Metazoa; phylum Arthropoda; class Insecta; order Orthoptera; family Acrididae; genus Schistocerca; species Schistocerca cancellata. The sequence goes on along the minus strand of NC_064637.1, from coordinate 55,627,691 downwards.
GTCCAGAAGTTCAACAAATTGAATTTGGGATAAAGTCTTTATATCTTCTTTCCATCTAAACAATTTGCAAATCCATTATCATCGTAAGTCAATGCCCTGCGAGGTGTCTTGTGACTGTCACAGGATGATAAGTTGCCATTCAAACACAAGCTGCATTTAATGCATTCATCAACGAATGTTTCCGTTCTTAATTGTCATAAGTATCTTAAAGCAGTGCTTATTTCGTCGTGGCAAGCAATTATACTGACAGATTTTGACTGAAGAACATTAAAGAGATGATCGACATAAACAAAGCACCCTCGGTAGAAGCAAAGCAAGTAGACAAACGTAGGATCATCCATCCGTCGTTTCATTCCCGCAGCACAGCTCAAAGATTCTGTGTCCCATTGAGAGTCTGTATCATCAATTACATAATTAAAAGCACCATATAACTCTGAGAAATGACTAGATATTGTTGAAACTGCCCTGGAACCAAACTTTCAGCGAGTGTTGCTCGCGTATGGCAGTTTAAATCCTTTCTCAGTTAGCAATACAATTCGTTTTGATGATTTGTTGAAAAACGAATGGAATGTAGTACTATCACTTACAAACATGCGTACTTGTCGTATGATTTTGGAGGCATGTAACAGTACCAAATTCAGGTGGTGTGCGTAACAATGAATAAACAGCGCATGAAGACAGAACTGCTTCACCAATTCTTGTATCCTCTTTCTCTGCCCTCCATTACTGAAGCGCCATCATCAGTTTGACTAACCACTTTTCCTTCCACATTCCATTCTTTGAATACTGCATGACAAACATTCAGCAGTTTTATCTCCAGAAACATCGTAAAATCCAACGAATCTTTCCTCAATTTTGTCTGCAATACAGTACCTGAATATTATAGTCATTTGACTCTTGCATGACGTGTCCAATGTTTCATCAACCTGAATCGAAATGAAATTGCAGTTCTGAATTTCAGATTTTATTTTCTCATTAACTGCCAAAGTTATCATTTCTGTTACATCACTCTGTATATCTGGAGAAGTTCCTTTAAAGGTTGAAGATGATGACAGATGGTCTCTGATTAACTGCTCTCCATGAGCTAGTAAATCCAACAATTCCAGATAGTTACCTTAGTTGCTAGAGGATTCGTCTTCTCGATGGACGCGAAAGGTTAGTTCTTGTTAAAAAAAAAAATACCGGTGCCTGAATAAGACGAACCAATGCTCTCCTGTTGGATGCAACTTGTTCATTTTATTTCGTTGTCCTCAGGAGCGGCTTCAGAAAGGGCGTGCTCAATTCTACTTTTGCCCAATAACTGAAATTATTCTTTGTTCTGCAGGTGACGTTTTGTATCTGATGCTTCTGTGCTTTCCTGTCAAAGTTCTTTATTGTACAAATGCCCTCACTGCACCATTGCTTTTCACCACCGAACAGAAGACATACACTCCTGGAAATGGTAAAAAGAACACGTTGACACCGGTGTGTCAGACCCACCAAACTTGCTCCGGACACTGCGAGAGGGCTGTACAAGCAATGATCACACGCACGGCACAGCGGACACACCAGGAACCGCGGTGTTGGCCGTCGAATGGCGCTAGCTGCGCAGCATTTGTGCACCGCCGCCGTCAGTGTCAGCCAGTTTGCCGTGGCATACGGAGCTCCATCGCAGTCTTTAACACTGGTAGCATGCCGCGACAGCGTGGACGTGAACCGTATGTGCAGTTGACGGACTTTGAGCGAGGGCGTATAGTGGGCATGCGGGAGGCCGGGTGGACGTACCGCCGAATTGCTCAACACGTGGGGCGTGAGGTCTCCACAGTACATCGATGTTGTCGCCAGTGGTCGGCGGAAGGTGCACGTGCCCGTCGACCTGGGACCGGACCGCAGCGACGCACGGATGCACGCCAAGACCGTAGGATCCTACGCAGTGCCGTAGGGGACCGCACCGCCACTTCCCAGCAAATTAGGGACACTGTTGCTCCTGGGGTATCGGCGAGGACCATTCGCAACCGTCTCCATGAAGCTGGGCTACGGTCCCGCACACCGTTAGGCCGTCTTCCGCTCACGCCCCAACATCGTGCAGCCCGCCTCCAGTGGTGTCGCGACAGGCGTGAATGGAGGGACGAATGGAGACGTGTCGTCTTCAGCGATGAGAGTCACTTCTGCCTTGGTGCCAATGATGGTCGTATGCGTGTTTGGCGCCGTGCAGGTGAGCGCCACAATCAGGACTGCATACGACCGAGGCACACAGGGCCAACACCCGGCATCATGGTGTGGGGAGCGATCTCCTACACTGGCCGTACACCACTGGTGATCGTCGAGGGGACACTGAATAGTGCACGGTACATCCAAACCGTCATCGAACCCATCGTTCTACCATTCCTAGACCGGCAAGGGAACGTGCTGTTCCAACAGGACAATGCACGTCCGCATGTATCCCGTGCCACCCAACGTGCTCTAGAAGGTGTAAGTCAACCACCCTGGCCAGCAAGATCTCCGGATCTGTCCCCCATTGAGCATGTTTGGGACTGGATGAAGCGTCGTCTCACGCGGTCTGCACGTCCAGCACGAACGCTGGTCCAACTGAGGCGCCAGGTGGAAATGGCATGGCAAGCCGTTCCACAGGACTACATCCAGCATCTCTACGATCGTCTCCATGGGAGAATAGCAGCCTGCATTGCTGTGAAAGGTGGATATACACTGTACTAGTGCCGAAATTGTGCATGCTCTGTTGCCTGTGTCTATGTGCCTGTGGTTCTGTCAGTGTGATCATGTGATGTATCTGACCCCAGGAATGTGTCAATAAAGTTTCCCCTTCCTGGGACAATGAATTCACGGTGTTCTTATTTCAATTTCCAGGAGTGTATATAACAATATAATCTGTTATTAACTGCATTCGCAGTCAGCCAAGCTGTCTGAAAAGTGCGTTTTTGTTTGGCTTCACTTAAAACTCCATTGAGTATAGGAATAGGTCGTTTGTCATATACAGGGTGAGTCACGTAACGTTACCGCTGGATATATTTCGTAAACCACATCAAATACTGACGAATCGATTCCACAGACCGAACGTGAGGTGAGGGGCTAGTGTAATTGGTTAATACAAACCATAAAAAAATGCACGGAAGTATGTTTTTTAACACAAACCTACGGTTTTTTAAATGGAACCCCGTTAGTTTTGTTAGCACATCTGAACATATAAACAAATACGTAATCAGTGCCGTTTGTTGCATTGTAAAATGTTAATTACATCCGGAGATATTGTAACCCAAAGTTGACGCTTGAGTACCACTCCTGCGCTGTTCGATCGTGTGTATCGGAGAGCACCGAATTACGTAGGGATCCAAAGGGAACGGTGATGGACTTTAGGTACATAAGAGACTGGAACAGCACATTACGTCCACATGCTAACACCTTTTTATTGGTCTTTTTCACTCACGCACATGTAAATTACCATGAGGGGTGACGTACACGTACACACGTGGTTTCCGTTTTCAATTACGGAGTGGACTAGAGTGTGTCCCGACATGTCAGGCCAATAGATGTTCAATGTGGTGGCCATCATTTGTTGCACACAATAGCAATCTCTGGCGTAATGAATGTCGTATACGGCGCAGTACATCTGGTGTAATGTCGCCGCAGGCAGCCACAATACGTTGTTTCATATCCTGTGGGGTTGTAGGCACATCACGGTACACATTCTCCTTTAACGTACCCCACGGAAAGAAGTCCAGAGGTGTAAGATCAGGAGAACGGGCTGGCCAATTTATGCGTCCTCCACGTCCTATGAAACGCCCGTCGAACGTGTACCTCACCCCTCATGGTAATGTACATGTGCGTCAGTGAAAAAGACCAATAAAAAGGTGTTAGCATGTGGACGTAATGTGCTGTTCCAGTCTCTTCTGTACCTAAGGTCCATCACCGTTCCCTTTGGATCCCTACGTAATTCGGTGCTCTCCGATACACACGATAGAACAGCGGAGGAGTGGTACTCATGCGTCAACTTTAGGTTACAATATCTCCGAATGTAATTAACATTTTACAGAGCAACAAACAGCACTAATTACGTATTTGTTTATATGTTCAGATGTGCTAACAAAACTAACGGGGTTCCATTTTAAAAAAAACGTAGGTTTGTGTTAAAAAACATACTTCCGTGAATTTTTTATGGTTCGTATTAACCAATTACACTAGCCCCTCTCCTCACGTTCGGTCTGTGGAATCGATTCGTCAGTATTTGATGTGGTTTACGAAATATATCCAGCGGTAACGTTAGGTGACTCACCCTGTATTACAAAACAATCTGTTTTAACTGCATTTGCAGTGAGCCAGGCTGTCTGAAAAGTGCGTTTTTGTTTGGCTTCACTTAAAACTACACTGAGTATAGGAATAGGTCGTTTGTCATTCAGTTCGCACTTTTTTTCGTTCGTTAATGTAGAAAAAGGCGGTTTTAATAAAGTTCTATAAGGTGTTCAGTTGCTGGCTCACTCATGTTGGCGACACAACGAAAATATGCGCTAAAATCACACAAGAATGACTATGAACACAAACCGCGCGACTGTTCACTTCCGTGAAGCCAGCAAAGAAGCGGCAGAGACTGGACTCTGTACCTGCTAGCAAGTGCAGCGGACCGGCCTTCATGGAAGAAGGAAAGTGGAGGGGAGCCGAGAATGCCACTAAAGCGCGCAGGCGCACACAGCCAGGTAAGGAAAGGGAGGCAGAGGCTGGGAGCAGTCGAGTCTCAAGCAGGCAGGTACACCAATACTCAGGGTGCGGCGCGGGCTACAAAGCATATGTCTTCGCACATTTAGAGCCCTTAGTAGAAAGTTATTTATATTTTTCTTATGAATTACTATTACACCTTTTTTAAGCAGGAATACAGGGGAGGCTGCGGTACCGCACCAAAGCTACGAGGTGCATTCAAGTTCTAAGGCCTCCGATTTTTTTTCTCTGGACTGGAAAGAGATAGAAACATGCGCATTGTTTTAAAATGAGGCCGCGTTCATTGTCAATACGTCCCAGAGATGGCAGCACCGTACGGCAGATGGAATTTTACCGCCAGCGGCGAGAATGAGAACTGTTTTAAATACTTAAAATGGCGACGTTTTCCTTACTTGAACAGCCTGCAATCATTCGTTTTCTGAATTTGCGTGGTGTGAAACCAATTGAAATCATCGACAGCTGAAGGAGACATGTGGTGATGGAGTTATGGATGTATCGAAAGTGCGTTCGTGGGTGCGACCGTTTAATGAAGGCAGAACATCGTGTGACAACAAACCGAAACAACCTCGGGCTCGCACAAGCCGGTCTGACGACACGATCGAGAAAGTGGAGAGAATTGTTTTGGGGGATCTCCGAATGACTGTTGAACAGATCGCCTCCAGAGTTGGCATTTCTGTGGGTTCTGTGCACACAATCCTGCATGATGACCTAAAAATGCGAAAAGTGTCATCCAGGTGGGTGCCACGAATGCTGACAGATGACCACACGGCTGCCCGTGTGGCATGTTGCCGAGCAATGTTGACGCGCAACGACAGCACGAATGGGACTGTCTTTTCATCGCCTGTGACAATGGATGAGACGTGGATGCCATTTTTCAATTCAGAAACAAAGCGCCAGTCAGCTCAATGGAAGCACACAGATTCACCGCCACCAAAAAAATTTCGGGTAACCGCCAGTGCTGAAAAAATGATGGTGTCCATGTTCTGGGACAGCGAGGGCGTAATCCTTACCCATTGCGTTCCAAAGGGCACTACGGTAACAGGTGCATGCTACGAAAATGTTTTGAAGAACAAATTCCTTCCTGCACTGCAACAAAAACGTCTGGGAAGGGCTGCGCGTGTGCTGTTTCACCAAGACAACGCACCCGCACATCGAGCTAACGTTACACAATAGTTTCTTTGTGATAACAACTCTGAAGTGATTCTTCATGCTCCCTACTCACCTGACCTGGCTCCTAGTGACTTTTGGCTTTTTCCAACAATGAAAGACACTCTCCATGGCCGCACATTCACCAGCCATGCTGCTATTGCCTCAGCGATTTTCCAGTGGTCAAAACAGAAGCCTTCGCCGCTGCCATGGAATCATGGCGTCAGCGTTGTGAAAAATGTGTACGTCTGCAGGGCGATTACGTCGAGAAATAACGCTAGTTTCATCGATTTCGGGTGAGTGGTTAATTAGAAAAAAAATCGGAGGCCTTAGAACTTGAATGCACCTCGTAAAATCACTGTGGGCCTCTCCAGTGACCAGGGTGGCAGACGGTTAAAACCCTAGATTTGGGGTCGTACTGCCTCCACACCGAGTGACTCCAGTAGTCAGAGGAGGATGACGATAAAAACTAAGCGAGTATCAGCAGTTGTTTGTGTAAATGATAGATGTTAGGGTGGAGGTGTAGGGCTGAGACGGCGGCCGCAGTAGCGCAGGCCCCAGCCTCGAGCCCTGCGGGCCGCCGCCGGCTAATCCCCTCCCCGAGTCCCTAATCCCCAGAGGCGCGCGCTATCCCTGCAGCAACCACGGCGCCGCTCGGGTGTCGCCCCTAAGCCCCTCTTATAACGCGCTCCCACAGCCAGCACAAACATTTGTGCAGGCATTAACCGTACACGTGCAGAATACGGCACGCCACACCCCGGCCCACCCCTGTTTGTGTTTGACGCCCAGTATCCAGTACCGGCTCCATAGCACTTTCGTAAGGGAGCGAGTGATCGGCAGTTTAATTCTAACGCCACGGGAATGATGCTAATGTCAGCAGTCCTACGCCACTGACGTTCTCTGCTGCCCACTAAAATTAACCACTACATGGAATCGACTTGCAACTGACGCCAAACTAGCTTGAAGTACGAGAGTCGATCCGAAAGCAATTCCTCGTATTTTTATTCTTGGAAACTACTGGAGATACGCTGAAGAGCCAAAGAAACTGGTTGTTGTTGTTGTGGTCTTCAGTCCAGAGACTAGTTTGATGCAGCTCTCCATGCTACTCTATTCCTGTGCAAGCTTCTTCATCTCCCAGTACCTACTGCAAACTACATCCTTCTGAATCTGCTAAGTGTATTCATCTGTTGGTCTCCCTCTACGATTTTTACCCTCCACGCTGCCATCCAATTCTAAATTGATGATCCCTTGATGCCTCAGAATATGCCCTACCAACTGATCCCTTCTTCTAGTCAAGTTGTGCCACAAATTTCTCTTCTCTCCTATTCAATACCTCCTCATTAGTTATGTGATCTACCCATATAATCTTCAGCATTCTTCTGTAGCACCACATTTCGAAAGCTTCTATTCTCTTCTTGTCTAAACTATTTATCATCCACGTTTCACTTCCATACATGGCTACACTCCATACAAATACTTTCAGAAACGACTTTCTGACACTTAAATCTATACTCGATGTTATCAAATTTCTCTTCTTCAGAAACGCTTTCCTTGCCATTGCCAGTCTACATTTTATATCCTCTCTACTTCGACCATGATCAGTTATTTTGCCCCCCAAATAGCAAAACTCATTTACTACTTTAAGCCTCTCATTTCCTAATCTAATTCCCTCAGCATCACCCGATTTAATTCGACTACATTCCATTATCCTCGTTTTGCTTTTGTTGATGTCCATCTCATATCCTCCTTTCAAGACACTGTCCATTCCGTTCAGCTGCTCTTCCAGGTCCTTTGCTGTCTCTGACAGAATTACAATATCATCGGCGAACCTCAAAGTTTTTATTTCTCCTCCATGGATTTTAATTCCTACTACGAACTTTTCTTTTGTTTCCTTTACTGCTTGCTCAGTATTCAGACTGAATAACATTGGGGATAGGCTACAGCCCTGTCTCACTCCCCTTCCCAGCCACTGCTTCCCTTTCATGCCTCTCCACTCTTATAACTCCCATCTGGTTTCCGTACAGCTGAAGAAACTGGTACACATACCTAATCGCATGCAGGGACCCCGGAAGTACCGGCCGTTGGTGGCCGAACGGTTCTAGTCGCTTCAGTCTGGAGCCGCGCGACCGCTACGGTCGCAGGTACGAATCCTGCCTCGGGCATGGATGTGTGTGACGTTCTTAGGTTAGTTAGGTTTAAGTAGTTCTAAGTTCTAGGGGACTGATGACCTCAGATGTTAAGTCCCATAGTGCTCAGAGCCATTAGAACCATTTTTGAAGCCACCGCAAGCACGCATAAGAGCTGCAACACGACGTGGCATGGACCCGACTAATGTCTGAAATAGTGCTGGAGGGAATTAACACGATGAATCCTACAGGGCTGTCCATAAATCCGCATTAGTAAGAGGGAGTGGAGATCTAACCTGAACAGCACGTTGCAACGAATCCCTGATATCCTCAATAATGTTCATGTGCCGACAGTTTAGTGGCCAGCCGAAGTGTTTAAACTCAGAAGAGTGTTCCTGGAGCCACTCTGTAGCAATTCTGGAGCTATGGGATGTCGCATTGTGCTACTGGAATTGGCCGTCAGACTGCACAATGGACATGAATGAATGCAGGTGGTCAGACAGGATGCTTATGTATGTGTCACCTGTCAGAGTCGTATTTAGACGTATCAGGGGTCCCATACCACTCCGACTGCACACGCCCCACACTATTATAGAGCCTCCACTAGGTTGAAGAGTCCCCTGCTAGCATGCAGGGTGCATAGATTCATGAGGTTGTCTCCGTACCCATACACGTCCATCCGCTCGATACAATATGAAACGAGACCCGTCCGAGCAGGCAACATGTTTCCATTTATCAACAGTCCAGTTCAGTGTTGAGGGCCCTACGTGAGGCGTTAAACTTTGTGTGGTACAGTCACCAAAGATACACGAGTGGGCCTTCGGCCCCAAAAACCCATTTCGATGATGTTTCGTTCCAATGGTTCGCACGCTGACACTTGTTGATGGCCCAGAATTGAAATCTGCAGCAATTTGCACAAGGATTGCACTTCTGTCACCTTGAAAGGTTCTCTTGAGTCGTCGTTGGTTCTGTTATTTCAGGATCTTCTTCCGGTCGCAACGGTGTCGGAGATTTGATGTTTTATCGGATTCCTGATATTCACAGTACACTTGTGAAATGGTCGTACGGGAGAATCCCCACTTCATCTCTACCTCGGAGATGCTGTGTCCCATCGCTCGTGCCACCGACTATAACACGAGGTTCAAACTCACTTAAATGTTGATAAGCTGCCACTGTAGCAGTAGTAACCCATCTCACAACTGCGCCAGACACTTGTCTTATATAGGCGTTGCCGAGCGCTGAGCCATATTCTGCCTGCTTACATACCTGTGGCCTGAATACGCATGCCTATACCAGATTTTTGGCGCTTCAGCGTATACAGGGTGTTACAAAAAGGTACGGCCAAACTTTCAGGCAACATTTCTCACACACAAAGAAAGAAAATATGTTATGTGGACAGGTGTCCGGAAACGCTTACTTTCCATGTTAGAGCTCATTTTATTACTTCTCTTCAAATCACATTAATCATGGAATGGAAACACACGGCAACATAATGTACCAGCGTGACTTCAAACACTTTGTTACAAGGAAATGTTGAAACTGTCCTACGTTAGCAAGGATACATGCATCCACCCTCCGTAGGATGGAATCCCTGATGCGCTGATGCAGCCCCGGAGAATGGCGTATTGTATCACAGCCGTCCACAACACGAGCACGAGGAGTCTCTACATTTGGTACCGGGGTTGCGCAGACAAGAGCTTTCAAATGCTCCCATAAATGAAAGTCAAGAGGGTTGAGGTCAGGAGAGCGTGGAGGCCGTGGAATTGGTCCGCCTCTACCGATCCATCGGTCACCGAATCTGTTGTTGAGAAGCGTACGAACAATTCGACTGAAATGTGCAGGAGCTCCATCGTGAATGAACCACAAGTTGTGTCGTACTTGTAAAGGCACATGTTCTAGCAGCACAGGTAGAGTATCCCGTATGAAATCATGATACTGTGCTCCATTGAGCGTAGGTGGACGAAACTAAAATGAGCTCTAACATGGAAATTAAGCGTTTCCGGACACATGTCCACATAACGTCTTTTCTTTATTTGTGTGTGAGGAATGTTTCCTGAAAGTTTGGCCGTACCTCTTTGTAACATCCTGTATACATTGAAACGTCTCTGTGGAGTCGTTTCATAGACGCTATTCTCACTGGATTCTGTGCATCCTATTCTGTCCACCGCCTAATTGCGGTTCAATTTATTAACTCTCCCAGAACGATTGAGCATTGAAACTAAGGCTTATTAAATGATATTATGCTTGATATTTTTTGTTCCATAGAAAAACATGACCTGTATTTATTACGTTTACCCCTTGAACTTACCCTTTGTGTGCGTTAATGTGTTTTTACGAGTTGTTTCGGGTTTCTTTTGTGGGGGACGCTGAGTTGGTTGTCGTCTGCTAGGAGCAGATGATGTTTGCTTCTCGTTTGGAGGGCAGCACAGGATCACCAACTTAGGATCCCAGTTCGTGGACAGAGAGGTTTACCCCTTATAGTCTGAGGTTGGTTTGTCTGTCAGGTTGCTGGCGGAAGCATACCCCTCTGGTAGCTTCTGTTGCACCGGTAGTTACGCGAAGCTCGGTGGAGAAAGGACACTCTGCAGCTAGCGGTTGGTGAGTACAGTCTGTAGCTCCTAGAGAGTGTATCTCCTGATGGGAATTAGGTCCAAAAATGGCTCTGAGCACTATGGGACTCAACTGCTGTGGTCATAAGTCCCCTAGAACTTAGAACTACTTAAACCTAACTAACCTAAGGACATCACACACATCCATGCCCGAGGCAGGATTCGAACCTGCGACCGTAGCGATCGTGCGGTTCCAGACTGTAGCGCCTTTAACCACTCGACCACTTCGGCCGGCTGGGAATTAGGTCGAATTAGAACTTCCCTATGTTAAATTCATGGCATATTTAAGTACTTCAGCTTAACTGAAGCGTGTGTAGTTATGTATTTTCCGAATGTGGTATAATTATTTTGTCAATAACCGGCGATGATGGTTGTTGAAATTAAGAGTGTGGAAGTTGCTTTCTTCCTTTCTGACAGTCAGGGGTATGTAGATGGAATGATTGAATTATTGTGTTCCACTTCCCTTTTGTGTGTTTTTCCTTTTTTAATGGCGCTATTAATACATTTATGCGAATTATTTAGTTAAATTTTTCATTCAGGCACCAGTCATGTGTATTCATAGGACGTGCATCAAATTCAGTAATGAAATAAATGTGCTACGTAAAAGATGAACTCTGTGTCATTTATCTTTCTCATTGATGCCAGTTTTCAAATAAATTTTCTGTTCCCTGATTTTTTTTTTCAAGTTAATCTGCTTGCTTGTGATGAACAAAAATGGGAGGAAAAATCGATTTAATTAAACAAGCTCATTGATATACGACATACAATCCTGTTCATCTTGTTAGTGTCTTTAAAAAAATTGCATTCTTATAATTAAATTCTTAATTTAATTAAACTGATAATTTCCAGTTCGGTCTTTTCTTAATCGTTAGGAAGGGCTTGGCCTGGGGGCGATCCTGTAATTTTTAAATTTATGATTGTCCTTGTGAGGTGGCTTAACCAGAAATTGCGCACAAGGGTTACATTCCATTACTCTTGGTGAGTAACGCATGTCGAACCTTGGCTAGGATCCGTTTACAGTTCTACATACATACTTTACAACATGAAAACAGCTCAGTTAAACAGAGCAATATGTCAGTCATTTTTCCACATACTCAGTACCATTCGTTACGCACTTTTGCCAACTATGAACCAGAGCCTGCGTTTGTAAAAATCGGAACCAGCTGAGGCTAACCACTTCTTCACAGCTTTGACAACAACATCAAAGTCTTGAAAATGTTCGCCACATAGTCCATCTTTCAGAGGCCCAAAGAGATAGAACTTTGAAGGCGCTAAATCGTGTCTGTACGGTGGATGTGGTAAGACAGTCCACCGAATTTTCCAAAGAGTTTCGTGGTCGAAAAGCTGGTGTGGGACTGGCGTTATCGTGTTGCAGGTAAAAGTTGGCCTTCTTCTCCGGTCTTAACTTGGAAATTCGGGCTTTCAGTTTAGTAAGTGTCGTCTTGTAGCGTTCTGAATCGACTGTTTCTCCAGGCTCCAGGACATCCTAAAGAACCACACCCTGGCTATCCCAGAAGACTGTGAGCATCACTTTGCTGCAGACGGCTGTGTGTCGAATGTGTTCTTTGACGGAGAATTCGCATGCCGCCATTCCTTGGACTGTCTCTTGGATTCCGCCTCATAGTGGCGACCCTACGTCTCATCTCCGGTGACGATGCTATTCAGAAAAGTGTCACCTTCAGATTCACAATGGGCCAGCAGGCCGGACTAATTTACATTCGATGAGTGTTTTGTTCTTCTGTGAGCATCAGCAGGCCCAACTCGCACAGACTTTGTGATAACAGAGATGTTGCAACATTGTTTCCAAGCCATTACAGCCGACATTCAGGTTTGTACACAATTCCCTGGTTGCTATCATCTGATCAGCAGGGATGAGTTGATCAAGACAGTCTTCACTGTGAGGTCGCTATCCTCCAATCAGCAGGGATGAGTTGATCAAGACACGCTTCACTGCGAGGGATGATAGCTGTACAGCATCGACTGGGCTGTGACTTGTCATTCACACCCTTCTCAGCACCTTCAAAATGCTACACCCATCACATCACATTGCCCATGTCTATTGTATCATCTCCATACACCTTTGGCAAGCGTCGATGGATTTCAGTCGGCGCAATTTCTTCAGCAGAGAGAAATTCAATCACACATCGCTGTTTTATACACGCATCTACATCAGACCCCATTTTGGAACACTCCTCTCCTGGCGCCAACTGCCACAGAACAACGGAACGACCTGCAAATGACAGAGGGAGGTTCAGACATTAGCACCACACCAATGACATCTGCTGCGGACATCCAGAGTCCCAAATATGAAAGGAGGCATTACTTTCGGAACGATACTCGTATAAGCACTAGTGTGCGACATACAGTGACGGAAAAAAATCCGAAAACCAAGAAATAATTAGAGTAGAGTAATGAAATTTCGGGAACACATTTGTGGAGGCAACATGTTAAAGAGATTAGCATTGTGAAACTACAGGCTAATGTAAGTGTGAGATAGCTATTGCAGAGATGATATACTGGTACATCTGCGAGGTGCCGGGGCTAGCAGTGTATTTAACACTAAATTCTTCTAGAATCTACATATGTAAATGATGCTCTAAGCCCCCCCTATTCTAACTCCGACTTTTGCTGTTGCACATGGATTAAAAAGATACGCGAATTGACTGTAATCAACCCTGCAAGTGGAGTAGAAAAGAGTTTGGCACCTGCAATAATTTAATTTGATAAATAAGTTAAATAAAAGAAGGTTTCATTAATGTAGTGAGAAATGATAGGGTTGCTCTACCGATTAACAGAATGAAAGTTCTGTCCAAAATAACAATATGATTTATTAAGACTAAACACAAAATAATAAACAAAAACACATGAAACATTTACAATACATCAAATTGGCTCAAACTGGATACTCAAATAAACGCTGTGAAGGTGAAGTTGTCCCTAAACTAGATTGTGACGTTTATGACGAAGTGGTATGTGGAGCCAATTCCTTGCAACTCAAATCTTAAGAGAGACACACAGCTAACCCAACATTAATTGCAGCTACGTTAGTGAGAACTCAGACAATGAACACCCAAGATAGAACAAAGTTAGAAAAGACGAACAGGCGCGCTCTGCTGAGCTCTGATTATCGCCTAGAAAAAATGCCTGCTTTGCCGGTGCTGCGGACGTACATCAGCAAGCTGTCTTCTTAGCTGCAAGGACACGATCTGGCGTACTGGAAGCGATGGCTGGTTGCTTCGACGTCCCATCGTGGTGATGATAATGTCGCGAGTATAGCCCGAAACAAATTGTCCTGGTCTGGTTGTTCCAGACTAAAGTCATCCTATCAATACAAATGCGCCTCTGAGGGAGACGAAGAAGGCTCGCCACACAATCACTGACGGTACAGCGATTGATTTTCACAAGCGAAGTCACACAGTAACTCCGATACAGTCAACTTTAGCCAAAAGTGCCCAAAACAGACAACATAGGCCGCTTGTACGCAGAACGCTCAGTTGCCAACTGTACTCGGAAAGTTACGTTGAAGTCGAAGCTTCAGCAACTTCGTTAACAGTTACAATCAAATAAAAGTATATTAGACAGCCAACGGAAGGCAGGCTGTCCAGAGCAGCGAGAGCTCACTGCTGTAACCTACTCCAACCGAAAGGGGAGAGCCCACTACCACCAGAGCACCCGTACAAATCGAACACAAAACATTCCCGCCCCCACGACAGTGGCCGTGGTTAACCGTTCCAATCAGCAACTCGAAAACCGGCGGAAAATTCCACTCTATTGCCGGAGCACTACCATTCCACCAATGGAGATTCTTGGCCAAATTTCTGCGCCGATTTTGCTACGTCACGGAGCTATGCCCTGAGCAAGCCAATCACAGTTACGATTTTGCAGAAAGCGCGGGAATTTGCCCGCCAAAACTGCCTGGATACACAAGTCATTCCCACGCCTCGCTGGTAGCCCGCCAGAAAGTGTTTTCGCTAAGTTTCTGCGAAGTAACGGAACCTCTAGCCCAGCCGCTACTTCAGGCCCCTGCGAGCATGTCTCAGCCGCTATTCTACAATGTCGGCGTCTGGAAAGCATTCACTCGACTCCCTCACACCTGTCGGCTTACCCTTTCAAGATCAGAAGAGCCCGCCTGTCACTGGACCACCCGGGTGACGAGAGACGCTGTGTGGGAAGCTCGCGTGTGAAGGAATAGCAACTTTTCACTGCATGCAATTAGAGAGGAAAATCGTAAGATAGAAATATGAGAGGGGGCTCATGCCACCTCTCACATCAATAACTGCTTTAATCGCCATAATGTTGAACGCAATCATGCAAACAAGCATGCACTGTGTTGTACAGGTGCCAGATGCCAGTTTGTGCGATAGATTCCTGCGCCTGTTGTACTCGGTCGGTCAGTACAGGGGCGGTTAACGTTGTTTGTGGATCACGTTAGAGCTGTTGTCAGATGATGTCCCGTATGTGCTCGATTGGAGGTAGATCAGGTGATAGAGCAGGCCAAGGCAACATGTCGACACTCTGTAGGGTGTGTTGGGTCACAACAGCTGTATGTGGGCGAGCGTTATCCTGCTGGAAAACACCCTCTGGAATGCCGTTCGCGAACGGCAGTACAAGAGGTCGAATCACCAAACTGACGTACACTTTTGCAGTCAGGGAGCGTGTGATAGCCACGAGAGGAGCTCCTGCTGCCACAAGAAATCGCAACCCAGACCGTAGCTCCAGGTGCAGGTCCAGTGTGTCTAGCATGGAGACAGGTTGCCTGCAAGCCCTCAACTGATCACCTGACCAACACTTGGCCATCACTGGCACCGAGGCAGAATCAGCTTTCATCAGAAAACAGGACAGACCTCCACCCTGCCCTCCAATGAACTCTCGCTTGACACTACTGGTCGCAAATGGCGGTGTGAAACACCCAGCTTAACCCACAGGACAGGGCAGGTAGTTTAAATTCTGGAAAAGGGCCAACATATGGGGCTGTCAGTTACACTCGAACAATAATTTTATTATTTGATCAA
This sequence comes from Schistocerca cancellata, assembly GCF_023864275.1. NCBI lineage: Eukaryota > Metazoa > Arthropoda > Insecta > Orthoptera > Acrididae > Schistocerca > Schistocerca cancellata. The sequence continues at coordinate 55,612,094 of NC_064637.1, read as the reverse complement.
ACATTACAAGAGCCCCCCCTCCCCCCTGCTCCCAAAAAAAAAAGAAATTCTTTTAAACACGCATCTTTAATCTATGGGACTTAATTACCAGCTGAAAGCCACTTTAACTTGAAAATGGCTGAAGGTCGATAACTTAAAACGCAAGCATAATCAAAAATGTAAAAGGCAAGCCTTATCTTAAAACAGTTCTCTATTAAGGTCAAAGGTCCAAAGAATCTGAGATTTTCAGAGCAAACAATTTGAATTCAAAATCGGCTGAAAGCCCAACACTTAAGGCTGAACAACATTAAATTTAAAAACAAAACAAGGCCTTACGTAAAACAGTCCTAAATTAGGCAAAACTCAACCAAAACAGAAATTTAAAAGGCAAAGCCTAATCTTGAAACACTTCTTTAGTTAGGCTGAAGGCCCAAAGAATCAGACACTTCAAGAGCAAATAAGTTAAATTCAAATTTGCTGAAGCAGTAACACTTAAAAGTCCATAACATTAATTCTTTTTAATGCCAAGCAGTTCCTTAAATTAGGCTGAAGGCATAAAGAGTCTTACGCCTTAAGGGCAAAACAACCTTAATTTAAAAAAAAATCGTCTTGAAGCCCTACAAGTACAAACAACAAGAACTGATAAAGAAAAGGGCGCTCAAATGTTCGAGGGTCGGCCTGGAATTCAAACACTAATGCTCGCTTAGGTGAGACAGGCAGTCGGACCAACCATTCACGATCCAACGACAACCCAACCGACCGACAGTCAATGGACCCACTGACAAGATAACTTCCACCTCACCTGACCAGGGCACAACAGGGAGTCCAATGGAACAACATAGAAGGTATTGGCGCCCACAACCAATCAATCATACATAGAGATGACAAGGGCCAGGGCACGTAACCGGAACGTTAATGGCCACAAGGCAGAAGATTCCGCTGGTGCACTTCAGTTCAAATAACCAAATACAGTGAAACTCCACCAGAGGGTGGCTAGAATTTTCCAACTTGAAAACCATGTTGTTGCTTGCGAGAATATCCCAACAGCTGACAACGAACTCCAAATGACATAATGTGAACAGTCTTGACTTGCTGGTAGATTAAAGCAAAACTCAACTTTCGTGTCGAGGGTCGGTGAGCCACGGACCTCGTAGCAATAGGAACAGCCCCACACACTCCGACACCACATACAGACCACCATCAGCCCCAGCCAAACCACGTTCTGCGGAAAATTCCTCGCTGCTCCACGCCAACCGACCAACTGCTCAGGCCCGGAAACGGTGAAAGGACCAAATGTACATCAGCTGTTGAGACAACCAACTGATAGACCAACCAACAGTCATCCCGCCCCCAATCTCCCTCCGTTGGACAATTCATGTGTGTCGCCAGTGGCCGGCAAGCACTGGCTGTTGGGGCCTCACCGACTTCACTACTGGTGCGTCCAGACTGCACTCCTAGTCCGTCTCCGACCTGACACACAACGAGGCGGAAATACACTCCTGGAAAATGAAATAAGAACACCGTGAATTCATTGTCCCAGGAAGGGGAAACTATTGACACATTCCTGGGGTCAGATACATCACATGATCACACTGACAGAACAACAGGCACATAGACACAGGCAACAGAGCATGCACAATGTCGGCACTAGTACAGTGTATATCCACCTTTCGCAGCAATGCAGGCTGCTATTCTCCCATGGAGACGATCGTAGAGATGCTGGATGTAGTCCTGTGGAACGGCTTGCCATGCCATTTCCACCTGGCGCCTCAGTTGGACCAGCGTTCGTGCTGGACGTGCAGACCGCGTGAGACGACGCTTCATCCAGTCCCAAACATGCTCAATGGGGGACAGATCCGGAGATCTTGCTGGCCAGGGTAGTTGACTTACACCTTCTAGAGCACGTTGGGTGGCACGGGATACATGCGGACGTGCATTGTCCTGTTGGAACAGCAAGTTCCCTTGCCGGTCTAGGAATGGTAGAACGATGGGTTCGATGACGGTTTGGATGTACCGTGCACTATTCAGTGTCCCCTCGACGATCACCAGTGGTGTACGGCCAGTGTCGGAGATCGCTCCCCACACCATGATGCCGGGTGTTGGCCCTGTGTGCCTCGGTCGTATGCAGTCCTGATTGTGGCGCTCACCTGCACGGCGCCAAACACGCATACGACCATCATTGGCACCAAGGCAGAAGCGACTCTCATCGCTGAAGACGACACGTCTCCATTTGTCCCTCCATTCACGCCTGTCGCGACACCACTGGAGGCGGGCTGCACGATGTTGGAGCGTGAGCGGAAGACCGGTGTGCGGGACCGTAGCCCAGCTTCATGGAGACGGTTGCGAATGGTCCTCGCCGATACCCCAGGAGCAACAGTGTCCCTAATTTGCTGGGAAGTGGCGGTGCGGTCCCCTACGGCACTGCGTAGGATCCTACGGTCTTGGCGTGCATCCGTGCGTCGCTGCGGTCCGGTCCCAGGTCGACGGGCACGTGCACCTTCCGCCGACCACTGGCGACGACATCGATGTACTGTGGAGACCTCACGCCCCACGTGTTGAGGAATTCGGCGGTACGTCCACCCGGCCTCCCGCATGCCCACTATACGCCCTCGCTCAAAGTCCGTCAACTGCACATACGGTTCACGTCCACGCTGTCTCGGCATGCTACCAGTGTTAAAGACTGCGATGGAGCTCCGTATGCCACGGCAAACTGGCTGACACTGACGGCGGCGGTGCACAAATACTGCGCAGCTAGCGCCATTCGACGGCCAACACCGCGGTTCCTGGTGTGTCCGCTGTGCCGTGCGTGTGATCATTGCTTGTACAGCCCTCTCGCAGTGTCCGGAGCAAGTATGGTGGGTCTGACACACCGGTGTCAATGTGTTCTTTTTTCCATTTCCAGGAGTGTACTATCGATCACTGCAGCGATGGTACGACAGTGCACTTATCGATACGCACTACTGCTGCTGCTCATGGGCAAGTACGGCAGGAAGTTCGTGATGCCAGTAAACGGAATAAGAGTACTGTGGTAGAAGATGACACAATAAATTGCACGAATAGAAGCTGTGCAAGGCTCACAGCGGTGTCAGGTCAGTGGAATGCACGCTACACGGCGTCTGGCTCGGAGGTGTCCGTCAAGTAACCGATTTGTAACAGTTCGTTGTGTCACTGCGGTGGCAACTGCTGTTCACATTGCTGCTGCAGACGCAGTGCGATGCGCTAGAGTCATACACCAAACACGTAGGTCTTGCCTCTCGGTAGTGTCACATGGCTGTCCGGAGCCCACTCTTGTTCCCACCGTACCTTGTCGTGACCACCTCTGCCAGCAACCACGTACAGGGCAATTGCAAATGATTGAAGTGATTTCATAAATTCACTGTAGCTCCATTCACTGACATATGGTCACGACACGCTACAGATACGTAGAAAAACTCATAAAGTTTTGTTCGGCTGAAGCCGCACTTCAGGTTTCTGCCGCCAGAGCGCTCGAGAGCGCAGTGAGACAAAATGGCGACAGGAGCCGAGAAAGCGTATGTCGTGCTTGAAATGCACTCACATCAGTCAGTCATAACAGTGCAACGACACTTCAGGACGAAGTTCAACACAGATCCACCAACTGCTAACTCCATTCGGCGATGGTATGCGCAGTTTAAAGCTTCTGGATGCCTCTGTAAGGGGAAATCAACGGGGCAGCCTGCAGTGAGCGAAGAAACGGCTGAACGCGTGCGGGCAAGTTTCACGCGTAGCCCGCGGAAGTCGACGAATAAAGCAAGCAGGGAGCTAAACGTACCACAGCCGACGGTTTGGAAAATCTTACGGAAAAGGCTAAAGCAGAAGACTTACCGTTTACAATTGTTACAAACCCTGACACCCGATGACAAAGTCAAACGCTTTGAATTTTCGGCGCGGTTGCAACAGCTCAAGAAAGAGAATGCGTTCAGTGCGAAACTTGTTTTCAGCGATGAAGCAACATTTTTTCTTAATGGTGAAGTGAACAGACACAATGTGCGAATCTGGGCGGTAGAGAATCCTCACGATTTCGTGCAGCAAACTCGCAATTCACCAAAAGTTAACGTGTTTTGTGCAATCTCACGGTTTAAAGTTTACGGCCCCTTTTTCTTCTGCGCAAAAAACGTTACAGGACACGTGTATCTGGACATGCTGGAAAATTGGCTCATGCCACAACTGGAGACCGACAGCGCCGACTTCGTCTTTCAACAGGATGGTGCTCCACCACACTTCCATCGTGATGTTCGGCATTTCTTAAACAGGAGATTGGAAAACCGATGGATCGGTCGTGGTGGAGATCATGGTCAGCAAATAATGTCATGGCCTCCACGCTCACCCAACTTAAACCCCATGCGATTTCTTTCTGTGGGGTTATGTGAAAGATTCAGTGTTTAAACCTCCTCTACCAAGAAACGTGCCAGAACTGCGAGCTCGCATCAACGATGCTTTCGAACTCATTGATGGGGACATGCTGCGCCGAGTGTGGGAGGAACTCGATTATTGGCTTGATCCTCTGCCGAATCACTAAAGGGGCACATATCGAACATTTGCGAATGCCTAAAAAAACTTTTTGAGTTTTTGTATGTGTGTGCAAAGCATTGTGAAAATATCTCAAATAATAAAGTTATTGTAGAGCTGTGAAATCGCTTCAATCATTTGTAATAACCCTGTATATGGGCTACATTCCTGCCAAGTCTTTCTGCAGTATTGCAGAAGGAACCTCGAGCTTCTCCTAGCCCTATTGCCCTACTTCGAAAATGGTTCAAATGGCTATGAGCACTATGGGACTTAACTGCTGTGGTCATCAGTCCCCTAGTACTTAGAACTACTTAAACCTAACTAACCTAAGGACATCACACACATGCATGCCCGAGGTAGGATTCGAACCTGCGATCGTAGCAGTCGCGCAGTTCTAGACTGTAGCGCCTAGAACCGCTCGGCCACTCCGGCCGGCACCCTACTTCGCCCAGTCTTAAAGGAAAATAATGCACACGAGAGATAAAAGGTGTATTTAAAGCAAACCTGATTTGCATCCACATAGTGGTGCATACTACTTCAAGAAGAATGTAATAATTCCAATCCCAAAGAAAGCAGGAGTTGACAGATGTGAAAATTACCGAACTATCAGTTTAATCAAATGATTCAAATGGCTCTGAGTACTGTGGGACTTAACTGCTGTGGTCATCAGTCCCCTAGAACTTAAAACTACTTAAACCTAACTAACCTAAGGACATCACACACATCCATCCCCGAGGCAGGATTCGAACCTGCGACTCTAGCAGTCGCTCAGTTCCAGACTGTAGCGCCTAGAACCGCTCGACCACTCCGGCCGGCGCCCTATTACGCCCAGTCTCAAAGGTAAATAATGCACACGAGAGATAAAAGGTGTATTTAAAGCAAACCTGATTTGCATCCACACAGTGGTGTATACTACTTCAAGAAGAATATAATAATTCCAATCCCAAAGAAAGCAGGAGTTGACAGATGTGAAAATTACCGAACTATCAGTTTAATCAGCCACGGCTGCAAAATACTAACACGAATTCTTTACAGACGAATGGAAAAACTTGTAGAAGCCGACCTCCGGGAAGATCAATACAGATTCCGTAGGAATGTTGGAACACGTGATGCAATACTGACCCTACCACTTATCTTAGAAAATAGATTATGGAAAGGCAAACCCATGTTTCTAGCATTTGTAGACATAGAGAAACCTTTTAAAAATGTTGACTGGAAGACTCTCTTTCAAATTTTAAAGATGGCAGGGGTAAAATACAGGGAGCGAAAGGCTATTTACAATTTGTACAGAAACCAGATGGCAGTTATAAGAGTCGAGGGCCATGAAAGGGAAGCAGTGGTTGGAAAGGGAGTGAGACAGGGTTGTAGCCTTTCCCCGATGTTATTCAATCTGTATATTGAGCAAGCAGTAAAGGAAACAAAAGAAAAATTCGGAGTGGGTATTAAAATCCATGGAGAAGAAATAAAAACTTTGAGGTTCACCGATGACGTTGTAATTCTGTCAGAGACAGCAAAGGACTTGGAAGAGCAACTGAACGGAATGGACAGTGTCTTGAAAGGAGAATATAAGATGAACATCTACAAAAGCAAAACGAGGATAATGGAGTGTAGTCGAATTAAATCGAGTGATGCTGAGGGAATTAGATCAGGAAATGAGACGCTTAAAGTTGTAAGTGAGTTTTGCTATTTGGGGAGCAAAATAACTGATGATGGTCGAAATAGAGAGGATATAAAATGTAGACTGGCAATGGCAAGGAAAGCGTTTCTGAAGAAGAGAAATTTTTTGACATCAGTATAGATTTAAGTGTCAGGAAGTCGTTTCTGAAAGTATTTGTATGGAGTGTAGCCATGTAGCCGGCCGTGGTGGCCGAGCAGTTCTAGGCGCTTCAGTCTGGAACCGCGCGACCACTACCGTCGCAGGTTCGAATCCTGCCTCGGGCTAGTTAGGTTTAAGCAGTTCTTGAGGTGTCAGGTCAGAGGAGTGTTCTGAACACAATTTCAACACAATGCAGCTCAATAGGCTGTGGAGTGGAAGGGGTAGGCTAGCAATGGAACAGTGCATCACCATTGACTAGACAGTCATTTATTGAACCCATAAGTCAGGTATTACCGAAAAGGAACAATCAGTACAAATTACAAAATAATATTCTTTTCTTTTAAGTCACTCAAACATTTAAACAGGCAAATAGCAATCATTTAACTGAAAACCTTTTAAGAAAGCAAGACTAGAAACTTTGAATGATGAGTTAAAATCATATTTAAATAGGCTCTGACCGAGCACATATTTTAAAACGAAATACTTCCTTTAAGGAACCAACGATCAAAATTACATAACCTTCAACAACCATATTATATCCAAGACATTTAAGATAAAACAGTAATATATAACATTAGAAAGCTGCAGTTCCAAGTTTTAAGCAGCACGTTTCAGATGGACTGCACTGCAACAGTACAATTCAAGTCCCTCAGAGGATCTCCCCACACAGGAAGTTATTGTCGCAATCGACAAAATATCAACATCATTCCATGTACAGACCTAAAACAAACTAAAATCTATCGTACAGTTAATTCCCTTTCAACATAACATACATCACAAGTCTAGCCTTAGGACGGCACCGACACCCCGCAATTTAGCACGCGAAAAACTACAGCGATGCAATCGTCACGTATCCTTACAAAATGCAAGAACCGAGAGCCGGCTCCCCAATAACGGGTTGCGTGCGGGTTTGCGGGATGCTGATCTCACCCTTAACCTCAACACCAGTTCAAATACTAGTCAGCCTACAATCTTGAACCACCATAAACATTCCTTCAGTTACTGCATAGATAGCCAATGTGATAGGCAAACAGACCAGCATATGATAAAAGCTTAACCAGTTTCCTTACTAGACCACCCTTATGAATAGTAGCCATATTTTTTTTTAAACGTGAGCACACCCACAATCAAAAGACAAACAACGCCAATCATAAGGACAGTAGCACATAAGCAAGTAGCAATGGTAACTTCTGCTTAGATTGGCAACAAATCAGCGCGTGATTTAACACACCAGAGAACAGTCTTTACAACATAACCAACAATACAAGAGCAAATTACTCACACGTGTACTCCCCCACGATTTCGATTCGCAAAGCCATAGACAAAACGTGGAGAACGTATCACTTAGACCAACATAACTGTGCTCCCTCAGTTACCCCAAATAACTGACTCCCTTAGTTGCACAGCGAAGAACCGGACCTAATGAAACCACCACAGTTTTCGCCTCTAAATTGTCACAGTACAAGAGAGATTCAATCACAAATGTAATTTTACATCACCAGTTCCCGTATAGTCAATACAAGCGCCTGATTTTCACCCTTTTATAACGGCAGGCAGCAACACCGTACGGAAAAGAGCGTAGACACAAGCTCTTACCAATTATCTTCTCCGAAAGCAGCCAACGCAACTCTCGGGAACCACTGGGACATCGAATGCAAAAATCGTTACTCCTTCACACAAATTACAGGACGCCCGCTTCCCGCTGCTTGCTACGGCGCCTTCCGTTCAGAGCCAACTTGTATATCTCCATGCGACAGGTTCGGTCCCACACTCGCTGCGTCAACCCGACAACCGTCTCCCACCACGTCCCGGAGCACCCCCCCCCCCCTCCCCGCACACACACACACAGGAACTCGCCTCGTTACTCCTCGCGTAGGCCCCAGAGGGCGCGGCTTACCGCCCTGACCGTGGCAGGAAAGATAAACCACCAGAGTGGCACTATCGATATGAGCCGCCACGGCTCAGGGGCTGTAGGGTGGGTTTTTCACAATACACCATCCAAATTTTGCGATTAGCTCGTTGGTGGCTTTAGCGGTGTGCGGTCGAGCGTTATCCTGATGGAAACGCATTCCCTTGCACAGCATACCCCTCCTCTTGTTTTGAAATGTACGGCGCAATTTTTGCAGTGTCTCGCAGTACCCGGCAGCGTTGATTGTTGTGCCGGCGGGCAAGAATTCGCACAACAATAGCCCCTTCCTGTTCCAAAGCACTGTTGCCATCACTTTGCCGACACTTTGCGTTTGAATTTTCGCGATTTCGGCGATGTAGGTGCTTCCATTGTTTGGACTGTTCTTTGGTTTCGGATGTGCAGTAGTGCACCCAAGTCTCCAGTGACGCATTATCTGGGAGTACGCATTAGGAGTGATTTAAAATGGAATGATCATATAATGTTGATGGTCGGTAAAGCAGATGCCAGACTGAGATTCATTGGAAGAATCCTAAGGAAATGCAATCCGAAAACAAAGGAAGTAGGTTACAGTACGCTTGTTCGCCCACTGCTTGAATACTGCTCAGCAGTGTGGGATCCGTACCAGATAGGGTTGATAGAAGATATAGAGAAGATCCAACGAAGAGCAGCGCGCTTCGTTACAGGATCATTTAGTAATCGCGAAAGCGTTACGGAGATGATAGATAAACTCCAGTGGAAGACTCTGCAGGAGAGACGCTCAGTAGCTCGGTACGGGCTTTTGTTAAAGTTTCGAGAACATACCTTCACCGAAGAGTCAAGCAGTATATTGCTCCCTCCTACGTATATCTCGCGAAGAGACCATGAGGATAAAATCAGAGAGATTAGAGCCCACACAGAGGCATACCGACAATCCTTCTTTCCACGAACAATACGAGACTGGAATAGAAGGGAGAACCGACAGAGGTACTCAAGGTACCCTCCGCCACACACCGTCAGGTGGCTTGCGGAGTATGGATGTAGATGTAGATGTAGATGGAGTCGAGGTATTCTTCGCCATGAGTTTCGTGATCTTGAAGAAGTTCATGGGCCGCTACAGCGTGTTGACGTTTGTGGTCTTCGGTTGACATTTTTGGCACCCACCTCGCGCAGACCTTAGCATACCCTAGATGAAGTTAAAATCTTCTGGGTTATTAGGCCGCGTCATGTTTCTTCTAAAATGTTCAGCGTTTCGACCCCTCTGCTGGGATCTTCCTCAGGATCTTTTGGTGTTCACTACTGCTAGAACACTGTCAGAGACAAGTGTCGTGTCCACTTATAAAGGGGGAATTTTCTGGCGATCGTGCTGGAGAAGTGATAGTATTGGTTAAAATACATGTGGCTACCATTGTTGGGCCATAATCATAGGCTAATACAGAAGACCTCCCATGAACCATGGACCTTGCCGTTGGTGGGGAGGCTTGCGTGCCTCAGCGATACAGATGGCCGTACTGTAGGTGCAACCACAACGGAGGGGTATCTGTTGAGAGGCCAGACAAACATGTGGTTCCTGAAGAGGGGCAGCAGCCTTTTCAGTAGTTGCAGGGGCAACAGTCTGGATGATTGACTGATCTGGCCTTGTAACATTAACCAAAACGGCCTTGCTGTGCTGGTACTGCGAACGGCTGAAAGCAAGGGGAAACTACAGCCGTAATTTTTCCCGAGGACATGCAGCTCTACTGTATAATTAAATGATGATGGCGTCCTCTTGGGTAAAATATTCCGGAGGTAAAATAGTCCCCCATTCGGATCTCCGGGCGGGGACTACTCAAGAGGACGTCGTTATCAGGAGAAAGAAAACTGGCGTTCTACGGATCGGAGCGTGGAATGTCAGATCACTTAATCGGGCAGGTAGGTTAGAAAATTTAAAAAGGGAGATGGATAGGTTAAAGTTAGATATAGTGGGAATTAGTGAAGTTCGGTGGCAGGAGGAACTAGACTTTTGGTCAGGTGATTACAGGGTTATAAATACAAAATCAAATAGGGGTAATGCAGGAGTAGGTTTAATAATGAATAAAAAAATAGGAGTGCGGGTTAGCTACTACAAACAGCATAGTGAACGCATTATTGTGGCCAAGATAGACACAAAGCCCACACCTACTACAGTAGTACAAGTTTATATGCCAACTAGCTCTGCAGATGATGAAGAAATAGATGAAATGTATGACGAGATAAAAGAAATTATTCAGGTAGTGAAGGGAGACGAAAATTTAATAGTGATGGGTGACTGGAATTCGTCAGTAGGAAAAGGGAGAGAAGGAAACATAGTAGGTGAATATGGATTGGGGGGAAGGAATGAAAGAGGAAGCCGCCTTGTAGAATTTTGCACAGAGCATAAGTTAATCATAGCTGACACTTGGTTCAAGAATCATGAAAGGAGGCTGTATACATGGAAGAAGCCTGGAGATACTGACAGGTTTCAGATAGATTATATAATGGTAAGACAGAGATTTAGGAACCAGGTTTTAAATTGTAAGACATTTCCTGGGGCAGATGTAGATTCTGACCACAATCTATTGGTTATGAACTGCAGATTGAAACTGAAGAAACTGCAAAAAGGTGGGAATTTAAGGAGATGGGACTTGGATAAACTGAAAGAACCAGAGGTTGTAGAGAGTTTCAGGGAGAGCATTAGGGAACAATTGACAGGAATGGGGGAAAGAAATACAGTAGAAGAAGAATGGGTAGCTCTGAGGGATGGAGTGGTGAAGGCAGCAGACAATCAAGTAGGTAAAAAGACGCGGGCTAATAGAAATCCTTGGGTAACAGAAGAAATATTGAATTTAATTGATGAAAGGAGAAAATATAAAAATGCAGTAAATGAAGCAGGCAAAAAGGAATACAAACGTCTCAAAAATGAGATCGACAGGAAGTGCAGAATGGCTAAGCAGGGATGGCTAGAGGACAAATGTAAGGATGTAGAGGCTTGTCTAACTAGGGGTAAGATAGATACTGCCTACAGGAAAATTAAAGAGACCTTTGGAGAGAAGAGAACCACTTGTATGAATATCAAGAGCTCAGATGGCAACCCAGTTCTAAGCAAAGAAGGGAAAGCAGAAAGGTGGAAGGAGTATATAGAGGGTTTATACAAGGGCGATGTACTTGAGGACAATATTATGGAAATGGAAGAGGATGTAGATGAAGATGAAATGGGACATAAGATACTGCGTGAAGAGTTTGACAGAGCACTGAAAGACCTGAGTCAAAACAAGGCCCCGTGAGTAGACAACATTCCATTTGAACTACTGATGGCCTCAGGAGAGCCAGTCATGACAAAACTCTACCATCTGGTGAGCACGATGTATGAGACAGGCGAAATACCCTCAGACTTTAAGAAGAATATAATAATTCCAATCCCAAAGAAAGCAGGTGTTGACAGATGTGAAAATTACTGAACTATCAGTTCAATAAGCCAAGGTTGCAAAATACTAACACGAATTCTTTACAGACGAATGTAAAATCTGGTAGAAGTCGACCTCGGGGAAGATCAGTTTGGATTCTGTAAAAATGTTGGAACATGTGAGGAATTCTAACCCTACGACTTATCTTAGAAAATAGATTAAGGAAAGGCAAACCTACATTTCTAGCATTTGTAGACTTAGAGAAAGCTTTTGACAATGTTGACTGGAATACTCTCTTTCAAATTCTGAAGGTGGCAGGGGTAAAATACAGGGAGCAAAAGGCTATTTACAATTTCTACAGAAATCAGATGGCAGTTATAAGAGTTGAGGGGCATGAAAGGGAAGCAGTGGTTGGGAAGGGAGTGAGACAGGGTTGTAGCCTATCCATGATGTTATTCAATCTGTGTATTGATCAAGCAGTAAAGGAAACAAAAGAAAAATTCGGAGTAGGTATTAAAATTCATGGAGAAGAAGTAAAAACTTTGAGGTTCGCCGATGGCATTGTAATTCTGTCAGAGACAGCAAAGGACTTGCAAGAGCAGTTGAACGGAATGGACAGTGTCTTGAAAGGAGGATATAAGATGAACATCAACGAAAGCAAAACGAGGGTAATGGAATGTAGTCAAATTAAGTCGAGTGATGCTGAGGGAATTAGATTAGGAAATGAGGCACTTAAAGTAGTAAAGGTGTTTTGCTATTTAGGGAGTAAAATAACCGATGATGGTCGAAGTAGAGAGGATATAAAATGTAGACTGGCAATGGCAAGGAAAGCGTTTCTCAAGAAGAGAAATTTGTTAACATCGAGTATAGATTTAGGTGTCAGGAAGTCGTTTCTGAAAGTATTTGTATGGAGTGTAGCCATGTATGGAAGTGAGACATGGACGATAACTAGTTTGGACAAGAAGAGAATAGAAGCTTTCGAAATGTGGTGCTACAGAAGAATGCTGAAGATAAGGTGGGTAGATCACGTAACTAATGAGGAGGTATTGAATAGGATTGGGGAGAAGAGAAGTTTGTGGCACAACTTGAATAGAAGAAGGGATCGGTTGGTAGGACATGTTCTGAGGCATCGAGGGATCACAAATTTAGCATTGGAGGGCAGCGTGGAGGTTAAAAATCGTAGAGGGAGACCAAGAGATGAATACACTAAGCAGATTCAGAAGGATGTAGGTTGCAGTAGGTACTGGGAGATGAAGAAGCTTGTACAGGATAGAGTAGCATGGAGAGCTGCATCAAACCAGTCTCAGGACTGAAGACCACAACAACAACAACAATACAGAAGAAGGGGCGTTGGTGGCTCATCTCCTGTGGATACCATTGGCGGTCCATCGTCATTGGATAGAAAGGAACTGTTCCACACTTATGCTGGAGAAGGGTTATTGGTTGAAATGCCTGCTACCGCTGTTGGTTGGTCGTCGTCAGTGGCTAGATTCGAAACGGACAGAGTAAGAGAGGGGGAATGTTTACCGAAACTATTATTGTCCGCCCAGGTGACTTGCAGGGCGTTGTTTACGCCGCGGCCGCGCATTTACTTCCTTGATGGCGGGGAGCCACGATGCCGGAAGCCTATAGCCGTCCTCTCCATTGAAATTATATGAATTCTTAGAAATTGCAACCGCTTCTCGGACCTTTCTTCAATAAATGTTTGTTTCTTTAGCCGGTACACGTACGTTATTAAAGTCGATGTCAGAGCCACAGTTTTCGTGATGTTCCGCTACTGCCGATTTTGCACTTTGATTTAGCCGCATGTGTCGTTCGTGTTCCTTAATGCGTTCTTTAACAGTTCTTCCAGTTTCGCCTTTATACACTTGGCCGCAGCCACATGATAGACGCGTGCATTGTGGAGGTAATCAGGTGCATCCGTTTTCCGTCGGAAAAAGTCTTTGATTTTGTTTTGACTAAAGAAAGATGTGTCAATACCATTTTTCTTAAAAATTCTGCTTATGCAGTCAGTGACCCCAGAAACAAACGGTAACCTGACGGAGTGAGAAGGCGGTTCCTCGTCATTCTTATTAGCGGTATAAATACTCCGCCTAAAAGCCCTGTCAATTGAATGACTATCATACCCATTTGCCTTCAATGTCCTCTTTAAAAAATTCATCTCCGATTCCAAGTTGTCGTCACCGCTGATACGGAAGGCACGTAAAGACAGTGTGTTGAGTACTGGGTTGGGTGGTGGTGCGAAGTGGCATCTAAATACCAATTTGTGTTAGTCGTCTTTCTGTACACTCTGTGACGCAGAGTGTTATCAGATCTTCTGTATACCAACACATCTAGCAACGGGAGACCGACCTCACTCTCAACCTCCAAGGTGAATTTGATTTTGGGGTGAATTCCATTTAAGAAATTGTTGAACGCTTGAAGTTCTTCTTCGCCGTGTATAACAAATGTATCGTCCACGTAGCGGAGCCAGCAAGAAGGCTTCAAAGGAGCACTACTTAAAGCCTGTTGCTCAAAATGTTCCATAAAAACGTCAGCTGCTACTGGCGACATGGGTGAGCCCACAGTAAGGCCGTCAGCTTGTTCATAGAATTCACCATTGTACTTAAAATAGCTCGAGCGAAGACATAGTTCAATTAAGTCACAAACGTCTGGAGCAACATTCTCTCTTATGATCTCCATTGTATCTGGTACTGGGACCTTAGTAAATAACGATGTAACATCGAAGCTAACAAGAATGTCACCCGCAGATATCCTCAGTGTGACTATGACTATGGCCCACCAATGGTAGCCACATGAATTTTTACCAATACTATCACTTCTCCAGCACGATCGCCAGAAAATTCCCCCTTTATAAGTGGACGCGACACTTGTCTCTGACACTGTTCTGACAGTAGTGAACACCAAAAGATCCTGAGGAAGATACCAGCAGAGGGGTCGAAGCGTCGAACATTTTAGAAGAAACATGACGTGGCCTAATAACCCAGAAGATTTTAACTTCAGTGACAACGGCCACGAAAGCCCGCAGACTTACATATCCTACATGCTCCGTCAAAATCTTGTCAGTAGAGGTTTTGCTGACGTCAGGGATTATTTCGGAGAGCTAAAGAACCGCTGCCTCCACTTTTGCGTTTGTTTCGCAACTGAAGTCACTCAACAGAGGAAAGTCCACTGGACCGGACTGGATACCAATTCGATTGTACACAGGTTACGCGAAAGAACTTGCCCCCCTTCTAACAGCCGTGTACCGCACGTCTCTAGAGGAACGGAAGGTTCCAAATGATTGGAAAAGAGCACAGGTAGTTCCAGTTTTCAAGGAGGGTGGTCGAGCAGATGCGCAAAACTATAGGCCTATATCTCTGACATCGATCTGTTATAGAATTTTAGAAGATGTTTTTTGCTCGCGTCATTTCTGGAAACCCAGAATCTACTCTGTAAGAATCAACATGGATTCCGGAAACAGCGATCGTGTGCGACCCAACTCTCTTTATTTGTTCATGAGACCCAGAAAATATTAGATACAGGCTCCCAGGTAGATGCCATTTTCCTTGACTTCCGGAAGGCGTTCGATACAGTTCCGCACTGTCGCCTGATAAACAAAGTAAGAGCCTACGGAATATCAGACCAGCTGTGCGGCTGGATTGAAGAGTTTTTAGCAAACAGAACACAGCATGTTGTTATCAATGGAGAGACGTCTACAGACGTTAAAGTAACCTCTGGCGTGCTACAGGGGAGTGTTATGGGACCATTGCTTTTCACAATATATATAAATGACCTAGTAGATAGTGTCGGAAGTTCCATGCGGCTTTTCGCGGATGATGCTGTAGTATACAGAGAAGTTGCAGCATTAGAAAATTGCAGCGAAATGCAGGAAGATCTGCAGCGGATAGGCGCTTGGTGCAGGGAGTGGCAACTGACCCTTAACATAGACAAATGTAATGTATTGCGAATACATAGAAAGAAGGATCCTTTATTGTATGATTATATGATAGCGGAACAAACACTGGTAGCAGTTACTTCTATCTGGGAGTATGCGTACGGAACGATTTGAAGTGGAATGATCATATAAAATTAATTGTTGGTAAGGCGGGTGCCAGGTTGAGATTCATTGGGAGAGTCCTTAGAAAATGTAGTTCATCAACAAAGAAGGTGGCTTACAAAACACTCGTTCGACCTATATTGCTCATCAGTGTGGGATCCGTACCAGGTCGGGTTGACAGAGGAGATAGAGAAGATCCAAAGAAGAGCGGCGCGTTTCGTCACAGGGTTATTTGGTAAGCGTGATAGCGTTACGGAGATGTTTAGCAAAGTCAAGTGGCAGACTCTGCAAGAGAGGCGCTCTGTATCGCGGTGTAGCTTGCTGTCCAGGTTTCGAGAGGGCGCGTTTCAGGATGAGGTATCGAATATATTGCTTCCCCCTACTTATACCTCCCGAGGAGATCGCGAATGTAAAATTAGAGAGATTCGAGCCCGCACGGAGGCTTTCCGGCAGTCGTTCTTCCCGCGAACCATTCGCGACTGGAACAGGAAAGGGAGGTAACGACAGTGGCACGTAAAGTGCCCTCCGCCACACTCCCTTGGGTGGCGTGCGGAGTATAAATGCAGAAACAGATGGCCTCACCATGGACGTCAGTACGCCTGTTCTTGAACTCTCTGCACCATTTGCGCACGTGTTGTACGCTCATACACTTGTCTCCGTAGATTTCGCATAGCTGGGAATGGATTTCTTCCGGCACAATGTTTTTTGCAGACAGGAAACGGATCACCGAGCGCAGCGGGCGAAGTGAGGGGGAGATCCATCACGTGCGGCTGCCAAGCCAAGACTGAGATCCGCAGGTGGCTCGCTAGGGAGGGGATTTGGAGTGGGGGAACCGAGGTACACTACAGAATCGCGGGATCCACCGTAACAGCGCTTTCCACGGCTTTAGCGCCTTGGCAACCTTATTTTGCGGACAACCCTCGTATTACTGAGTTTTTCTGGATACTGTGTATTTTCATGACCCGCCAGGGAAGCAGAGAGCGCTAACGCGCTGCTTCCTGGACTCAGGTAGGCGCGCTGGCCCCGGATCAAATCAGCCCGGCGGATTAACGACAAGGGCCGATGTGCCGGCCAGCCCGGATGTGGTTTTTAGGCGGTTTTCCACATCCCGCTAGGTGAATACCGGGCTGGTCCCCGTGTTCCGCCTCAGCTACACGGCTCACAGACATCTGAACATTTTGGCACTATTCCATGCATTACACTCTACGCCCACAGATGGGGTGCACTAACTCTGTCCCGGGGGGGTACGGGGTGGCGGCAGGAAGGGCATCCGGCCACCCCTTAAACATTAATACGCCAAATCTGATTAACGATGGCTGACCCTGCGTAACTGCGGGACAAGGCTCAAGCGATACATACGTGTATTTTCATGGACAAACTGTGCATATCCATTGAGGAGTAGGTTCTCGACATACAGGAGGTGTATTACACATCAGCCGGCCGGAATGGCCGAGCGGTTCTAGGCGCTACAGTCTGGAGCCGAGCGACCGCTACGGTCGCAGGTTCGAATCCTGTCCCGGGCATTGATGTGTGTGATGTGTTAGTTAGGTTTAATTAGTTCTAAGTTCTAGGCGACTGATGACCTCAGAAGTTAAGTCGCATAGTGCTCAGAGCCATTTGAACCATATTACACATCCATTAGCTCGATGGGGTGTGGGCGCGTACTACAGACTTTGAGGCACGTCAGGCTATTTAAAGACTGACGTATGAACAAACTGTCATATCGGAAACGAGACAGCCATTTGAAAAACGCGTAGGTTACATTCTGCTATTCAGGGTGGGCTATGGTGTTCATAAAGATTCAGTCTTTGAAAAATGTGGTGGTGTAAAAATTTACGAAACTTTGTAGAATCACTTGATCCACCCGCGTTACGATGTTGATGATGTGGGTAGCTCAAGTGCGCGGTCATCAGCGCCCATACAAAATCACAATCTTTAAATGGTTCAGTCAAGCCACCTTCAAATGGTTCAAATGGCTCTGAGCACTATGGGACTTAACATCTGAGGTCATCAGTCCCCTAGAATTTAGAACTACTTAAACCTAACTAACCTAAGGACATCACACACATCCATGTCCGAGGCAGGATTACCTGCGACAGTAAGAGTAGCGCGGTTCCAGACTGAAGCGCCTAGAACCGCTCTGCCACCGCGGACGGCAAGCCACTTTCATGAACGATGATGAAATGATGAGGATAACACGAACACCTAGTCTCTCAGCAGAGAAAAATCCCCAAACCGGCTAGGAATCCAGTCCGGGACCCAGTGATCTATAGGCCACAAGATCACGAACCGCGGACTTCCGCGTTACGAATGTCGCACTTACGAATACAAACAACACATTGAAAATTACGGTAAATTACGTGAAGGTCTTAATTACGTAGTAAGTTAATCAGTGGATCTAGTATGTCATCTAGTGTATAAAATTCAGCTCTACAAAAGTATAATGCGCGAAGGTCGGAATTTAACGAATATAGAGGCGAAATCTTCAATGCAAGACGTAGCCATTTCTGAGACTAAATATGAGTTATCTCGTAAATTAATTAGCTTCACAGAATTTGGGATACGTGATATGAAAGTAGAAATGCCAGTCTTTATAACTAGCTCAGAAATACTTATTAGTTCACAAGAATGCAGGCTTATTCGGCGAATTTCGATGATGCAGTCTTCTCGGGTTATCAGCCGAATCAAGGCGTCGTCCTGCGCAACGCTTTTCGGTAGCATTGCTACTATTCATTTTCACCTGAGGATGGCGAGTAGGAAACTTATCGAAACGTTGCCGCAGAACGACGCGTTGACGCCGCTGATAACCCGAGGAGGTTTCATCAAGCTTTTACTTATTACGCAATGGGATGGAATTTTCAGTTAGGTATAAGTTTTAATTAACTGATTTCCCAGTAAAATTTAGATCAACATTAAGATCAGCGCATCAAAAATATTGCCTTGAATAATGAATACAAGTGAGAGTCTGGTTGACATTTTGAAATATTCGAACACAGTGTGTATGCACAATATTTGAAAAATATGAAAAGGGAAAAAGCAAAAAAAAACTTAGTTATCAACAGGAGTTGAAGTAATAACGGATGGAATACACAACTGACCATTAAAATTGCTACACCAAGAAGAAATGCAGATGATAAACGGGTATTCATTGGACAAATATAGTATACTAGAACTGACATGTGATTACATTTTCACGCAATTTGGATCCATAGATCCTGAGAAATCAGTACCCAGAACAACGACATCTGGCCGTAATAATGGCCTTGATACGCCTGGGCATTGAGTCAAACACAGCTTCGATGGCGTGTACAGGTACAGCTGCCCATGCAGCTTCAACACGATACCACAGTTCATCAAGAGTAGTGACTGGCGTATTGTGACGAGCCAGTTGCTCGGCCACCATTCACCAGACGTTTTCAGTTGGTGAGAGATCTGGAGAATGTGCTGGCCAGGGCAGCAGTCGAACATTTTCTGTATCCAGAAAGGCCCGTACACGACCTGCAACATGCGGTCGTGCATTATCCTGCTGAAATGTAGGGTTTCGCAGGGATCGAATGAAGGGTAGAGCCACGGGTCGTAACACATCTGAAATGTAACGTCCACTGTTCAAAGTGCCATCAGTGAGAACAAGAGGTGACCGAGACGCGTAACCAATGGCACCCCATACCATCACGCCGGGTGATACGCCAGTATGGGGATAACGAATACACGCTTCCAATGTGCGTCCACCGCGATGTCGTCAAACACGGATGCGACCGTCATGAAGCTGTAAACAGAACCTGCATTCATCCGAAAAAATGACGTCTCGCCATTCGTGCACCCAGGTTCGTCGTTGAGTACACCATCGCGGGCGCTCCTGTCTGTGATGCAGCTTCAAGGGTAACCGTAGCCACGGTCTCCGAGCTGATAGTCCATGCTGCTGCAAACGTCGCCGAACTGTTCGTGCAGATGGTTGTTGTCTTGCAAACGTCCCGATCTGTAGACTCAGAGATCGAGACGTGGCTGCACGATGTGTTATAGCCGTGCGGATAAGATGCCTGTCATCTCGACTGCTAGTGATACGAGGCTTTTGGGATCCAGCACGGCGTTCCGTATTACCCTCCTGAACCCACCGATTCCATATTCTGCTAACAGTCATTGGATCTCGACCAACGCGAGCAGCAATGTCGCGATACGTTAAACCGCAATCGCGATACGCTACAATCCGACCTTTATCAAAGTCGGAAACGTGATGGTACGCATTTCTCCTCCTTACACGAGACATCACAACAACGTTTCACCAGACAACGCCGGTCAACTGCTGTTTGTGCATGAGAAATCTGTTGGAAACTTTACTCATGTCAGCACGATGTAGGTGTCTCCACCGGCGCGAACCTTGTGTGAATGCTCTGAAAAGCTAATCATTTGCATATCACAGCATCTTCTTCCTGTTGGTTAAATTTCGCTTCTGTAGCACGTCATCTTCGTGGTGCAGCAACTTTAATGGCCAGTAGTGTAGCACGCAGGCAGCGGGCCAACAAGGTACAGGTAGCAGCTGAGAGCAATAGTGTGGGACTCAGCAGAGAACGCTGAATACAGAAAAAGCTTTTGTGGAGAACAAATAACCAGAAGTGCTAAAGTACGTAGTAGGACAGTACTGGGAGTATTCCTTGTGCAATATATACGGCAAACAGCAGATTCCAGGGGGCTCAGTATGCTACGAATTTACACCAAACACGAGCAACACTCGGGCTCCATCTGCCCGATTATATGCCGCTGCCTGAGTATTATTCGGGCTCCGTTCACAGAGTGTTTAGGTCTTCGACAGATGACATATCGGATGACACATGTATATTTGCTGTACGTCTTTCGGTATTCATGCCACAGTCTACCGAAAACCTGTTAGTATTCATGAATAACCCATATGTAGGAATTTTTAACAGGTTGCAGTCCTGTCAGCAACTGTGATAAATTAATATGCCAAAAATCCGTCTCAGTTGCGAAATGTTACTGGTCTTTACCCAGCTTTCAGCAAGAGTAATCTATCCTTCTTCAGAGGCATAAAACCAGGCAGGCCAGAATCAGGCACGGTCAAACATAAAGAGCTTAAGTACTGTGGTACCATGTGAAGCTGCGTTACTTAGCTGAGGAACAGCCCCGGCCCCACTTCGTGGAGCCGGCCGGGTTGGCCGAACGGTTCTAGGCGCTACAGTGTGGAACCGCGCGACCGCTACGGTCGCAGGTTCGAATCCTGCCTCGGGCATGGGTGTGTGTGATGTCCTTAGGTTACTTAGGTTTAAGTAGTTCTACGTTCTAGGGGACTAATGACCTCAGAAGTTAAGTGCCATACTGCTCAGAGCCATTTGAACCATTTGAACCCGCTTCGTGGAAAGCGGTCGGTTAGCCGCGGACGCTACGTTGGAACTGACTGTGGCATGCGGATATGAACCGAGTAAAACGGCGGGTCACGCGCATGCGCCCACGAAAAGTCAAATGTACCTGATAAGAAATTTACTTTGACGTTAAGTTCAGCTTGTTAGATTAAAAACCACATATGATCACCGCTATGTTGTATGGTTCCACACGATTTCATGCGGGCTATGAACAAGGTTATATGTCCGTAACGCCAGAACTTCTCAGGGTTAGGAGAAGGTGGAAATAAAATAATTTGCATTATACATGGAGTAATACGTCAATTTGTTAACGCGAAATTTGACTGACGTTGTTATGTCATGGCACTAAATTGCTACGCAATTATGGTGGACTGGGTGTCTAAAACGTAGGGCATCATTTATGACTTTATGCACAGATGGTCAACGTTGTGTTTAGGACCTGTAATAACTTAACTACACTAACTATAAATATAATTTGCACGACCGTCCACTATATGTAGTCACAAGGGTGACGTGGAACAAAACTCTTAAGGGAAAAGGCTAATTATTACTCAGTAGTGGCAACGGCCTTGCCGCAGTGGATACATAGGTTCCCGTGAGATCACCGAAGTTAAGCGCTGTCGGGCGTGGTCGGCACTTGGATGGGTGACCATCCAGGCAGCCATACGCTGTTGCCATTTTTCGGGGTGCACTCAGCCTCGTGATGCCAATTGAGGAGCTACTCGACCGAATAGTAGCGGCTTCGGTCAAGAATACCATCATAACGACAGGGAGAGCGGTGTGGTGACCCCGTGCCCCTCCTATCCGCATCCTCCATGAGGATGACACGGCGGTCGGATGGTCCCGGTAGGCCACTCGTGGCCTCAAGGCGGAGTGCATTACTTAGTAGTGGGTTCAACAGCCCTATGCGTTTAAGTAGGTTATGCCACCCTAATTGTCGAAATACACACTCTGTTGTATCAGATACTACCTATTTAGGATATTGCCTATAAGGATATTAACTATTTAGGATAAGCGTTATTGTGAGCATGGTACAATTCTCATACATACTACCAAGAAGTAAGGACCTAATATTTAAAGTAGGGTTGTCAACGCCACTGCCAACACACATACACTCCTGGAAATTGAAATAAGAACACCGTGGTTTCATTGTCCCAGGAAGGGGAAACTTTATTGACACATTCCTGGGGTCAGATACATCACATGATCACACTGAGAGAACCACAGGCATATAGACACAGGCAACAGAGCATGCACAATGTCGGCACTAGTACAGTGTATATCCACCTTTCGCAGCAATGCAGGCTGCTATTCTCCCATGGAGACGATCGTAGAGATGCTGGATGTAGCCCTGTGGAACGGCTTGCCATGCCATTTCCACCTGGCGCCTCAGTTGGACCAGCGTTCGTGCTGGACGTGCAGACCGCGTGAGACGACGCTTCATCCAGTCCCAAACATGCTCAATGGGGGACAGATCCGGAGATGTTGCTGGCCAGGGTAGTTGACTTACACCTTCTAGAGCACGTTGGGTGGCACGGGATACATGCGGACGTGCATTGTCCTGTTGGAACAGCAAGTTCCCTTGCCGGTCTAGGAATGGTAGAACGATGGGTTCGATGACGGTTTGGATGTACCGTGCACTATTCAGTGTCCCCTCGACGATCACCAGTGGTGTACGGCCAGTGTAGGAGATCGCTCCCCACACCATGATGCCGGGTGTTGGCCCTGTGTGCCTCGGTCGTATGCAGTCCTGATTGTGGCGCTCAACTGCACGGTGCCAAACACGCATACGGCCATCATTGGCACCAAGGCAGAAGCGACTCTCATCGCTGAAGACGACACGTCTCCATTCGTCCCTCCATTCACGCCTGTCGCGACACCACTGGAGGCGGGCTGCACGATGTTGGGGCGTGAGCGGAAGACGGCCTAACGGTGTGCGGGACCGTAGCCCAGCTTCATGGAGACGGTTGCGAATGGTCCTCGCCGATACCCCAGGAGCAACAGTGTCCCTAATTTGCTGGGAAGTGGCGGTGCGGTCCCCTACGGCACTGCGTAGGATCCTACGGTCTTGGCGTGCATCCGTGCGTCGCTGCGGTCCGGTCCCAGGTCGACGGGCACGTGCACCTTCCGCCGACCACTGGCGACAACATCGATGTACTGTGGAGACCTCACGCCCCACGTGTTGAGCAATTCGGCGGTACGTCCACCCGGCCTCCCGCATGCCCACTATACGCCCTCGCTCAAAGTCCGTCAACTGCACATACGGTTCACGTCCACGCTGTCGCGGCATGCTACCAGTGTTAAAGACTGCGATGGAGCTCCGTATGCCACGGCAAACTGGCTGACACTGACGGCGGCGGTGCACAAATGCTGCGCAGCTAGCGCCATTCGACGGCCAACACCGCGGTTCCTGGTGTGTCCGCTGTGCCGTGCGTGTGATCATTGCTTGTACAGCCCTCTCGCAGTGTCCGGAGCAAGTATGGTGGGTCTGACACACCGGTGTCAATGTGTTCTTTTTTCCATTTCCAGGAGTGTATTTAAAGTTGGGTGTGACTGGGCGTGCAACGCCCCTTTCATCACACTTAACGTCCTATTGACCGACATAGGTCAAGTATTTACAAAATATAGTCTGCAAACTAACCTTTGTAGGAATAATATCTCAAAGGTTACATTGTATACAGAGTAACTACGCGGGCAACGCTATAGTTTTCATAAGATTCTTTAGAGCACTAAGGTCAAAGTTGTCTGCCTATGGAAGAATACTTTAAACCATATTGCATAAACTTTGGTTAAATTGGTGTCAAGATCTCATCAAATAGTATTGGCCAGCTTGAATTAAAGGAGGGTTCAAATGGTTCAAATGGCTCTGAGCACTATGGGACTTAACATCTTAGGTCATCAGTCCCCTAGAACTTAGAATTACTTAAACCTAACTAACCTAAGGACATCACACACATCCATGTCCGAGGCACGATTCGAACCTGCGACCGTAGCAGTCCCGCGGTTCCGGACTGCAGCGCCTAGAACCGCACGGCCACCGCGGCCGACTTAAAGGGTGGCAATAGGCTTAATGCCTATGGGTGGAAAGAAAAGGCAATGTGTGCCAGCATCGTTAGTACGTTTGACTACCATATTGTCAGTTATGTTGAAACTAGAACTCTATTTACCGTAAGGAATATTAATTATACCGTAGTATTGAACGTTACCAAATATCGTGGTGAAGTCTTAAGCGTCGCAGTATCAGGAATGAATATGCAGTGACAAAGCTCGAAAGTTAGTGTGATTCTCTAGCTTCGTTCCGTTCTTAATGTTACTCGTAAACTAATTATTCACAGAATGGGTTAAGGTTGACCATCTGTATTGCAAAATTCGTCTATATTCAAGTTGCATATAGTGATTTCGAAACTTACATTGTGTGTAACAGTACTAAGTATCATAGTAGCATCACAAGCTAGTGTATTATGTACAGAACTATGAGGTCAAAGTTATGGTACTAAAAGGTCGTTAACAAAATCAAAGTAATAGCTTATACATACTGGGCAAATAAGCGGGCATTCATAGAAAGTTAGTGCGCGGCGACCAAAGAAGAATAAGGTGGTCAATGTTAACGTAGGCCGGCCGGAGTGGCCGAGTGGTTCTAGGCGCTTCAGTCTGGAACCGCGCGACCGCTACGGTCGCAGGTTCAAATTCTGCCTCGGGCATGGATGTGTGTGATGTCCTTAGGTTAGTTAGGTTTAAGTAGTTCTAAGTTCTAGGGGACTGATGACCTCAGAAGTTAAGTCCCATAGTGCTCAGAGCCATTTCAACCATTTTTTTTGTTAACGTAAACTGAATTACGGTGGACGAAACAATCGTTGGAAACCTTCGAAAAAGTTCTTGTTTCTCAGCAGCAGAAGGTTATCTTTATCGAATAGCATATGTTTGAAAATTTGCATCACCTCTAGAATATCTAGTCTAGTGCCTTTTAACTCGCAGTGTAACAGCTCAGTACAAGTCGGACGTTTGGGACCGTGGACGATTTGGACGAGGTGTTCGGCGAAAGTAGAACCACGTGTGCCGTCACCACTTCTCGTTGAAATATGTTCTTTATATCTTGTTGACAATGCTCACCCCGCTATGGCACTCAGTGCATGTGATTTTGTATAGCCCGGAAAGAGACAATTTCTCATTAGACATTTTTAAAGAGTGGATCAAATTCTTCTTAAGGCTGTTATTGGTGGAAAATGAGGCCTTACAACCGTGGTTCCTTAAAAGTTGTAGTTTCCTGTACGAGGCTTTGTAAGTAGGCTGTTTGGGTTTTTATGTTGGTGGCGCCCGTAGCGCTGTGTATGAAAATCACAGGCTGTGCTGTGTGAAGTCAGTGGCTGGTTTGCATTGTTGGAATCTGCTATTGTAGTGTTGGGCAGTTGGCTGTTAACAGACCAAACAATGTATTTACCCTTCGACTATCACATTGACGATGAAACACAGAAATTGCATCGGGAATCAATACAAAATTCACAATGTCAATTTCTGTCCACAGGAGTACCGTTTCGAAGAGTGTGTACTTTGGCTCATCCCTGGGGGCCCAGTTTTAGAATCCGATGCACCACAGCAGGTTTACTGTTACCCTTCGACCATCACATTGCCGATGAAACACAGAAATTGCATCCGGATTCAATACAAAATTCGCAATGCCGATTTATATTGACGAGAGTAACGTTTCGGTGAGTCTGTTTTGTGGCTCTTCCCTGGGGGCTCAGTGTTAGACTCCGATGCCCCGCAGCAGGTTTACTGGAACCCTTCGGCCATCACATTGACGATGAAACACAGAATTTGCATCGGGAATCGTTACAAAATTCACAATGCCGATTTCTGTCCACAGGAGTACCGTTTCGAAGAGTGTGTACTTTGGCTCTTCCCTGGGGGCTGTGTGTTAGAATCCGATGCACCACAGCAGGTTTACTGTTACCCTTCGACCATCACATTGACGATGAAACACAGAAATTGCATCCGGATTCAATACAAAATTCGCAATGCCGATTTATATTGACGAGAGTAACGTTTCGGTGAGTCTGTTTTGTGGCTCTTCCCTGGGGGCTCAGTGTTAGACTCCGATGCCCCGCAGCAGGTTTACTGGAACCCTTCGGCCATCACATTGACGATGAAACACAGAATTTGCATCGGGAATCGTTACAAAATTCACAATGCCGATTTCTGTCCACAGGAGTACCGTTTCGAAGAGTGTGTACTTTGGTTCTTCCCTGGGGGCCCAGTTTTAGAATCCGATGCACCACAGCAGGTTTACTGTTACCCTTCGACCATCATATTGACGATGAAACACAGAAATTGCATCCGGATTCAATACAAAATTCGCAATGCCGATTTATATTGACGAGAGTAACGTTTCGGTGAGTCTGTTTTGTGGCTCTTCCCTGGGGGCTCAGTGTTAGACTCCGATGCCCCGCAGCAGGTTTACTGGAACCCTTCGGCCATCACATTGACGATGAAACACAGAATTTGCATCGGGAATCGTTACAAAATTCACAATGCCGATTTCTGTCCACAGGAGTACCGTTTCGAAGAGTGTGTACTTTGGTTCTTCCCTGGGGGCCCAGTTTTAGAATCCGATGCACCACAGCAGGTTTACTGTTACCCTTCGACCATCACATTGACGATGAAACACAGAAATTGCATCCGGATTCAATACAAAATTCGCAATGCCGATTTATATTGACGAGAGTAACGTTTCGGTGAGTCTGTTTTGTGGCTCTTCCCTGGGGGCCCAGTGTTAGACTCCGATGCCCCGCAGCAGGTTTACTGGAACACTTCGGCCATCACATTGACGATGAAACACAGAATTTGCATCGGGAATCATTACAAAATTCACAATGCCGATTTCTGTCCACAGGAGTACCGTTTCGAAGAGTGTGTACTTTGGTTCTTCCCTGGGGGCCCAGTTTTAGAATCCGATGCACCACAGCAGGTTTACTGTTACCCTTCGACCGTCACATTGACGATGAGACACAGATTTTGCATACGGATTCAATACAAAATTCGCAATGCCGATTTATATTGACGAGAGTAACGTTTCGGTGAGTCTGTTTTGTGGCTCTTCCCTGGGGGCTCACTGTTAGACTCCGATGCCCCGCAGCAGGTTTACTGGAACCCTTCGGCCATCACATTGACGATGAAACACAAAATTTGCATCGGGAATCGTTACAAAATTCACAATGCCGATTTCTGTCCACAGGAGTACCGTTTCGAAGAGTGTGTACTTTGGTTCTTCCCTGGGGGCCCAGTTTTAGAATCCGATGCACCACAGCAGGTTTACTGTTACCGTTCGACCATCACATTGACGATGAAACACAGAAATTGCATACGGATTCAATACAAAATTCGCAATGCCGATTTATATTGACGAGAGTAACGTTTCGGTGAGTCTGTTTTGTGGCTCTTCCCTGGGGGCTCAGTGTTAGACTCCGATGCCCCGCAGCAGGTTTACTGGAACCCTTCGGCCATCACATTGACGATGAAACACAAAATTTGCATCGGGAATCGTTACAAAATTCACAATGCCGATTTCTGTCCACAGGAGTACCGTTTCGAAGAGTGTGTACTTTGGCTCATCCCTGGGGGCCCAGTTTTAGAATCCGATGCACCACAGCAGGTTTACTGGAACCCTTCGACCATCACATTGACGATGAAACACAGAAATTGCATCCGGATTCAATACAAAATTCGTAATGCAGATTTATATTGACGAGAGTAACGTTTCGGTGAGTCTGTTTTGTGGCTCTTCCCTGGGGGCCCAGTGTTAGACTCCGATGCCCCGCAGCAGGTTTACTGGAACCCTTCGGCCATCACATTGACGATGAAACACAGAAATTGCATCGGGAATCGTTACAAAATTCACAATGCCGATTTCTGTCCACACGAGTACCGTTTCGAAGAGTGTGTACTTTGGTTCTTCCCTGGGGGCCCAGTTTTAGAATCCGATGCACCACAGCAGGTTTACTGTTACCCTTCGACCGTCACATTGACGATGAAACACAGATTTTGCATACGGATTCAATACAAAATTCGCAATGCCGATTTATATTGACGAGAGTAACGTTTCGGTGAGTCTGTTTTGTGGCTCTTCCCTGGGGGCTCAATGTTAGACTCCGATGCCCCGCAGCAGGTTTACTGGAACCCTTCGGCCATCACATTGACGATGAAACACAAAATTTGCATCGGGAATCGTTACAAAATTCACAATGCCGATTTCTGTCCACAGGAGTACCGTTTCGAAGAGTGTGTACTTTGGCTCATCCCTGGGGGCCCAGATTTAGAATCCGATGCACCACAGCAGGTTTACTGTTACCCTTCGACCATCACATTGACGATGAAACACAGAAATTGCATCCGGATTCAATACAAAATTCGCAATGCCGATTTATATTGACGAGAGTAACGTTTCGGTGAGTCTGTTTTGTGGCTCTTCCCTGGGGGCCCAGTGTTAGACTCCGATGCCCCGCAGCAGGTTTACTGGAACCCTTCGGCCATCACATTGACGATGAAACACAGAATTTGCATCGGGAATCGTTACAAAATTCACAATGCCGATTTCTGTCCACAGGAGTACCGTTTCGAAGAGTGTGTACTTTGGCTCATCCCTGGGGGCCCAGATTTAGAATCCGATGCACCACAGCAGGTTTACTGTTACCCTTCGACCATCACATTGACGATGAAACACAGAAATTGCATCCGGATTCAATACAAAATTCGCAATGCCGATTTATATTGACGAGAGTAACGTTTCGGTGAGTCTGTTTTGTGGCTCTTCCCTGGGGGCTCAGTGTTAGACTCCGATGCCCCGCAGCAGGTTTACTGGAACCCTTCGGCCATCACATTGACGATGAAACACAGAATTTGCATCGGGAATCGTTACAAAATTCACAATGCCGATTTCTGTCCACAGGAGTACCGTTTCGAAGAGTGTGTACTTTGGCTCATCCCTGGGGGCCCAGATTTAGAATCCGATGCACCACAGCAGGTTTACTGTTACCCTTCGACCATCACATTGACGATGAAACACAGAAATTGCATCCGGATTCAATACAAAATTCGCAATGCCGATTTATATTGACGAGAGTAACGTTTCGGTGAGTCTGTTTTGTGGCTCTTCCCTGGGGGCCCAGTGTTAGACTCCGATGCCCCGCAGCAGGTTTACTGGAACCCTTCGGCCATCACATTGACGATGAAACACAGAATTTGCATCGGGAATCGTTACAAAATTCACAATGCCGATTTCTGTCCACAGGAGTACCGTTTCGAAGAGTGTGTACATTGGTTCTTCCCTGGGGGCCCAGTTTTAGAATCCGATGCACCACAGCAGGTTTACTGTTACCCTTCGACCATCACATTGACGATGAAACACAGAAATTGCATACGGATTCAATACAAAATTCGCAATGCCGATTTATAATGACGAGAGTAACGTTTCGGTGAGTCTGTTTTGTGGCTCTTCCCTGGGGGCTCAGTGTTAGACTCCGATGCCCCGCAGCAGGTTTACTGGAACCCTTCGGCCATCACATTGACGATGAAACACAAAATTTGCATCGGGAATCGTTACAAAATTCACAATGCCGATTTCTGTCCACAGGAGTACCGTTTCGAAGAGTGTGTACTTTGGCTCATCCCTGGGGGCCCAGTTTTAGAATCCGATGCACCACAGCAGGTTTACTGTTACCCTTCGACCATCACATTGACGATGAAACACAGAAATTGCATCCGGATTCAATACAAAATTCGTAATGCCGATTTATATTGACGAGAGTAACGTTTCGGTGAGTCTGTTTTGTGGCTCTTCCCTGGGGGCTCAGTGTTAGACTCCGATGCCCCGCAGCAGGTTTACTGGAACCCTTCGGCCATCACATTGACGATGAAACACAAAATTTGCATCGGGAATCGTTACAAAATTCACAATGCCGATTTCTGTCCACAGGAGTACCGTTTCGAAGAGTGTGTACTTTGGCTCATCCCTGGGGGCCCAGTTTTAGAATCCGATGCACCACAGCAGGTTTACTGGAACCCTTCGACCATCACATTGACGATGAAACACAGAAATTGCATCCGGATTCAATACAAAATTCGTAATGCCGATTTATATTGACGAGAGTAACGTTTCGGTGAGTCTGTTTTGTGGCTCTTCCCTGGGGGCTCAGTGTTAGACTCCGATGCCTCGCAGCAGGTTTACTGGAACCCTTCGGCCATCACATTGACGATGAAACACAAAATTTGCATCGGGAATCGTTACAAAGTTCACAATGCCGATTTCTGTCCACAGGAGTACCGTTTCGAAGAGTGTGTACTTTGGCTCATCCCTGGGGGCCCAGTTTTGGAATCCGATGCACCACAGCAGGTTTACTGGAACCCTTCGACCATCACATTGACGATGAAACACAGAAATTGAATCCGGATTCAATACAAAATTCGCAATGCCGATTTATATTGACGAGAGTAACGTTTCGGTGAGTCTGTTTTGTGGCTCTTCCCTGGGGGCTCAGTGTTAGACTCCGATGCCCCGCAGCAGGTTTACTGGAACCCTTCGGCCATCACATTGACGATGAAACACAGAATTTGCATCGGGAATCGTTACAAAATTCACAATGCCGATTTCTGTCCACAGGAGTACCGTTTCGAAGAGTGTGTACTTTGGCTCATCCCTGGGGGCCTAGATTTAGAATCCGATGCACCACAGCAGGTTTACTGTTACCCTTCGACCATCACATTGACGATGAAACACAGAAATTGCATCCGGATTCAATACAAAATTCGCAATGCCGATTTATATTGACGAGAGTAACGTTTCGGTGAGTCTGTTTTGTGGCTCTTCCCTGGGGGCTCAGTGTTAGACTCCGATGCCCCGCAGCAGGTTTACTGGAACCCTTCGGCCATCACATTGACGATGAAACACAAAATTTGCATCGGGAATCGTTACAAAATTCACAATGCTGATTTCTGTCCACAGGAGTACCGTTTCGAAGAGTGTGTACTTTGGCTCATCCCTGGGGGCCCAGTTTTAGAATCCGATGCACCACAGCAGGTTTACTGTTACCCTTCGACCATCACATTGACGATGAAACACAGAAATTGCATCCGGATTCAATACAAAATTCGCAATGCCGATTTATATTGACGAGAGTAACGTTTCGGTGAGTCTGTTTTGTGGCTCTTCCCTGGGGGCTCAGTGTTAGACTCCGATGCCCCGCAGCAGGTTTACTGGAACCCTTCGGCCATCACATTGACGATGAAACACAAAATTTGCATCGGGAATCGTTACAAAATTCACAATGCCGATTTCTGTCCACAGGAGTACCGTTTCGAAGAGTGTGTACTATGGCTCTTCCCTGGGGGCTGTGTGTTAGAATCCGATGCACCACAGCAGGTTTACTGTTACCCTTCGACCATCACATTGACGATGAAACACAGAAATTGCATCCGGATTCAATACAAAATTCGCAATGCCGATTTATATTGACGAGAGTAACGTTTCGGTGAGTCTGTTTTGTGGCTCTTCCCTGGGGGCTCAGTGTTAGACTCCGATGCCCCGCAGCAGGTTTACTGGAACCCTTCGGCCATCACATTGACGATGAAACACAGAATTTGCATCGGGAATCGTTACAAAATTCACAATGCCGATTTCTGTCCACAGGAGTACCGTTTCGAAGAGTGTGTACTTTGGCTCTTCCCTGGGGGCTGTGTGTTAGAATCCGATGCACCACAGCAGGTTTACTGTTACCCTTCGACCATCACAGTGACGATGAAACACAGAAATTGCATCCGGATTCAATACAAAATTCGCAGTGCCGATTTATATTGACGAGAGTAACGTTTCGGTGAGTCTGTTTTGTGGCTCTTCCCTGGGGGCTCAGTGTTAGACTCCGATGCCCCGCTGCAGGTTTACTGGAACCCTTCGGCCATCACATTGACGATGAAACACAGAATTTGCATCGGGAATCGTTACAAAATTCACAATGCCGATTTCTGTCCACAGGAGTACCGTTTCGAAGAGTGTGTACTTTGGCTCTTCCCTGGGGGCTGTGTGTTAGAATCCGATGCACCACAGCAGGTTTACTGTTACCCTTCGACCATCACATTGACGATGAAACACAGAAATTGCATCCGGATTCAATACAAAATTCGCAATGCCGATTTATATTGACGAGAGTAATGTTTCGGTGAGTCTGTTTTGTGGCTCTTCCCTGGGGGCTCAGTGTTAGACTCCGATGCCCCGCAGCAGGTTTACTGGAACCCTTCGGCCATCACATTGACGATGAAACACAGAATTTGCATCGGGAATCGTTACAAAATTCACAATGCCGATTTCTGTCCACAGGAGTACCGTTTCGAAGAGTGTGTACTTTGGCTCTTCCCTGGGGGCTGTGTGTTAGAATCCGATGCACCACAGCAGGTTTACTGTTACCCTTCGACCATCACATTGACGATGAAACACAGAAATTGCATCCGGATTCAATACAAAATTCGCAGTGCCGATTTATATTGACGAGAGTAACGTTTCGGTGAGTCTGTTTTGTGGCTCTTCCCTGGGGGCTCAGTGTTAGACTCCGATGCCCCGCAGCAGGTTTACTGGAACCCTTCGGCCATCACATTGACGATGAAACACAGAATTTGCATCGGGAATCGTTACAAAATTCACAATGCTGATTTCTGTCCACAGGAGTACCGTTTCGAAGAGTGTGTACTTTGGCTCATCCCTGGGGGCTGTGTGTTAGAATCCGATGCACCACAGCAGGTTTACTGTTACCCTTCGACCATCACATTGACGATGAAACACAGAAATTGCATCCGGATTCAATACAAAATTCGCAATGCCGATTTATATTGACGAGAGTAACGTTTCGGTGAGTCTGTTTTGTGGCTCTTCCCTGGGGGCTCAGTGTTAGACTCCGATGCCCCGCAGCAGGTTTACTGGAACCCTTCGGCCATCACATTGACGATGAAACACAGAATTTGCATCGGGAATCGTTACAAAATTCACAATGCTGATTTCTGTCCACAGGAGTACCGTTTCGAAGAGTGTGTACTTTGGCTCATCCCTGGGGGCCCAGTTTTAGAATCCGATGCACCACAGCAGGTTTACTGTTACCCTTCGACCATCACATTGACGATGAAACACAGAAATTGCATCCGGATTCAATACAAAATTCGCAGTGCCGATTTATATTGACGAGAGTAACGTTTCGGTGAGTCTGTTTTGTGGCTCTTCCCTGGGGGCTCAGTGTTAGACTCCGATGCCCCGCAGCAGGTTTACTGGAACCCTTCGGCCATCACATTGACAATGAAACACAGAATTTGCATCGGGAATCGTTACAAAATTCACAATGCCGATTTCTGTCCACAGCAGTACCGTTTCGAAGAGTGTGTACTTTGGCTCTTCCCTGGGGGCTGTGTGTTAGAATCCGATGCACCACAGCAGGTTTACTGTTACCCTTCGACCATCACATTGACGATGAAACATAGAAATTGCATCCGGATTCAATACAAAATTCGCAATGCCGATTTATATTGACGAGAGTAACGTTTCGGTGAGTCTGTTTTGTGGCTCTTCCCTGGGGGCTCAGTGTTAGACTCCGATGCCCCGCAGCAGGTTTACTGGAACCCTTCGGCCATCACATTGACGATGAAACACAGAATTTGCATCGGGAATCGTTACAAAATTCACAATGCCGATTTCTGTCCACAGGAGTACCGTTTCGAAGAGTGTGTACTTTGGCTCTTCCCTGGGGGCTGTGTGTTAGAATCCGATGCACCACAGCAGGTTTACTGTTACCCTTCGACCATCACATTGACGATGAAACACAGAAATTGCATCCGGATTCAATACAAAATTCGCAGTGCCGATTTATATTGACGAGAGTAACGTTTCGGTGAGTCTGTTTTGTGGCTCTTCCCTGGGGGCTCAGTGTTAGACTCCGATGCCCCGCAGCAGGTTTACTGGAACCCTTCGGCCATCACATTGACGATGAAACACAGAATTTGCATCGGGAATCGTTACAAAATTCACAATGCCGATTTCTGTCCACAGGAGTACCGTTTCGAAGAGTGTGTACTTTGGCTCATCCCTGGGGGCCCAGTTTTAGAATCCGATGCACCACAGCAGGTTTACTGTTACCCTTCGACCATCACATTGACGATGAAACACAGAAATTGCATCCGGATTCAATACAAAATTCGTAATGCCGATTTATATTGACGAGAGTAACGTTTCGGTGAGTCTGTTTTGTGGCTCCTCCCTGGGGGCTCAGTGTTAGACTCCGATGCCCCGCAGCAGGTTTACTGGAACCCTTCGGCCATCACATTGACGATGAAACACAAAATTTGCATCGGGAATCGTTACAAAATTCACAATGCCGATTTCTGTCCACAGGAGTACCGTTTCGAAGAGTGTGTACTTTGGCTCATCCCTGGGGGCCCAGTTTTAGAATCCGATGCACCACAGCAGGTTTACTGGAACCCTTCGACCATCACATTGACGATGAAACACAGAAATTGCATCCGGATTCAATACAAAATTCGTAATGCCGATTTATATTGACGAGAGTAACGTTTCGGTGAGTCTGTTTTGTGGCTCTTCCCTGGGGGCTCAGTGTTAGACTCCGATGCCTCGCAGCACGTTTACTGGAACCCTTCGGCCATCACATTGACGATGAAACACAAAATTTGCATCGGGAATCGTTACAAAATTCACAATGCCGATTTCTGTCCACAGGAGTACCGTTTCGAAGAGTGTGTACTTTGGCTCATCCCTGGGGGCCCAGTTTTAGAATCCGATGCACCACAGCAGATTTACTGTTACCCTTCGACCATCACATTGACGATGAAACACAGAAATTGCATCCGGATTCAATACAAAATTCGCAGTGCCGATTTATATTGACGAGAGTAACGTTTCGGTGAGTCTGTTTTGTGGCTCTTCCCTGGGGGCTCAGTGTTAGACTCCGATGCCCCGCAGCACGTTTACTGGAACCCTTCGGCCATCACATTGACGATGAAACACAGAATTTGCATCGGGAATCGTTACAAAATTCACAATGCCAATTTCTGTCCACAGGAGTACCGTTTCGAAGAGTGTGTACTTTGGCTCTTCCCTGGGGGCTGTGTGTTAGAATCCGATGCACCACAGCAGATTTACTGTTACCCTTCGACCATCACATTGACGATGAAACACAGAAATTGCATCCGGATTCAATACAAAATTCGCAATGCCGATTTATATTGACGAGAGTAATGTTTCGGTGAGTCTGTTTTGTGGCTCTTCCCTGGGGGCTCAGTGTTAGACTCCGATGCCCCGCAGCAGGTTTACTGGAACCCTTCGGCCATCACATTGACGATGAAACACAGAATTTGCATCGGGAATCGTTACAAAATTCACAATGCCGATTTCTGTCCACAGGAGTACCGTTTCGAAGAGTGTGTACTTTGGCTCTTCCCTGGGGGCTGTGTGTTAGAATCCGATGCACCACAGCAGATTTACTGTTACCCTTCGACCATCACATTGACGATGAAACACAGAAATTGCATCCGGATTCAATACAAAATTCGCAGTGCCGATTTATATT
Organism: Schistocerca cancellata; assembly: GCF_023864275.1. NCBI lineage: Eukaryota > Metazoa > Arthropoda > Insecta > Orthoptera > Acrididae > Schistocerca > Schistocerca cancellata. Next base: position 55,576,469 of record NC_064637.1, on the reverse strand, counting down.
GACGAGAGTAACGTTTCGGTGAGTCTGTTTTGTGGCTCTTCCCTGGGGGCTCAGTGTTAGACTCCGATGCCTCGCAGCAGGTTTACTGGAACCCTTCGGCCATCACATTGACGATGAAACACAGAATTTGCATCGGGAATCGTTACAAAATTCACAATGCCGATTTCTGTCCACAGGAGTACCGTTTCGAAGAGTGTGTACTTTGGCTCTTCCCTGGGGGCTGTGTGTTAGAATCCGATGCACCACAGCAGATTTACTGTTACCCTTCGACCATCACATTGACGATGAAACACAGAAATTGCATCCGGATTCAATACAAAATTCGCAATGCCGATTTATATTGACGAGAGTAATGTTTCGGTGAGTCTGTTTTGTGGCTCTTCCCTGGGGGCTCAGTGTTAGACTCCGATGCCCCGCAGCAGGTTTACTGGAACCCTTCGGCCATCACATTGACGATGAAACACAGAATTTGCATCGGGAATCGTTACAAAATTCACAATGCCGATTTCTGTCCAGAGGAGTACCGTTTCGAAGAGTGTGTACTTTGGCTCTTCCCTGGGGGCTGTGTGTTAGAATCCGATGCACCACAGCAGATTTACTGTTACCCTTCGACCATCACATTGACGATGAAACACAGAAATTGCATCCGGATTCAATACAAAATTCGCAGTGCCGATTTATATTGACGAGAGTAATGTTTCGGTGAGTCTGTTTTGTGGCTCTTCCCTGGGGGCTCAGTGTTAGACTCCGATGCCTCGCAGCAGGTTTACTGGAACCCTTCGGCCATCACATTGACGATGAAACACAGAATTTGCATCGGGAATCGTTACAAAATTCACAATGCCGATTTCTGTCCACAGGAGTACCGTTTCGAAGAGTGTGTACTTTGGCTCTTCCCTGGGGGCTGTGTGTTAGAATCCGATGCACCACAGCAGATTTACTGTTACCCTTCGACCATCACATTGACGATGAAACACAGAAATTGCATCCGGATTCAATACAAAATTCGCAATGCCGATTTATATTGACGAGAGTAATGTTTCGGTGAGTCTGTTTTGTGGCTCTTCCCTGGGGGCTCAGTGTTAGACTCCGATGCCCCGCAGCAGGTTTACTGGAACCCTTCGGCCATCACATTGACGATGAAACACAGAATTTGCATCGGGAATCGTTACAAAATTCACAATGCCGATTTCTGTCCACAGGAGTACCGTTTCGAAGAGTGTGTACTTTGGCTCATCCCTGGGGGCTGTGTGTTAGAATCCGATGCACCACAGCAGGTTTACTGTTACCCTTCGACCATCACATTGACGATGAAACACAGAAATTGCATCCGGATTCAATACAAAATTCGTAATGCCGATTTATATTGACGAGAGTAACGTTTCGGTGAGTCTGTTTTGTGGCTCCTCCCTGGGGGCTCAGTGTTAGACTCCGATGCCCCGCAGCAGGTTTACTGGAACCCTTCGGCCATCACATTGACGATGAAACACAAAATTTGCATCGGGAATCGTTACAAAATTCACAATGCCGATTTCTGTCCACAGGAGTACCGTTTCGAAGAGTGTGTACTTTGGCTCATCCCTGGGGGCCCAGTTTTAGAATCCGATGCACCACAGCAGGTTTACTGGAACCCTTCGACCATCACATTGACGATGAAACACAGAAATTGCATCCGGATTCAATACAAAATTCGTAATGCCGATTTATATTGACGAGAGTAACGTTTCGGTGAGTCTGTTTTGTGGCTCTTCCCTGGGGGCTCAGTGTTAGACTCCGATGCCTCGCAGCAGGTTTACTGGAACCCTTCGGCCATCACATTGACGATGAAACACAAAATTTGCATCGGGAATCGTTACAAAATTCACAATGCCGATTTCTGTCCACAGGAGTACCGTTTCGAAGAGTGTGTACTTTGGCTCTTCCCTGGGGGCTGTGTGTTAGAATCCGATGCACCACAGCAGATTTACTGTTACCCTTCGACCATCACATTGACGATGAAACACAGAAATTGCATCCGGATTCAATACAAAATTCGCAGTGCCGATTTATATTGACGAGAGTAACGTTTCGGTGAGTCTGTTTTGTGGCTCTTCCCTGGGGGCTCAGTGTTAGACTCCGATGCCCCGCAGCACGTTTACTGGAACCCTTCGGCCATCACATTGACGATGAAACACAGAATTTGCATCGGGAATCGTTACAAAATTCACAATGCCGATTTCTGTCCACAGGAGTACCGTTTCGAAGAGTGTGTACTTTGGCTCTTCCCTGGGGGCTGTGTGTTAGAATCCGATGCACCACAGCAGATTTACTGTTACCCTTCGACCATCACATTGACGATGAAACACAGAAATTGCATCCGGATTCAATACAAAATTCGCAATGCCGATTTATATTGACGAGAGTAATGTTTCGGTGAGTCTGTTTTGTGGCTCTTCCCTGGGGGCTCAGTGTTAGACTCCGATGCCCCGCAGCAGGTTTACTGGAACCCTTCGGCCATCACATTGACGATGAAACACAGAATTTGCATCGGGAATCGTTACAAAATTCACAATGCCGATTTCTGTCCACAGGAGTACCGTTTCGAAGAGTGTGTACTTTGGCTCTTCCCTGGGGGCTGTGTGTTAGAATCCGATGCACCACAGCAGATTTACTGTTACCCTTCGACCATCACATTGACGATGAAACACAGAAATTGCATCCGGATTCAATACAAAATTCGCAGTGCCGATTTATATTGACGAGAGTAACGTTTCGGTGAGTCTGTTTTGTGGCTCTTCCCTGGGGGCTCAGTGTTAGACTCCGATGCCCCGCAGCAGGTTTACTGGAACCCTTCGGCCATCACATTGACGATGAAACACAGAATTTGCATCGGGAATCGTTACAAAATTCACAATGCCGATTTCTGTCCACAGGAGTACCGTTTCGAAGAGTGTGTACTTTGGCTCTTCCCTGGGGGCTGTGTGTTAGAATCCGATGCACCACAGCAGATTTACTGTTACCCTTCGACCATCACATTGACGATGAAACACAGAAATTGCATCCGGATTCAATACAAAATTCGCAGTGCCGATTTATATTGACGAGAGTAACGTTTCGGTGAGTCTGTTTTGTGGCTCTTCCCTGGGGGCTCAGTGTTAGACTCCGATGCCCCGCAGCAGGTTTACTGGAACCCTTCGGCCATCACATTGACGATGAAACACAGAATTTGCATCGGGAATCGTTACAAAATTCACAATGCCGATTTCTGTCCACAGGAGTACCGTTTCGAAGAGTGTGTACTTTGGCTCTTCCCTGGGGGCTGTGTGTTAGAATCCGATGCACCACAGCAGATTTACTGTTACCCTTCGACCATCACATTGACGATGAAACACAGAAATTGCATCCGGATTCAATACAAAATTCGCAGTGCCGATTTATATTGACGAGAGTAACGTTTCGGTGAGTCTGTTTTGTGGCTCTTCCCTGGGGGCTCAGTGTTAGACTCCGATGCCTCGCAGCAGGTTTACTGGAACCCTTCGGCCATCACATTGACGATGAAACACAGAATTTGCATCGGGAATCGTTACAAAATTCACAATGCCGATTTCTGTCCACAGGAGTACCGTTTCGAAGAGTGTGTACTTTGGCTCTTCCCTGGGGGCTGTGTGTTAGAATCCGATGCACCACAGCAGATTTACTGTTACCCTTCGACCATCACATTGACGATGAAACACAGAAATTGCATCCGGATTCAATACAAAATTCGCAATGCCGATTTATATTGACGAGAGTAATGTTTCGGTGAGTCTGTTTTGTGGCTCTTCCCTGGGGGCTCAGTGTTAGACTCCGATGCCCCGCAGCAGGTTTACTGGAACCCTTCGGCCATCACATTGACGATGAAACACAGAATTTGCATCGGGAATCGTTACAAAATTCACAATGCCGATTTCTGTCCACAGGAGTACCGTTTCGAAGAGTGTGTACTTTGGCTCTTCCCTGGGGGCTGTGTGTTAGAATCCGATGCACCACAGCAGATTTACTGTTACCCTTCGACCATCACATTGACGATGAAACACAGAAATTGTATCCGGATTCAATACAAAATTCGCAGTGCCGATTTATATTGACGAGAGTAACGTTTCGGTGAGTCTGTTTTGTGGCTCTTCCCTGGGGGCTCAGTGTTAGACTCCGATGCCTCGCAGCAGGTTTACTGGAACCCTTCGGCCATCACATTGACGATGAAACACAGAATTTGCATCGGGAATCGTTACAAAATTCACAATGCCGATTTCTGTCCACAGGAGTACCGTTTCGAAGAGTGTGTACTTTGGCTCTTCCCTGGGGGCTGTGTGTTAGAATCCGATGCACCACAGCAGATTTACTGTTACCCTTCGACCATCACATTGACGATGAAACACAGAAATTGCATCCGGATTCAATACAAAATTCGCAATGCCGATTTATATTGACGAGAGTAATGTTTCGGTGAGTCTGTTTTGTGGCTCTTCCCTGGGGGCTCAGTGTTAGACTCCGATGCCCCGCAGCAGGTTTACTGGAACCCTTCGGCCATCACATTGACGATGAAACACAGAATTTGCATCGGGAATCGTTACAAAATTCACAATGCCGATTTCTGTCCACAGGAGTACCGTTTCGAAGAGTGTGTACTTTGGCTCATCCCTGGGGGCTGTGTGTTAGAATCCGATGCACCACAGCAGGTTTACTGTTACCCTTCGACCATCACATTGACGATGAAACACAGAAATTGCATCCGGATTCAATACAAAATTCGCAGTGCCGATTTATATTGACGAGAGTAACGTTTCGGTGAGTCTGTTTTGTGGCTCTTCCCTGGGGGCTCAGTGTTAGACTCCGATGCCCCGCAGCAGGTTTACTGGAACCCTTCGGCCATCACATTGACGATGAAACACAGAATTTGCATCGGGAATCGTTACAAAATTCACAATGCCGATTTCTGTCCACAGGAGTACCGTTTCGAAGAGTGTGTACTTTGGCTCATCCCTGGGGGCTGTGTGTTAGAATCCGATGCACCACAGCAGGTTTACTGTTACCCTTCGACCATCACATTGACGATGAAACACAGAAATTGCATCCGGATTCAATACAAAATTCGCAATGCCGATTTATATTGACGAGAGTAACGTTTCGGTGAGTCTGTTTTGTGGCTCTTCCCTGGGGGCTCAGTGTTAGACTCCGATGCCCCGCAGCAGGTTTACTGGAACCCTTCGGCCATCACATTGACGATGAAACACAGAATTTGCATCGGGAATCGTTACAAAATTCACAATGCCGATTTCTGTCCACAGGAGTACCGTTTCGAAGAGTGTGTACTTTGGCTCATCCCTGGGGGCCCAGTTTTAGAATCCGATGCACCACAGCAGGTTTACTGTTACCCTTCGACCATCACATTGACGATGAAACACAGAAATTGCATCCGGATTCAATACAAAATTCGCAGTGCCGATTTATATTGACGAGAGTAACGTTTCGGTGAGTCTGTTTTGTGGCTCTTCCCTGGGGGCTCAGTTTTAGACTCCGATGCCCCGCAGCAGGTTTACTGGAACCCTTCGGCCATCACATTGACAATGAAACACTGAATTTGCATCGGGAATCGTTACAAAATTCACAATGCCGATTTCTGTCCACAGGAGTACCGTTTCGAAGAGTGTGTACTTTGGCTCTTCCCTGGGGGCTGTGTGTTAGAATCCGATGCACCGCAGCAGGTTTACTGTTACCCTTCGACCATCACATTGACGATGAAACACAGAAATTGCATCCGGATTCAATACAAAATTCGCAATGCCGATTTATATTGACGAGAGTAACGTTTCGGTGAGTCTGTTTTGTGGCTCTTCCCTGGGGGCTCAGTGTTAGACTCCGATGCCCCGCAGCAGGTTTACTGGAACCCTTCGGCCATCACATTGACGATGAAACACAGAATTTGCATCGGGAATCGTTACAAAATTCACAATGCCGATTTCTGTCCACAGGAGTACCGTTTCGAAGAGTGTGTACTTTGGCTCATCCCTGGGGGCCCAGTTTTAGAATCCGATGCACCACAGCAGGTTTACTGTTACCCTTCGACCATCACATTGACGATGAAACACAGAAATTGCATCCGGATTCAATACAAAATTCGCAATGCCGATTTATATTGACGAGAGTAACGTTTCGGTGAGTCTGTTTTGTGGCTCTTCCCTGGGGGCTCAGTGTTAGACTCCGATGCCCCGCAGCAGGTTTACTGGAACCCTTCGGCCATCACATTGACGATGAAACACAGAATTTGCATCGGGAATCGTTACAAAATTCACAATGCCGATTTCTGTCCACAGGAGTACCGTTTCGAAGAGTGTGTACTTTGGGTCTTTCCTGGGGGCTGTGTGTTAGAATCCGATGCACCACAGCAGGTTTACTGTTACCCTTCGACCATCACATTGACGATGAAACACAGAAATTGCATCCGGATTCAATACAAAATTCGCAATGCCGATTTATATTGACGAGAGTAACGTTTCGGTGAGTCTGTTTTATGGCTCTTCCCTGGGGGCTCAGTGTTAGACTCCGATGCCCCGCAGCAGGTTTACTGGAACCCTTCGGCCATCACATTGACGATGAAACACAGAATTTGCATCGGGAATTGTTACAAAATTCACAATGCCGATTTCTGTCCACAGGAGTACCGTTTCGAAGAGTGTGTAATTTGGCTCTTCCCTGGGGGCTGTGTGTTAGAATCCGATGCACCACAGCAGGTTTACTGTTACCCTTCGACCATCACATTGACGATGAAACACAGAAATTGCATCCGGATTCAATACAAAATTCGCAATGCCGATTTATATTGACGAGAGTAACGTTTCGGTGAGTCTGTTTTGTGGCTCTTCCCTGGGGGCTCAGTGTTAGACTCCGATGCCCCGCAGCAGGTTTACTGGAACCCTTCGGCCATCACATTGACGATGAAACACAGAATTTGCATCGGGAATCGTTACAAAATTCACAATGCCGATTTCTGTCCACAGGAGTACCGTTTCGAAGAGTGTGTACTTTGGCTCTTCCCTGGGGGCTGTGTGTTAGAATCCGATGCACCACAGCAGGTTTACTGTTACCCTTCGACCATCACATTGACGATGAAACACAGAAATTGCATCCGGATTCAATACAAAATTCGCAATGCCGATTTATATTGACGAGAGTAACGTTTCGGTGAGTCTGTTTTGTGGCTCTTCCCTGGGGGCTCAGTGTTAGACTCCGATGCCCCGCAGCAGGTTTACTGGAACCCTTCGGCCATCACATTGACGATGAAACACAGAATTTGCATCGGGAATCGTTACAAAATTCACAATGCCGATTTCTGTCCACAGGAGTACCGTTTCGAAGAGTGTGTACTTTGGCTCTTCCCTGGGGGCTGTGTGTTATAATCCGATGCACCACAGCAGGTTTACTGTTACCCTTCGACCATAACATTGACGATGAAACACAGAAATTGCATCCGGATTCAATAGAAAATTCGCAATGCCGATTTATATTGACGAGAGTAACGTTTCGGTGAGTCTGTTTTGTGGCTCTTCCCTGGGGGCTCAGTGTTAGACTCCGATGCCCCGCAGCAGGTTTACTGGAACCCTTCGGCCATCACATTGACGATGAAACACAGAATTTGCATCGGGAATCGTTACAAAATTCACAATGCCGATTTCTGTCCACAGGAGTACCGTTTCGAAGAGTGTGTACTTTGGCTCATCCCTGGGGGCCCAGTTTTAGAATCCGATGCACCACAGCAGGTTTACTGTTACCCTTCGACCATCACATTGACGATGAAACACAGAAATTGCATCCGGATTCAATACAAAATTCGCAGTGCCGATTTATATTAACGAGAGTAACGTTTCGGTGAGTCTGTTTTGTGGCTCTTCCCTGGGGGCTCAGTGTTAGACTCCGATGCCCCGCAGCAGGTTTACTGGAACCCTTCGGCCATCACATTGACGATGAAACACAGAATTTGCATCGGGAATTGTTACAAAATTCACAATCCCGATTTCTGTCCACAGGAGTACCGTTTCGAAGAGTGTGTACTTTGGCTCTTCCCTGGGGGCTGTGTGTTAGAATCCGATGCACCACAGCAGGTTTACTGTTACCCTTCGACCATCACATTGACGATGAAACACAGAAATTGCATCCGGATTCAATACAAAATTCGCAGTGCCGATTTATATTGACGAGAGTAACGTTTCGGTGAGTCTGTTTTGTGGCTCTTCCCTGGGGGCTCAGTGTTAGACTCCGATGCCCCGCAGCAGGTTTACTGGAACCCTTCGGCCATCACATTGACGATGAAACACAGAATTTGCATCGGGAATCGTTACAAAATTCACAATGCCGATTTCTGTCCACAGGAGTACCGTTTCGAAGAGTGTGTACTTTGGCTCATCCCTGGGGGCCCAGTTTTAGAATCCGATGCACCACAGCAGGTTTACTGTTACCCTTCGACCATCACATTGACGATGAAACACAGAAATTGCATCCGGATTCAATACAAAATTCGCAGTGCCGATTTATATTAACGAGAGTAACGTTTCGGTGAGTCTGTTTTGTGGCTCTTCCCTGGGGGCTCAGTGTTAGACTCCGATGCCCCGCAGCAGGTTTACTGGAACCCTTCGGCCATCACATTGACGATGAAACACAGAATTTGCATCGGGAATCGTTACAAAACTCACAATGCCGATTTCTGTCCACAGGAGTACCGTTTCGAAGAGTGTGTACTTTGGCTCTTCCCTGGGGGCTGTGTGTTAGAATCCGATGCACCACAGCAGGTTTACTGTTACCCTTCGACCATCACATTGACGATGAAACACAGAAATTGCATCCGGATTCAATACAAAATTCGCAGTGCCGATTTATATTAACGAGAGTAACGTTTCGGTGAGTCTGTTTTGTGGCTCTTCCCTGGGGGCTCAGTGTTAGACTCCGATGCCCCGCAGCAGGTTTACTGGAACCCTTCGGCCATCACATTGACGATGAAACACAGAATTTGCATCGGGAATTGTTACAAAATTCACAATGCCGATTTCTGTCCACAGGAGTACCGTTTCGAAGAGTGTGTACTTTGGCTCTTCCCTGGGGGCTGTGTGTTAGAATCCGATGCACCACAGCAGGTTTACTGTTACCCTTCGACCATTACATTGACGATGAAACACAGAAATTGCATCCGGATTCAATACAAAATTCGCAATGCCGATTTATATTGACGAGAGTAACGTTTCGGTGAGTCTGTTTTGTGGCTCTTCCCTGGGGGCTCAGTGTTAGACTCCGATGCCCCGCAGCAGGTATACTGGAACCCTTCGGCCATCACATTGACGATGAAACACAGAATTTGCATCGGGAATCGTTACAAAATTCACAATGCCGATTTCTGTCCACAGGAGTACCGTTTCGAAGAGTGTGTACTTTGGCTCATCCCTGGGGGCTGTGTGTTAGAATCCGATGCACCACAGCAGGTTTACTGTTACCCTTCGACCATCACATTGACGATGAAACACAGAAATTGCATCCGGATTCAATACAAAATTCGCAGTGCCGATTTATATTGACGAGAGTAACGTTTCAGTGAGTCTGTTTTGTGGCTCTTCCCTGGGGGCTCAGTGTTAGACTCCGATGCCCCGCAGCAGGTTTACTGGAACCCTTCGGCCATCACATTGACGATGAAACACAGAATTTGCATCGGGAATCGTTACAAAATTCACAATGCCGATTTCTGTCCACAGGAGTACCGTTTCGAAGAGTGTGTACTTTGGCTCATCCCTGGGGGCTGTGTGTTAGAATCCGATGCACCACAGCAGGTTTACTGTTACCCTTCGACCATCACATTGACGATGAAACACAGAAATTGCATCCGGATTCAATACAAAATTCGCAGTGCCGATTTATATTAACGAGAGTAACGTTTCGGTGAGTCTGTTTTGTGGCTCTTCCCTGGGGGCTCAGTGTTAGACTCCGATGCCCCGCAGCAGGTTTACTGGAACCCTTCGGCCATCACATTGACGATGAAACACAGAATTTGCATCGGGAATCGTTACAAAATTCACAATGCCGATTTCTGTCCACAGGAGTACCGTTTCGAAGAGTGTGTACTTTGGCTCATCCCTGGGGGCCCAGTTTTAGAATCCGATGCACCACAGCAGGTTTACTGTTACCCTTCGACCATCACATTGACGATGAAACACAGAAATTGCATCCGGATTCAATACAAAATTCGCAATGCCGATTTATATTGACGAGAGTAACGTTTCGGTGAGTCTGTTTTGTGGCTCTTCCCTGGGGGCTCAGTGTTAGACTCCGATGGCCCGCAGCAGGTTTACTGGAACCCTTCGGCCATCACATTGACGATGAAACACAGAATTTGCATCGGGAATCGTTACAAAATTCACAATGCCGATTTCTGTCCACAGGAGTACCGTTTCGAAGAGTGTGTACTTTGGCTCTTCCCTGGGGGCTGTGTGTTAGAATCCGATGCACCACAGCGGGTTTACTGTTACCCTTCGACCATCACATTGACGATGAAACACAGAAATTGCATCCGGATTCAATACAAAATTCGCAGTGCCGATTTATATTGACGAGAGTAACGTTTCGGTGAGTCTGTTTTGTGGCTCTTCCCTGGGGGCTCAGTGTTAGACTCCGATGCCCCGCAGCAGGTTTACTGGAAACCTTCGGTCATCACATTGACGATGAAACACAGAATTTGCATCGGGAATCGTTACAAAATTCACAATGCCGATTTCTGTCCACAGGAGTACCGTTTCGAAGAGTGTGTACTTTGGCTCTTCCCTGGGGGCCGTGTGTTAGTATCCGATGCACCACCGCAGTTTTACTGTTACCCTTCGACCATCACATTGACGATGAAACACAGAAATTGCATCCGGATTCAATACAAAATTCGCAGTGCCGATTTATATTGACGAGAGTAACGTTTCGGTGAGTCTGTTTTGTGGCTCTTCCCTGGGGGCTCAGTGTTAGACTCCGATGCCCCGCAGCAGGTTTACTGGAACCCTTCGGCCATCACATTGACGATGAAACACAGAATTTGCATCGGGAATCGTTACAAAATTCACAATGCCGATTTCTGTCCACAGGAGTACCGTTTCGAAGAGTGTGTACTTTGGCTCATCCCTGGGGGCCCAGTTTTAGAATCCGATGCACCACAGCAGGTTTACTGTTACCTTTCGACCATCACATTGACGATGAAACACAGAAATTGCATCCGGATTCAATACAAAATTCGCAGTGCCGATTTATATTGACGAGAGTAACGTTTCGGTGAGTCTGTTTTGTGGCTCTTCCCTGGGGGCTCAGTGTTAGACTCCGATGCCCCGCAGCAGGTTTACTGGAACCCTTCAGCCATCACATTGACGATGAAACACAGAATTTGCATCGGGAATCGTTACAAAATTCACAATGCCGATTTCTGTCCACAGGAGTACCGTTTCGAAGAGTGTGTACTTTGGCTCATTCCTGGGGGCCCAGTTTTAGAATCCGATGCACCACAGCAGGTTTACTGTTACCCTTCGACCATCACATTGACGATGAAACACAGAAATTGCATCCGGATTCAATACAAAATTCGCAGTGCCGATTTATATTGACGAGAGTAACGTTTCGGTGAGTCTGTTTTGTGGCTCTTCCCTGGGGGCTCAGTGTTAGACTCCGATGCCCCGCAGCAGGTTTACTGGAACCCTTCGGCCATCACATTGACGATGAAACACAGAATTTGCATCGGGAATCGTTACAAAATTCACAATGCCGATTTCTGTCCACAGGAGTACCGTTTCGAAGAGTGTGTACTTTGGCTCATCCCTGAGGGCCCAGTTTTAGAATCCGATGCACCACAGCAGGTTTACTGTTACCTTTCGACCATCACATTGACGATGAAACACAGAAATTGCATCCGGATTCAATACAAAATTCGCAGTGCCGATTTATATTGACGAGAGTAACGTTTCGGTGAGTCTGTTTTGTGGCTCTTCCCTGGGGGCTCAGTGTTAGACTCCGATGCCCCGCAGCAGGTTTACTGGAACCCTTCAGCCATCACATTGACGATGAAACACAGAATTTGCATCGGGAATCGTTACAAAATTCACAATGCCGATTTCTGTCCACAGGAGTACCGTTTCGAAGAGTGTGTACTTTGGCTCATCCCTGGGGGCCCAGTTTTAGAATCCGATGCACCACAGCAGGTTTACTGTTACCCTTCGACCATCACATTGACGATGAAACACAGAAATTGCATCCGGATTCAATACAAAATTCGCAGTGCCGATTTATATTGACGAGAGTAACGTTTCGGTGAGTCTGTTTTGTGGCTCTTCCCTGGGGGCTCAGTGTTAGACTCCGATGCCCCGCAGCAGGTTTACTGGAACCCTTCGGCCATCACATTGACGATGAAACACAGAATTTGCATCAGGAATCGTTACAAAACTCACAATGCCGATTTCTGTCCACAGGAGTACCGTTTCGAAGAGTGTGTACTTTGGCTCATCCCTGGGGGCCCAGTTTTAGAATCCGATGCACCACAGCAGGTTTACTGTTACCCTTCGACCATCACATTGACGATGAAACACAGAAATTGCATCCGGATTCAATACAAAATTCGCAGTGCCGATTTATATTGACGAGAGTAACGTTTCGGTGAGTCTGTTTTGTGGCTCTTCCCTGGGGGTTCAGTGTTAGACTCCGATGCCCCGCAGCAGGTTTACTGGAACCCTTCGGCCATCACATTGACGATGAAACACAGAATTTGCATCGGGAATCGTTACAAAATTCACAATGCCGATTTCTGTCCACAGGAGTACCGTTTCGAAGAGTGTGTACTTTGGCTCATCCCTGGGGGCCCAGTTTTAGAATCCGATGCACCACAGCAGGTTTACTGTTACCCTTCGACCATCACATTGACGATGAAACACAGAAATTGCATCCGGATTCAATACAAAATTCGCAGTGCCGATTTATATTGACGAGAGTAACGTTTCGGTGAGTTTGTTTTGTGGCTCTTCCCTGGGGGCTCAGTGTTAGACTCCGATGCCCCGCAGCAGGTTTACTGGAACCCTTCGGCCATCACATTGACGATGAAACACAGAATTTGCATCGGGAATCGTTACAAAACTCACAGTGCCGATTTCTGTCCACAGGAGTACCGTTTCGAAGAGTGTGTACTTTGGCTCATCCCTGGGGGCCCAGTTTTAGAATCCGATGCACCACAGCAGGTTTACTGTTACCCTTCGACCATCACATTGACGATGAAACACAGAAATTGCATCCGGATTCAATACAAAATTCGCAATGCCGATTTATATTGACGAGAGTAACGTTTCGGTGAGTCTGTTTTGTGGCTCTTCCCTGGGGGCTCAGTGTTAGACTCCGATGCCCCGCAGCAGGTTTACTGGAACCCTTCGGCCATCACATTGACGATGAAACACAGAATTTGCATCGGGAATCGTTACAAAATTCACAATGCCGATTTCTGTCCACAGGAGTACCGTTTCGAAGAGTGTGTACTTTGGCTCTTCCCTGGGGGCTGTGTGTTAGAATCCGATGCACCACAGCGGGTTTACTGTTACCCTTCGACCATCACATTGACGATGAAACACAGTAATTGCATCCGGATTCAATACAAAATTCGCAGTGCCGATTTATATTGACGAGAGTAACGTTTCGGTGAGTTTGTTTTGTGGCTCTTCCCTGGGGGCTCAGTGTTAGACTCCGATGCCCCGCAGCAGGTTTACTGGAACCCTTCGGCCATCACAATGACGATGAAACACAGAATTTGCATCGGGAATCGTTACAAAATTCACAATGCCGATTTCTGTCCACAGGAGTACCGTTTCGAAGAGTGTGTACTTTGGCTCATCCCTGGGGGCCCAGTTTTAGAATCCGATGCACCACAGCAGGTTTACTGTTACCCTTCGACCATCACATTGACGATGAAACACAGAAATTGCATTCGGATTCAATACAAAATTCGCAGTGCCGATTTATATTGACGAGAGTAACGTTTCGGTGAGTTTGTTTTGTGGCTCTTCCCTGGGGGCTCAGTGTTAGACTCCGATGCCCCGCAGCAGGTTTACTGGAACCCTTCGGCCATCACATTGACGATGAAACACAGAATTTGCATCGGGAATCGTTACAAAACTCACAATGCCGATTTCTGTCCACAGGAGTACCGTTTCGAAGAGTGTGTACTTTGGCTCATCCCTGGGGGCCCAGTTTTAGAATCCGATGCACCACAGCAGGTTTACTGTTACCCTACGACCATCACATTGACGATGAAACACAGAAATTGCATCCGGATTCAATACAAAATTCGCAATGCCGATTTATATTGACGAGAGTAACGTTTCGGTGAGTCTGTTTTGTGGCTCTTCCCTGGGGGCTCAGTGTTAGACTCCGATGCCCCGCAGCAGGATTACTGGAACCCTTCGGCCATCACATTGACGATGAAACACAGAATTTGCATCGGGAATCGTTACAAAATTCACAATGCCGATTTCTGTCCACAGGAGTACCGTTTCGAAGAGTGTGTACTTTGGCTCTTCCCTGGGGGCTGTGTGTTAGAATTCGATGCACCACAGCGGGTTTACTGTTACCCTTCGACCATCACATTGACGATGAAACACAGTAATTGCATCCGGATTCAATACAAAATTCGCAGTGCCGATTTATATTGACGAGAGTAACGTTTCGGTGAGTCTGTTTTGTGGCTCTTCCCTGGGGGCTCAGTGTTAGACTCCGATGCCCCGCAGCAGGTTTACTGGAACCCTTCAGCCATCACATTGACGATGAAACACAGAATTTGCATCGGGAATCGTTACAAAATTCACAATGCCGATTTCTGTCCACAGGAGTACCGTTTCGAAGAGTGTGTACTTTGGCTCATTCCTGGGGGCCCAGTTTTAGAATCCGATGCACCACAGCAGGTTTACTGTTACCCTTCGACCATCACATTGACGATGAAACACAGAAATTGCATCCGGATTCAATACAAAATTCGCAGTGCCGATTTATATTGACGAGAGTAACGTTTCGGTGAGTCTGTTTTGTGGCTCTTCCCTGGGGGCTCAGTGTTAGACTCCGATGCCCCGCAGCAGGTTTACTGGAACCCTTCGGCCATCACATTGACGATGAAACACAGAATTTGCATCGGGAATCGTTACAAAATTCACAATGCCGATTTCTGTCCACAGGAGTACCGTTTCGAAGAGTGTGTACTTTGGCTCATCCCTGAGGGCCCAGTTTTAGAATCCGATGCACCACAGCAGGTTTACTGTTACCTTTCGACCATCACATTGACGATGAAACACAGAAATTGCATCCGGATTCAATACAAAATTCGCAGTGCCGATTTATATTGACGAGAGTAACGTTTCGGTGAGTCTGTTTTGTGGCTCTTCCCTGGGGGCTCAGTGTTAGACTCCGATGCCCCGCAGCAGGTTTACTGGAACCCTTCGGCCATCACATTGACGATGAAACACAGAATTTGCATCGGGAATCGTTACAAAATTCACAATGCCGATTTCTGTCCACAGGAGTACCGTTTCGAAGAGTGTGTACTTTGGCTCATCCCTGGGGGCCCAGTTTTAGAATCCGATGCACCACAGCAGGTTTACTGTTACCCTTCGACCATCACATTGACGATGAAACACAGAAATTGCATCCGGATTCAATACAAAATTCGCAGTGCCGATTTATATTGACGAGAGTAACGTTTCGGTGAGTCTGTTTTGTGGCTCTTCCCTGGGGGCTCAGTGTTAGACTCCGATGCCCCGCAGCAGGTTTACTGGAACCCTTCGGCCATCACATTGACGATGAAACACAGAATTTGCATCAGGAATCGTTACAAAACTCACAATGCCGATTTCTGTCCACAGGAGTACCGTTTCGAAGAGTGTGTACTTTGGCTCATCCCTGGGGGCCCAGTTTTAGAATCCGATGCACCACAGCAGGTTTACTGTTACCCTTCGACCATCACATTGACGATGAAACACAGAAATTGCATCCGGATTCAATACAAAATTCGCAGTGCCGATTTATATTGACGAGAGTAACGTTTCGGTGAGTCTGTTTTGTGGCTCTTCCCTGGGGGCTCAGTGTTAGACTCCGATGCCCCGCAGCAGGTTTACTGGAACCCTTCGGCCATCACATTGACGATGAAACACAGAATTTGCATCGGGAATCGTTACAAAATTCACAATGCCGATTTCTGTCCACAGGAGTACCGTTTCGAAGAGTGTGTACTTTGGCTCATCCCTGGGGGCCCAGTTTTAGAATCCGATGCACCACAGCAGGTTTACTGTTACCCTTCGACCATCACATTGACGATGAAACACAGAAATTGCATCCGGATTCAATACAAAATTCGCAGTGCCGATTTATATTGACGAGAGTAACGTTTCGGTGAGTTTGTTTTGTGGCTCTTCCCTGGGGGCTCAGTGTTAGACTCCGATGCCCCGCAGCAGGTTTACTGGAACCCTTCGGCCATCACATTGACGATGAAACACAGAATTTGCATCAGGAATCGTTACAAAACTCACAATGCCGATTTCTGTCCACAGGAGTACCGTTTCGAAGAGTGTGTACTTTGGCTCATCCCTGGGGGCCCAATGCCGATTTCTGTCCACAGGAGTACCGTTTCGAAGAGTGTGTACTTTGGCTCATCCCTGGGGGCCCAGTTTTAGAATCCGATGCACCACAGCAGGTTTACTGTTACCCTTCGACCATCACATTGACGATGAAACACAGAAATTGCATCCGGATTCAATACAAAATTCGCAATGCCGATTTATATTGACGAGAGTAACGTTTCGGTGAGTCTGTTTTGTGGCTCTTCCCTGGGGGCTCAGTGTTAGACTCCGATGCCCCGCAGCAGGTTTACTGGAACCCTTCGGCCATCACATTGACGATGAAACACAGAATTTGCATCGGGAATCGTTACAAAATTCACAATGCCGATTTCTGTCCACAGGAGTACCGTTTCGAAGAGTGTGTACTTTGGCTCTTCCCTGGGGGCTGTGTGTTAGAATCCGATGCACCACAGCGGGTTTACTGTTACCCTTCGACCATCACATTGACGATGAAACACAGTAATTGCATCCGGATTCAATACAAAATTCGCAGTGCCGATTTATATTGACGAGAGTAACGTTTCGGTGAGTCTGTTTTGTGGCTCTTCCCTGGGGGCTCAGTGTTAGACTCCGATGCCCCGCAGCAGGTTTACTGGAACCCTTCGGCCATCACAATGACGATGAAACACAGAATTTGCATCGGGAATCGTTACAAAATTCACAATGCCGATTTCTGTCCACAGGAGTACCGTTTCGAAGAGTGTGTACTTTGGCTCATCCCTGGGGGCCCAGTTTTAGAATCCGATGCACCACAGCAGGTTTACTGTTACCCTTCGACCATCACATTGACGATGAAACACAGAAATTGCATCCGGATTCAATACAAAATTCGCAGTGCCGATTTATATTGACGAGAGTAACGTTTCGGTGAGTTTGTTTTGTGGCTCTTCCCTGGGGGCTCAGTGTTAGACTCCGATGCCCCGCAGCAGGTTTACTGGAACCCTTCGGCCATCACATTGACGATGAAACACAGAATTTGCATCGGGAATCGTTACAAAACTCACAATGCCGATTTCTGTCCACAGGAGTACCGTTTCGAAGAGTGTGTACTTTGGCTCATCCCTGGGGGCCCAGTTTTAGAATCCGATGCACCACAGCAGGTTTACTGTTACCCTTCGACCATCACATTGACGATGAAACACAGAAATTGCATCCGGATTCAATACAAAATTCGCAATGCCGATTTATATTGACGAGAGTAACGTTTCGGTGAGTCTGTTTTGTGGCTCTTCCCTGGGGGCTCAGTGTTAGACTCCGATGCCCCGCAGCAGGATTACTGGAACCCTTCGGCCATCACATTGACGATGAAACACAGAATTTGCATCGGGAATCGTTACAAAATTCACAATGCCGATTTCTGTCCACAGGAGTACCGTTTCGAAGAGTGTGTACTTTGGCTCTTCCCTGGGGGCTGTGTGTTAGAATCCGATGCACCACAGCGGGTTTACTGTTACCCTTCGACCATCACATTGACGATGAAACACAGTAATTGCATCCGGATTCAATACAAAATTCGCAGTGCCGATTTATATTGACGAGAGTAACGTTTCGGTGAGTCTGTTTTGTGGCTCTTCCCTGGGGGCTCAGTGTTAGACTCCGATGCCCCGCAGCAGGTTTACTGGAACCCTTCGGCCATCACATTGACGATGAAACACAGAATTTGCATCGGGAATCGTTACAAAATTCACAATGCCGATTTCTGTCCACAGGAGTACCGTTTCGAAGAGTGTGTACTTTGGCTCTTCCCTGGGGGCTGTGTGTTAGAATCCGATGCACCACCGCAGTTTTACTGTTACCCTTCGACCATCACATTGACGATGAAACACAGAAATTGCATCCGGATTCAATACAAAATTCGCAGTGCCGTTTTATATTGACGAGAGTAACGTTTCGGTGAGTCTGTTTTGTGGCTCTTCCCTGGGGGCTCAGTGTTAGACTCCGATGCCCCGCAGCAGGTTTACTGGAACCCTTCGGCCATCACATTGACGATGAAACACAGAATTTGCATCGGGAATCGTTACAAAATTCACAATGCCGATTTCTGTCCACAGGAGTACCGTTTCGAAGAGTGTGTACTTTGGCTCATCCCTGGGGGCCCAGTTTTAGAATCCGATGCACCACAGCAGGTTTACTGTTACCTTTCGACCATCACATTGACGATGAAACACAGAAATTGCATCCGGATTCAATACAAAATTCGCAGTGCCGATTTATATTGACGAGAGTAACGTTTCGGTGAGTCTGTTTTGTGGCTCTTCCCTGGGGGCTCAGTGTTAGACTCCGATGCCCCGCAGCAGGTTTACTGGAACCCTTCAGCCATCACATTGACGATGAAACACAGAATTTGCATCGGGAATCGTTACAAAATTCACAATGCCGATTTCTGTCCACAGGAGTACCGTTTCGAAGAGTGTGTACTTTGGCTCATCCCTGGGGGCCCAGTTTTAGAATCCGATGCACCACAGCAGGTTTACTGTTACCCTTCGACCATCACATTGACGATGAAACACAGAAATTGCATCCGGATTCAATACAAAATTCGCAGTGCCGATTTATATTGACGAGAGTAACGTTTCGGTGAGTCTGTTCTGTGGCTCTTCCCTGGGGGCTCAGTGTTAGACTCCGATGCCCCGCAGCAGGTTTACTGGAACCCTTCGGCCATCACATTGACGATGAAACACAGAATTTGCATCGGGAATCGTTACAAAACTCACAATGCCGATTTCTGTCCACAGGAGTACCGTTTCGAAGAGTGTGTACTTTGGCTCATCCCTGGGGGCCCAGTTTTAGAATCCGATGCACCACAGCAGGTTTACTGTTACCCTTCGACCATCACATTGACGATGAAACACAGAAATTGCATCCGGATTCAATACAAAATTCGCAGTGCCGATTTATATTGACGAGAGTAAGTTTCGGTGAGTCTGTTTTGTGGCTCTTCCCTGGGGGCTCAGTGTTAGACTCCGATGCCCCGCAGCAGGTTTACTGGAACCCTTCGGCCATCACATTGACGATGAAACACAGAATTTGCATCGGGAATCGTTACAAAATTCACAATGCCGATTTCTGTCCACAGGAGTACCGTTTCGAAGAGTGTGTACTTTGGCTCATTCCTGGGGGCCCAGTTTTAGAATCCGATGCACCACAGCAGGTTTACTGTTACCCTTCGACCATCACATTGACGATGAAACACAGAAATTGCATCCGGATTCAATACAAAATTCGCAGTGCCGATTTATATTGACGAGAGTAACGTTTCGGTGAGTTTGTTTTGTGGCTCTTCCCTGGGGG